>NC_091246.1:52596875-53303750 GCF_042477335.2 Ovis canadensis | reverse complement strand
CATGCCTAGAGCCTGTGCCCCACAGCAAGAGACGCCGCTGCAGAGAGCATAAGCGAAGCCCATGCGCCTAGAGCTCGTGCCCCACAGCAAGACACGCCACTGCAGTGAGCATAAGCGAAGCCCACATGCCTAGAGCCTGTGCCCTACAGCAAGAGACGCCACTGCAATGAGAAGCCTGTGCACCGCAAGGAAGGGTAGCCCTGGCTCGCCACAACTGGAGAAGGCCCACGTGCAGCAAAGAAGACCCAGTGTAGCCAAAAAATAAGTCAAAAAAAAAAAAAAAAAAAAAGATGAAAATGACAAAGACTGAAGGCAAGAAGACCAGGTCAAAACCTGGCACAGCAGTCACAGTGAGGGGGAGTGCTGCCTGTGGGCTGGGAGGGAAGGAAGGAGAGGGAGAGACTGGAGGAGGGCGGCACAGGACCTGGCGATGGCCTGCAGGTTGTGAGCGAGGCTGTGAAGTCACAGGCGATGGGGAGGGAGCCTGCTGCAATGGCAGGCTGTGGCCATGCTTAGTAGGAAGAGTAGCTGGTGGGAAGGCACTGTGGCTCGGTGCTAAGGTCAACCAGGAGGCTGAAAATGACTAAGCGCAGAACTGGAAGTCTGCTTGTCAGAGAACAACGATGAGAGGGTTGAACCTGCCAAAGAGGAGTACGAAGGCGATCGGTGCAGTTTCAGGAAGGCCTCTAAGATTTATCTGGTTGAAGGTGAGTGCAACTATAGAGGAGATGTGGGGGGCAACAGAAAAGCGAGTGTCACAAAGGCCAAAGGAAGAAAGGCTTTCAAAGAGAGGCTTGTTAGGGGGTCCGCTGTTTTGGAAATGACTGAAGAAGGTGAAGGCTAAGAAGTGACCCCTGAATGTGGCAACTGAGAGGCCAGAGAGTAGAGGCGGGGATGAAGAGGGTAGGTGTCAAACGCCAAGGAGGAAACAGGTGAGGAAGGGGAGACAGCGCAGCATGCACAGGAAGTCTGGCCGGGGGAGGAGGCTGAGCGTCAGCGTCTTTGTGCATGTGTGGGCGGCGCACATTCACAATCCACCCAGACCCCGCTCTCCAGCCCAGGCCCGGCTGCACAGACAGACGGGCTCACCGCCAGCTCCTGCCGAATATGCTCCGTGGTGGCCTCCAGGGCGCGTGTGCCTTTGGTGGCCTCATCCTCCACCGCCTTCACGGTCTTGAGCAGCGATGTCACATTGGTTACCATCACCTGTGGGCATCAGAGGAGGGAGGGCAGCATCATTTTACGGGGCGGGCAGAAGCACACCGGTCTACTCCCCGCCTGGGGAGCTTCTCTTTTCCTCCCACCTTGGCAGAGTTCTTGAGCTGCCACACAGCAGGGTCGTCACCGACTTTGCCAGCTGCAGCCTTGGTGGCACTGATGAGGTCTCCCAGGGCCTTGGCCACATCTTTAACTGCATTGATCAGCACCACCTGTGTGCGAGAGCAGAGGCTCTGGTCTGTGGGAGGAAAGGGGGATCAGGAAGTGGTTCTGGCCAGAGTGAGGCGTGTGGGGCAGATACCTGGGTCTCTGGGTCCTCAGCTCCCAGGCTGGCTGCACCCAGCTTGACCACATCGGCAAGGCGGGTGATGGTGGCCACGGAGGACTGGGCTGCCTGTGCCAACTTCTCCTGGCTGCCAGCTGCATTCTGCACCAGGACCTTGGTGTCTTCCACCAGCACCTTGGCAGTCTTCAGAATGCCCTCCCTAGGGGACAGCCCAGCCCAGTCAGCTCTTCTCAGGCCTCCCCCAACCCCTCTGGCCCTCCACAGCACAAGGCCCAGTTCCCTCCTCACCGGTGGTCAGCGAAAGTTTCAGCCCCCTCACGGTTGAGCGTGCCGGCAGTGGCGAACATGATGGTGGTGTCCAGGTCGGCGATGATGCCAGACACGGCGCTGGCAGCTGTGATGCAGGCCTGGGTGCCACGATTCCCAGCCTGGAGCGCAGCCAGCACATGGGAGACCTGCGGGAGGAGAGTCAGGTGGTGACTGTGGTAGGGCCCCCGTAAGAGGATAGGTCCTGGGTCTAGGAGAAGGGACAGAGGAAAGGGCTGAGGAGCGCAGCCCCCAGGCCATGGGGACGGGCTCAGTCACCTTTTCAGAGACTCTCCGGGCACACTCTATGAGCTCCTTCTTGGTGTAGGCGTCACTGGGACTGCACTGCAGAGCGCCTGCCTTGGTGACCAGAGCTGCGCAGCCGTGTCCCAGCTCCTGAACCCGGTGCTTGATGTGGGCGCCTATCTGTGAGTAGATGAAACAGGGAGATGGATTTTACAAGAGGATTCGGGGATGTCCACTGCACTTGGAGGAGGCACTAAGGACCTAAAAAACCACTCACTGAGCACTAAATAGGTAGTGAGAAGTACTCTGCACAGAACTTGTCCTGTTTCACAGCCTTTAGTCAGGAGGTCTCCTCCCACACATGGAAAATACTAGCCTGTGGGCACCAGCTGTGAGAACCGTGCTAATAAGCACAGCGAGGAGGAGGGGGAGAAGCCCTCATGCTGGGGTATCTGAAGCAGAGGCCACGGCTTACAGTTTGGCATGTGTGGCTGTGGAGGGGTTTGGGCTGGGGATTAGGTGTGTCATGTTAAGATCCAATTACTTGCTTTCTTGGAAAGCCAGGAGCTTAGGGAAGGAAGCGCTTCAGGGCTTTGCATCATGGAAGAACTAGGAAGGGAAGAAAGGCTTGCAGCACAGCCGAGAAGCAGCCACAGGCAATCAGGGCCAGCAGGAGAAATAGTGGCAGCCCAGGCAATCTCTAGACCCTGGGCTACTCCTTACCCCTGTGATGGAGGCTTTGATCCCACCCTTTATGGAGCCCTGATCACTCTTTCATGGAGCAGCCCTGAGGATGAGTTCCCCTTTCTATGAAAGACCCGAGTGGCCGAGGGTGGGACAGCCTCAGAGCTGACATCATGGGACAAGGGGCACACCTTGAGTTTTCTGTCAGGGGCAGGGGAAGTTACCTCTTCATTTTCAGCAGCCACAGCTGCAGGCTTGGCCTGGGAGGCGAGACGCCCATAGTCACTAGTCAGCTGGTTAGCGAGAGGGCCCAGCTCCTCAGGGCTGGTGTTTGACTTGGTTACCTGGTGACAGGAGGAAGTGAATTGATATCCAAACTCAATGTCCAAACTCTCCAAGAGCAGGCCTCTTGTATGCTCCCAATCTCACCATCTCCTGAACGGTGACAGCAATGGCCTTGGCTGTCCGCACCATGGTGGTCTGGTAATCCACGAAGGAACCCTCTGGTTCACCCATTGGTCCTTCATCTAGCTGAGGGGGGAGAATGGCAGAAGGGGAAAGACTGGGCTCAGGGACACTGGTCCACAGGCACCTCTGTCCACAGGCACCTCCATCCACACACTTCCCAAGACTCCAACCTGGTTGATGGCCTGGGTGATGGAGTCCACCATGCCACCGACGACCCCGGCAGCACTGGCTGCCTCGTTGAGGGTGGTTGTCAGGTCCTCCACGGCCTCTGTCATCATCTGGACAGCCTCCTCCAGGGCTTCCTGGGTGTGAGCTGCTTGCTGTGGGGCAGAGCAAGTGAGCTGGGGCAGGGAGTAGTGGTTCCTGCTTCTCTTACTATAGTAGCAGCGCCTTAGCTCAGTACCTTGGGGTTACCGCCAGCTTCCTTGGCTGTGTACAGCAGCTGCAGGGCAGACTCAGCCAAGGTTTTGGTCTGGTCCAGGAGCGCCATCTGCTGTGGGTGGCTCAGGGTTTTGGAGGCAGCACCCACGGCAGCCAGAGTGAGTGGCTCAAAGTACTGGGCCATCTGGGACACCTGCGGCAAGGGGTTAGGATGGGGGTCAGCCTGGCCAGGTACCCTGGTTCAGCCTACCGAAGCCCATGTGTCGCCCCAGGTACCTTGTGTCCCAGCTGGGAGGCTTCAGCCCGGGCAGCGCTGGCCAGTGGCTCGATAAGATGGGAGATTTCCTGCACCGCAGTGAGCATCTGGGTGTGCAAGGCCTGGGGAGGAAGTGGACTTTAGCCCTGACTGTGACCTGCACAGGACCCCACTCTTCCTTCCACACCCAACTGACCCAGTACCCAGCATGTTCCATACCCTCTATGTGTCTATGAGCTCACTCCCAGATCCCCCACCTTCCTTAAGCCTGCCCTCCCTCCTCCCCTTACCTCCTGAGAGATCCCCTCACGGGGAGCGAGCTGCTGGCTGACCGCAGCCAGAGAAGCCTGGTCAAGGTCCCGCAGACAGCTGTTCAGAGCTGCAATGGCTGTCTCACACTCCAACTGCCCTGGAGCCTTGTCCCTGCAGACACATCACAGTCTCCAACATCAAGTACACCTCTTGAGCACAAGGCTGGCCCACCTTTCCCTGAACCCCGAATCTTGGACCACAGCTGCCCTCCAACACTGGCCCATCTCACCGCACCACAGTGCCCATCCCTCTGTTCTGTCAGAGGGATGTGCATCCTCCAGGCACAAGGTTTTCCACCCTGCCTCCTACCTCATGCTTGTAATCAGCTTCTTTATGGAGTCCGAGACAGTACGGGAGTGGCCAGCCAGCACGGACCAGCGTGGTGGGTCCCGCGGATTGACCGCCAGGGCTCGGGCTGTCTGGATGAGGCCCCCAGCACTCTCCAACATTGTCTTGGCAGAGATCACAATGGGCTCCATGGCAGCCCGGCCCTGGGGAGAGGGGAGGCCGAGGGGTGAGTCTCAAGACTCCTGGAAACAAGATGAGGTGGCCAGCAGTTCATGCCTTCACCCTGCCTCACCTCAGGGCTGATTTGGGCAGGAACACTGGAGAACTCAGGGTTGGATGCAAAGGCGCTCAGATTGTCCACAGCCTCCAGCAAAGGAGCTGTTGCTGCTCGGCACTGGGCACGGTTCTCCTCTGTGAAGGCCCCATCCAGCGCCTGAAGTGGGAGTGACAGGAGGAGCTCAGGATGGACTGTAGACAAAGGCAGTGAAGCCCAGGTCTCCCTCCGGAGCTCAAAGGGCACGAAGCAGGGCTGGTGGTGACCAGTGCAGACAGGAAAGACCTTGGGCTTAGGCAGGTGGGACTGGGTAAAGGCCTCAGGGAATGACGGGGTGTAGGGGTCGGGGGAGAGAAGACTGGACAGGTCAGGGAGAGGCTGAGAATTCAAACACTGGGAACCTTGATGGTCTTGACAAGATTGGCCGTGCTGTTGGCCACCTCCTTGGCTGATTGTACAAACTGGCGCTTGGCGGTGGGATTGCTGGTTCGGGCAGAAGCTAGGCGGCAGCTGTTACACAGTGCAGACGTGTGTTTGGCCACAATGGTGGCTGCAGAGAGCACCTGAGGAGGCAGAGATGTGGAAGAGCCATGTGAGGGCAGGAGGGCCGTGTCTACACCGGGGAGCAGCCCCTTCAGCTTGGGGGATGGACAGCAATCCTTTGGAAGCCTCATTAGGAAAAACAGAGTCACCTGAAAGTCAAGATCTGGGAGACAGATACCCAAAGATGCGCAGGGTGTAGGAGAAAGGAAAATGAAAAGCCGGCACACTAATGGAGAAATCGCTCACAGGCTCAGGAGGAGACAGAGCTCAAACTTCCATAGAGAAGTCATGGAAGTAAAGGCAGTAACGGAAGGAATGATGAGAAACACAGCCAGAGAAGACAGTGGCCCAGAGAAGCTATGGGCAGGAGGCCAGCACTGGGGCGCCACCCAGCGCTGCACATCCTGCACCTTCTCCCACCACGGGGGCGGCCTGTCCTGGCTCAGCAGCCTTTCCCAGGCTTGCTCACAGTGACTGCACCCCCGAGTTACCTGGGCCTGGGTGCAGCCAGGCTCCCCCAAACTCTGACAGGCCATCTGAATTGCCTGGTTTGCTCGGGCAAACTGTGTGGGCTCCACCAGCCCTTGTTGTCCAGCTTGGCTGTTGGGGTCAGACACGCCAACCAGGTATGCAGCCTGTAGAGAGATAAGAGTGGGGTGAGGAATAAGGAATATTCCTGAGGTAGGACTGGAATAGCCACAGTGGGGACAAAGGGGAGCAGGGGTAAGTTCAGTGGCCAGGGTTCTACGTGAGTGGAGATACACTAGCAAACTGCAATTATAGTATAAAAGAGGGAAAAACCTCTCCTGTTTTGTTAAATGTGTTCAAACATCTCAGATTAAAAAATGACAAAAAAAAAAAAAAGAAGCACAGTAAGCTTTTTATCAAAATTCAGTTCACCTGTTTATGTGTTTGTTTGTTGGGTCTTAAGGTAAAAAGTAGTGCTTATTCTCAGTGCTGGTAAAAAAAAAAATTTGAAAGACACACACACACACAGCCTCTTTTAGGGGCTAATAAAACTGTGGGTGGTGTTAGGCTAATTAACACATAACGCCTCCAAGCTTCAGAGATTTAGAAAGAGGGAAGGGATGGTTGCCAAAAACTGTTTCTGCTTGGAAGATCATCGTAAGGTTTGATTCTTACTTCACCCAACACATGATAGCTTTGCATTTTCTTCCTCATGCTTTTCCAGAAATACGTCAAACCATATACAGCAGGCCACCCAACAGAACAGGGCACAGGGAAGCAGGGAGATTGAAGGAAACAGGCTGAAAGGATGAGCTCTCAAGTCAGTTTGTTTTAAGGGTTCATAAATAAAAGCAAAATACTCTGAGCCGATGGATCGTTTTATACTTCATAATGCAGAAAATGGCAAGTTAGGTGGTGACTCAAGTAACTGGGAATTTGGTGTAATAATTATGTGTGGACTTCCCTGGGGGTCCAGTGGTTGAGACAGCACTTCCAAACTCAGGGTGCATGAGTTTGATCCCTGATCACGAAACTAAGAGCCAGCTTGCCGTGTGGCTCAGTGAAAAAAAAAAAAAAAGTACTAATTATATGAAAATAATTTGCATATGCTAGGCAGAATATACCAGGCAAGCTGGGGCCAGATTCAGTGGTTGTTCAGTGTAATCACAACTGAAAGCACCAGGGCTCAGCGGTGACAGTGATCAGAATTGTTGGTGTTCTATGCTTGCTGACAAACACCTCTACTTTAGGTGGGGAAAGATCCCCATCTTCCACACAGCTGGCTTTATAACTTTGTCTTCTGTGCATGTGGGTCAGAGTCCGAGGAGGTGGGCTAGAGACAACAGGGGAGTTCCAGGGACCATCCCAGGAGGATAACCTGTGCAGCTGCCTCGGTGAAGCCGCAGAGGGCCTTGGAGGCTGTGGCGACAGCCTCCCCAAACTCTGGCAGGTTTCCGTTCTTGGCATTTTGGGAGATGCCGGTCATGGCCTCACCCAGCACCTGGGGAACAGAGGGTATAGGGAGAGTCAGATCTTGTCCTCAGGGGGAGAGGGCAGCCCCTGGCTGGCTCATTTTCCTACCCTCTCCCCTCCTTGGGAGGGGACTGGGTACACCTACCTTTGAGTTTTCCATGACGCTGTCCAGACAGCCGAAGTAGGACATGTCATTGATGGGTTGGACTGGGTTCTCAAGGAGTTCCCGGACAGTCTGTCGGGTGGGGGAAGGGGGTGCAGTTGGTGGTGAATTGAGATCCAAGACGCCCCATCACTGCCCTTTAGCCAAGAACCCTTTCCTCAACTTCAACCCCATTTAGCCTGCCAAGGCCCACCTCCAATTCCCGCAGGGCATTGTCACACTCCTTCTGGCCTGGCGCCTGCTGGGTGCACATGCTGATGAGCTGATTGATGCTGTCGGTCACTGCCCTGGGAGGAACAGGAAGTTGAGTGAATGAGTGCAGAGATCATCACTTCTACATCCTGCTCACGTAGCAAGTCTCTAGCCATTTCTTTTTTGTCTGGAACAATTCCTGAGCCAGAGACTTCTTACAAAACGTCCCCTCCCCAGTCTGCTTAACATGCAAGGGCTTGGTTTCCCAGCTCCCACTTACCGGGCAGCTGCAGCCAGCTGACTCTTGAGGGTTGGGGCTGCAGGGTCTGTGGACAGGGCCTTGGCAGCGAGAAGAAGTTTGCTTGAAGACATGGAGATGCCCTTCAAGTTGGACACAACCTGGGCACGATCCTCCTGGCTCTGTTGAGGGCAAGAAGGCCAATGCATTGTTCAATCTTTTCTTGTCTGTCTCTAAAAGGGATTCTCTGTCTCAGACACCCAAGTACTGCTAGAGACTGGGGAGGGGAGGGGGCCAGGAGCAGGTCAGGACTCCTTGGTCACAGAGACACCCCTGACCCTTGAACCGTACCCAGCTTCCCTTCATACCGGAGCCTGGCCTGCCATCTCCACGCCAGCTTCCAGGAAGGTGCTAAAGTCCTGTCCAAATCGACCTGAGGCTCGGGCCAGGTCCTGAGGGGTTCCCCGAGAGGCCTGCACCAGCTCTGTGGCTGCCTGATTCAGCCCGGCAGCGGCTTCATTCAGCCGGCTCTGAGCCTCCTGAAAGGTCCCAGTGCTGGGGGGAAGCTGCAGGATCAGAGAGAGAGTCAGGAGCAAGGATGGGAGATGACATGAGAGGGAGCCTGGTGAGGGAGCTTGGGGAGGTGGGCACAGGCCTGGGGGAGCAGTGAGGGGAGGGGGTGCATCTGGGGAGTTAGGGTGATGGATAGGTCTAGAGGTAGATACTTGGAGTCCTTTGTCCCCATGTCCCCTCACACCCCTGTCCTCCTACCGAGTCACTCAGGAGTCGCTTGCTGGCATCTCCCACTGCCCTCAGGGCATTGTCCACATCACGCTGGCCAGGTAGGCAGCTAACGCAGCGGTTCAGGGCCTGGGTCACAGCTTTAGCCACCTGAGGTGGGAAGGGAGACAGGGGTTGCCAAAGCAGAAACAACTGCAAGATCCCCGCCTCCACCCATGGGAGCCTCTGAAAGTGAAAGCAGAAAGGGGGTGCTATAGCTGAACAGCCAAAGTATCGAGTTAGGGTATCAAACTTCCCCAAATGTGGTATTTGGCTAGGCCCAGGCCCCGCTTTCGCTGAGACTCTTCTACTCAGACTGAGAAGGAAGGGTGGAATCCAGAGAGGAGCCACAGTGCTGACGAGACACCCCCTCGAGGCAGCCTTCTGAGGGGGTCGGGGGAGAGGGAGGAAGCAGCCTCGGCCCAAAACCGAACCTGGGCAAGCCGCTGCTGGCTCTCAGGGTCCCCAGGATGGCCGGCTGCTTTCTTCGCCTCCTCGATGAGGCTGCTGGCCTTGTCCAGGACATCGCTGGCTGTGTCGAGCACAATGGCTTGCACTGCAGGATCTGACGTCAGGGCAGCTACGCCCCTAGCAGCTTGGGCCAGTGACCGCAGCCCACCTGCCACATCCCGAGCTGCAATGCCTGGGGAGACAACGAGAGAGAAAGGAGGAAAAAAGGTACCTTCACTGCCAACCCCTGATGCTGGGGGCTTCCTGTGTCGCCCCACGCCTCCTACAGCTCCCATTCCCCCTCCTTCTCCCTACAGGCCCCATCCTGGCCCTAACCGCATACCTGCGTAATTCTCATTGCCCTGGGCAACCTCCCCCAGCAGCTGGGCAATGGCGGAGCTCACGGCTTTGGTGCTGTTGCCCAGGTCCTGGGCACATTTCTCCATCTAGGGATGACAGGGAGACTCGGACTCAGCCACAGGAGAAACAGGGAAGAGAGAGCTTGAGAAGCTACTGAGAGTCAGCAGGCAGTTTCAACAGAGGTTCAGGGCAGCTCTGGGACACAGGTGAGAAGGAGCCTTCAGATCTCACAAGTACTTACCGTCTCCCCAGGCAAGGGCTTCAGCTTGCCGTCTCGAGCAGCTGCCTTCACTTCCTGCAGGTCTCTCTCCAGATTCTGCACCACACTCAGAGCAGAATCCATTTCCAAAGGCCCACACGCTTCCTGAGCCTACAAACACACGGGGTGAAGGGGGAGAGTTCGAGGGGTAGGAGGTACACAGGGTCTCACTTGTGGCTCAGGTTACAGTTATCCATTTTAGGATAGCCTGAACAGATTCTCCATTATCCCAGGATACCCCCTTCATCTTCCAAAAATATAGCCAGCTTCCATACCTTCTGGGCAGCAGTACGGAGTTCAGCCAATGCGGTGCCAAGGTTTTTAGCACACTGACTCAGCTGCATGGCCGATGCCTGGTCCTGAATTGTTGGCACGGAGGCCTTTGCGGCCGCCACCATCTTCCCACCTGGCTGTTGGGGAATAGGTGGGCAGATGAAGCACACCATATGCCCTCTGGGCTTGGGTACAGGGATGGATGAGGGTCAGGATGTGGTGAGCACTAGGGTTCAGTACAGGGAGAGAGACTAAGGGCAGAGACTTAAACTGATGAGATCTAGAGGCCCTAAGAGGAGTGGGAAGGGTGTGGTCTGAGTGGTCAACAAGGGGGCCTTGCCTGCAGGAAGCTTTGGCTGGCGGCGATGAGGGCTAGCTGAGCACTGGGGCTGTCAGGCTGTGCTTGGCTCCCTCGGACACCCTGCACCAGCAGTGGAATCTGCTCTGCCACAGCCTGTGGGTAAAAATGTCATGAGCACCACCTTCCCACAGGCTGGGGGAAAGTCCCCACCTCCCGTGCCTCCTCCAGCCCCCATGTGCTTCCTGGCGTCTCACCTTGCAGCTCTGCACCAGCAGGGGCTGGGGGCCAGCAGAGGCCTTGGGGGTGGAGGTTGCATGTTGGGCTGCTGCGATGGTCTGTGTAGCCGAGGCTGCAGCTTGTTTGGCTGCATGCTTTAAGGACAGAACAGTAAGGACAAGGCTCAGACGTTCCTGTTCCCCGTCCCTGGCTTACCCTGCCCCTGCTATTCCCTGAGGAAATAACCGTTGGCACTGAGGATGCCAACATGCACCAAGGACACGAGCATGTCCCCGCACATGCTTCCTGATTCCATTCCTCCCATAGCACCTACACATGCCAGTTTCCCAGCCTTACCTCAAGGCGCTGCACCAGCTTTTTCTTGATGGCGTTCTGTGCAGCGGCATTAGTTGCCATGCGGAGACCCTCTGCTGCCTCCCGCAGCCGCTGCTGTTGCTCCTCACTGTCAGGATTGGCGGCTGCTCCCTGAGAGGTGGTAACAGAGACAGTGACCACCCAGAATCCCTGTGAATCCTAAGTAAGCACTTCTCTATGTCTCCATACTCACACTTCTTTTCTTAAAGTCACTTCTAACCATTCCTGCTGAAAGGTAATCATGGTTGAGACAAGCTCCCTCAGGTGGGTAAATGGGGAGTCGTGTGGGCCCTAGCTTCCTTCTGGGATGCTGAAAGCCCTTCCTTAGGCAGGACTGTTTCTGCTTCCCCTCCAGGGAAGTAGCCTTCTTTCTTTCCCCACTCGCCAAAAAATGCCACCAGCAAAGGGGAGTGAGGGGCTCTTGGGGACAAGGAGGACACAGTTTAGAGCAGGGATCTCAGAACACCAGAGCAGGGGCCCTGGTTACTCTGCAAAGTGAAGAGCCCAGTGTCCAGGGACCCAAGAATCTTTTGGCTTCTTCCTGCTGCCTTCTACACCTGGTGTTTCTGTGTCCCACTGCCTGGTCCTTCTTTGTGCTGCTAGCAACGGACCCCCTGGGACTGAACGCCCATGTGCAAGCATTCAGGGAGCAGGCAAGCAGTAGCCACATAGTAGGGAACAGCTGGAACCATGGACCCTAGACTTAGAGGAAGCAGAGGGGCATGGTCTCCTGTCTGTAAGAACTCTGCGAGTCACACTGGCTGAAAGTCTGGTGCCATCTGCTCACTGCCAAGGGGTGCGTCTACTTCCTCAGTGCTCCTGTATTTGTTCTCTTGTATCTTCCGCTTTTCCCAGGTTGCTCCCATAGATGAGTGATTATCTGGACCCTTCTCAGGGCCCAGTCTGGGAGTCTGCACAGAAGGCTCCCTACCTTGGCGGCCTCCACCATTTTGGCTGTGGCATCAGCCAGGATCTTGGCGGCACTTAAGAGCTTGCGTGAATTCTCCAGATCACTCTCCCCCTCGGCATCAGCCTTGATGGCGTTCACCAGGTCAGAGGTGGCTTGGGCAAGGATGCGGGCCTGTCGCACCATCTCACCTGAGAGCATAGGCACAGTCAGCAAACAGAGCCAGAGATGCTGAGAGGGTGTCAGGGTGGGGAGAGAGATGCAGACAAGGTAGATGAGGCTTTTAGGGGCAGTAAGCAGACGCAAAAGTTCTTGATTTCCCTGAAGTTATTGTTTTCTGGGTTCAGGATCTTGGAAAGGGACAGATCTCTTGGTGGGTTTTGATGGGGGCAGGGGTGACGGGGGTGGGGTGACAGTGGGAAGAGTCTCCAATGAGTATTTTCCGCAGTCTTAAGCGGAAGAGGCTCTTTGTGAAGGATTTTGGGAGTGATGAAGCGGAGGTGGGACAGCCATCTCTTAATAATGCCACTTCCATCTATTTTTGTGTATACTTTCGTATGCTCTTTAACTGCACCAAGGAAGGCAGGGCAGTGATTCTATTCTTGCCTAACAAATGGGGAACTGGCGATTTCAAAGACTGAACACTCGGCCCTGTGCTGAGTGCTCAGGGGTGTGGTGGCAGGTCTGCAAGAAAGAGTCCAGCAGGCTCAGAGAACCTCATCGGGGTTCTCTGTCTTCCCAGGGGGGTGTCCTTACCAGCATCACCCATGGAGCTGAAGATGTTCTCGGTGACAGTGAGGATGGTGTCAGTGGCCTGGTCGTAGCGGCCAGCAGGCCCACCCCCGGTGGCATGGGCCCTCACGTGCTGCAGCAGCTCATTCAGGGCCTGGGTGACAGCTGTGGCCGCCGCACCTACCCCCCGCAACAGCTGTGCATCCTCTGTGGCGGCCTGGGAGGCGGACACACAGCCCTCCACAGCCTTGGCCACCAGTCGCCCAGCCTCCACCAGCTGTTCTTGGCAGACTGGGGAGCTGATAGTAGGAGCCACCACCTGTGGGCAAAGTGAGTGTCAGAGAGGCAGGCGAGGGAAAGGAGTCATGAGGTGTGGTGTCTGCGGTTCTGCAGTATTCACAACAGTGGTGAGGTTGGACAATGAGGCCTTGGGGGCCAAAGAGACTAGATGAGACGCTCTTGTGTGTGGAAGCATCACCTCTTGGTGCAGGCTGGCGCACCGTTGGGGCTCACCTTGGTGCAGGCCACCAGCTGGGAGGTGGACAGGGCACACTGTGTTGCCGCAGCGATGACCTGGGTCTGAAGCCCTGAGTCCTCTGTTCGCTGGGCCACACTCTTGGCCTTGAGGACCAGGGCAGCTGCAGCGCTTGCCACGGCCTTGGCTAGCTGCATGAGCACGTCCTGTGAGAAACCAGCGGTCAGCGTGGCCCGAGATCCAGCTTGGGGTCCAAGGGCCCTTCTCAGAGGCGTAAGCTGTTTCATTAGTCCCACTGCCTCCAATCACAGAACGGTGTGCAGAAGCAACCAGAACCTACCCAAGCCCCTGCCTCGAGCACCAAGTACGACAGAACCCCCACCAAAGAACAAACCCACACCGAGAGATACAGTGTACACCGAAGGGAGGCGGATACACCCGGACGGCAATGGGGAGGGAGGGCGGGCGGGCAGTGCCTTTACAACAGGATGGTGGGGGGGATCCCTCCCACCCCCAGCATTTTTCCTCTATTTCTTCTCCGCCTTTGGTTGGAAGCAGTCACCCTGGAGTCTCGGGAGCAAGTCCCTTTATGACCCTCTGGATCCCATTTTCTCAGGTCCTGCCTGTGCCACGCCTCCCCAGCTCCCGTCGTGCTCTGCTCCCCGGAGGCCAGGGCAGGGGGCAGAGCGAGTGTATGCGGCTCAGAGAGGACAAAGCTGGGAAGGCCCAGGCCAGAGGCCATTACCGTGGGGGGCTCGGGGGGAGATGGAAACCCAGCCCCGCCGGGTGCACAGATCTGCATGGGAAATCCAGGATGACAAGTCAGCTGAGGAAACTGGCATGGGGTGGGGAGGGGGCAGCATCCTCTGGGTATGAGGTTAAAAGATTAGAAGGGGGGTCAAGAGGCCCTCAAGTTGGGGTGAGGGCTACATATGGGGAAGCCTGGGAAAAATGATAGTGGCCAAAAAAAAAAAAATATCACCAATAAGGGCCAAGGATGAACTAATAGGTTAAGTTGGGATTCAGGAGTTCTGAATTCTTAGCCCCCCAGAAAGGGACTGGGAGGGGGTTCCCAGTGTGATTCCTGGAAAGAGGCTCAGGTTGGTTCTGAGGGGTCAGTTTATAGTAGCTGGACTAGAGCTGGATTCAGGATCAGAGGTCACCTCCTAGAAGCTGGGGTTCTGGGGGCTGGGGGAGTCACCAACCTGGAAGTGGGGGTCAGTATCACTTTCCCCAATTTGTTGCAACAGCTCCCCACTGGCCTGGCCCACGTTCCCAGCTGCTTGCAGCAGGTTCTGACGGGGCTGTGGAGAGTGAACACCGGTCAGAAGCTGCCCAGTCTCCACCAAGATGTCCAGGGGTCCTACACACCCATGGTTCCGTTTCCACCCTGCGATCCCTGGGCTGGGACCCTGGCCCCTGACCTCGGCACTGGCTGGCTGGGCGCTGCGCAGCAGCTCTGACACCGCCCCCGCCAGGCCCTTGGCCGCCTGCAGCAGGGGCCGGCCGCTGCTGCCTTCGTCCTCCAGCAGGGCGGCAAGCAGCTTCACGCCACGGGACATCTCCGTCAGGTTGGAGGAGATGGTGGTGACTGCACAGCCCACTGCCGTGTAGTCTGTCTCAGCAGGGTCCCCTTGCAGGAGGAGGAAGACGAGATCAGTCACAGGCAGTTAGTCTCACACACACACACAGAGACACAGACACCCACCCCCACCCCCACGCTGAGGGAGACGCACACACAGTCCCTTCCGTGAGTCAAGGTGCAGTCACATTCCTGCTTGCACACACCCGCCCTCCCACCCCCATTGCCCAGAGAGCTGGGCATCCAGCCTACCTGCAGTCAGGTTCACCACAGAGGCGGTGCCAGCGGTGATGGCGTCTACCTGGGAGTGGATTTCATGCTTGGATTCATCCATCTTGTTCTTACGCCAGGCCTTTGAGGCCTGAGGGGAAGAGAAACCAACCTCAGGATTGGCTCTGCTCCAGTTCACCCCAACCCTGGTCCTTGGAGTTCCAGCTTCAGCACCACTGGCCCTCCTCCGTCCCACACTCACAGCGTCCTGGCCCAGAGGGGGCAGAGTGTCAAAGTCATCCAGTGTGGCCTGGGCAGCCTGCACAGCCTGCATGCTGGAGTTGATGGTCCCAGTGAGCGCCTGCTGGGCTGACGTCTACAAGACAAGGAGGAGTAACAGGGAACATTTACAGGGAGAAGATAAAGGAGAGCCTGAGGCCAAGGAGAGGAATATGAATAGCTACCTAACTCCCAGCTGGGCCCAGCAGAGTCATGGCAGCAGTAGGGGCACTCTTACCAAAGGAGGCATGTGTCCTCGGTGCATCTGGCCACTGGTAATCTGCTGCTGGGCAGGTGGCATGCTGCCCACCTGGAAATTTTCAGGACCCGAGGCTCCAGAGCGCATGATGGCGGGCAGGGCCACGGAGCCATGCTCCACCTTCCCCACCCGGTTATACTGCTGCTGAAGCACAGTGGACCTGAAGAGGAGACGATCAGGGAGCATGTCGAGGACCTCCTCCTCTCATCCCCTTCCTACCTGCTCTACTGCCTCTGCTTGTCCTGCGCTCTGAGGGGTGCGTGAGGCCTCATCACAGCCTGAGACTTGACAGAGAGACATCCTAAGGACCCCCCACCCTTCCAGTCCTTGGGGTCATGCCGTGTCTTCCCTGCCCGAGGAATGGGCCCAGCTTCCTTCGTACTTTTTGGGGGACACCGAGTCTTCCAGCATAGTAGACTCCTCGTCTCCCTCCAGCCCGAAGTGATCCTTGCTTTTTTTCTGTAGGAGAAAAAAGGAACAAGCATCAAAGAAGAGGGAAGTGGAAAAGGCAGCGTCTAATCTTTCCCCAGTCAGCCAGCTTCCAGAACCTGGGTCTCAGTTTCTAAAGGACCTGCACGCGGGCAAGGTACAGGAAGAGACGGAGGAGGTGCGGGTCGGGGAGCCAGTGCTCACCTTCTTAAGGATGATGTCGATGTAGCCAGCGATGAGCTGAGCGATCTGCTCCCCCTCAGTCGTCTGCACCGAGTAGTAGCCATCTTGGTAGTCCCCGAAATCCTAGGGGGACAATGGGGAAGGGGCTCAGTGGGGAAGCCTGAGACAACCTGGGACAGGAACTGGTGGGGCAAGAGCCCAAGGCCGAGCTGTTGAGGGTGCCCTCCCGTGTGAGCAGCCTCTGGGACAACAGCCTTTCTTCGTCTCCTAGTTCTCTATTTCCCTTGGAGGGAAATACTTTATTTCTAAGGAGTATCCTTTACACTACACATTTTCAAATACATGGCATTTAGGAAGTCTCTCTTCTGTCACCCTGATGATAAAATTGGGAGGACACATTCATCATTAAATGACCAGAGTTAAGGATGAGCACTAGTATCCAAAATGGAAAAATCGCCTTTACTAATTTCCCTTCTCAGTGGGGCACTTCCTCAAGGTGGGATCAGTCTTCAATTAGTAATGCCAAAACACAAAGTTAGAGGCGGGCTACTGTAAGGAGTTGCTGCTGAAAGAAGGGAGGCTCATTTTTCTATCATCTTTTTCTTCCCTCATTCCAAGTGGCCTGTGATCTCAGCTTGCTGGTTACAGTTTGGTTCTGCCGATTTTTAAATGTTTCATTTTAGCTTCTCTCATTCTCCAGTACAGAGTTTCTCCTCTATTCTAAACTCCAAGTTCCTGCAGTAGCTCCAAAGTTCTCCTTTTTTCTGGACTCATTTTCAGGGTACCTACCTCTGCACAGAGGGGTTGGGGAGACCCTGCGGCTGCCCCTTCTTTGAAAACTACACAGCTCTTTCTCCCCCAAGACCCCAGCTCACCAGGGTGAAGCTCTTGGGAGACGCAGCCCAGCGTTTGATGTTGGTCAGGTTCCATTCCTGGATCACCTCCTTGGTCTTCTCATCCACTCGCATCACACACTCCTTAGTGATGCCCAGAAGCCTGGGCACCAACTTGTTCTTTCCTTTCATCTTTTCCTATGAGGCAGAGGTCGTGGATGTTATTAGTCAGGGGATCAGATCCAGACCACAAAGGGGTGCTGATGGTGGCAGGAGAGCTAAACTGGGTTGTCTATGGATGGACCTGGACAAGGCTACATTAGGATAAAGGGAAAGGGAGGAAAAACGCAGGGCAGGGAGGGATGTGCTGACAAGGGGGCAAGTTTTCACAAGGAACAAAATGAAACTCTTGGGGAATGGCAGAAAATGTGACTCAGGGCAGGGCAAGAGACTCAGAGAGGAAAGGGTAAGAGCAGAGATAAGAGTGGGCAGGGAGAAGGGTCAGTAACCCACCTTGACCAGGAAGAAGGAGACGCCATATGTCTTGAGGGAACGGGCCAGCTTCACGTAGCGTACTTTGGCCTCAATCTCACTCATCTGTCCACAGTTCTTGTGTGCCTTCGAGTATGAAATGGGGAAACTTTTAGCAAAATCTGAGTAAGATGACATTGCAGACTAGAAGTTAAGTTGGGGTGTGAACTATGGTAGGAGAGTATTATGGGAACACAGAAAAAGTTAGGGGATGCAGGCTATGAGAAATGAGAAGGTGAGGGGATGGGCTGATATAGAATATGCTGAAGCGATGGTTCAAGAAGCGAAGGATACAGTTAAGGGACTTGGACATGTTCTATAGATGTGAAGGGATAGTTAGGAAGTAGAAGGTCAAACAGAAGGCCTTTTGGGCTGAGGATTCAAAGAGCAGAGATAACACCTTCCGTCTGTACAAAGATCTACTCTTCACAGTGATTCCCTATCAGTCCTCTTCAGGGGAGACAGCTATCCCATGTTAGAGGGAAAGGAAAGGAAACAAGATTATTGAACTGAGTTCCACAGCAGATGCAGTGATGCAGCGCAGGCCAGAAGCCCAGGTCTTTTGCTTTCTTGGCACAGGAGAGGTAGGAGAACAGCTTGGTGGGCAGAAGCAGGGTAGGGGTGACGAGGAGGGGGTCCATTCAGTCAGTAGGATTAGGCAGCAAAGCTCCCAGGTCATCCCAAACATGTCCCTTGCCCCCATTCACCTGGAAGATCTTACGCTCTCCCTTCTGCTTCACATACTCCTTGGGCAGGAAGTCCTTCAGGCTACACCAGAAAAGGGAGGGTCAGCATGTAGTGGACAGCATCAGGGCTATGTGGGCCATGGACTGTGGGCCTGGGGGGTGTGAGGAGATGTCTAGGAGAGTGTTATCTTTGGGGAGAAGGAAGATTCAAGGCATGAGAGTCTAGATTGTCCCTGAAATTGAAGTGACTTAGTACTAACTCTTGAATGCAGCCTGCATCTCTCTCTGCAGGGAAAGAGACTGAGGGAACTTGAGTTGGAGGCTCATTTCCTGGGGAAAATAAAGACTAGATCACAATTTTAGGGACACAAGAGCAGAAGGGGCTCACTAGAAGGATGACCATGCTTGTAGGAACCTGAGAAAGCCACATCAAACTCTATATATTCTGAGAAATATCAGTGGATGAGACCTATGAGACTTCTGAAATCTGATGTTTCCTGTGACAAAAATGTACCCTATTTGCCTCTGGCTATTGCAGCACAATTCTTCAGAGACTCTCAAAAAAGTGACATGCTTGCTTCAGAGGTAGGGGGCAGGGGCAGAGTCTGGACTACTTTCACATTCCACATGGAAAGAGACACGTGGAGGACGGAAGTTGAAAAGGCCCCCGTGGGGGTCAGGCCCTGGGAACTCAGAGGAGGAAGCAGGGGAGAAGGCCTGGGACGGAGACAGGCGCACTATGCTAGGGCCGCAGTGGCAGGGAGTCCTGGGCCCTGACAGGTATGGGACGAGGGTCACTCACTCAAGGAAGCCGGCCTTGTGCTTCTGCTCATTGTGGGGTCCGAACTGGATCTGGCATTGGAAGCCAGCAAACTCACAGGCCTTGTCGAAGGAGACGGGGTGGGAGCCATTCAGGATGTCATCTCGTGCCTGGAAGCACAGAGAGAGGAAACAAATGCTGTGTGGGGAGCAGGGGCGCCCCACCGCACTCCTGCTTCTCTCCCTGCCGCCCACCACCCGGCCCATCCTCTCCCTACCTGCACGTAGAGAAGGTTCAGCTGGACGGGGTCCCGGGAGTCCACGTTCTGGTCTGAGTAGAAAAACTTCCTCCGGAGCAGAAGCGTTTCATGCTCCTCCACTCCCTGCTCCCTCAGGGTCCGGCCATGGTCCAGCCAGTTCACTGGGGCACAGAGGGTCCCCTCAGTGCCAAGTCCCTGCAGCCCTTACACCGTCAGTCTTTGATTTTTTGTTTCTTCATGTCCCACCCTCTCAGTAATACGTTCCATTCCATGAGCATAGGACTTTGTTTTACCACAGATGCAGCCCCAGTGTTTAAACAGTACCTTGCAAAAGAAAACTCAGAAAATAATGTAGAAATGGCTGCCCCCGACACCCCAGTTGTTTCAAATGCCCTCGCCAGTCCCCTTCTGCTTACACTCGTCATCTGTGTGCAACTTCTGCTTCAGTTTCTCCATCTTCTTTTCGTCTCGCAGCAGTGTCTTGTCCTTTCGTAAGGTCCCTGTCACCTCCTCCTTCTTCTCTTCCATAATCTCTCGAACCAGTGAATATTCATCATGGTTGGTGATGCCTGGGGGAGGGGGTGGGTTGGTAGCATCCCCAGCAGAGTTTTTAGGCCTCCTTCTGAGCCCCCAGCCCCGCACGCCCCTTACCAATGCGGGCACAGATGGTCATGAGCATGTCGGTGACAGTCTTCGAGTCGTCCACCATGACAGTCTTCACGGTGCCGTCCAGCATGCGGATCTTCAAGGGCCTCTGTTTCTTCCTGTACTCCATGGTGTCCTATTGGGTCAGGAACAGGAGAGGCCCACTTTAAGCTAAAGATATTACTTTCTTTTTAGGCAGCCAGAGAGGGAAGGAAAGTAGATTACTAAAAGGAAGACTGCGTGAAAACAGTCTTATGACTGCCTATTATTAGAAAGCATGGGAGAGCTCAAAGACAACAGATATGGGTGCTGAATAGGAGGCAGAAGGAGGGAAGTGATGGCAGAGGATATTGGTGGTCCTTGTGAAGTGATACTCACCCCATTTCGGAGCATGTAGTAATCCAAAGCCTTCCCGGCCTCCAGCCATATACCCTTTTTGGGGTCATCATCTGACAGAAACAGCCCAAAGTCGCTGGCTAAAAGAGAAGATGGGTCAGCTTAGGCTTAAAGAAAAACCCCAATGTAGCTGAATGGCTACTCCACTACCCCTTATTATCTTCCCAGTGATCCTGGGCCTAAAGAGGAGGGCGGGACCCAAGGAACACAGACCTGAGAGATGAGAGGCCAACAGAGTCATCTCCCAAGGCCAAGAGCCTGGGAACAAGAAGGGACCAGGGCTCCCGCCCCAGCCACCTGGGCAGTCAGACTCACGAGGGCCAGACAGGGCCTCTGGGATCCGTTCACGGATGATCCGACAGGCATCATACACCATGGTAGACGGCTCGAATTGCATCGTCTTCACCACATTCCCAATGCTGATCTTCAGCGAAAGCGCAACCATGGTGGCGGCTTCTTCTCTCCAGCCTGGCTATACCTGGCCCATGGCATCAGGGCATTAGAATACACCCTCACTGGAGGAGAGGAGGCCCCCCACATGGAGAACCGGGAAAGGGAGTCACCAAAGCAGAAAACAGTGTGAGTGTGTTCTTGTTTTATTTAATGATATTAAAGAGTGAAAGATAAGCTGCCACCCCACCCCCAGCACTGGAATCTAGGCCTCCCTTCTTTCTTCCAAGTGTTTCTCTCTTACCCTTTTTTTGTCCCTGCTCACCTCCTTTCCCAGTCCTGTCTCTGCCCTATTTTCACCCTTCCTGGTTCAGTCTTTTTCTCTTTGTCTCTTACTATATCCTTCTGACTTCTCCCTGTCTGGGATTTCCAGAGCGCTGCCCTGACTCATCACGTGATCTTTCCTCTCACAGCTTTATTCTTCTTCTTTGCAGAATGAAGACGTTATATTAGATAATCCCCAAGGGCTCTTGAGCCCTGCAAACACTGACTTGAGCTAGTCTGGCAGGGAGGCCCAACACTGCTGTTCAAGCCATCCTGGCTTACGTGTCTCAGCTCTCCAGTAACTTGACATGCTGGGGGCCTCCCGGAGCAGCTCGGTCCACATTTGGCTCCCCCAGCAGTCAAGCCAGAATCATGGTTTTTCTAATCCAAGGGGATCTCAAAAGTGATCTAGCCAACTCTTTAATTTTGCAGAAGGGGAATCAGACTGGATATGTGTGTGTTTCAAGGCAGCTCAGAGAGAGAGCCCAGTCCCTCTTAACTCCTCAGGCCTTGCTCCTTCTAAGATAGCAGGTTAATACCCAGTTCTCACCATAACTCCTCCTATGCTCTGTCCTCTTCAGTAAGTCCTTCTCAAACACTGCCCTCCAGCTCAGCTGCCTCTCCTGACAGTGTCTTAGTCCCACCCAGCCTTCCGCCGCCCTCCAGGCTCCACCCTCCATGGAGGTGGCAGGTGGCGCACAGAGCACCAGACAACAAGTCTGCCTGGCAGCTGATGATGTGACCAGCTCCGTCCAGGGATTGGTGCCTCCTACCTAAGAGAGGTGCGCACACCCAGGCAGCCCATTCCCCTCTCTGCAAACTGCTAGCCCCAAGGGGGAGAAAGCACAGCTAGAGGGAAGCTTGGAAGTGGAGGTTGGGGTCTTAGAAGCAGAAGGTGGGAAACAGAGGCAGCAGCTGAGAACCAGGGAAGCTGGGGAGGGGTGTGTTTTTGGAGGGTGAAGAGATGAGGAGAGGTTGAAAATCTAGGTAGAAACAGGAGACAGGAGGCAGATGTGGCAAAGGTCTGGATCAGGAGTCTGACAGACAATTTCTGACCTTATAAATAATCTCGAGTCTCCAAAAAGAAGAAACCGTAGCTCGCCCTCAATCCTTACTCCCAACAAGAGGGGACCCTCCCACTCTCCCCAGTTCTAGGTCTCTGCCCCCCTCCCCATCCCTGGCACACCTCTCCCGAGAGCTGGACAGACCTGGCTGTAGGGTCGCTGGAAGGCTGGAAGGTCTGTCAAGCCAAGGACACACTGAAAAGACCTTCCACCCTCAGCTGAAACTGCACATCTCCCCCAATTTCCTCCGGATATATGGACACCCCCCTTCCTCCTTAAGCACGGAAACCTCTGTTGAGCCCCCGATAAGGGAGTTGACTCATGGCTACCATCACTTTCAAGCTGGTCCTGAGTGGACACCCACACAGCTACAAGTGGGTGAAGGAGCAAAAGGAATCAAATGAGTTGGGGGCAATGAGAGCACAGAAGCGGGCCCCTGGAAGTAAGGGGAGAAGCTATCCAGTTCCTGTTCCGGCTGGAGAACTGTGCTCCCCTTTCTACTTTCTGTCATGTTTTATGGAACAGCAACAATTCCCCCCCACCATGTCCCCCTCCCAGAGAGCTCCTCCTCCCTCAAGACATTCCTGAGATGCATTCCAGAGGAGTTGGGCAATTGGGGGGGGTGGAGGTGGAGGGAGGATAGAGGACAGAGGTCAAATCCCAGCAAGGAATGGAATGTAAGTGTACTGGGGGTAAGGAATTTGGGGGACATAGAGAATATAGTCAGAGCAGATACCTACAGAGGGAGCTGCCGAGAGACAGGGAGTTACAGAGAGGGACAGAGGGAGAGAGAAAGCTGAAGACAGACTCAGAATGTAAGAGGGTTGGGGGGAGTAACACTCAAGTCTGTTACCAAATTTGGCCTCTGAGTCTGTAACCGCGGGGAGGAGGGGAGGGCTGTGGGTGAGACTGACATATCCGGCCTCAGGCTGCGGCAGGCTCATTTAGGGCTGGACTGGGCAGCTGAAGGGCTGGACCTGACCTCCCCCAGCATAACCCTTGCCTACCTCCATCCTGATCCATGAATATTCATTCTCCCTAAATGTACCCCAGCCTATGCATTGAGCTCTTTCCTACAAAGTTACTTATAGTCTCTACATACATACACATTATCTCAAGCACACAGCCCCTACACAGCTCCATCACAACAACGTTATCTTCCCATAAAGACTCCACCTCTGTCGTCAAGCACACAACACTCAGCCCCAATGTCTCTCTTGTGGGCTTTCTCCTTCCAGTCTTCCAGTGAGCAGTTCTGAGGGTCTGTTGTGGGGAAGGCCCTGGTTCTCAGTGGCTGGGAACCAAGAAGGGTAAGCACTCACGCCTGCCCTCAGCAGAGTGGATAGCTACATACAGAGTTATAATAGAAGGCAGAATGAGCTAAGAACCAAACAGTACGCGCTCATAGGAGAGATCCCTTTCAGGTCAGGCAAAGGGGACTAAAATGTCTCCATGAAAAGTGTCATTTGAAGTTAAGATTTAAACAAAAAAGATAATAAGAAAAAACAATGATCTATCTTTTATTGACGATATGTCAATTGCTTTGTGTACACAATTTCATTTAATCCTTACAACAACCCTGCAAGGTAGGTGTCGTTATTTCCATTTTTACAGATTAGGAAACTCAGGCTCAAAGGTGCTTGTCCAAAGTCACACAGCTAATAAGTTGTGAAGCCAGGATCCAAACCCAGGTCTTTCTGACTCCAAAGCCCAAGCTCTCTCCACTATTCCAGCCAGCCGGAGATGAGTCAGGGGTGGCATTCCAGGCAGAGAGAATAGCATAAGCAAAGGTGGAAAAGCAGGAAATCACGGAGGAGCATTCAGGGAAGTGAGGAGCAGGCTGGTTGAAGCACAGGGTACCTGCAAGTAAGCAGTGATGGGGAAGTCAAGGTTAGGATGGAAAGGCAGGGGTGGACTCAGGAGGAAGATGCGGGATTTCACCTACAAGAGGGCAACAGGAGGCCAAGGGAGGCGATGATCAGAAAAGGGGCACAACCAGAACTAGACTTCAGGAAACTCACTCCGGTAGCTACCAGGGAGGTTAGTTATAAAGACCCTGCACTGGCACAAGTCGGAGGTAATGAAGCCAGAATTAGAATGGAGGAGAGGATGCCACTCATCAGAAATTTGAAGAGGTAGAACCAACAGGATCTGATGGCAGGCTTAACTCAGGAACCAGGGCCCAAAGAGAGGCTGGAAGCCCACAGCTTCCAGTCATCAGCAGGTACTTCAAAGTGCCTGAATTTAGGTAAGGTACTGGGGAGAGGGGAAAGAAAGGACAGGGGGAGGTAAGAATGCAAACATGAGGCTGCCTTAGGGGATGCAGTTAGCAGTCAGGTAGGGGCAGAAAGGATGGGCTTAGTGACTACTACCAGACTGGAAATGGGGGAAGAGAAAAATGCAAGGACAAGCTAGGGAAGATAACAGTAGGAAAAATAGGGATATAATAAGTTACTGAATCAGCCTGGGGGAAGAGGAAGAACAATTACGTGAATCCAGGCTAAGACAGGGAATGAGGTCAGAGGACAGGTCAGGCGGTAGGAGGTTGAGAAGAGATGTGTGGTCAGTGGCTAAATTAGGTTAAATGAGTGGAACAGGGGGACAGGGAAGAGACGCTGGCAGTGTCTAAGTAAAAATGGAGTTGAGGGGGATGGGCTGACGCCAGTGGCTGGGTCAAGCTGGGTAGGGGACAGTGTTGTGGTCAGTGGCAGGGTCAGGCTGGGAGTGAAAGGGGGTGTGGTCAGTGGCCTGGTTGGGCGTGGGATCAGCAAGACCCAGTTTCCTCTTTGGGTCTCATTTCCTCTTTTCTGTTGGGGGAGTGGGGGAAGGGGATCTATAACTGGACCAAGAAATTAGGAGGCTTAGAATCAGGGAATGGTATATAGCAGGGACTGTGAGGGCTTGGCAGTAGTGTTGAGCTGGTGGTGGGGTATTTAGCAGATAAACAGGAGATATGTAGGTGAATGAGCAGGTAAATATATGGTGGGAGAGTGCTTTAAAATGATGGGAAAGCTCAGATGTGGATGAGGGTAAATGAAGGTGGGATGTGTGGATTAAGAGGTGGGAAGGAAGGCAGAACTGAGGCTGAGAAGGTAACATGAAATGCATGGGAAAGCTAAAGGCAAGGGAAGTATTCTGTCAGTGGGTATGCCTGAGGGTGTGAAATGCAGGGCCAGGGAGAAGAGTTGGAGAGGAAGGCTTAATTTCAAGAGACTGAGGGAAAATGGAGGTAGTAGGGCTGAACTTTCAGAGAATTAAGCCATCCTCTTCTTGCATGGGAACAGTGTCCTTGGTCTGCTTCCCCCTTAATCACCAGTCCCTTCTCCCCTAGGCAGTCCACCACGATTACTAAGCCCTGTACATGTCCTGGGTCCCTAACTCTTTTCTAACTCCTACCTTGTAAACAACAGGATCCAAGAACCCTTGCCCTCAACTGTGGTGGTCACAGCAAGAGCCTGAGGCTTAGAGAATAGAATTAAGCTGGAATCCCTGATGCCAGCAATTCCAGCTAGCCCAGAACCCTAGCCTGAAATTAGTCTGTCATTTCCCTGGGCCAAAGAAGCCTTCCCCACAAAACAAGGGCATCTACCTACTGCCAGTCTCTTAAATTTCACCTGCCTGAGGTCAACTACCCTGACCTCAACTACAGCACAGAAAACTGCCTGAAATTTCTAACATTAATGCTGACCATAATTTGTCTCCTGATTCCCAGTACTGGATTTGACAGGCATCCCTGTCCTACCACATACCTGAATCCAATCCCTGATCCCTAATTTTGATCTAATTTTTACCTGTAGCATCAACTCTGGACCTTTAACCCTGAATCTTCATCCCTAAACCTAAAGTTCATTTGTCACTTGATTCCTGATTCACCCCTTTCTTGTTTATCCCCTGTACTGGCTATGCTAACCTTCTCTAATCCCTAAATCTGGACTTCTAACTTAGTTTCTGTTGTTGACCCTTAACCTGAACTCTAATGTTGGTCGTTATAGAAAACAAAATAATGCCCTTAATCCAAACCTCACCTACACAAAACGCACCTCACACTAATAAATCTAAATTTTAACCCCAGCTGCACACTCCTAAAGCTAACCTTAACTCCTAAAACCCAACTCCACCTAATCTCCAACTCACCCATTCCTGCTCACGTACCCGCTATCAGCTAACCTCAAAGCCGATCCCCGCCCTGCGTCACACTGCCACCCACTCCTCACCCTCCCTCTAAACTATCCTAGGCCGAGGACTGCTCCAGGAAGGGCCTGGCTGCCGAAAAACTGCCTATTTAACTCAGAGCACAAGCAGAGATACACCGGACGCGAACCTCTCCAAGATGACCCGAAACAGACGCAGAAGTCAGGGGCCCTGCCCGCCCGCCTCCCAGGCCTGGTGTCGCGGCCCCACCCTGAGGCCCCAGTTCGCCCGGTCCGGCCTACCTGCGCTGCCCGGCTCTGTGCCCCGCCCGCCGGCCCGCTAACCCGCTCGTTCTCCCGGTGGCTCTCGGGCTGCGGCCTCGCCCTCCCTTCGACACTCTCGGCCACTTCCGTCCCGGGAACGTCCCCCACCCGCGGGCGGCGCCCTGGGCCCGCGCTCTATGGTCGCGGGCACTGCAGGAAGCTGCTCTGGCCCCAGCTCTCGATGCTCGGGAGCCCGCTGACGACCGGCAGCCCCTCCCCAGCCGGAAGCGAGGGTGCGGTGCAGTCCCGAGGAAGCGCCAGAACTGCGCCCTAGTTCCCTTTTAGGCTGTAATTCTTCCTTTTTCTAGCCCGGGGCGGAGCCGCTTCCTCAGAATGCCCGCCCTCAGGGACTGCGGGGGCGGAAGGCACGTCCCCTCTATTTGCATCGCGCCCTGGACGTGGCGCGTACAGCGGCAGCCTCCGCGTCGGGGTGGGGTGGGGGACTCCAACTCCCGGCATGCCTCGCGGGTAGGTGCGTCACTTGTGTTCTGTTGGAAGTCTAGCGGGGAGTGGAGTCTGGAAGGCGTGTCCCGGTTTCAGAGCCTTCGCCAGCAGCTAGGAGGAAAACGCCGCTGAAGAGCCGATAGGTGGGGCCGACTGACAGTCCGTCGCGGTTACGCCTGGTTGGGGATAGGGTCCGGGTGGCGAGGTGAACTCCTGTGTTTCTGCGCATCTTTTCCATAAATGTCTCATATGGAGCTGGCGTTGGACCCGGGTGACCGTGACCTGCTAGGCTTTCTGCTAGAGGAAAGCGGTGGTTTGGGTGCGGCGCCCGACGAGGCCTTGGCGTCTCCGCCGGATTGGGAGCTGCCACTTTCTGAGGCGAGTGGGGGGCTCTGAGTCGGGGAGGCGTGAGGCGGGTTTGTGGGCGGGGTAGGGGTGTCCCTGAGGCAGGGGGTGGTGATGGTCAAAGCCTGTCAATTTGAACCCTGTGCAGTCTCTGAGCGATTGGGACGTGGAGGATTTCCTGAGCTGCCTGCCGAGTCCCCCATCATCGTTGAACGTTTTCAGCAGCTCTAACTCCTGTCTTGTCCAGCATGACCACACCTATTCTCTCTCACAAGAGCATGTCTCCATAGATCTAGGTAAGCCTGAAATAAGTGAAGTTTGGGAAAGGAGAGGACTCCGAGGCCTGACTACTCATATTTTCCCTTTTGCAGATAATGAGAGCTATGGAAAAGAGGGGACTCAGATGACTCCACTGTGTGTGGAGGAGCCGGCAGATCAGGTACTTGACTTATAGGAGGGTTATTTCCGTATTGCGCGGGTCGGGGCAGTATTCCGCGTTACTTTCTGAAATCCCTTTGCAACTCTGCTGCCCATCTCTCCGGAACCGCAGGAGATTGCTAGGCTGATACTGACTGAGGAGGAGAAAAGGCTGTTGGAGAAGGAGGGGCTTACTTTGCCTGGGATGCTTCCACTCACTAAGGTAAGTCTCCCATTGTGGGGACGGGGGTTGTGAGTTCCAAGTAGGCCAGTTCTGTTAATTTTGTATCAGTAACTTGAAAAAGAATTGAGGTGAGAGATTAGCACATTTTTGAGTAGGAAGCTGGGGCATGTGGTTAGTATACTGCTTGCAAGGACAGATCCTGGTTTGTAGTGCTTTTATAAATTTTGGTGTTCTTTTTAACTAAGAATTCAAAATTATCAGGGTAATATTAGTAAAGGGATTTGGAAAGTACTGTACAAGCGCGGGGCTCTGATACTTATATTTCACTGGTTTCATGCAATTTACTTGTAGCTGAATAGTAAATCAAGTATTAGAGTAGTATAACAAGTAGTATAACAATTAAGTAGTATAACAAGAGTAAATGTGAAATTTGGAGTTTCAAGCAATGAGAGGCAGTTTCACATGCACAGTATTGTGATACTATGATGAAATCAATGTCTGTTAACAGAAAGGTTAACAATTTTAATTTCTCAAAAATATAAGTTGAGGCAATCCCCTGGCAATCCAGTGGTTAGGACTCTGTGCTTTCACTGCTCAGGGTCAGGGTGCAATCCTGGTCTGCACCAGGGTGCAATCCCCTGGTCTGGGAACTGAGATCCCACAAGTGCGAGGTGTGGCCAAAAAAAAGTACAAGTTGAGTCAACAGTGTGATATGGCTACTAAGGAAGAGAATGGGGTTTAGAAGCTGTATCATCAGATTTAGTTGTTGTTGTTTGGTCGCTAAGTCGTGTCCAACTCTTTGTAATTCCATGGACTATGGCCCCCAAACTCCTCTGTCCATGGGATTTCCCAGACAAGAATACTGGAGTACGTTGCAATTTCCTTCTCCAGGGGATCATCCCAACCCAGGGATGGAACCTGTGTTTCCTGAGTCGCCTGCATTGTAGGCAGATTCTTTACTGCTGAGGCACTGGGGAAGCCCAGTTGTATCATCAGATACCAGTTATCTAATAGTGTTGCCACTAGAAGGGCAGTAACTATCTTGTTTTCTTTTACATTGGCCAAAAAGCTTCTTAAGTTTTGAGCCTATTATCTTTGACAGATATTAAGAAGATGCAGTCCATCCTGAGAAGAGATAAGATGATGAGTTAAAATTTTTGCCCAGTTTTTTTTTTTTTTTAACTCTGAAGAAATGCCAAGTGCTTTAAAATAGCTGAAGACCTTTGTTCTATTATGGCCCCAGAGATTAGGTGCTAGGTAAGTCCAACAGGTAGAAATAACAGAGGCAGATGTTGGCTCATAAGGAAGGTTTTAAAAAAAAATTATCTAACAAAATTGTTACAATGGTTTGGCTTGTGAGGACAGAAGCATTCAGACAGAAGCAGAGTGCCTATTGGTCAGGGAAATTGTAGAAGGAATCTCTGCTTTGAGAAGATTGAACTCGGTTGCCTTCAAACTCTTTGGTCTAATGTTCCTCTGATGGGATCCCTTTTCCTGTCTTCTCCCAGATGGAGGAACAAGTCCTGAAACGAGTGCGGAGGAAGATTCGAAACAAAAAGTCTGCTCAAGAGAGCCGTAGGAAGAAGAAGGTGTATGTGGGGGGTTTAGAAAGCAGGTATGAAAGGGAGCTGGACTCGGGGGTGGGAGAAACAGGTAATTGGAAGTGTGAGGTTTTTGAAGGGAGGATACAGGCCATGTCCCCACATCCCTGTTATTCCTCCAGGGTCCTGAAATACACAGCCCAGAATCTGGAGCTACAGAACAAAGTACAGCTCCTGGAGGAACAGAATCTGTAAGCAGCTCTTTCACATCAGGGTTTGCTCATCCCTCCCGCTTACTACTGTCTCAGCCTTTCTCCTGCTCCATATTTGATTTGTCACCGGGCATCTCTCACATATGTCTGATGCTTGGTCTTTAGTGGGTCTCTGATTCCATGAAGCTCACAGTAATGGGGAATAAATTCACAAGTATAAGTATCAAGGAGGAAGAGAGGGAGTAAGACCTCATGTGGCAGATGGCATTTGATAGAAGATATGATTCTGGGATGGGGGTGGGGAGCATTCTAGGCAGAGAGGACACAGCCTAGTCCAGTCTGGCTGGAACCCTAAAATATGTGAGTTGGGCCAGAAGATAGAGAATATAATCCCTGGTGAGGATTGTATACAGAGTTGATCAGGCAGTGGAGAACCACTGAAGGGGTTTGCAAAAGAAGTTTAAGTCAGGGCAGAGACGTGTGTGTTTGTGTTCATGAGGTCTGGTATTTTGGTCACAGAAGGGATCACTTGCAAAAAGTAAGAGAGGATCCAGTGCACACATGGAGGGGATGGCCTTAACAGGAGGGTTTTGTTGTATGGCAAGGTGCCAGGCTGGGGGTGCTCACTGTCCCCTCTTCTAGGTCCCTTTTGGATCAGCTGAGGAGACTCCAGGCCATGGTGATTCAGACAGCAAACAAAGCCAGCAGCGGCAGCACCTGTGTCTTGGTGAGGATGGTGATGGAAGGAGATATTCTTTTCTCAGGTGGCAGGGAGAGGGGTGCAACGCAGAGCCCTTCTTCATCTCTTTTCTCCTGTGCTCCAGGTTCTACTGTTCTCCTTCTGTCTCCTCCTCGTACCTGCTATGTACTCCTCGGACACAAGGGGGAGCCTGCCGGCTGAGCACAGAGGTGAGAGCACCTTGAGGATACCACTAAGGAGGGGCTAGGGGAGAGCCCCAGCCTGCCCCTGAATAGGCTTTGTCTCCTCAGTGTTGTCCCGTCAGCTTCGTGCCCTCCCCAGCGAGGACCCCCCACAGCTGGAGCCACCTGCCCTGCAGTCAGAGGTACCAAAGGACAGCTTGGACCATGAGCTCCAGGCTGCTAGCAACTCTTGCTGCCTCTTCCATCGCATGCCCCAGGCTCCTAGAGCAGAGCCTCCCCTGCAATTGCCACTGCCTGATAGTTTCTCAGAGTGCTCCTGCCCAGAGTCCATTTCTCCCCTGCATGCAAATCTCACAAGAGAGGAAGGATGGCTCCCTACTCCCAGGCCCACATCTGTTATCTTGCAGGGCAGATACTCAGGCTAGATGTGAGGATGTGGGGGCCCTCTGTCAGTGTCTGGTGCCCCCTAGTCTGTGTGTGGAGGAAAGGGAATGGGAGAGGGCTAGCCTCAGGTCCTGTGCCCTGTCAGGAAGCCTGAGGACTCAAACACACCACACTCACTGGTTTTCTGGGTCTTTTATTTGAACCTGTATATGTCTGTCACCCCATGAAAGGGCCTAGGAGAATCAGATGACCTCCCTGAACACGTCATGCAGTGAGGGGATGGGGTGAAGAAAGAAATAAATAAGTGATTCTGATACATGGTTCACCCTCAACCCCTCTTTACTGGCACGGTGGGTAGGTAGAAGGGAGGGCATGATTGTCCTGGTGGCTCAGGGTTGCAGGAGACTGGGGGTGGGGTGGTGGCAGAGGAAAGGTCAGGCTAAAGGCTGGGCTGTGAGCGCCTCCTTCCCCGGTTCACACGACTCACTCTAGGCTCGGGTTTGCCATGGCTTCCTTTGGTCCATGTTTGGGCCTGGTGCATAGTCCTGTGCCCCGTTTGGATATTGGCCCAGAGGCCTTTATATGTTGCTGCTGCTGCTGCAGGGCCAGCTGCATGGCCCAGATGCTCAGTGGCCGCATGTAGGCCAGTGAGCGGAACACCCGCCGCTGGCAGTACGCCTCAGGGGTCTGGAAGGCCAGGCCCAGGCGCTCCCACACAGTACGATAGCAGCCTTCAGCTGTCCGGAAGCCCTCCCAAGTCAGGCCCTGTAGGGGAGAGAGGGAAGTCATTACTTGGCAACCCTTGAATAGCTATTTCAGCTGGACAGATGGAGATAATAGGGTCTCTGCCCTCAGGGAGTTCCTGGCTAGTGGGGGAGATAAATTTGGCTCACAGGCAGAAGCCTGAAGACAGGCAATAGAATGCATGCCAAGGAAGGGGGGAGGCTCTCTGGATGGATAAGATGGCATTGAATTAGGTTATTAGGAGTCTGATAGCCAAGGTACAGATGACAGAGAGCCGGGGAAGGGAGTGAATTACCTCCTGGATCATGGTGGCTGCCAGCCCGTAGACCACGCCCACCCAGACTTCATCAGACTGGACGCTGGATGTGTCAGGAACACCACGGGGCTGCATGCCATTCACGGCCCCCATGGCCCCTCCTGCAAAGGCCTGGACATTGAACTCAAAGATTGTTTGGAGAGCACGGACCACCTGTTGGGTAGGAAACACCTAGAGGGACAGGGAAGAAACACGGTCTTTTATACTTGCTTCCCACCCCCAGGAAAAACCCTTAGTTTTCTCTAGGATTTCTCCTCCTAGTCTCTCACCTCACTGTCTCCTTCTCCTAGGCCACTGGCCCTTAGGAACCACTGGCCAGCACACTGGTCAGACATGATGCTATAGGACTGAGGCTGAGAGCTGCAGTCGTAGTTGTAGTAGCGGCCTGGAGAGGGAGGACAAAGTAAGTCTCCTGCCTCCCAGAGCTGCCTTGAGATTCTTTAGGATCCCCCAACTCACCATTCCACAGCAGCCGATCATAGGCTTCCTGGCCCCGGCTAAGGATGGAAGAAAACTTATTCTGGGCCTCCTGTGCCCCACACAGAGCAGCCATCTGGACCATCACAGCCACGGCCGCCAGCCACAGTCCTCCGCAGTAAGCACTGATGAGGGACAGAGGTTGGGGGAATCAGCCTGGCAGCTCCAGCCACTCTTATACAATATAATAGGCACACTGAGCCCACAATCCCTTGATGCCCAGTTCCCCACCTTAGGCCCTGGAAATCCCTACCCCCCAACCTGGGGCCTGTGGTGACCCATCCATCATAGGTTTGGTCTGCATAGCCTCCATTCTCGATGAGTCCATCATGGTCCTTGTCAAACTTCATTTCAGACTCCATCACGGCCTAGAGAGGGATCAAGATACTGAAGACCAAGATACTAAGAAAAGACAACAGTAGCCAGCTGGGCTTTCCCCAGACACCCAGAAACATGCCCCTGGTACACAGACCACTGCACACGTGTCCCTTACCAGACACACAGGCCACATGTCCCTCAAGAAACACTGGTCACCCGTCAGGTAATAGTCCCGATAGACCTGCAGCACAAACTTCAGGTTCAGGTCCTTCCAGTCTCCAGTGTCGTGGATCTCGTACGCATTGACCCGGAGCCATGGCTCGTCATCTGGGGAGGGGAGGAAATGTGGTCATCTGCACTGCGGGCTCAGGTGGAGGGTGCAGAAACGGAGGGAGCGACGCGCCCTTGTGCTGGAGGGACATGTACCTGGGTCCCCAACATCATGGGGGATGACGTTCCTCCTCTTCACAGGCGCTGTTACCCCACTCATCAGGAACCGCCGCTGTGTCAGGTCCTCCCTGAGAGTGGCCAGAGCTGGGGGAGCAGATACACAAGGGGGGGTGCGGGGCAGGGAGTGGGTAGGCTTGGGGTCGCACACAGAACTGTGTGTGTGACTCGAGGGGAACTGGTGAGCAGGATCCACATATGTCAGTGGAAGAGAAGTCAGGGACCACCAAGGTTCAGGGCTGTGGGGAACTGAGAAGCAGAAGGGGCACAAAAGGGACTCTCACCCATGTCATACTGCAGGCTAAGCTCAAGTTTGGGCCAGAGCATGACGAGGGCAAAGGAAGCATAAAAGTGGACATCGTATGTGTTGTACATGCGGTATTCCTGGCCTGGAGAAATGAAGGAGATAACACGTTGCCAGGATTCCTGTTGCTTCTTCATACTGCCCTACCTAGCCACACCTCTAGAACTGGGGTGTAGGGCACCATCACACTTCATGTTCTAGCCAGTACCCTGGGATAGGCAAAACCCATCCTCCTGCCGTGGAGCAGGGCACTAACTGGCCTCATGGACACAAACCACGCCCCTTGGCAGCTCGTACCTTCAAGGTAGGCAAACCGGCCATACTCCTGCAGGAGGGGGCGGAGCTGACCCATGCTGCCCACCAGCGCCTCTGGCAGGGAGTCTTCAGGAACTTCCAGCCATACTGTGCCCCCGTCAGCCAGGAAGTAGAGTTCATTGAACAGTGCAGATTTGTACCAGGCAGGCAAGGATCTGGGGAGGCAGGAGGAGGTAATGGTCTTATGAGGTGGCACTTCAGGAAAGGAAGGATTCTGGGGTTCAGTGAAGTAGGGGTCCCAAGTGAATCCCAGACAACCTCTGTTGACTTTGGTGATGGAGAGTGAATCAGAGAGTCTTAGTGAAAGTGTGAGGGTCTGGGAGAAAGGCAAGAAATGGGCTCCACTGGCACCTGTCCTCCAACACCGGGTTCTGCCAAGCCGAGATCTTCTCTTCCCAGTCAGCATAGTGGCTGAGGGCATAGTGGCTGAGGGCGGGTGCTGCATCACCATCTGGGCTAAAGAACCTCGTGTACCGCCTAGGTGGGCAGAAGGGGAGGCATGAGAACATGGGCTCTACTCAGAGCCCCAGCACCATGATCCGTGCACACTCCTGTTCCCGTCACCTGTAGTAGACCCGGCCCTTTGCTCCAAACATGATTCTGGGCATGTCCCAAGCCAGTGAGAACTCTAAGCGCTGCCGGCCTCGCGGTGGCAGCTTGCCCGAAACACACACAGCCCCAGCGATGCCCACTCCTTTCTGCGAAGGGAGACTTTTTCCTGAGAGAAGCACAAAATGAGTGAGTACCCACTTTGGCCACAGAGATCCCTGACATAGGAAGAAGGCCTGTTGGTACCAGGCCTCCCAGCCCTGCTCTGAAGACAGGGACATTCTCTCTTCCCTCCACCTCCCCGTGAGACCCCCCATCACCAGCGAGGGAGTCCAGCTGTCCATCCAGAAGTAGATCCTGCCACACCTGCTGCCCAGCGCTGTCAGGGTCAAAGGCTGTAAGGTGGGTTACCGTTGTGTCTGCCTGTTAAGGGGTCAAAGACTTTGTGAGGAGAAACTCCATAGGTGCGTGGCTCCTGACTAACTCCCCTCTACATCTTCCCACCTCCAAGTTCCACCAGCTCGAGGGCTATGGTTAGGATAGGACTCAGGAGCTGAGGAAGTGAAGAGACCACAGTGGTATGGGATTGGGCTCGGGTCAGGCTCACAGCAGGGCTTCAGGGCAGTGCTATAGGGCAGGCACCCCCATACCGAGAGTCGTGCAGCCACAGCCATGGTGTAGGGGTTTGGGGGGGTTGGATGATGCAGCAGCAGCCCCTGAACCGTCTCTCCATCACGCTCCAGACAGAAGGGCTCATTCCACAACCCCCCAGGGGCGTCGTCTTCACCACCAAGTCCATTCCGCATGGAGAACATGATGGACACTTCCAGGGCTTCATCCCCTTCATTTTCCACATCCCATACAAAGACTCCTACAGGCAGGCTGCTGTCCTGGGAGCAGAAGGTCAGACTCAGAGGGTCCCTGTGTAGCCCTTTGGCCCTACTTCCCAGGATCAGTCCTTGGCACCAAGGAGCTGACTCAGATACCCGCTAATACAGTGTCTTCCACTTGCATCTCCCCACATTGCCTGACAAGCTGTCTACTAGGAGACAGAAGACCAATCGGGTGGTGGTCCTAGGAAACCAGCGTGAAGTTCACGCCCCACCCCCTGTCTTGCACAGGTCATGACACTTCCAGGAGAGAGAGATCCTGGGGAAGGGAGAGCACAGAGGAAACCAAGAGGGAGCCTCACCTGGTAGTCATGGGGCAAGATGGGTGTGATCTGGCGGCAGGTGAGGGTGACGTTCTGGCCAGGAAGCTGATAGACAGTCCAGGCTCTGGGATAGAGGGCGTGGTAGAATGCAAAGTACCCACACAGACCCCAGTTCCAGCTGCGCAGGACACTCGGGTGCTCCACCGACAGGACTTGCTGGTACACCGTCTGTCCTCTCCGGCGCAAACACACTGTGAACTAAACCAAGAAGGCACGTGGGCTGGAATGGGGTAACAGGTATCTCAAATGAGACCCCTTCTCCTCAGAGTAGCTTCTCCCCTGCAGACCCTGCAGTGGTGACCCGCGCCCCACAGCTTAACTCCATCTCTCCCAGGCCTTCCGCCTACACTCAATGAATCACTGCAAATCATGCCTTCTCTTTCTCCCTGCTTGCTCTCCCTTCTCACTGCTCTGGTCTTAACTGCCCTAAGACAGCCCCGTACCATCTCTGCCCCACCCCATCTGGATTTCAGACTGATCTTTCTTACAGAGAACTCAAGATATGTTAGTCTGTGTTTATAATATTTCAATGACTTCCGTGGCCCTCAGGCTAAAATCTAAACTCACTTACCTGGCTTTCAAAGTTTCATTCTTGAGGTGGCCTCTCCCTGCCCATCAGATTCATTACTTGTTCAAGCCCTTATATTCTGGTCATATCAAATACTGTTCCTTGAGCACAATACATTTCCTTCTCCATGCTTTTGCATGTGTTTATTCTCCTTTTGGTAAAACCCCTCATGCTTCAGGGCCTAGATCAAATGCCATCTCTCCCCTCAAGCAGTGAGCCATTCTCCTGTGTGTCCCCCTACCCTTCCAGTCCAGCATGTGATAATGCGTTTATGTTCTGACTCCCTGACTGCTCTGGAGGGTACGGGCTGTGAGGGGTTAATATCTCCTCCCTCAGTTCAAAGTACGCCTAATATCTTTAATGTATACATCAAATAATTTTTTTTTATGTTGTTGGAATAGTAGGTAATGGTTAACATTACAGGCTTATAACCACAGAGAAAACTGGTTCTGAATCCCAGTGCTTCCATTTACCAACCATGTGACCTTGGGCATGGTACTTAGTTGCCTCATGTGTAAAACGGGCATAATAATGGTACTTCCCTTATAGAAGTCTCTTTACATATTAAATATTATACAAAAAAAGTCATGATTCTGGAAGGCATTTGCCTCAGGATACCTCAGGGATGAGCCAGAGAGGAAGCCTGGGGCCTTGGACAGGGCTGGTGAACCTGAACTAGGAAAGGCAGTGTCATTAATAGAATTCAAGGTCTGCTAGTCATTTTTCCTTTGAAGATGAGCTGGAGGCCTCCCTCAGACAGGAAACAGGAACTTGGTGGACAACTCAACATGGGAGGGCACTAGAGAGTGATGATGAAAGGTAGTCCACATGCCTCTGGCAATCAAAGGCCTAGCAGTGACGAAGTGGCTGATGGCTGGCAAATCAGGGCAAGCAGTGGGTGCTCTGTGCATGCATGTTTTCCTGTGCATTTGCAGACTTTCGGTTTGTTTTCCCTTCTGATCTTTCAAGCAGGTTAAGTGATCCCGGAATTGTCTGACTCTCTGTGGCTGGGGACAGGCTCAACCAGTGGAGCTGGGGCAGCAAGGCAGGTAGGAGGCATTTACTAGAGAAATAAAGGGCATAGGGGTACCTTTTTTCTTTCAAGGAACAGGAACTCTGAGTGTCTCATTCCTATAGTACACCCAGCACAGGGCTTGGCACACAGAAAACATCCTGAAAATACTAGATGGAATCATGTACATCTCTAATCGCCACATCCTACACTAGCCAAGAGACCCTTCTTGCCTGGGAAGTATTGCCCGGGACCTCTGCTCTACCTCCTGGCTCTTACTTGGTTAGCGATGACTGTCTGGTGCTGGTACATTCCAGGATTAAGCTGCCAACGACAGAACTGGCCTCTCCAGCCTCTGGTGATAGTGCCTCCCCCAATGCCACCCAAGGGACAACCTAGAGAAAGAATTAGGATGTCAGAGGGGCATGGGAGATGAAAAAGAGCCCATTTATCACTTTCTAGACTACAGAGATGTGTTCCCCTAAACCTGGGATGGGGGGTCGGGGGAGAATATCAAATTCACACATTGTGCACTTTAAACTTATACAGTGTTCTATGTTAGTTATATCTCAATAAAGCTGGGGTGGGGGGAAACCCTAGGGAATGGGTCAGTGCAATTTAAAGAAGCTGAAGGCTTCTTTGCCTAGCTCCACGTGGGCCTGGATGCTGCCCTCTCTGACTGAGCAGGGCTGGAGTGAGGCTCACCGTAGATCTGTCTCAGGGGCACAGAGTTGATGAGGTCGATGAAAGGTTTCTTCTTTTCCACCTGGGTCTTCCGGTACCACCACTGCAAGTACCTGAGGAGCAAGGGGTGCTGTGGGTCAGGGCAAGGGCCTGCAGTCACCTCTCTCTTTGGACACCCAGCCGTGACTTCCCATGTTTAACTATTCCAAGGACCCATTGCCTTCACTTCCAAACTTCTTCTCTCGACTTTTCTGTAGTTCAAGGTCTTCTCATCTTCCCAGTCACCCCTGGTCATGGCATGGGACTATCTTTGTTTCTCCTCTCTACTGTCCTTAGAAGGAGCTCTCTGATCTTTCCTCACCTCTGACTCCACCACTGGTTTAATTTATTCCAGGAGCTTCTGTCTGAGGTGTTGAAAGGGCCAGTTAGTTTCCTGACTTATAATCATCCCCACCCCATAAACAGGCATAGGCTGCTGCAATAGCTTCCTTCTTTTTTAAAATGATTTTTCTTCTGATTATGAAAGGTTGAAAATCTGGAGAATGCACTAAGTGGAAGGTGAAAAAAATCCCACCCATATACATTTTGGGCCATCTTCTTTTAGGTCTTTTTCTTTTTTTTTCCTTTTTCTGTCTCTTTTTTTAAGTTCAACATTTAAACTGTAAGCTTTCTAATTTGTTCTCTTATTATATCCCAGAAAAGCCTTCTAAAAACCCCAATATATCCTGGTCTTATCACAGCTCTGTATCCAATAGGCAAATGATTCTGTTTGGGATTCAAGGCTTTGACCTCTGTCTCAGCCGTGTGTGTGTGTCTGTGTGTGTGTGTCTGTGTGTGTGTGTGTCTGTGTCTGTGTATTTCTGTGTGTGTGTGTGTCTGTGTGTCTGTTTGGGATTCAAGGCTTTGACCTCTGTCTCAGCTGTGTGTGTGTGTGTCTGTGTGTGTGTGTGTTAGTCGCTCAGTTGTGTCTGACTCTTTGTGACCCCACGGACTGTAGCTCTTCAGGCACTCTGTCGATGGGATTCTCCAGGCAAGAATAGTGGAGTGGGTTGCCATTTCCTTCTCCAAGGTATCTTCCTACCCAGGCATTGCAGGCAGATCCTTTACCATCTGAGCCACCAGGAAAGCCCCAGCCTAATACTTCTACAGTTTCCATTCAGAGTGGGTCCTCACTAAGCAACCCCTTCCTGCTGGACTCTCTCCCAATTCCACTCTCCTCCCTCGGCAGTTCGTTCATTTATCCCCATTGTTCAAGCACACTGCTTATAGCTATGTAATGGGGTAAGTAACCCTGCTGAATCTATGGGGATACTCTTGCCCTTCCTACCTCAAGGGATGGTTGGAAGGGCACAATAGATAACCTTCTATTGGCACATTTGTGCCCTTCTAAGGTCACAAATGACACAATAGATAGGAAAGCTACAAAGTGGAATATCCATGTCACATATCATCATTACTTGTATGTACACTATCTCAGCTCCCAATCAGACACTGTCCTGTTACTTTACTGTTTCTCACGTGAGTCTGACATACTTTTCAGTTCCCTGGGGAAAGGGACAGCGACAAAGACTTATTGCTTATTACCCACAGCTTCAAGCACAGGGCACCTGGTCTGCAGTCAACAAATATTTGCTGGGTTTACAAAGAACATATGTACAAACAGTGGAACATAAGAGAAATAAACAAGGACAGGAGCAAGTGAAGGAGAAATATGATTAGAGAACAGGAGGGTACATTCTGGGAGTGAGGGGAGACGGAGGGAAGATGAACAGTGGGAAGGCAGCTCTTCTTTGCCAGTTTAGAGGAAACTGGACTTTGAAACTGGTGGCCAGAAAGGATTGCCAAATGGAGGGAGGGCACAGCTCCGATTAGGGTGGTGAGGGAGAAATGCAAGATGTGAAGATAGCAGAACAAAGGTGTGTCTAGCACAGAACAAGCACTCAGTACATATTTACTGAATGAATGGATTCGGGCTGAAAGGGAGAGCAACCAAAATTGAGTTCTTACCATTCTGAGGCCAAGAGAACTCTGTCTTACTGGGGCTCCTGATCAGTGTACCCCCAATTCAGCTCCCTCTTAGGGCCTATGTTTCTCTCACACCATTGAACAGCTGGCTATTCCTGATCTATTTGTCCTTTTCCATGATTTCAACCTCAACTTAATCATTCAGAATTCTTGTCTCACCCCTGCATTCTCCTCAGTGCAGGACCTCATCTCATCTCAAAACCCCTGTGTCAGTGATCCCCACCCTGTCCTAGGATGGGGATCTGAGTCCAGGGGGTGAGGACAGCTTCAGGCATCTGTGATTCAGCTTATACTTAGGGATGGAGGGGCTAAGATGCCCATGGGCAGGTTCTTGACCTCAGTGTTCCCACCACATGCACCCCAAGGTGCTTCTCTCAGTACCCTGGCCCCAGATCCTGTTTTGACCCAAAGCCTTTTAGGGTCTAAACTAGCCAAGTCAGTTTCAGAAGCAGCCTGGAGGAATTACTGTGCTCTAGTACAGGCCACCCAGAGGAACTGTCAAAGGAGTCAGACACCCAGGCAGCAACAGGCCCTCCCCACTGCCGAGGGCTTGGGTTAGGTCCATGGGCTCTCCACCCCAACCCCACAGCACTGACCGCAGAAGAGAAGGAACCTCTACTTAAGAGGCTGTCAAAGCTAGGTTTCCCATACTTGAAGCCTCCCTCCACAGTTCTGTGTTTACTGTGGCAACTGACTCAGGATGACCTCAGGGTGATGCTTTCTGTCCTCACAGGCACCTGTCTCTGTTACTGGGTCTTGGTCCCAACACTCAGTGAGGATCCGGAGGAGTCCTATAGCCCAGGATAAGCTCTCAGCCTGTCTGCAACCCTTTGCTGGGGCAGGGGACCAGGAAATGCTCTGGAAGATTATAACTAATCTCTAGGAACACCTAAGGCAGGGCCATTCTGGTCAAAGGTCTTCTTTGCTTTTTATATCAGGGGCCATCTATTCCAGAATAGAGTGAATATTACCTTTCATCGCCCTCTCCTTAGGGTTGAGAGCAGGCAAGTTCTCAACCACTCCCTGGAGCCAGAGTTTGAGGAAAGAAGCCAAAGGGTGTTGGGACTATAAAATGCTGTGCCTAAGTGAGTGAGGTTCAGTGAATACTCCAGTTGCTTAGGGGGATCTGGAGTTGAGAACCCTCCCCTCCAAGAAGACAACATTGTATCAATACCGAAACAGCCAGAGTATCTTTTCTACCTTGTCACAAAGTATAACTAATCCCAAAGGGCAGTCTTCAGAGAAGAGAGAGCACCTGAGAGGGAGCCTAGATGTGTAAGGCTTACTACAAGGCTCAAATGCCCTTTCTTGCTAAACAGACAAGTTACTGGAAGGAAGTGGGTTGCAAAGAGACCTGACTTAGTCTCACCCTCCAAAACTATGGGCTTAGATGATGTTGGGTATAGATAGGGGCCACCTGACCAGGACAAGGCACCCTCCTGCTTTCTTACCCTTTCCTGCCTCTGCTGGAACAAAGTGAGGCACAAGGTCCTCTAGGCAATGGGATCGACTCACCTCAAGCCCATGCCCAAGTGCTTTATCAGGTTGCTCAGCGAGATGTCATTGGCATTAAAGGGTTTCCTCTTCTCTGCAAACTCGTGAGCCAGGCAGATGCGCCAGCCAAAGGGAGGCACCTGGTAGCCCTTAGCTTTCCCCTCGTAGGAAGCCATCAGCTGCCCAGAGTCCTCCGCACTGCTGTAACCCTGTTCATGCTGGGGTTGACTGTCCTCAGGGATTGGACAGTCTGTAACCTGCACAGCCTCCGTGCCATTTTCAGGGCAAGAAGCCTGTGGATCGCCTTTGGCACAGCTGGTCTGCTCCGAGGCTGGGACTCCGGTTCCCATATTCCCTGGATCCTGGGTCTCCAGGACCTCGGTGGTTTCAGTTCCCGAGCTTTCTGGTACCAAGTATCTGGCCAGCCAAGCCCAGATGTGGACGTGGATGGTTTTTAGGTGTTGTCTCGGAAAGCGGGCCACTGGGGAAAGCTGAGGCGAGCCGGTGTCTCTGTGCAACCAGGTAGCTGTTGCTGCTGCGGCGGCGGCGACAGCAATAAAGCCGCCACGGTCTCACCCTCGGTTGTCTCTCTGGGACCTGGGCGGGAAGGATCGGGTCTCGACGTCATTGGGCCGCGGTGATTAGCTGGCCCGGCCAAAGGGCGACTGGGCCCGCGGAGAGGGGAGGAGCCCCCGGGGCCGGCCCTCCAGGCACCGCCCCCGGGACCGGCCTGGGAGTTCGCCGCAGCCCAGGCCCCGTCCCCGGGGCGCGGCACCAGGCCCCCCCGCGGTGGGCGCCGGGTCCCGCCGGCCGGTGTCCGGGGCGGCGCCCGCGCCCGGGTACCAGCCCGTGGGAAGGTGACCCAGGGCGGCCGGCCCACCCCAGCCCCTTCCGGCCTAGCCGGCCCGGCGCTTCCGGCCGGAAGGGACTCGGAGGGAAGTCCCGCCTCTGCCGCGGCCGCAGCCACGCACTTGGCCCGGGCCCGGAGGGGCGGGCGGCCGAGGCCTTCGAGGCACCGAGTACCCTGTTTCAGTCTGGTCCCCTGTTTCGATCTGAGGGGTATCCGGGCTTGGTTGCGAGGTGCCGGGCGGCCGGGGCCCAGGGCTGGGAGGTGGAACCTCCAGGGAAGGGGTCGGGGGTGGCCTAGGGGTCCCGGCGGGGAAGAGAGGGGATGACCTGGAGCCGATAGGGGCGGGGGGCTGGGACCCTAAGCGGCTCCGTCTCCCTCTGCAGTGCCCGGTCAGCTGCCGCCGTACCTGCCTTCCGCCTTCCCGCACTCCAAACCTGGGCGCTTCCCTCTGACACCGTGGTACTGAACGCCCGTTTCCTCGGTCCTCACCCCCAGGCTCGCCCGAGACACCCTTCCCTGCCGTGGTACTGACCTCTGATACCCCTTGTTTCCTTCTAGATCCGATCCCGGAGCTGCCATGATTGAAGTGGTAGCAGAGCTGAGCAGAGGTCCTGTGTTTCTGGCAGGGGAGGCCCTGGAGTGTGTGGTTACAGTCACCAATCCCCTGCCCCCCACGGCCACTTCTGCATCCAGGTGGGGACACTGGTACTGAAGAAGACGGCCCTTCTGGGAGGAAGCCTGCTATCTGTAGAGCTGAGCCAGAGCTCAGGCTGTCCTGTGGCTACATCACCATCACCTTGTTCATTGTGCTCTCATTGTAGGGAAGGGCTAGTTAACAGAAGATGTGGGTGACATAGCCCTCAGCTCGCCTTTCTTCTCTCCTCCCCCTGCTACCTGTGGTATACTTCTCTGTGTATAATGGTTTCTCTTTGGGGTTCTGGATTCTCTGATCCGGACGACAGCCACCTCTCTGTGTTGGTCTTCTCAGTGTGGTAGGGAGTTTGGGAGAGCATTTGTGAGGTCAGGAGCTCCTCTGATGCCCTCTTTTCCTCCTCCCATAGTGAGGCTCTGGCCTGGGCCAGTGCCCAAATCCACTGCCAGTTCCACGCCAGTGAGAGTCGAGTGGCACTTCCTCCCCCCGACTCCAGTCAGCCGGAGGTCCAGCCTGAGAGCCAGACTGTCTTTCTTCCACACCGAGGTTAGAGATGGGGCTTTTGCCTTCAGAGGGGGATGGAATCATTGTTACCCAAGGGTGAAGTTGTCAAATTGTTCTGGTGGGTCATTACAGTCTCTGTCCTATTGGGGTTGTGGTGGAGTGTAATTATTGCTCTAGGGGGCGTAAAGCTGTTCCTGTCTCACCTTGAGGAAAGAGGAATGGCTTGCCCCGTGTTGGCAGTGCTTACTGTCCCCACTTGCTCGCTAGCCTTCTCCAGCGCTAGACAATGAGGTTATTAAGTTGCAGTCTTCTATTTTTTAGGTGAGAGGGGTCAGTGTATCCTTTCCACTCCACCAAAAATCCTCTTCTGTGACCTGAGGCTAGACCCTGGAGAGTCCAAATCATGTGAGTGACTGCCCCTGGGCCCCTGGGCCCCTGGATTGCCTTCTGCGGCTCCTGGAGGGAGGACCTCTCCGGCTACTTCTGGCTGCCCTGACTACTGCTTCCCAACCAGACTCCTACAGCGAAGTGCTGCCTGTAGAGGGACCACCCTCATTTCGGGGTCAGTCAGTCAAGTATGTCTACAAACTGACCATTGGCTGCCAGCGTGTCAACTCACCCATCACTTTACTGAGGGTCCCTCTGAGGGTTCTTGTGCTCACTGGTAAGCAAGGGTTCCTGGAGGGAGGGGCTGGGGAAGAGCCTCACCAAAGCAGTAATGCTCTTTAGAGAGTTTGTGAAAGGGGCTGGAGGGAAGCTTCCTGATCTTAGTCACGGTGTGAGGGAGTTGGGGAGAGAATGTCCTGGAGCACAGGTGAGATGCCTACCCCTCAGTTGTGGCGCCCTGTACCTTCAACCCTGACGGTTGGCATCTAAAACCCTAACCACTGCTCTTCTCTCCCACCACCTCTCTACACTCTCTCTAGGCCTTCAAGATGTCCGGTTTCCCCAGGATGAGGCTGTAGCCCCATCCAGCCCATTCCTAGAGGAGGATGAAGGTGGGAAGAAGGATTCGTGGCTCACCGAGCTGGCTGGGGAGCGCCTCATGGCTGCCACATCCTGCCGAAGCCTCCGTGAGGGTCCTTCCAAATTTGCCCCACCCCTTCCTCCCCTGTAGGACTCCTGTCTCGGAGCCAGACTCTCCTAACTGCCAGATTCTTCTGAGGACCCACAGATAGTTCATGATCATAAAGGCAGGCCCACCTTTTGGACTCCCCAGTATGGACCCCAGGTTTACTGTGTCCGTCTCTCCCTAGATCTGTACAACATCAGTGATGGCCGAGGAAAAGTTGGGACATTTGGCATCTTCAAATCTGTATACAGACTTGGCGAGGATGTGGTGGGGACCTTAAACTTAGGAGAAGGAACTGTAGCTTGTTTGCAGGTGAGAGAGGAGCAGGAACTTTGGGGGAACTGGGCCTGAAGGGTTAGGGTGGAAGGAGAGGGCCTGCAGAAAGACAGGTGGCATGGAGAAGTGGGCGTCACCCAGGGCCCTCTGGTAAAACAGCGTGAGGTTGGGCTGCCCTCCTGTCCAGAGTCAGCGCGTCCCTGTGCCTGCCTGCACACCCTTGTCTTCTTGATCGCAGTTCTCAGTGAGCTTACAGACGGAGGAGCGTGTGCAGCCTGAGTACCAGCGGCGCCGCGGGGCAGGAGGTGCCCCCTCGGTGTCCCACATCACTCATGCCCGGCACCAGGAGTCCTGCCTACACACGACCAGAACCAGCTTCTCTCTCCCCATCCCTCTCAGCTCCACCCCAGGCTTCTGCACAGCCATTGGTGAGACCCTGACCTTGTTGGGGGCGAGGGGAGCCCAGGGTAAAATGCTGTGCTTTGGTACAGTATAATGGATCCTGGTTCCTAACACACGCCCAGAAGTTTCCACATCCAACCTCTGACCCTTAACACTTCCTCAGAACTTCAACCTGTTTCTTAGGTGCACGCACCCCTAAATTCTTAACAGCTGGGCAAATCTCCTCTCCCCATCTGCCCACTGGGACCCTGTGGTACACTTATCTCTGATTCCACAGAGCATTTGCTTCAAGCTACCAAGTCCTAACTGTCCCACACTTGGGTTCTTAGGTGCTTGATGCTCTTGTCCTTATTGTCACGTTTCCAGTGACAACACATTAGATTTCTTGAGCGAAATCCTCAATCCTGGCTCCCTGCCCCATGACTTCCCTGCTCTTCCTGAATACAGGGTTTCGTTTTTGTTTTCTAATTTGCTAACCACATCCTGTCTTTGGCTTTTACTCCTGGCCTCTAATGCTTCTGCCTTTATCTCTCCCCCCCCCACCCCCACCCCCCCCACCACAGTGTCCTTGAAGTGGCGTTTGCATTTTGAGTTTGTCACCTCCCGAGAACCCGGTTTGGTGCTCCTACCTCCCATGGAACAGCCTGAGCCCGCCACCTGGACGGGGCCTGAGCAAGTGCCTGTGGACACCTTCAGCTGGGACCTGCCCATCAAGGTGCTGCCTACAAGCCCTACCCTGGCCTCCTATGCGGCCCCCGGCCCCAGCACCAGCACCATAACCATCTGAAACTGCCCCACGTGGCACAGCCTTCTTCAGGATCCTGAGAACTCAGCCCCTGGGCTCCAGTAGGGCCCATTGTTTTCACCTGGGGTCCAGTGGCACAGATAATGAGAGGCAGGCTTTCGGCTGAGCGTTAACTTATTTATTCAGAATAAATCGGCAGCTGCTAGTGGTTTCCCTGGAAGTGGCAGCAGCAGTGGGCGGTCAGCAGAAGGGCAGTCAGTTGTGTTTAGCTGGAGTGGGGAGCAGGCGCCGCAGGCACAGGGGTGTTAGCTGAGCCCCACTCTGGGTCGGGCCCTCCCCCTTTGCAGGGCAGCCGAGGGTCAGATTTTTGCACGAGGGAGAACTGGCATGTTCCTGCCTCCTGGCGTACCTCACAGCCCGCAGGGAAGTCGATAGGATGCTGGGACCTGGGGAACCGAAGGACAGGGGAAGGGTCAGGACAGTGAAGGTCCACCTCTATCCCTGACCCGAATCCCCTCCCCGGCGCTCCTCCCATGTCTCCTCAGTGCCCCCGGCCCTGCAGTATTTCTCTTGCCTGCCATATATGGATTTTTTTCATTTCAGAGCAGGAATATTTTCCCTCCAGATCCACCTAACTCCCCTCACTCTGTAACCTGAAGCCTCTCACATCTTCTTGTTGGTATCGTCAGGTTCAGCCAGCCTCTTACTGCTACTCCGTTCATTCTCACGTCAGAGCAATCTAGTCACACCCTGGCCAGCTCAGTCCCTCACATCGGAGCCATTCTCTCTGGCCACCTTTGGTCACTCACGTATCACAGCAGCCCACACCGACCGGATGCAGACAGGTGCAGTGGAAGCAGTCCTTGCGCAGCCAAGACTCGCCCAGGGTGAAATACTTCCCCTCATAGTGGCAGGGGGCTGGGGAAGAACAGGAAACGTTAGAGCCAGAGCGGAGCAGTAAGGGCACGCTGCCCCTGCGTGTGGTCTCTCCTATGTCCCCGCTCCAGGGAGTCTGCGTTTGCTGCCACGGGACCATCTCTGAGCCCTTCCTCCCAGTGCCCTCTGCACCCATCCTTCCTTAGGCCTCACGCAGCTTTACCTTGAGCTTGGAAGTAGCACTTGCTGTGGACTCCTGGGTGCTGGAGGAGCAGAGATGCTACCAAGTAGATGACCCCCCAGCCTCCCCGAGTTCCCGTAGCCTGTCCCGCCCAGAGTGTCCTTGGGGCCATTCCGGCAGCGCAGCTCTTTCGGACCCTTCTTGGCTTCCGTTCAGGCTGCTCTGGCCTCGTCTCCTTGGCTCTTCTCTGTTCCTCTCCTTGAGCCTTAGCTTCGGTCTCTCTCCCCTGGGCGCCTGTCTTACACCATCTCCGTGCCCTCTGTTCTCACAGGCTTGGGGATGTTTATAAAGTGAGGACCCTGGCCCCCTGCTGAGTGGAGCTGGAAAAGCCGTAACTCTGTTTCCTGAGGTGAGGGCATGAAAACAAGAGGTCTAGCTTTAATAAGCTGTGAGAGCTGATTCATGCCCCCGCACAGCCAGGGGGAGGAGGGTGGCCGGGGAAGGGGCGCTGGACTGGGCACTTCCCCAGCAAGGAGGGGGTAGGGTGAGGGCCCCCAGGTGGTCCCCAGGACTCTCCCTGGCCTGGAGAGAAGGAAGCATTCCACCATCTCCCCCCGCCCCGTAATACACACACACACACACACACACACACACACACTCTCCAGGGGTGTGTACGCTGGGATCCCTGCCTGGACCGGAGGGAGGCATTTCCTGGGGATGGCTAATCCTGTGCCCCAGCCAAACCAAGGAGATGCAGTAGGGTGCGACGGCCAGAGGCTCCAGGAGAGCAAACAGGCACCTGGTGTGGAGAATGTTTCTCTCAGACCCTAGGGCAGGGTCTCCTTGCAGTGTCCTAGAGACATGGCTGGCCCTCAGAGGTTAGGGGTGGGGGGCTGGGGGCAGGTGTCTCCTTTTTTTTACAGGCATCCCAGAGATAAGACTATCCATTGTTCATCACCCCAAACACACAGCAAATAAAAGATCTTGCCATATCTGGGAATGGTTCTTTTCAAAGAGGAACATCTCTTAAGTGCCCTTACCGTATGGGTCATTCCAGTTTTCACAAAGAGAGGCCCTTCTTTCCTCCTGTATGTTACGGAATGAGGATTTAGGAACGTATCCTCTGACATCCTCTTTTGGATTTCCTGTAGGTTCTGGAGAACCTGAAGATTGGTGATTAAGAGTCAGACTCTGGATTTAGATCCTAATTCTACTAAAAAGCTATGTGATATTGAGCAAGTTAGTTCACCTCTCTAAACCTGTTCCCTTGTCTGTAAACTGGGATAATGATACCAGCTCATAGGATCATCAAGAGGATTCCATGAGATAATGCATGTCATGCTCCTAGCGCTGTGCCTGGCACATAGCCCTCCAGAAAGAGTAAACTCCTGTGGTCGGTGTTAGATGTTCCATTCTTTGAATGATGCGGAGGAGCCCTGTGTGCATGGCCCACGGCTTCTGTTGGGGCTGCTATAGACTTCTTTCACTTGTACATGTATGCTCCTTTCATCCTACCAGTTCCTGCAAAAATTACCTCCAGGATGGTTTTGGTCCTTGTGTCCTTGAAACTCTAAATGTCCACTTTGAGAACAGAGTTGCTGATAAGCCTCCTTTTGCTAGGTCAAGACCCCTCACTTCTTCCTGGGAAGACATATCCTTTTTCCATCCTTCCAGCTAACTTTGGGACTCCTGCTTTTCCTCATAAGGTTTCTGAACTATTTCTTCCCATCCTCCTGTGAACTCTCAAGTTCTCCTTTCTCATGTGTCTAATGCCGGCCTTTGGTATTAATTGCCACAGCCACACCGGATTACTTTCGCTATTTCACACTCCGAAGACCCCTGTTCCAGCTATCACTCTCCTACCCACAGGGTCAGCACTTTGGCACTTATTCTATTTTCCTTCTAAGTCTCCAATTCCATTTACCTCTAGACTCCCGCTCCCTGTAACCCAGTGGTTCCAATTCAACTACTACTGGCTGACTTCTAGAGGACTGCCCTCCCTCTCACCTTGTCACCATTCAGAAACAGCTTCATCAGTCCTCCGAACTCCCTATCCTTTTCCAAGAAGACAGCTTACATGGCCGGAGATGAGGACTGTACCGCACCTTCACCCTAGTCAGGTCTGATATGCTTTCCATCTCAGAGGAGCAACAAGAGGAAAAAAAAAAAAAAAAAAACAGGAGCGGGGTGCCCTGATGTAGGCTGGCATGTGGGGGGCATGGCCTTGGAATTCTCTGGGCTGGAGCAGGTGGATTCAAAGGCTTGACCAACACAAGGGCCCAGAAATCGTGCCAGTGGCCAGTAGCTCTGCTGCCGCCTTTGTGGGGACAGCAGCTGACACTCTCGGTGCTTGGACCATAGACTTCCTTCTGCTCCTGCAGCCTGCCGCCAGCCCCATGGGGGCCAGACACTAGCGAGAGAGCTGGAGAGCTTGAAGGGAGTGGTGGTCATGCTGTAGGCAGAGGGGATTGGTGTGTGTGAGGTCATGGGACAGGGCTGCGAGTTCCCGCCTGTAGTGAAGAGGAGGTAGGCACACAGGGGCAGGAGTAGGGGGCTGCTTCTGCAGGAAGTCTGGGGCGGAGACAGGAGCCCTCTCCAAGAAGTTGCGGGGTAGGTGTGTGGCGGGGTGGTGGTGCTTGAACCGGTTGCTTGCAAGCCTGCTGCTGTGCCGGCTCATGTGTGCACCTGTGGAGCTTCTCAGGACCAGGGCCACCCTTGCTGGTGTGTGTGTGTGTGCGCGCGCGCGGGCGCGCGTGCCGGGGGCATGGCTGTCGGGGATGCCAGTAGTGGGGGGCGCGGAGGTTGGCTTTCGGGCCGGGAGGGACGGCTGGCTCGCGCTGCCTACGCGGGGACAGAAAAACATCCGCCGGAGGCCCGGCCGGGCGGCGCTCCAACCGCGGCAGGCAGGTGCGCGCCGGGAGGAAGTGAGCGCATTCCGACGCCCCAGCCGGACAGGACAGGAGGGACTGGCAGCGGCCGTGGGGAGATTTGGGGGCCAGAGCCCCAAAGAGCGGCCGGGAGTGAGGAGCCCGGGGAGGGTCGTGGAAGCGCCGAGAAAGAGTTGGGGGGAGGGCCCCCGAGGGGTCGGGGTCTGGGTTTCGCCCAGGGCTTGAACACCTAACAGACGCCCACCGACAGCCCCCCGACAGCTCCCGAACCCTCGGGAGAACTCAAACCGAGGGAGAGGGGCCCAGGGGCAATTGCGAAGGTCGAAGAGGAGAGGCCGGGAAGGGCAGCGAGGAGTGTAGGGCTGTGGAGCGAGATCGCTGTTGGCTGGACAGGCTTGGGCCGCCAGAGCATTAGATGGAAGACCACCCCCCCCACCCCGCCACCCCCAGGTGGGAAGGGAAAATGGCCACCCCCCAGGTGCCGGTGCACCCCGAGAGTGAGAAGCAGGTTAGAGAGGAGCGGGAGTTAGGGCTCCAAGGGTCCCATTGTGACGCAGTCGTTAAAGACCTTGATTAAGGCACGGAGATAAGGAGTTCGGATTGGCCTCTTAGGTAGAATCGATGGTCTCTTAAGTAATAATGAGGAGCTTAGAGGCAAGGTTATCTGTGTCTAGCACTGCTACCATCTTTGGTCTTTGCCAAAGGGCTAAGCATTGATCCTCTAATTTTTATAGTCATTTAAAATTGCATTTTGTCAAACAGCTTAAGTTATTTGAATTTTTTTAAAATAGAAAAGTTGAAGAATCTGATTCAGTATTTGATTTAAAACTCTAAGGTTGGTTACATGGCATCGAGTCTTGTGTCTTGGCATCCTGTGTCTTGCTTTCATGCCTCGTTCCTGCCACTGGAAATTCTTGTGTTGTTAATGCCTCAGTTCTGTGTCAGTGGCATAGAACTTTTCCTGTTCCTCATCTTATGGTCTTTATTTTTAACTCTAACTTTTGTCTGTGCAGCCCTTTAACCTGCAACTATATATCCTAAATCTATTAAAACATTTCATTGGCATTCAGTATAGAAAGACAAGTAACAACTTTACCATATATGTTAGGTTACTTATTATCTTTTGTGGACATGTGTGTAACGATAAAGTTTCTATATTTACCTTATGGCTGATAAAAAGAGATACAGCTAAAGTTGTGTTATCAATAATACTTATATAAACATAGCAATTTGTTAGTCTGATTTCTCTTCTAAAATCAACTCTACAGTGTCAGAAACTTACACTAATTCTATCATGATCTTTTAAATTTATTTTATCCTGGGTCAAAGGCAATTGCAAGGATTAGGATCGTTGTAATTTATTTTAAAGATCCTTAAATTCCAGTTACTTTTGGCCCCAAACGAGGAAATCTGGGTCGGTTAATTTTTTTTAAAGAAAATACTTTCCTGCTTTGGGCTCTGTTCCTCTCCCCTGTGCTGTTTCAACCCCAGCCCTACCTTATTCCCAGTGGCTTTTACCTTCATTCCTTCTTTGCTCTGCTGGGCATCTTTAGAGGAAAACTTCACACCAACTTCCTCTACCATAAATTCTCTCCCTCCTCTCAACTCTGCACTTCTCTTTGCCAACATACACCACTGCTTCTTCATGGATTTTTTTTTTTTTTTTAAGCCTACAGCCCTTTCTGGCTCTTTTCCATCTTAAACTCTAAACTCTCTCATATTGAAAATCTTTTTCTTCCTTTCTCTTTGGTAAAACCTGGGATTTTTAAAGGGTTAGGCCTTATTTACATGATCCACTTCTGTCTTCTTTCCTCTTCTATCACCTTTTTCTTACTCTGAATTCTGTACACTCTATTATGCTTACTTTCAGCATAGGTTCAACCTTCTCCTTGTGACTAAACATTCTTCCAGTAGATATAGAACAAGATTCTTTTTTTCGCCCATTGTATTTCCTACAAGACAAAAGAAGTTTTCAAATTCACTTCTACTTCAGTCTCATCTTCCCTCATTTTGCATCCAGAAGCATGACTGGGCTATTATTGGAAAGTCCCTTGAGTGACCACTTAAGCTTGGTGTTGTGCTAGGCAGTGTATAGTGCATTTCATTAGCCTGGTGCCAGATTCCTAAATTCTTACCAGTAACAGGTGTTATCATGTGTGTGTGCATGAATGTTCTCATATACATGCACATACCAAAGTACACAGACGATAGAACCATAAGTCAGTATATGACTATGAATATGTCTATTCAGTATATTTTACATTATGAGCAAGCCAAATGCATTTGGGAGTGGAAGGTGAGCATGGGTAGATTCATAGCTAGGATAGAAGGTTAAGAGACAATATCCTTTGCCATTCTATATTAAGATGAGGAGGAGAGGAATCATTCTTCTGGAGAGGAAGGGACAGTTTGAAGGCGACTGAGTTTCAAGAGTTGAGAGACATGACTTGTAAGGCAGTGGTGAATGGCGAGAGGATGGGATGAAGGGGCCAGAGTCTGAAGAATAAATAGTTGCTGTACTCAGACAACTCATAGAGATTCTTTGGTTGTAGTACCAATTTCAACCATAGGCAGGTTTCCATTGATAACCTATATTGAAATTGCCCTGTGTTGTCACTGTACCATTGGCACTATTACCAAATTTTTCTTTTTAACTTTTTCTGCTTACGAATTGCTGTGTAAATGATACCCTCCACCACTAATAATTAACCCCCAGCTAAACACTATTAATTCTGAGTTTCTTATCTATTTAGATGGTTTAATTTTTCAACCTTGCCCCACAGTCTACTTGTGATAATAGTAACCTTTGAAATTCCATTTATGACTTTCATTTTTATCTCACTTGTGAATTGCTCTTTTCTTAAAGTTATAGACTCAAAACTAGATACTGAGAAGGCATCTGCTTCTTTATTATCTCTGAAATATGACCAAGGAGGTCTCTGCTTGACTGTCTCTACTGAATGGAACGGATTACTGCCATCTGTAGTGGAAGTGGCCATTCTATGGTCAGCTAGCTTTAAGTTACTCTCAGGTTGTTCAGCCGAAGTCTGCCTTGCTAGCATCTCATCCATTCCCACAATTCTGCTCTTTGAAACAGTATGGGGAAATTGACTTGTCTTTCAATGCAGCAGCTCTTTAAAGATTTGAAAGAGTTTGTTTTTTGTTAGCTATTTACGATTTTTCCTTTACTCTCGCACAGTTCAATAGAACTTTTCTATTATGCTGGAAGTGTTCTCTACCTGTCCTGCCTAATCAGTAGCCAAAGCCACATGTGCCTGTTGAGCACTTGAAATGTGGCTAGTGTGACTGAGGACTGGAATTTTAAATTTTAGTTAATTTAAATTTAAATGGCCAGATGTGACTCTTGTGTTAGTGTAGTTCCAAACTCCACAAGTTAGTGCACTGTCACACAACTGGCTGTCTTTCGGCTGCTCCAGGAATCTTATGGTCACCTCAGACACAGTAAAACATGTGTAACTGAGCTCTTTATCTGTCTGGAGGCCAGTCTTACATGTGGTCACAACTGGAAAAGAAACACAAACCCAACCCCAAAGCCCTGATGAGTAATGTCAGTTTTACTGGACGTTTCTTAGAAGACATAGAAGAGGAAGGTTATATCTCATCTCCTATATTTCAAAAGCAACAATGAAAACAAAAATCCCTCCTTTAATCTCTGTCCCCGAGAGCCCCTGAAGTCCCTCTCGCTTACCTTTCCCCTTCCTTCTCCTCTCTGACCTTGCTCCTCCATGCTCCTAGAGCACCACCTTTGCCCCCTTCTCCTTGAAGAAGGGTTCCTGGGCGTGCACTTCCTCCAGCTCCCCTTCCCTTTCATTGTCTCTGCTCAGTGAAGCCAGGGAACTTTTTCTGCATCCAGCTTTCTTGGGGGGTGATTAGGGCTAGAAGGTCATAAATAATTATATTTTCCCTTTCTTCACATAATTCCTGATTTCTTTCTAAGGGTCCTCTCTCTCTCTTTTTTTTTTTAATCATTGCTGAGAAATCCTTATTTATCACTGTTTAGAAGAAGTGTCTCTAACATTTTGTTTTCATTCCAGATCTATTCTTGGCAAATTCTAAAACTACTTCTTCACAGTTTCTTCATCTTCTTTCTTTTTGCTTCTATGATATTCTGATAGATTTATCTTCTCTTTCCTGGTCTTCATGGCCTACATCTACCAGGAGTGCAGCGTTCGTTTCCCACTGTGGTCACTCTGCCTTGTCCTCCCTTGATTCCCCTCTTAGCTCACCATTGTCGTCCATACCTGCCTCTCTTTATCATCTGTTATTTTCATCTCCTCCTTATCTGTGTGTGTACTAAGTCGCTTCCGTCATATCCAGCTCTGTGTGACCCCATGGGCTGTGGCCCGCCAGACTCCTCTGTCCATGGGATTCTCTAGGGAAGAATCCTGGAGTGGGTTGCCATGCCCTCCTCCAGGGGATCTTCCTGGCCCAGGAAACGAACCTGTGTCTCTTATGACTCCTGCATTGACAGGCGGGGTCTTTACCACTGGCACCACCTGGGAAGCCCACCTCCCCATCTGCATTCTTTTTAAATCACTATTTAAAATAATCATTTAGGGGTCTCAAGTGATTCCAGGGGGTCTCATCTGTCTCTGTACTATGACCTAAGAATATGTAGGTAGCATTGATTTCTGTGGATTGGGAGGTGACGGGGTTGAGGGGCAGAATATCCTTTCAACCATGGCATTGCTGTTTTGGGCTGGATAATCCTTTGTTGCAGGGGTAGTTCTGTATACTGTTGGATGTTTAGCAGCATCCTTAGCCTCTACCCACTGCATGTTAGAGGTACCTTCTCAGATGTGACAGCCTAAAGCATCTCCACACATTGCCAAGTGTTCCCTGGAGGGAAATTCTGTCCCTCACTCCCACCACATACATGCTAGAACTACCATGCTAGAATATCAGCTTTCTGAAATTGATCAATGGTGATACTTTTTCTCCTCAACTGCTGATGTGTTTGCTTAGCCCGAGTTTTCAAAAGTGTGATCTTTGTCTTAGGAGATAGCTTCTTAAAATTTCAGGTTCGTGAGCTCTTCCTATATCTCCTGAATCAGAAACGCTAGAAGTAGAATCTGGAAATCTGATTTTTATAAGATACTACCCCCTTTCCCCAAAGTCTGGTAATTCTTATGCCCTAGGCTTGACCCTCTGTGGCATAACTGCTGCATTACCCGCATTTTTTCCCTGCAAGTCTTCCTGGTACTTCAGCTTTGCTTCCGCTCTTGGCCCCACAATGCCAACACAAATAGGGAGGCCTCAGGTTACTAGGACAACCAGGGCACAGGAAACCATAAAGTCTCAGCACTCCCACAGGCATCACAGACTGGCTATGCCAGCTTGCTTTCTCCTTAGGGACTCGGTCCTACTTCCTAATCCCCATCCCCAGATTACCCAGACTGGAAGAAACACAGGCCTAAGCTACACACCCTGATTTTGCAGACCTCATGGTAGAATATGGAATGGGTGGATGAAGAATTGTGAATGAAGCTTTCTTACTAACATTGGTATTCCAGGTCACCTTGGTGATGATTAAATTTTGTTACCTGTGAGAATTACATTCCCCTGAGGACTGATGAGATTACAAGCTTGGAGTCATGCTGCTTCCATTTATTTATGTTATTTATACTTGTTTCTTTGGAGCTTGAGTCTTAGATCTTTTTGAATCCCTAGCTAGATGTTTTCACAATTTGCTTTGGGTTAAAAGATTTAGCAATCTACTTCTGACATACTGGGACCAGCTAATGGTTCGGTTCAGTTCAGTTCAGTTCAGTCGCTCAGTCGTGTCCGACTCTTTGTGACCCCATGAACCGCAGCATGCCAGGCCTCCCTGTCCATCACCAACTCCCAGAGTCCACCCAAACTCATGTCCATTGAGTCAGCGTTGCCATTTAACCATCTCATCCTCTGTCATCCCCTTCTCCTCCTGCCTTCAATCTTTCCCAATATCAGGGTCTTTTCAAATGAGTCAGCTCTTCGTATCAGGTGGCCAAAATATTGGAGTTTCAGCTTCACCATCAGTCTTTCCAATGAACACCCAGGACTGATTTCCTTTAGGATGGACTGATTGGATCTCCTTGCAATCCAATGGACTCTCAGGAGTCTTCTCCAACACCACAGTTCAAAAGCATCAATTCTTTGGTGCTCAGCTTTCTTAACAATCCAACTCTCACATCCGTACATGACCACTGGAAAAACCATAGCCTTGACTAGATGGACGTTTGTTGACAAAGTAATGTCTCTGCTTTTTAATATGCTGTCTAGGTTGGTCATAACTTTCCTTCTAAGTTTAGTAAGAAAATAATGGTTTCCAGATAATGAATGTAGGTTCTATTTACACTTTATTATAGAGCTAGTCATTTGTTTCAAGGAAGACCATCTGATTTGATTAACTCTTTAAAGCCTTGAAGAAGTGCAGATCTCCTTTTAGGTAGATGCTTAGAAAATGTTGATTTGATCCAGAAGTGGAGCTAGCCACCTTTGTGGAACATTCCTGGCAGGCCAGAACAAGAGAGAATAAGTGGGGTGGTGGGGGGTGGGAATAAAGTAGACTTGAGAGCTCTTCTCAAGAAGAGAGCATAGACAGTGTCAGACTTTATTTTTTTGGGCTCCAAAATCACTGCAGATGGTGATTGCAGCCATGAAATTAAAAGACACTTACTCCTTGGAGGGAAAGTTATGACCAACCTAGATAGCATATTCAAAAGCAGAGACATTACTTTGCCAACAGTGGTCCGTCTAGTCAAGGCTATGGTTTTTCCTGTGGTCATGTATGGATGTGAGAGTTGGACTGTGAAGAAGACTGAGCGCCAGAGTGCCAAAGAATTGATGCTTTTGAACTGTGTTGTTGGAGAAGACTCTTGAGAGTCCCTTGGACTGCAAGGAGATCCAACCAGTCCATTCTGAAGGAGATCAGCCCTGGGATTTCTTTGGAGGGAATGATGCTAAAGCTGAAACTCCAGTACCTTGGCCACCTCATGTGAAGAGTTGACTCACTGGAAAAGGCTCTGATGCTGGGAGGGATTGGGGGCAGGAGGAGAAGGGGATGACAGAGGATGAGATAGCTGGATGGCATCACCAACTTGATGGACGTGAGTTTGAGTGAACTCTGGGAGTTGGTGATGGACAGGGAGGCCTGGTGTGCTGCAATTCATGGGGTCACAAAGAGTCGGACACAACTGAGCGACTGAACTGAACTGAGCTTCACAAGGTGGAATAAGGACCTTCATTTCAGATGACAGTGATGGGGAACCAGTTTTGATTTAACAGGGAAGAACATTTGAACAGTTAGAGGATCTCAAATGGGAATGAGCGGAATTGTTAGGCAGTGAATTGTTTGTATTGCTCGCATAGAGGTTGGATTACCATTTGCACAAGATGTAGATGTTAAGCTGGATTTGTGTTTAAAGAGAAACAGGTAGATATCAGAAGTCAGTTCATCCTTTCTAATTTGATTCTGTGGTAACTATTAAAATCATTACTGTTTGTCTAGACATCTCTGCCAAACTTACCCCTTTGAGTCATTGAATATTAGAGTTAAGTAGAGCCTTTAAAGATTTCTCAAATTTGTATCCTAGTCCTCTTGATTTCTCAAGAATGCCTCAGAGGTATAACGAAGTGGCTGGGAGGTATAATTAAGGAGAGCTGGGGCTGTGAACCCTGTCCCTATGCGAGGAGCAGGGGTTTTGCTGGGAAATAAAAACCCTGAAACTTAAAGCCCTGCTATTCGAGGTTCTTCATTTTATTGACAGAGAAAAAGATATGGAGCACGAAAGTATATTACCAAATATCACACAGCTAATAAATTTCAGTCTTGGAACTGAAGTCTAGCTCTTCTAATTCCAATCATTGTTTTTTCCACTCTACTAGTCTACCTTCTTAAGAGTTCAGTAAAATTTCTCTCCGTTTTTCTGACCACCACTGTAATCTAGAGAGTTATTTCTTTAGACCCGCTCCTCTATAAGCCACTGAACTAGTCTCCCTGCTGTCCGGGGTCTCCTTCTTGTCTATTATACTTGCTGTTGCCGTGTTATTCTTCATGAAACATTGTCTTCATCATGAGATTTCTCTGCTCAAGAACCCTTATGTTGCCTGTAAGAACTTCAGAGCCTCACACGTAGTTGGCATTCGTTAGCATCCTTGTTCAGCCAGATGAACTTGAGCCCATTCTCTTATGAGTAATAAATGGGCTATGTAATAGATTAACTGAGTCCCACCCTATCCATAGACTCCAACTTTGGTATGATTTTTGTGTACATCTTTAATCAGAAATGATGAGATGATACAAAAGAAATAGAAGATCACAGCCCAGGAAAAGCATGTTGTGTAACAACATGTATAATGTAATCCAATTTATATGACACATACTTGCATTTTTTAAAAACAAAAAAGGGATATATAGAAATTGGAACAACAGTAACAACAACACCCCCCAACTGGTAACAGACATTAACTCTGATGTGGGGGGCAATTAAAAAAGGATGAGGGGTAGGGGAGGGAGGTGGGAAACTTAAAATATGTATTTCACCACGGAGGAAAGCCTCACAGGATGGATGGGAAACCTAAGGAACGAGGCTTGGAACTGACAAGAGAAAGAAACTGCTTGGTTGTCTTGCCTGGCTCCACTGCAAGCCATGTCTTTGCTTCTTGCAAAGAAATAAAATTCCGTGAGATTATTTGATTGGCCAAGCTTAAGTCAAGGGCCATCTCTATCAGGATAGAGAGAGAAAGGGTCTAGGGGAAGGAGTCCCTAACATATCCCTTGGTTTCTGTCAAGGGAGGACAGACATTTAATTTTATTCTCCCAACAGGGCTTTGTACAGAGCAGAAGAGTTAATTGCTGGACAGGACATTAGTGTACTATTATGCAATGGCAACCCACTCCAGTACTCTTGCCTGGAAAATCCCATGGACGGAGAAGCCTGGTAGGCTGCAGTCCATGGGGTCACTAAGAGTCGGACATAATTGAGCGACTTCACTTTCACTTTTCACTTTTCATGCATTGGAGAAGGAAATGGCAACCCACTCCAGTATTCTTGCCTGGAGAATCCCAGGGACAGAGGAGCCTAGTGGGCTGCCGTCTGGGGGTCGCACAGAGTCAGACACGACTAAAGTGACTTAGCAGCAGCAGCAGCAGCAGCAGCAGCAGCAAGATGCTGAAACTAGAAATGACAAGAGTTCATTGAATTCAGTTACCCTCCCCCACTTCTTATCTATCAATATATCCAGATCCTAGGCCTTCCTTTTCTTTAGGTTCAACCAAGCCCCCTGGTGTGGTTTTAACCTTTACTAGTAGAGGAGTAATGAGTTAAGGGGATGGGGGAAAGGAGAAGAGTAAGGTAAGGCAGGTGGAGAGGGAAGTTAGCAGATTTACTTTGCTTTCTTCCCTTTCTGTGCTTGCAGAGAAAGCCTTTTCAGTGACTGACAGTTTTTTTGTTTTTTTTTTTTTAAAGATCATAACAAACATTTGTGAGCCTAATTACAAATAAAAACCTTATCCCTCTGGCTATTCCAACAACCTGCTCCTCTGATGGAGAAACTATTCTTCCACTGTGTACCACATAGAGTATGGTCAGGGAGGCATTTCTGTCCATCTGCCTGCCATGTGTGTGTGCTGCCCTCTTTGGAAGGTCCAGGCGCCAGTCAGAGTATATGCCAGAAGAATTTTTTCTCACAGTGGGGATTCTTTACTTTTGAAGCATTAACCTGATAAAAAATACCTTTCTTCACTTTTTAACATGGGCTTCCCTGGTGGCTCAGCTGGTAAAGAATCTGCCCACAATGAGGGAGACCTGGGTTCAATCCCTGGATTGGGAAGATCCCTTGGAGAAGGGAAAGGCTACACTCCAGTATTCTGGCCTGAGAATTCCATGGACTGTATAGTCCAGGGGGTTGCAAAGAGCTGGATATGACTGAGCGACTTTCACTTTCACTTTAACATAGCTCAGGCCTGACTTTTTGAAAATTAACTCCAGTTAATCCCAAGAGGGTGTACAAATTCACACTCTAACTTCTGTGAATTGCAAAGCAAATTCCTTGATTTTCTGCTGGTAAGAGAATCTGTTTCTCTGGTATGTTTCAGAGGCTGATGGATCGAGGATACCCTTATCCTACAATGGACTGATTAACTTTTGTAATGACTTATTGGCCAGCCACTATTGATAACAAAAAAGACTTAACTCCTTAACTGTTGTAAAATAATTATTTTTTCAACTTTATTGAAATATAATTTACATACAAGATGCACCCATTTTATTTTTTATTTTATTTTATTTTTTTGCTTAAAATTTTTTAAATTGTCTATCAGATGAGTGTGACAGAAGTATTGTTAACTTTGTGAGAAAAACATGCTAGTAATATCTGGTGGCTCATAGCCAACTTTCAGTGCTTATAGTCTCTTCATATAATTACTCACGGTAATCCCTTTTATATAAGCATCTTAAAAACCTGCTTCTCTCACTAACCAAGCCTGACCAGTTAGAAGAGTTTTAAAAGGACAACAAATCTTTTTAAATTACAGAAGTAATACGCATCTGTGAAAAATTCAAACAAGATGAACCCATTTTAAATGTGTACTCAGTGAGTTTTGACAGGTATCTACGTCTGTGTAATCACCTCTGCAGTCAGTATGAAGAACGTTTCCGTCACCCTCCCCAAATCTCCTCTGCCCATTGCAGTGGTCTCTCTCTGCCCAACCCCAGACATCCAGTGATCAGATTTCACTGCAGATGAGTTTTGCCTACTGTTGAGCTTCATATAAATGGAATCATATGGTATGTATCCTGTGTATGGCTTCTTTAATTCAGCGTTATGTTTTTGATATCCACCCATGTTTCTGTGTATATCAATAGTTCATCCCTTCTGTTGTGGGGTAGTATTTCATTGTTGAATATACCACAGTTTATCCATTCACCTGTTGATGGACATTTGTTTCCACCTTCCAGTTTTGAACATTCCCATATAAGTCTTTGTGGATATGTATGCACTTTCCTTGGACAGAACTTGGAGTGAAATCTTAGATCCTGTGGTAAATGAATGTTTAGCTTGATAAAAACTGCCAAATTTCTCCAAAGTGGCTGTACGATTTTATAGTTACCAGCATTCTGTGAAAATTCCAGGTTTCTGCATCTCCGTCGGCACTTGGTATTGTCAGTTAAAAAAAAATTATTTTAGTAGGTGTGTAGTGGTATCTCATTGTGGTTTTAGTTTGCATTTTCTCAATGACTAATGATACTGAACATCTTTTCATGTGTTTAGTTGCCACCTATCTTAAATGTGGTGAAGTCTTTTTAAATCTTTTGCCCATTTAAAGAATTGGAATGTTTGGCTTCTTGTTATTGCATTGCAAGAGTTCTTTATATATTCTTTTTATTATAAAGGTTTTAAAATAGTTTGGATACAAGTCTTCTGTGAGTATATGAATTGAAAGTATTTGCCCATGTTAGTGACCTGCCTTTTTATGGTATCTTTTGAAGACCAGAAGTTTAAATTTTTGATGAAGTCTAATTTCTTACTTTTTCCTTATCTAGTTAGTCCTTTTTGTGCCTTGCATAAAAATTTTTTGTTTATACCAAAGTCACAAAGATTTTCTCCTGTGTTTTCCTCTGTATCTAGAAGTTTTATAGTTTTAACTTTCACATTTGGGTTTGTTGATGTTTATGATCCATTTTGGTCACTTCTTAACTTTGTCTTCACTGCACAGCAGATGCAGTAGGAAAGGAAGAATCTAAAATAAAGACCTCTCTCAAAAACTGATATACTCTAGGACAGAATTATTAAACTTTTCTTCTGTGTCTTGTTGTCTTCGTCTAATATTGTGTACTAACTATTCACTAGTAAAATATGTATCATCACCTGCTGTGTGAATCAGGCACTAGAGATACATTAGTAAACACACTAGACAACATCCTTGCTCCACAGAGTTCACGTATTAATGGGAGAGGCTGTGTTTCAGTGAGTAGCCACTGTGTGCATGGCAAAGTCAAGAAAACATTACTGCCTCCATCTCTGATTCCTCAAGTATTAGATCCTTGGCAATATACTTATTATATGATTGAGCAAGAACCTCTTTCCACAAAGGGTCATTGATCTGTAGAGAAAAGGGAATCTCAGGCTGTGTACAGCCTGCTACAATGCCACACAGGAAGGAAACTTGTAAGCGGGCTCGCGCTCCTGTTACTACTAAGGCATAGTGACTGCACTTAACGTTCTCCGCCTTGGTTTAAGCTGAACAGTATCTTGGAGTATCTTTGTCTCCAGTCCTACTTCTGATGTCTTTGCCAAAAGAGTTCAGTAATTGTATCTTCAAATAACTCTTCAATCTCTTTCCTGATAGCCAGAGAGCCAGATATCTTCTATAACTAACCATTCATATGTCCTTTAAAACTAGTCATAATTTATTTCTGTTAATTATTCTACCATTGTTCAAGCCACTGCAAACATCAGTAATAATTACCGCTTACTATGAACATTTATAAACTAGCACTAACATTAGATAACCAGAGAGGAAGTGGTATTAATTCAGAGCAGAATGAGATCACTCTGGCTTGTTGTTGTTTAGTCACACAGTCATGTCTGACTCTTTGCGACTCCATGGACTGTAGCACGCCAGGCCTCCCTGTCCCTCACCATCTCCCGAAGTTTGCCCAAGTTCACATCCGTTGCGTCAGTGATGCCATCCAGCCATTGCATCCTCTGACACTCCCTTCTTCTTCTGCCCTCAATCTTTCCCAGCATCAGGGACTTTTCCAATGAGTTGGCTGTTCACATCCAGTGACCAAAACACTGTAGCTTCAGCATCAGTCCTTCTGATGAGTGTTCAGGGTTGATTTCCCTTAAGATTGACTGGTTTGATCTTGTTGTCTGAGGGACTCTCAGGACTCTTCTCCAGCACCAAAGTTCAAAAGCATCAATTCTTTGGTGCTCAGCCTTCTTTATGGTCCAGGTCTCACAACCATACGTGACCAGTGGCTTAGGCTGACCTTTAAAGAAGAAACAAATCTTGAACTAGACCTGAAAGATAAGTAGGAATTTGGCAGATATCAATAAGGAGGGTTGATTAATTTGGATTAGAGGATTCAAGAAAGAAGAGATTAAGGACCAGCACACACACCATGTGTTATCATCAGTCGCCTTCATCTATCAATAGTGGATGTCTAGACCATTGTGGCCCTCATTCTTACTGAGCCTGGACACAGCCCAGTAGGACTGGAACTGTATAATAAGGGGGGAAATGTAGACATTAAGTGGAGAGAAGCTCAGTGAAAATGTTTGACCCTGGAGGTTAAGATGTGGGTCATCTCCATGTGGAACAGAGAAGCCCTTGGTACAGAGACTGTGAACGGTTCCTGTTGCATCTGTGCTGAAAATGCAAGTATCTGAGAACTGTGATAGGCTTTACAACCAGGCTCAGGAAGATAGTGCTGGGAAAGACAGTGCAATTTAGTCTGCCAGAGGGTGCTACTCAGGCTATTTCTAGGCTCAGAATTACCCAAGAGTTGCACCAGTCAGCAGAATATGCAGCAAACAGGGGCAAAGGAACATTGTCCTAGAGATGTAGGAAGCCAGAGGATCACCTGCTCAAGGAGTTCAACTCTATCCTGCTGCTATGAAGTCCCCTTCCCATCTAACATCCAGATCCATCTCTGGTTAAAGAAGCAGGGAGAGGCAACTGTGTGAGAGACGGAGATATTTTCATTCAAGAGAGTCTCAGCAGTATCTTTGTTATTGTTCAGTCGCTAAGTTGTGTCTGACTCTTTTGCAAACCCATGGACTGTAGCCCACCAGGCAAGAATACTAGAGTGGGGTGCCATTATCTGCTCCAGGGGATCTTCGCAATCAAACCCATGTCTCCTGCATTGGCAGGTGGATTCTTTAGCACTGAGCCACCGGGGAAGCCTGAGCAGTGCGGGACTGATTGTGGGATGATGCAGGCCTGTGTACATGTTTCCATGAGGGGCTGATTGGGCCCATCTGAGGTAGGTTAGGATGGATGCTCTGTGCGCTCAGATGCCTACCCATGTGCATGTGCCTCAGCACCACCAGTGACTCAGCACTGGTGCGCTCATCGCCAAGGAAGAACCATACAGCTGGAACACGTCCACTCACCTAGCCTGGTCAGACACAGGAGGACAGCTTCCTGTGATCTGCTATTTCCACTGGCATCTACCTTTTATCTGATCTGACTCACCTTGAGGAGCCCACTTTTTGAGGAGTCATATCCAAATTACTTAGATTTTGTCACTGACTCATTTTCTCATTTATTCTAATATTAACTGAGGCTTTTATACCATACAGTGTGCTAGGCACTGAGGATATAACCTTTAGTAAGAGATAAGGGAATAAGCACAAGTAACTATAATAAAGTTTGAGCAATATTAGGTTTGGAAAATATTACTGAGAAAGCACAGAACATTACTGGAATACACATTTTTTTGGGGGGGATCTTGTCTACAAAGGAAGCAGTGATGTTTACTCTGTGATCTTAGGAGTGATTCTGAGGTGATCAGGTGAGAGGTGGGAAGAAAGCTTCAGGAAGAGGGAACAGTATGTGCAACAGTGACAGATACGAAAGGCATGAAAGTTCAGTGCATCTGGAGTCTAGACGGGGAGGGGAGGGATATGATGTGAGATGAGGCTCAAGAGGTAGGCAGAGGTCAGATCATGGTGCACAGTGAGATCCATGAGTAGGTGTTTGTAGTTCATCCTTGTTCTACGCAGAGGAATGACATTGCCAGCACTGCGTTTTGGCTGTGTTACACACAGAGGACTGGAGAGGATCAACACTAGATGCTGGGAGACAAGTTGAGGGGCTGTTACATCAGTCCATGTTAAAGATGATGGTGGTTTGGACTCTATAGGGTAGAAGCAATGGAGAAGTGGATGGATTTGAGGACATATTTGAGGGTATATCCAGTAAGACATGGATGTGGAAAGTAAGGGAAGTGGAGAATTCAATGATAACTCGGGTTTTTGGTTTGAGCGTGTGAGTGGATGGTAGTATCATTTACTGAGTAAAAGAACACTCTGGTGGGAAGATATCTGGTGAAGAAATCATGTCAGGTTTTGGACATCAGAGTTCAAAGTGCTTGCAAGGCCATCAAGCGAAGATATCCAGCAGACAACTAGATATATTAATTTAGATGTGGCAGAAATGGACTGGTGATTCATCCTAAACATGTAGAAATGGTCATTGGAGTTATGAGTATAGATAAAATTGTAGACAGAGGGTTGGGTGGAGAAAATCAGAGTAGAGCCTCAGGAAACACTAATCGACCCAAGAGAAGGAAGAGTCAGTTAGAAACTGGGAGAGAACTGCCTGTTAGTTGGAAGAAGCTTGCAGTGTGGTGTCACAGAAGGTGTGCTATTATAGTTGACTCTAGAGACTTGTTAGCATTTGGCTGGACTTGTGAAGGTGCTGAGGCTACCTATAATGTCTGATGGGGTAGGTGGCCTACAGAGGACCAGAAGGGCACAGCTGGAGCTCCTTGCCTACCTTAGTGGCCTGGCAGCCTTCTGCCTGTCAAATCTGAAGAAACCTGGACTCCAGGAGATAGCAGGGACTCAGAAGAAGGAAATCATTCCCACACAGGTGTGTGCCTCTCAAGGCTCTGCCTTTAACCTGGTGAGAAGTTCAGAAGAATCAAGTGAATCCCGGTCTATGGACCTGAGACCTCCCACAGATTTTGCTGCATTCTTATCACTTCCTAGAATTGTATTCTCATTTTTTTTTCTCTGTCTTCACCACTCTGACCTGATGCCCAGTTGGTTCCCCTTGATTCTTTTTTTAAAAAATAATTTTATTTATTTATTTTGCACACAGGCTTAGTTACTCTGTGACATGTGGGATCTTCCCAGATCTGAGATCAAACCTGAGTCTCCTGCATTGGCAGGCAGATTCTTTACCACTGAGGCACCAGTGAAGTCCTCTCCTTGGTTCTTGATCTTTAATTTAGTTTAGCTAGCTTGCCCTTTCTGAGAAGTAGCCTCCATATATACATACTTCTCTGTTTTAAAAAAATTTATTTTATATTGGAGTATAGTTGGCTAACAATGTTGTATTAGTTTCAAGTGTACAGCATTCAGTTATACATACACATGTATCCTTTTTCAAATTCTTTTCTCGTTAGGCTATTAATGAGCAGAGTTCCTTGTGCTGTACAGTAGGTACTGTTGGTAATCTATTTTAAATGGAGCAGTGTGTACATATATACCTATTTCTAATAACCCCTCTGCTTGGCTGGCCAGCCCTGGAAGGTACCTCCTTATGCACCCCTAATGAGCAGTCACTGCAGAGCACAGCCCAGTTCTATGGGCCTAGGTAATGTAGATGTTTCCTTTACCCTCTCTGGGGGTGCTGGTGGCTCTGGGCCTTGATAGTTCTATTCTCAGTCATCTCCTCTTCTGTTTTGCTTGATTGAAACATATTTATTATGTTAAAGTGGTTCTACCTTTCAGTGAAACTTGGCTTTTATATCTATTAATCTGGATTAGTATCTGGGCCCAGTCTTCATTTCTTTTTTCATTTATTTCTGCTCTGATCTTTGTGGGAGGTGTTGTTCTGCTTTTTCTAACTGCTTTAGGTGTAAGGTTAGGTGGGCTCAGTCTTACTCATGGCCTTAAGGCTTTTGATGACTTTTCCTGTGTAGTAGTATTGTGTGGCGCTTTCTATCATGTGCTTTATTTCCTGCCAGGATTATTCAAAAATTGGCCCCAAATTGCCATCCTCCTATTCCAAAAGTCTATAATCTCTATGTTCCATGCACTGGGTCTGAGGGATGCCTGTAACCCTTAGCTTATTTCAGGACCTATGATCTACATACTCTGGGTCTAAATAATGAATCTATAAGCCCAGTGGTGGCTTACAATTTCTATATAGAATCTTAAGGGAAGAAATCTGGTTGGAAGGGGACGGAGGCAGTTAAGGAGATTTGTTCTGAAGCTGAATCCATAAGAGTAGTGTGGTCAGCCAACTAGGACCAGCCACCATAAAAATAAAAACCAGAGTTATGATTAAGAAAAATATATACTTTGTTCATATAAGTGAGTTTTTAAAAATTTTACTTTAAAATAAGTGAGTTTTATAAATACAGAATCTAAGGCCTTTAAAAAATATTTTGTTGGCTAATTGTTTCATTTACTTAGTTTCTTCCTGCTCCAAATAAAGTATGATATCATTAACCCGAGAGTTTTAAACACATGCTTTGCTGACTTTTTCTATTTGTGTATTGTTATTTGGTTTACTTAATGGCATGGAGGAAGGAGTTTACAGCTGTTGATGCCAACAACTCTTCTTCAGATCCTCCAAACAGTCTTTTCCTTGGTGAGTTATACTGTAAAATTCTAATCATCAGCGTTGTGCAATATCAAAATGCCTTGTATATGTAACAATGACAGCACACTAGCGCACACCCAGGGAAACAAGGTCATGTTCCACCTGAAACAGAGGTGATAGATAACACCATGACTGTGGATGAACTCACCGAGGAAATGATTTATGGGAAGAAGAATGCAGAAAGCGGCAGGCTAGGGCATGCGGGTAGCATGGAGCGGAAGAGCACAGTTCCAAGGAGGAAGAGGATCCCCACCACAGTGAGTGATCAGTGGACACTGAAAAGGAAGGATGACTGGGAGGATGAGCTGCGATGGAAGCCATGGTAAGAGATTTGACAAGAAGGTGATGCTGACAGTGCCAGGTGTGTTTGAAGTAGAATGGAGGAACTCACTGTCATCTGTAAAGTATGAACTTCACTGGGCTCTTCCTCATCTCAACCATCTATAAAAATTTTACACTAGATGATTCAGTTCTATTCAACAAGTATTTATTGAGCTGCATACTAACTGTGGTGGGGTTGTATAAAAGAGGCAGAAAGTGTCTTAAAGTAATATGTCTTTTTTTTTTTTAAAGGTTATTTTTACTTATTTATTGGCAGTGCCAGGTCTTAGTTGTGGCATGCGGGATCTTTAGTTGTGGCATGTGGGATCTAGGGATCCCTGACCAGGGATCGAACCCAGGCTCTCTGCTTTGAGAGCTTGGAGTCTTGACCGCTGCACCCCAGGGAAGTCCCAAGTCACATGTCTTTATAAATAAATCTCCTGGTTAACTTGTAAATTAAAAACTCCATCAACTTTGACTGATGTACTGGTTAAATGCAAACTACAGACATAGTTCAGTGACATTTAAAGAACATCTGTTGGTATTGTTTCATCCCTATGGTACCTTTTTTTTTTTTAATTCCTCATATAATTTTTTCTTACTAAAAAAGTGATACATAATCATTGAAAATTAAGTTATACATAAAATTTATAAATTATAACATAGTATCTCCCCAGAATAGTCATCCTTAACATTTTGATTTATTCATCCCAAGCTTCTACTAGGTATGTATATGTGTGCATGTTTAATGAAGCTGGGCTCATTCCATACATTTTTCAACTTTCTGTGTTCATGTAATGATGTATGGTGAACAATTTTGATATCATACATCTCTGAAATGGTGTTTAATGGGCTGTGTGAATTTTAATGTTTGAGTATAGTATACTTTTTAAAATTTTTATAGGAGTATAGTTGATTTACGATCTTGTGTTAGTTTCAGGTATAGAGCAAAGTGGACCAGTTACACATGTGTCTACTCTTTTTTAGATTCTTTTTCCATTTAGTTCCTTACAGCGTATTGAGAAGAGTTCTCTGTGTTATATAAGTCATTATTAGTTACATACTTTATATATTAATGTATTATACTATTATATTAATATTATTATTAATATAATATTATAATAGATAATATATAGTATTATTTATATATATATATATGTCAATCCCAATCTCCCAATTTATCCCTCCTCCCTCCTTTCCCCTCCTGGTAACCATAACTTTGTTTTCTACATCTGTGACTATTTCTGTTTTGTAAGTAGTTCATGTGTACAGTTTTTTTTAGATTTCTCATATAAGCAATATTATATGATATTTGTCTTTCTATGTCTGACCTACTTCATTCAGTATGACAATCGCCGGGTCCATCCATGTTGCTGCAAATGGCATTATTTCATTCTTTTTTATGGCTGAGTACCCATAGCTGATTCTAAGAAGATGATGGCCAGTGGTGGTTTGATGGAGGGCTCATAGATAACCTCTTGGAGACACATCCACTGTGCACCTCACCACCGGCAGGTGAGCCCTGTGCATCCTCTCGCTCTTTCAGAGACTCTTAGGGTTAGCGCTCCGGCTCACTTTCCCTTCTAAAGCCTTCAGTTTTCCCAGGCACATATGAGTTTAAGAATTCTCTACACTCCTGGGTCCTCAGGACACTCAGCCTCTAGCACCTCACACCCCCATAATAATACATGCACCATCCCTGAGAGGCTGGCCACCGGAGCTCTGGACAAGGCAGGCTGCCCAGGCCCATCACTGGATGATCTAGTGGGCTGATGAGGTGTGTGCTTAGGACAAAGCAGGGTCCCCAAATAGATCTGGAGGAAAAGATTTTGAGATATATACATATATATATATTTTTAATGTGCAAGCAGTTACTATGGGAAAAAGTCAAATTTATTGTACTTAATATTCACACTTACATTGTGTTGTATTATAAGTATAAAGGATTGACTTTTGGCAGGTTGGAATACCATAATCTAAATTTTAGTGTTTAGGGTTTCTAAAGACCCTAAGCTAGCTGTGTGCAGGTCCATTCTCTTTAATTTATCGGAATTTTAGGAGCGAGGGAGATATTCCCTGTCCTTGTCAGCAGCCTCTTCCCCAAATTATCCTGAGGACAGGGAAGTAGTAAGTCCATAATGCTTCTTCCTCTCTCTTTCCCCCAATTCTTTTTCTCTCTTACTCTTGTGTGTTCTTTTGGGAGAAGAGGAAAATCAGTTCTGTCTCTTCATTCCTCTGTGTAATTCAGTCTGGACCCACACCAATAGCAGTGAGCTTTGAATTTAGCAATGGTGAAATCAGGGTCTTTGCTCTTGATAGCAGTCAGTTCACTTTTGGTTTAGCTGCCACATGTCATGTTCAGCCAGGAGAACAGAAACTTCTGTAAGTGTTTTAATTAGAGGGAATTTCATCCAGAGAACTAGCTATACAAGTGAAGGAAGACCTGGGATGTTATTCAAGGGAAGGCAAGGCAAGCCAGAGATTAGCAACAGCAGGAATCTTCTGTCGTCCCTAGGCTGGGGGAACAAGGATGAGTTAGAAGCTGGAACTCGGAGCACCTACCTGAGGGCAGCGGCAGCCACAGGGAACACACAGCTTCTGCAGAAGATGCTGGCCAAGGTGGAAGGAGAAGGGAAGGAAGTACTCTCGCTCTCTCACTTCCTACTGAGTTCTGTTCTGCCAGTGCCCTTCGCTGACGGGATTCAGCAGGGACTCCAGGAGCCAAGGGATCAGGCTGTGAGTGCCAGACTTGCTGAAGAGGGAACGGCGTGGATCTGATAAGAAACAGGCCAGGACAAAGGGGTGAGTAGGGCAGGAAGGAGCATGTCAGCACTTTGCCGCACCAACTGGTGTTTGTCCTTCCTAGTTAGCACACTTCTTGTGGCGGGTAGGAGGGTCAGGCAGGGAGCTATATTCTGACTTAATTTTGCGTCCTCTGAAGACCTCTCAATGAAATATTTGTTATATTGAACCAAATTTAAACTGGAGTTTCTAACTCCTGGTCACGTTATCACTGACTGGCTCCTTTTCTTAGGCTTTTCAATGAGGAGATGAAAATTTTGAAAACCTTTGCACATTTGTTGTGAAAACAAGCAGACTCATTCTTTTTAAAGATTTCACCTTTCCAGAATATGACCTCAAACTGCTGATGCTGGGGTCTAGTTCCTCTTCTTTGGGTAGGAAATATCCGTAATGATTACCATAATAATGAACATGTATACCAAGCTATTCAACTTACAACACACTTTTACATTTATTTTCATCACGAGTAGGTTTTAATCTGGGGATCCTGGAATCCGTTTATTTGTCCTCTGTCAGATTACCATAAAGTTTAGGTTTGAAAGAAAAACACCAGGGTTCTCTTCTTGTTTTCTTCTGAATCACAGATGGTGGACCATCTTCTCGCCCTTTTTAACAGACAGTCTGGTTACTCTCAGTAGTTGGTGGGTCGTGTTCTCAGCTGCTGTTTGGTGGGAGAGACTGGAATCACATTACTGCTCCATCTTTCTCTCTCAGATCTAGCAGGTGTTTGAGGGTAGTGACTGTCTCATATACTCACATAGAGTCTATGCAGTCATATAAAGCACACCTGTTGTTTTTAGAGCCCTATTCTCATCCAAATATGTATATATGTACAGTTGACCCTTGGATAATGTGGGGCTTTTGGGAGTCAACCCTGCAGGCAGTCTAAAATTCATGCATAACTATATAGTTGGCCCTCCATGTGTGGTTCCTCATCTGTGCTTTCAACCAACTGTGTAGTACTGTAGTACCAATATAACTGAAAAAAAAAATCTGCATGTAAGTGGATATCATGGCATGATACTGAAAAATAAGTTGAATAGTGTTAAGCAATCAGAATAGTTTGGATTAAACATTTCATTTAGAAAACTGACATCTAGCACAGACTGCTTCTGAGTGTATGCCCGTCCCTAAATGTCTGACCTTCCAGGATTTGCTTTATCTGCACAGATACCACTCCTTCATCCTACATATATAACAATGAACTGTCTCTTCCTGACTGCTTTCTCTTAGCTTAAGATTTGTTAATCTGGGGTACTTTGGCCTTCAAGGGTTTCAGAAGATCCTGGGTCCATGCATCCCCAAAATGATCATGCAAAATTTTGTGTGTAATATGTATATGTGCCTTTTTGGGGAGGGTGGGGGTGAGGAGAGGTGTCCATGGCTTTCATTCAGTGTTCTGCCCCCAGCCTATCTCTGTCTTCTTTCTTTATTCTGCCTAAACCTTCAACTCCCATTTCTTTCCCTCACTCAAAAGATAGCTCTGCATCTTCATTTTGGAATGCAGTTGAGCTCTTTATTTCGTATAACTTTTCCTTCACTTCAGCATTCTGTAGAAGATATTGAGTTCCTATTGCCCTGGAATTGGTGACTAGGGTCAAAAATGAGGACAAAGAAATACTAAGCATCACACATCCTGGCGAGAGGTGCAAATGGCCTGGGTCAGCCACCCTCTCGAGGTAGCCAAACTGGTCCTGGTACCTCCAAGCACTAACCCCACCCATCCCTCATCACGTCATCACCTCACCTCGATTCCAGTCTGTGTAAGGTGTTCGATGACTCAAGGGAGGAAGTCATGAGCCGAGCAGCCAATACCTCCCCCCTCTGCCCCCCAGACCAAGCAGGAGGGTATCAGAGAGTCTACAGAAAGAGACTAATTTCTGTTTCCCTGGCTAGACTCTCTGTTTGGACAATGGACTTATTTAGCTCCGCATTTATCTAAGAAGAAAGGCAATTAAGTGTGGAAAGACAGAGAAGGGGCTTAGCAGCAGAATAGCCTGCATTCCTTCTGTTTGTCTTAGCATGGGCATGTGAGTTTCTTGTGGTTCTGGGGACATGGAGGAAGATAGCTGGACTTGAGCCATTCTGCTGGTAGTCCATGCAAGAGGCTCCCTGCTGGACAGAGGCTAAGAGGGTTAAAGGGGCAGGATGGTCTACACTGGGGCACAACTCGTGGAGAGGTCTCACAAGTGCCATAAGAGGTCTGGCATTTTGATGTCTGTCAAACAACAGGCTGGGCTGGCCTGTTATCCACAGCCAACAGTGGTCTGCAGTAACAATTACCTAGAAGCTAGACCCCCTTCTAGAGAACCTTCTAGAGAAGTAGAAGAGGAGGTGGAGAAGCCATAGGAGGGAACAGGCTCTCTACTTCAGGGTCCTTCAGCCATGGCTCAGGTTGGGCTGGAAGAGGGAAGGACATGATTTCTGTGTTGGATCTGAGACTGGAGTTTAAATGAGTTGGGTTGGACCAAGCTTTCACATAACTAAAAGGGAGCAGAGAGACGTGGAATCTGTTTGTGCTGTTGTGAGACATGTCAAGGCACAGAGGAAGACTCTTATGGGGTGGGTGGGAGTGTTTATACCCATCTGAGTTCAATGCTCAACCAACAGTTACATTGATCTATCACTAAACCCATCCTTGAATCCACTGTGCCATCCTCCCCTGCAGTCTAAGAGGAAACAATTCTTTTCCTGTAAAGTGAATTCCTTCATCTGTATTCTTGTTTGTTCATTGAGAGAACATTTATTTGATGTCTTAAATTTATTGCCAGTGTTGAGGTACAAAGGTTAAACATGAAGGAATTCTTTCCCTTGTGGAATGCACAGATTAGTGGGGTAGAGTAGAAGGTAACTACTTGCTTTAAAAACAATGTATTAAGGGTTATTAAAAGTGGGCTGGAAGGTCTCAAAGAAGAATAGTGGTCAGAAAGCAAAAGAAGACAAGACATTTCAGGTTAATGGAAAAACAGTGGGTATGGATTACATGGACTGTGTTCACTTAGGGAACAACAGACGGTTCTGTGTGTTGGGAAGGCAGACTTGGCAGCAGAGGAGGCTGGAGAGAAAGGCAGGAGGCAGATCCTGATGGGCTAACCTGCTTGTCCCCTATCCTGTAGATGATGGTTCTTCATAGCAATGGTACTGCCCTGGGAAGGGCGCTATGGACATTTGTGGGTCATTTTTCATTGTGATGTGATGGAAGGTGGGTGCTACTGGTATTTCAGTAGTTAGGGGCCACAGATGCTAGACTCTACAATGTGAGAATAGTTCCGCATAGTTAAGAATATATTGTTTTAAAGTAGATATCTGCTTCTCCCACTAGGTCATATATTTTATGAGAGAAGTACTTTTATTTATTTATTTTTTGCCACACCGCACAGCATGTCTTAGTTCCTGACCAGGGGTCAAACATTTGCCCCTTGCAGTGGAAGCCTGGAGTCTTAACCACCAGACCACTAGCAAAGTCTGAGAAGGACTTTTATCCTGTTAATCTTTGTACTTCAACACTAGCAATATGTTTTTGATGTCAAATGTCCTGAGTTCAGCATAATTTTGAATCTGGGCTATTGTTACTAATTCAATATTGATGTATAATCTAGTATATTTTTTAAACGATATGGCTTCTGATCTTACTTCTTGTAAACCCTAACTTACTCATTCCATACAATTAGGTACAAGAAACTGAGTGTTTCAGTAAGTCTTCTATATTTCATTATAAGCTATTTTTTTTTATTTCTCTTTTGTGTTAGATTTAGGACGTTGTATTGGTGTTTTGAAATTATGTGTATAGATCACTTATGTATTCCATTCTAGGATAGTAAGGGTGCTATTATTTAAAATGTTTGTTAGAAGAAGGGAGACAGGTCTGATAGGATCAAGAGCCACTATCATTGGTAGCCATCGGTTTCCAAACTATTATTTGAAGCCACAGAGCTCAGATGTTTTGCTCACGCGCTCCCTAAAATAGCAATAACCTCCTTACACAGCTTTACACATTTACTATTCAAGTTAATAGGAGACAGAAAATACTAATCACTTCATAAGTTGGGGACTGATTGTAATCATAAGAAATATTTCATGATGATTTGATGAAGTGGATTTTAACTATCTTATGGAATAACTCATGCCAAATACAAAATAAATTACTGAACTTTTTATCCATAGATATTTTTCAGTGTATCTGAATCTTTTGGTGGCCCATAAAAATTTCCAATTACATTTTTTATTGTTTTTTTTTAAAGTCAGGTTATTGAGGTATAATTTATAGATGGTAAAATCCAAATGTGTACTCTGGTTACTTTTAAAAGAAAGTATGTCACTAATGTATTTTCCTTTGGCTATGCCGATTGTAGGAAATCCCAGAATAGGCTTAACACCCCATTTCCAATGCCAGGTTTTATCCATAATAGAAGTCTGTATCTGGTGAGGAAGACAGGAAGCCCCAGTAGTTTAAGGCACTAACTAGCCTTTAAATGAATCCCTAGACCAATGTGTTCATTTACATACTTGTTTGTTGGGTGTATTTACACTCTAGAACAATTCATCATAGTAAAGTCTGGTGGGGTGAGGGACAGGCCTTTCTTTTGTCAAGTGGGGTAAGGACTGTATGAGCACAAGTTCATTCTCCGGCAGGTGAAGTTTTGGAAACAGTACATATGGAAGATGAGGATCTGGAAATGAGTTCCCTTGAAACCATCTGTACAGACATGGCCCGTGGAACATCCTTCTGTCCTCTCCCTGTTTGGAAGCTTCCGCCCAGAGGTTCAGGGCCTAGGAGCTCTGTCTGAGAGGCGCTAAGGGCAGAGGGTAAGGAGTTTGGGAGTTTTGAGTTTTGAGTTTTGACTCTGGTTTTGAGTCCAGGTTCTGCCGTTACTCACTGTGGGACTCTAGACAAGCAAGTGATCACATTACTTGATAATCAAACTCCTTACCCTCCCAAAACTCCTTAACTGCTACTTCATCTGGAGCACCTGGGCTTCTTTTCCATTTTATATTTAAACTTGTGTTTGAAGGCAGGGTTTTGCTGCTAAAAACAAAGCACAGCTTCCATGGAGAATCAGAGATAAAAGTGTATGGTGGCTTCTCCTGACAATTCTTAAATGGCTTCGTAGGAAATCACTGGCTCTCCATGAAAAAAACTATTCTTCTGCACCATCTTTTCACAAAACTTGTGTTTGTGACCCTCACAGTATGTACCAGGTGAGTTCCCTTAACTTTTCTTGCTTTCAGTCTGTCTGCCAGCCAATCCTACATTGCCACTGTAGCTACTCTTTATGTTCTATGACATAATTCAGCCATGCAAAAAGAGTACAGTTTTATCAAACCTTGGTTCAGATTTCTCCTCCTCTTCCAGTCTTTGGCTTCTCCAGAAAAATCCTAAGCATAGCAGAAGATTAAAATAGAAATTAATACATTTCCATTCTGTAGAAGCTGTTGTTTAGATCTAGAAGATCGTGTTTCCTTTGCTTCTTTTTATGTGAGATTTTCGTAAATTGAGCAGGACTTAAAAAGTGAGGGGACACATGCCACTTTTTCTCAGTGAAAGATTTTGTGAAGAAAATAGAATTTTAAGTATAGTGGAGAAAGAAATGTAATTGAAAATATTTAAGACTTTATGGCATCAGAAACTCCCAAGGAGTGATAAGTCATTACCGGGGCTAGTAACAATGATGAAGAGTGGAAATAGGAACATAGGGAAGCAGTATATGAACCTGGGGGAGCAGGCCAAGTGTAGAAGAGCAATGGGAACCACTGGGACCTTCTTGGCCACCCACACAGGTGCTAGCTAGTCCAGGATTGGAGGGAGCAGATGGGTGAAAAATGGGTTCACCTGGAGCTTGAATCATCACAGAGATAAAAGTGCATGGTGGCTTCTCCTGACAATTCTTAAATGGCTTCTTAGGAAATCACTGGCTCTCCAAGAAGCATTTTCCATGGAAAAAACTATTCTTCTGCACTATCTTTTCACAAAACTTGTGTTTGTGACCCTCACAGTATGTACCATTTCAGCTTTTAGGATACATATCCTGATAGGTAAGTTAGAAGCCAGGGTTTGACTTGAAAATATTTTAAAACATTTTAACTTAGAAAACTGTGTATAAATTAAAAGTAAAAACCTTTGACCTTTTAAACAATAATAGCTCTTGGAGAATATTGCATATGATGAGACTGCAGCCTACCAGGCTTCTCCATCCATGGGATTTTCCAGGCAAGAGTACTGGACTGGGGTGCCATTGCCTTCTCCATATGATGAGAAGGTGACCTCAAAGTCTAGAACCATGCTGTATGGAGGGGGAGGGGAGTCAGGAGGGGGATGGGAGTGGGCCACATGAGCAAAAATGGGGGTTTGACTTGTTTTCCGGATTGTCTCCTTCCCTCCCTGGGGCTATAAGAAATAATGTAGAATTATAGTGAGGTCTTTTTTGCCTTTAATATGTTTCACTATTATGTTTTTCTTTTTTTGGTTTTTGGCTGCAGCCACAAGGCTTGTGGGATCTTGTGGGATCTTTGTTCTCAGACCAGGGATTAAACCCACACCCTTGCGGTGAAAGTGCAGAGTCCCAGCCATTGGACTGCAAGGGAATTTCCACTATGTTTCTTTTTTCATACTGCCTTCTCCTCTCCCTCACCAAAATGCTGCATTTGAAAATGTATCTTTTCTGTCTTATTTTATCTTACTTTCCATAACTGCTCTCTGTCCTCAGCAAGTTTTCTTGGACTTATCTTGTGTGCAGGTGACAAGCACGTATAAGTCAAAGCATTTTTCTGCAAATGAGGTTGGTTAAGCAGAGAAAAGGAGTGCGTGAAGGCTGTCTATTGTCACCCTGCTTATTTAACTTATATGCAGAGTACATCATGAGAAACGCTGGGCTGGAAGAAGCACAAGCTGGAATCAAGATTGCTGGGAGAAATATCAATAACCTCAGATATGCAGATGACACCACCCTATGGCAGAAAGTGAAGAGGATCTAAAAAGCCTCTTGATTAAAGTGAAAGAGGAGAGCGAAAAAGGTGGCTTAAAGCTCAACATTCAGAAAACGATCATGGCATCCGGTCCCATCACTTCATGGGAAATAGATGGGGAGACAGTGGAAACAGTGGCAGATTTTATTTTTTGGGGCTCCAAAATCACTGCAGATGGTGACTGCAGCCATGAAATTAAAAGACACTCTTTGGAAGAAAAGTTATGACCAACCTAGATAGTATATTCAAAAGCAGAGACATTACTTTGCCGACTAAGGTCCGTCTAGTCAAGGCTATGGTTTTTCCTGTGGTCATGTATGGATGTGAGAGTTGGACTGTGAAGAAGGCTGAGCGCCGAAGAATTGATGCATTTGAACTGTGGTGTTGGAGAAGACTCTTGAGAGTCCCTTGGACTGCAAGGAGATCCAACCAGTCCATTCTGAAGGAGATCAGCCCTGGGATTTCTTTGGAAGGAATGATGCTAAAGCTGAAGCTCCAGTACTTTGGCCACCTCATGCGAAGAGTTGACTCATTGGAAAAGACTCTGATGCTGGGAGGGATTGGGGGCAGGAGGAGAAGGGGACGACAGAGGATGAGATGGCTGGATGGCATCACTGACTCGATGGACGTGAGTCTGAGTGAACTCTGGGAGTTGGTGATGGACAGGGAGGCCTGGTGTGCTACAATTCATGGGGTTGCAAAGAGTCGGACACGACTGAGCGACTGAAGTGAACTGAACTGAACTGAAGCAGAGAAAAAAATGGCAAGGTGTTTTGTTTCTCTGGAATCCTATGGGCTTGGAGGCACAATCTGGTGTACAGCAGGCTAGAGGGTCCAGAGTTAGCTGTGAAATCAGGTAAGTTACAATTTTAGTACTAAACTGAGAGTCTGTTTGGGGCATCAAGGCTTAACATGGAGATTGTCATAAGCCTGAATCCCATGTTGGTTTCGGAACTCAGCAAGGGTCTTGAGGCTCCTTTGGCCAGAGTGTGACAGGCCTCAGGATTTCTTTGTACTAAGGAACAGAGCAACTTGGAAACTACTGTAGCTTCTGTTGTTGTTTAGTCGCTAAGTCATGTCTGACTCTGCGACCTCATGGACTATAAGCCACCAGGTTTCTCTGTCCATGGGATTTCCCAGGGAAGAATACTGGAGTGGGTTGCCATTTCCTTAATAGTTAGCTATTTTGATGCTCCACAGTTTAGTTCTGGATCAGATATGAGTTGTTTCGGCTGGCCCTGTCCCAGAAGAAATTATAGAAAGTGTCTGCAAAGTAGTATGAGGCATTACCAACCCTCCAGAGAGAAAGTTGACTCCTATCATGTATTCGAACTCATCTGGAGAGTCTGGGTAACAGTGGTGTCTGATCCTTCCTCACTTGGGTCTGCAGGTGTTCTAGAGAGACTCTTCTGGGTCTTTGGTGGCCATTACACTCTAAGCACAGCTTCACATGGTAAGTTCCATGAGTCAACAAATATCTGTACAGAGCCCACCTTCAGTTCAGTTCAGTTCAGTTCAGTTCAGTTCAGTCGCTCAGTTGTGTCCGACTCTTTGCAACCCCATGAATCGCAGCACGCCAGGCCTCCCTGTCCATCACCAACTCCCGGAGTTCACTCAGACTCACATCCATCAAGTCGGTGATGCCATCCAGTCATCTCATCCTCTGTCATCCCCTTCTCCTCCTGCCCCCAATCCCTCCCAGCATCAGAGTCTTTTCCAATGAGTCAACTCTTCGCATGAGGTGACCAAAGTACTGGAGCTTCAGCTTTAGCATCATTCCTTCCAAAGAAATCCCAGGGTTGATCTCCTTCAGAATGGACTGGTTGGATCTCCTTGTAGTCCAAGGGACTCTCAAGAGTCTTCTCCAACACCACAGTTCAAATGCATCAATTCTTCGGCACTCAGCCTTCTTCACAGTCCAACTCACATCCATACATGACCACAGGAAAAACCATAGCCTTGACTAGACGGACCTTAGTCGGCAAAGTAATGTCTCTGCTTTTGAATATACTATCTAGGTTGGTCATAACTTTTCTTCCAAAGAGTGTCTTTTAATTTCATGGCTGCAGTCACCATCTGCAGTGATTTTGGAGCCCCAAAAAATAAAATCTGCCACTGTTTCCACTGTCTCCCCATCTATTTCCCATGAAGTGATGGGACCAGATGCCATGATCTTCGTTTTCTGAATGTTGAGCTTTAAGCCAACTTTTTCGCTCTCCTCTTTCACTTTCATCAAGAGGCTTTTTAGATCCTCTTCACTTTCTGCCATAGGGTGGTGTCATCTGCATATCTGAGGTTATTGATATTTCTCCCAGAAATCTTGATTCCAGCTTGTGTTTCTTCCAGTCCAGCGTTTCTCATGATGTACTCTGCATATGTTAAATAAGCAGGGTGACAATATACAGCCTTGATGTACTCCTTTTCCTATTTGGAACCAGTCTGTTGTTCCATGTCCAGTTCTAACTGTTGCTTCCTGACCTGCGTACAGATTTCTCAAGAGGCAGGTTAGATGGTCTGGTATTCCCATCTCTTTCAGAATTTTCCACAGTTTATTGTGAGACCAGGAAACCTGTATTCTACTGTCTGATTCGCTATAAAGAAGCCACATAGGGGACTTCCCTGGTGGTCCATTGGCTAAGACTCCACGCTCCCAATGCAGGGGGTCCAGGTTCAATCTGTAGTCACGGAGTGTAGTGTAGTGTTAGGCACTCAGTCGTGTCCGACTCTTTGCGATCCCATGGACTGTAGCCCACCAGGCTCCTCTGTTCATGGGATTCTCCAGGCAAGAATACTGGAGTGGGTTGCCATTCTCCACTAGTCGGGGAACTAGATCCCATATGCCATGCTGAGTTGGCATACTGCAGCTAAAGGCTCCACACACTGCAAGGAAGATGAAAGATCCTGTGTGCCTCAGCTAAGACCCTGAGCAGAAAATTTTTTAAAAAAGAAAAAAAAACATGTAGAGTTGGGGGAGAGGGGCAGGAGAGGAAGCTATGGGACTTCCCTCTCAGAGACTCAGTTTTCAATTATCTTTAAATGACAGGAGTGAACAATATATTTATAAGATTCCTCCTAGCACTGAAATTCTGTGATTCTGGCAGAGATTGTGTCATTTGGATTTGCTTCTCTGATTAAAATGTGTGTAGTTGCTTGAAAAGTATTTGGTTGACTGTATGTGAAGCTAGAGTCATGTCTTTCTCAGGTTGTCCCATTACCCTTTTGTCTGGTCTATCCTTCTTTTGCTTGCTCAGATAGGATGAAGTTTCTTTGCACTAACAGTGTCAGGAGCTGGAACTGGAGTTACATGTCTGGTTTAAAGAGCTATCCAAAGGTTTCCATTTCTACTGGCTTGAGGGCAAAAGAGGTTTTTGGGGGGCTTGCCTTTGGCCTCTGAGCCCAAGGGATTCCAAATGAATGCTCCTCAAAGGTAAGCCTGTAGCATTCAGCTTTGTGCATTCACCCCCAAAGCCTGTGCAAGGCAGACTGTTCAATAAAGAAATATTGTACCTGAGAATAAAATGGCATTGTCCTTTAGTTCCATCCCCAAACCACTAGGTGTCGCCTCCACCTCAGAGAAACTAGACCCCTCCTCTCCCTGCACACCCACCCTTCTCGCTCCACTCCGGGAGCTCTCAGCTTCTTGGAATTGTGATTGCTGGAGAAGCGGCCTGAAGCAGGAGACTCACTGTGGCTCTTGGCAGGGGGGAGGAAAATGGGTTGATATGCATCTCCTTAATGACAATTTGAGGAAAACTCCCTAAGGTCCCATGGCAGTTCCTCCCAGCAACCATGATTTCATCCCTCCCAAGCTGTTCCTCGCAATCAGATCAGCTCCTCCAGATCTGGGGTGTCTGGGGTGAGCCTTCTAGGCTGGATGCTTAGGAGGGAAGGTGGAACCCAAAGAGGACACAGTGGGCTTCCACTGCTGGAACTGTTCTGCTGAGTCAGTCCCTGAGCTTTTCTTGGGTGCGAGCCTGGGCAGTGAAGGGAGACAAAGAGAAGAGGCTGTTCTGGTGTCCTGCCCAGGAGCAGATGGTGTGATGGAAGCCTAGTGGGCTGTGGTGGCCTCTGAGTACCCGGGAGGGCACAGACGGGGCGTAGGGCCAGGAAGAGAGAGATTGGAGAGTTGAGTCTTAAGGAAAAGGGAGACTCATGGACTCCGTAAGGACTCGGGAAAAATCGGTCCTTGGGACGCCTTGGTCCTGGAGGGGCCTGTTCTTCAGGGAGCAAGCATGTTTTGCTGGTGAAGGGGAGAGAGAGTTTGCGGCAGTGAGAAGGGTGGTGTGGCTCGCTAGGTGGAGGACAAGTGAGGATACCAAGTACGTGGGGGTTCCAGACTTCTTCCTGAAACGAGTGTCTGAGGGACTCGGGGAAATTGAGAAAGGAGACCCTAAGAAGAGCGGGATGTGCGAGGGCAGTGTAGAGAGGCCCCGGCTCCTGGGAGTGAGATGGACAGCGCGCGCTGGGGTGGCCCGGGGGGCCTGGAGGAGACCGGGCAGGCCTCAAAGTGAGGGGACGCCCGGAACCTCGCCGGCCTGGGAGGCCCTTCCGCGGCGCCCCCTGGGTGGGTGTGAGACCTGGGAGGCCCCCGGGCGGCCGGGCAGGGGTGGGGGTGCGGAGGGGCGGGTTGGGGGAGACAGCAGGCGCCGGAGGGTGGGGCCGGGCGGGGGAGAAGGAGGGGCCGCGGGGAGGGGGCGGGGAAGGCGCGGGGCGGGGGCGGGCGGCTCGCCCGGGGAGTCGCACTCGGCTGCCGCCGGCGCAGCGAGCGGAGACGGCCGGGCCGCGGCGACCTGACCCGGACGAGCGGCGCGCCCGGGGGCCCAGGCAGGGGGCGGGAGGAAGCGCGGGGCTGCGCCGGCCGCCCGGGCCCAGGAGAAGCGGAGCAGAGAGGAGCTGGGACACGGGCGGGGCCGCCGCAGCTCCGGATGGGACCAGCGCCCTGGGCCCGTTAGTCCAAGCAGGAGCTTCGGGAGAAGCCTTCTCAGGGAGATTCACCCCTGCCTTCCCTCCCCTCCGGCCCAGGCCTCGCTTCGCTCCCCGCCGCCCATGGTCCCAGTCCTTCCGCCGCGCCAGCCCCCTCCCACCTTATCCCCCTGGTCCTCCTTTCCGCAGCTCTCTGCCCTCCTGGCCCCTTCGGCTGTGAGGTGTCCCCCAGGCCTTCTCTTTGTACCAGCCTGCCCCCCACCCCCACCCCATCCCAGTCTCGGATCCCCTTTTCCTCCTCAGCTTGAGATTCATAAGCCGACTTCACCCCTCACTGTCCACATCCCAGTCACAGGCCCCCTCGGTCCTTCCGTCCTCCTGCCACCCTACCCTTAGTCCTCCTCAGTCCCTGCCCTGGGCTGCTGGACCCAGTCCTCACCCGTTCCCTGGGGCTCCCTTTCTCCCTCCTCTTCCTCGCCTGTCCCTGCCCCTCTCCTGTGTCCCGGCCCTCCTGGCTCATCATCACTTCTCTTCTGGCGGTCTTCCCCTGGTTCCAGGCTGGGTGGTGCTGGTGTCTCCCCCGTAGGCCCACCTGGCCCTGGGTTCTGGGGGCAGTGGGGCCGCCGCTTTCTCCCCATGGCACTGCCATCTCTCCTGCTGGTGGTGGCAGCCCTGGCAGGTGGGGTGCGTCCTCCCGGGGCGCGCAATCTGACGCTGGCGGTGGTGCTGCCCGAACACAACCTGAGCTATGCCTGGGCATGGCCACGGGTGGGTCCAGCTGTGGCCCTTGCCGTGGAGGCGCTGGGCCGGGCGCTGCCCGTGGACCTCCGCTTCGTCAGCTCTGAGCTGGACGGCGCCTGCTCTGAGTACCTGGCCCCTCTGCGCGCTGTGGATCTCAAGTTGTACCATGACCCCGACCTTCTGTTGGGCCCGGGTTGCGTGTACCCCGCTGCCTCTGTGGCTCGCTTTGCCTCACACTGGCGCCTTCCCTTGCTGACCGCGGGTGCTGTGGCCTCTGGTTTTTCGGCTAAGAGTGAGCATTACCGAACCCTGGTGCGCACTGGTCCCTCTGCTCCCAAGCTGGGTGAGTTTGTAGTGACGCTCCACGGGCACTTCAATTGGACTGCCCGTGCTGCCTTGCTGTATCTGGATGCTCGCACAGATGACCGGCCTCACTACTTCACCATCGAGGGCGTCTTTGAGGCCCTGCAGGGCATCAACCTCAGTGTACAGCATCAGGTGTATGCCCGTGAGCCGGGGGGCCCTGAGCAGGCCACCCACTTCATCCGGGCCAACGGGCGCAGTGAGTGTGGCCCGGGCTGTGTTAGGGCTAGGGGAGGAGGGTCGTGGTGTCCCTGGGGCTGGGCACTGGGAGGCTGTAGATGTAGATGGGTGTTGAGGAGCTGATGGTGGTGGTTGGGATCAAGAAGCAGAGGTGGATGGAGCCCCTGGGAGAGGCCCAAGGCATTGTATTGGGGTGGGGGGCGGGGGGCGCTGCTGGTGGCCGTTCACAGGTAGATGTGAACAAGGAATAAGATAGCATGGAGGGTGAAGCTTGGGTCAGGGAGAGTGTGGGGTTGGGGGGCATTGAATCTGGAGAGCAATGTGAGTGCCCTGGAGTAGTGAATGTAGTTGATGGTCACTCCAAAATGTGTGCCTGTCTGTGAGCAGAGACTTCTCAGACTGGGCTGCCAAGACCCCTTGGAGGCATAAGAAGAGTGAGGACTCTGTTAATGGGCTTTGAGGTACAGCAGATTTGGTGGGGAAAGACAGGTAAAGCTCACACTGAGAGAAATTCTGAGCAATCAGTGCCTTTGAGCCTAGGGAGAGGCAGGGCAGAGTGGGGGAGTGAGGAGGTCTGGGTGGGAGCAGAAGGCAGGGCTCTGGGAAGGGGAGGGGCTCGAGGGATAGCTCCCTTCCTTTGGAGTCTGGAGTCAGGCTCTGACTTCTGCCAGATGGTCCTTATAGCCCCAGGGTACTTATGACATAGACTCCCAAGGGGAGGGATGGGGGACATCTGGTGGGTGGTTGATAGGTTAGGGCCTCTATTCCTTGCTAAGCATGGAAATGCAGACGGTCAGAAAGAGGGCTGTTCAGGGTCCTGGCCCCTCTCTCAGGGGCCCCTCTGTCATGTACCTGCCCCAGTTGTGTACATCTGTGGCCCTCTGGAGATGCTGCATGAGATCCTGCTGCAGGCCCAGAGGGAGAACCTGACCAACGGGGATTACGTCTTCTTTTACCTGGATGTCTTTGGGGAGAGCCTCCGTGCGGGCCCCACACGCTCCATGGGCCGGCCCTGGCAGGATAATCGCACCCTGGAACAGGCCCAGGCCCTCAGAGAAGCATTTCAGGTATCATCTGAATCAATCTTGAAGGAAGGGGGAGAGGAAATTTTGGGGGATTCTCTTTCTCTCACAAGACAGGGCGAGAATTGTAAACTATAGAGGTGAAATGGACAAAGGATTTTCTAGCCTAGTCTCACCTTTGTGGCTCTTTCTCAGTGAGTCTGCCAAGGCCACCTCTTAAGATCCTGGAATGGCTGGCTTTCCTAAGTACCAATGGTAGATATACCGTCAGGGAGAAAAGTCCAGGAGAAGATTTAGTCCCAGCCCGTGGGAGGGCTTCCACCCTTTCTGAAGAGGTGAGGCATGATTGCAGTACAGTTAGATATAAGTATGAGATAGGATGTGATTATAGGTCCTGGAAGAGATGCTAAGAACGTGAGTGGTTCAGAGGAGAGAGTCACTGTGGGCTGGGTTTAGGGAATGCTTTTATAAAGGAAGCAAGACTCCATTGTGACTTTAAAGACAGATGTTGTTTTCCTAGTCAGAGTGGGAAAGAGGATCCAGGCAGCTAAGAGAAAAAGACAGGAATGGACCTGTTTGGGGGTCCAAGGCAAACTGACCTGACGAGAAAGAGTGGTTCACTTGGGGCAGATTATGAGAAATAATGTTGCAGGGGTAGCCTCAGCTTAAGAAGAGCCCTGAACCTAAGACTGAGGTGCTTGGACTTGAGTGGCCAGGTTTTCGAGGTTTGTTTGTTTGTTGTGATGAGACGTATACTGACAGAATTCAGGTTGGATTGGAAGAGGAGAAGACTGGAGGCAGTGAGGCCATCTGTATGTAATAGGCTAGAATGAGGCCTAGAGCTATGGGCTTGAACTGTGGTAATGATGCGTGTGTGTTCATTTGTGTCTGCTGACGCTTTGTAACCCCATGCACCGCAGCCCACCAGGTTCCTCTGTCCACAGGGTTTTCCAGGCAAGAATACTGGAGTGAGTTGCCATTTCCTTCTCCAGGGGGTGGTGATGATAGCCGGAATGAAAAGAAATGGATGTGAGAAACAACTTGTAGGGAGAAGTGACAGGACTCTGTTCACTTCTCTGCTCAAAACTTTGAATGACTGATTTCCTACTGAATGAAGTCCTGACTCCTTATCATGACCTTTAAGATTTTCTACAGTCTGTTCTCAACCCACTTTTAAAATCTTACTTTCCAGTACTGCTGAGTACGTCAGCGGCTAGACCTCTCTCAAATCCGCGACCAAACGCTGCCCCCATCTTTACGCTCTCTGCTCCTGTTCACAGTGCTCTTCCTCCCTTCACCCCAAATCTCTGCCTCTTAAAAGCATACCCATGAATTGCTCCCCCCTTCTCCCACCAGTCTTTCACTGATTTGTGTGCATAAGTATTTTTTTAACATATTTGTGCATATCCCTCCTTTTCCCAAAAGGATTTGAGGTGGCATATGGGATAACCTTAAGGTCCTTTCAACCCTTAGATTGTTTGACTCTAAGTAGGTATGTATAAGTGCTGGACTTGTTTGGCCACCTTCTCCAGTAAGTGAGGTTTTACATGACTTTTTTTTTTTAATTGGAGGATGGTTGCTTATGAGATTCGTGTTGGTTTCTGCCATATATCAATAGGAATCAGCCACAGGCATACACATGTGCCCTCCCTCCTGAGAACCCCTCCCATCTCCCTCCTCAGCTCACCCCTCTAGGTTGTCACTGAGCACTGGGTTGAGCTCCCTGTGGCTGTGGCTGTGATTTTGTATTTGGTTGTGTCTGACTGTGAATGACATATCTGTTTGCACTCCTGAGTATGAGTCTGTGACTGTCACATGTGAACCCAGGCAGTGACAGGACAGGTTTTGTTGATGCTGTAACTTTTGCCTAAAATGACCTTCTTACCTATTGTCTGTCTGAATAAGGCATTCTTTAGGACTCAGATCAGTTATCTTCCCTTCTAGAAACAATCCCTGAATCCTCAGGCTGGACTGAATTTCCCACTCTTTGCCTAACTGTCTTCTCTGGAACTTACTATTCAGTCAATGTTTGAGTCACTTGAAGGCTGGCTCGTTCTATTCGAGTTTATTGAGCACATGTTACTTCCCAGTCTCTGGGCTAGGTACTAGCATACAGCAGAGAACATGACAGATATAGTCCCTGCCTTTTTGGAGTCCACACTCAGTAGAGTAGACCAACATAAACAAATAAGCAATAATACTAGTATAGAACAAATTGTGATGTGGTATGGTACTTAAAAAAAAAAAAGAATGGAGTGGTTTGAGAAGAGAGTAACAAGAGAATTGTGCTTTAGCTAACGTGGTCAAGGAAGGTCTCCCTGACCCCCCCCATATGGGAAGACTCCACAGCCTTCTGGGCCACATTTTCTTTGTTGAGGGAACACTTCTCTCTCTTGTGGGAGAATTCCTATCAGCCAAGCGGCCCCAGCACTTAGGATAGGGGAGGAGGGATATAGTCCACTAACAATTAGTTACAGACAATTGATCTTTGGATATTGTGGGAAGTGGGGACACCCACCCCTCCATGCAGTCAAAAATCTGAGCATCACTTTACAGTCAGGCCTCCCCATCAGAAGTTCCACATCTGTGGATTCAGCCGACCATGTCATACAGTACCTTGGTCTGTGTTTACTGGGAAAAAAAGCCGCATTATCAGTGGACCCATGCAGTTCATACCCATGTTGCTCAAGGGCTGACTATAAATGAATTCTCAGCTTTCCCACTCACTGTAGGCATTATTCAGACAGAAAAGCAAAGAGGGAGGTTTTGCTACAGTATAAGAGAAGGGGCAGTCAAGAACATGCCAAAGGGAAAATCAAGGTGGTGAGGTGGGGAGAGAGGGTGATGGGGTATCCTCTGACAAAGCTCTTCTTAGCCTTTTCTGATCCTGAAGCCAGGCAGGGGGTTAGGGAGGTTATGTGGTCAGTTTCAGACAAAGATGAAAGAGCAGAGAGGCCACGCCCCAGACATACCTGGCCCACTGTGGTCCTGGACTGGAGTAACCTGGAGAAGGCGGCAACAGAGGCGAGGAGCCCCTGATACAGATATCCACGGCTTTCTAGGCAGGTGTCGAGGAAAGGGGCCCGGCTCGTGCTGTATACTAGCTAGAGTGGGGAAGAAGACCCTAAAATTAAGTATGTTGCTATGATTTTTAAACCTCATTAAACCTAGAGGGTAGGAATCATGCCTACCTGTGTAGTCCATGTGCCCAGCACTTGTTTACTGAGTTGAATCAAGGTGTGTGTTGGGAAGAGAGGAAGAGTCAGGAATTCTTCTAGAGAGGAGTAGAGCTGGCAGATACTATAAACCGAGATGATCAGCCAGGAGAGGGAAAAATAAGTAGGTACGGTGGAGCTAAACAAATGGCTTAGCTCTAAGGACCCAGAGCCTCTGTCTGGACATTTTAGAACATTGGACAGACTGGCCCAGAAACCCAGGCAGAAGCAACCACCTAGGTGACCAGCATGAGACTGGGTTACAGAGAGGGGACTCCAACGTCAAGAATGGAAGTTAGCAGTAAAGCAAGGGCTGTGTGGGGCAGCATCTCTTCTGGAGACCACCATTCTGTCCATTGATCAGGGTTAGGTATGGGCGGGCCAGCAGGCTGAGCCAGGTGTCTGCTGCCCTTCCACATTTCCTGGGTGCCCTTCTAGCTTCCATCACTGCTGCACTCATTTTTGGCAGCCTTTGCTTTTTTTTTCCACCTGGGGTCCCCCATGAAATGGGACACAGAGACCTACCTTTACCTTCTCTCTAGCCCCTGAGCAAGAACAGCAATTCTTTGGAGGTTCTTCTGCTTCTCTCTCTCTTTTTTAGTAGCTAGTAACCACAGCAGAAGAGTCTAGCATAGCAGTTTTCAATGTGTGGTCTTGGGATCCTGGGGGCCCCTGGAATCCTTTTATGGGGACCATGAGGTCAAAACTATTTTAGAAATACTGAGATGTTATTTGCCTCTGTCACTCTCATTCTTCCATGATTGTACAGTGGAGTTTTCCAGAGGCTACGTGATGTGAGATGATGTCATCACTCTGGCAGCTATAGAAGGTGTGCTTGTGTATTCTTGTGCTTTAAAACTTTGTCAGTTTTTATTTCTCCTATGGTAAATATTGATAGATGTAATCCAAATTACGGACTCCTTGGGGTCCTCCGTAATTTCTAGTAGTAAAGGGTTGTGAGATCAAAAACATTTGAGAACTGCTGGTCTAGCAAACGAATAAACCTAGGGAGTTACTTTTTAAACAGCACTGGAAATCTATTATTGACATTTGTATTGAACTATAAATTGTGTGAAGCCTGATCTTTTCAAGTTTTTTTTTTTGTAATGTTTAAAACATTTTATTTACTTATTTATTTTTGGCTGTGCTGGGTCTTCATTGCTGCGTGTGGGCTTTATCTAGTTGTGGGGAGTCGGGGCTACTGTTGGTGCTGTGTGCAGGCTTCTCGTTGCAATGGTTTCTCTTGCTGTGGAGCACGGGCTCTAGAGCGTCGGCTCTGCAGTTGTGGCGCGTGGACGCAGTTGCCCTGTGGCATGTGGGATCTTCTCGAGCAGGGCTCAAACCTGTATCTTTTGCATTGGCAGATGGATTCTTAACAGCTGGACCACCAGGGAAGTCCCTCAAGTCTTTTAACTAACTTTTTACATTGTCAACCATATCCTACCTTTCTGTTTTTATTTTATTCATTGAACAAGTGTTCCTGAATGAACCCTTCCAGCCCCACCCTCAGTCTCCCTCTCCTTTTAAATTCTGCCTGACAGTGGGAGAGTATTAGCAATGTGTGGTCAAGCATCCACATACTCCAGTAAGAATAATTACCTCAGTAGGCAAACTCTAGTCTGTATATTGAATGTGTGTTATAAACTGACTTCACTGTGTCGTACCTGGAGTGAATTGATCTAGAATAGATCACAAGTAATATATCTAGTATCTCTATGGTACTTTAGGGATTAAAGACACGGATATACACAATTGCTAGAAATGACTAGTTTTAGTCTATCATTTCACAAAATATATTGATCTAAAGTCTTTCCCCAAAGTTGCCATGCCAGTTTTCTGACCAAGGCAGAGAGGCTAGTGACTGTGGAGGCCTGAGGTACAGGCAGAGGCCAGGAAGGGGGAAGTGTGTGAGGGCGGTGGGAGCCAAGCAGGCACTCCCGTGGAAGACGGAGAAGTGCTGACGGTGGCCAGGGAGCAGTGTGCACAGCTGAGACCACATGTGTCACTGGCTTACCTGTGAGGCGTGGGTGGGCATGGGACCGTGTGCTTTCCTTGTGACTCATGACTTGTGGGACTAGGCTGGAATGCAGGGCAGTACTGCATATAGTGGGTGTCCTACACACATTAAAGGAATGGGCTCGTGGCTTTTTACAGATGGAATCACTGTCTCAAGGTATTTCCCCCACTGGTCATAGGACCTCACTGGGTGGGAGCACTGGGCCAGCATTGTGCTGATAGCATTAGCAGTATTAACACCAGGGAGAGGAGCTGTTGCTCAGGGTTGTCCTTGCCAATAACAGGTACCCAGAAAGGAAGGGACCGAGGGGCTGTGAGGGATAGTAGGGGCTTCAGGAAGATGAAGAGCCCATTTGGGGGATGGAGTTGACTTTATCTGTTTCTTAGTCTCCACATTCCCAGAACCATCCATAGACAGATGGTTCTATCTATCTTGTATGAAGGAGTCCCTTCTCCCAGGTGTATTAAACACACACACAACACACATAGTGTTTAGTATCCTCTCAGCCTTCAGGGTCACTCATGTACATTTTATATCATGTGTATTTGACCATGTTTCTCTCTCCTGCTTCCTCTCTTCCCCTAATTCCCATCTTGAATCCTTTTCACTCTCCCATGTGCTGTGGGTCCAGACGGTATTGGTCATCACATACCGAGAACCCCCGAATCCTGAGTACCAGGAATTCCAGAATCGTCTTCTGATTAGAGCACGGGAGGATTTTGGTGTGGAGCTGGCCCCTTCCTTGGTAAGCAGATCTCTCTCTCCCTGAGAGTCAGACCAGGCTTTGAGGAAAGGCTCTTCTCCCTAACTCAGAATACAACCTTGGCCACAGAGCCAGCCCTACTGTGGGGGCTGGATGGCTTCCATCTGGGTTTTTCCCTTCTGCCCTAGTGAGGCAGGGATGGCCCCTTAGCTATGGGAGGAGGGAAGAAAGCAAACCAGGAGGAGGAGAAGAAGGAGACCTCAGAGATGGGAGGGGGGCTGGAGAAGGGGCCTGGAGGGACCTTTGGAGAGCACTGCTGAAGTTACCACCCCCAGATGAACCTCATTGCTGGCTGCTTCTACGATGGGATCCTTCTGTATGCCGAAGTCCTGAACGAGACCATACAGGAGGGAGGCACCCGGGAAGACGGACTTCGAATTGTCGAGAAGATGCAAGGACGAAGATACCGTGGTAATGGAGAGGGTCAGATGAGGGCCAGAGCGCTGCTGCCAGGCTCAGGAGTGGAGTGGGCAGAGGCAAACACAGACACCAGGGGCAGGAGAGAAAGTCAGCTGGGGCCAGAGCACCCGGCTGAGGTGGACACATGCTAAGGACGGGGGCGGGGACAGACCGCCAGGTAACTAGAGGGCTTGGGAAGATAGGAGAGCGACCAAGGGCAGATCTCCAAGTAAGGGGTGCTCCTTTCCATCTTAGGTGTGACTGGACTGGTCGTTATGGACAAGAACAATGACCGGGAGACCGATTTTGTCCTGTGGGCCATGGGAGACCTGGTTTCCGGGGACTTTCAGGTGATGGGGGAGGAGGCAGGGAAGTGAGTGCGGGTGGGGCCCACAAACCCAGCTTTTAGGGTTCTTATGGGGGCAGAACCAAAGGCACTGGAGGCAGGGCCTTACTTTCTCTCCTGGAGCTGCATGATGGTGGTGGGGGGAGCAGCAGGTTGGGGAGAAAAGCAGCCAAGTAGCTGGGTATGGGGCGAGGCGGCTGGTGGGAGCAGGCCTGTGGGCCCCGTTCTCTCCATCCTCACAGCCTGCAGCCCACTACTCGGGAGCCGAGAAGCAGATTTGGTGGACAGGACGGCCCATCCCCTGGGTGAAGGGGGCCCCCCCCCTGGACAATCCCCCCTGTGCCTTTGACCTGGACGACCCATCCTGTGATAAAAGTGGGTGTGTGCAGGGACTGGGAGCAGCCCTTCCTCCCTTTGCTTTCTTTCTCTTATTTCCTCCTCATGCCCCCCTGCCTCCGACTCTTAGCTCTGCTTCACCTCGTCTCCTCTACTCTCTCCCTCCTCTCTACCTTGAGATGGGTCTGCTCCCTGCACCTAAGAGCATCGCCCCCTTCTGGCTCCCAAGGCCACACACAGTCTTTCTCAGGGCCCCCCTCTCCCCTTCAGCTCCACTCTCAACTCTGGCAATTGTGGCACTGGGCACAGGAATCACCTTCATCATGTTCGGTGTTTCCAGCTTCCTCATTTTCCGGTGAGTTCTGAGATTCCGCTGACAGGCTCCCTTAGCTGTAACTCCACCGTCTCTAGCCTTTCTTGTCAGTTGTCTTTTAGCCTTGGACTTGTTTCCCCTCCCCGACTTTGGCTCTAGACTGGGTACACTAGTCTAGAATTAGTGATTTTGAGTGGGGTCTTCTATGGGCAAAGGTGAACTTTCCATGGCTGCTACCATGGCACTAGTGGTAGAGAGCCCCCCTGCCAGTGCAGAAGATGTAAGCGATGTGGATTTGATCCCCTGGAGGAGGGTGTGGCTGCCCACTCCACTGTTCTTGCCTGGAGAATCCCATGGACAGAGGAGCCTGGTGGGCTGTAGTCCATAGGGTTGCAAAGAGTCGGGCAGCATTTTAAGAAGGTACTTTATCTTCAGCCTCTGTGTTTTTACATAAGCACAGGGCTTGTGTCTGACCCACAGAGAGTGCTTCAGTCTCTCTCTGTCCTGTCTCTTGGTGTGACGACTGCAGCCTCAAGAGCTGCCGGGAAGCCCCCGCCACCCCACAGCTGGCCTCTGGGGTGGTAGGATCAGGCTTGCCAGTCAGCTGAGGGGTGCAGTCCTTACAGAAAACTGATGCTGGAGAAGGAGCTGGCCAGCATGTTGTGGCGCATCCGCTGGGAAGAGCTGCAGTTCGGCAATTCAGAGCGATGCCACAAGGGTGCAGGCAGTCGCCTCACACTGTCGTTGGTGAGCCCTTCTCTCAGCTGTTCCTCCGCTTTCTTCTGAGTGCCTGTCTTTTCGTACCCTGGACCTTTCCCAGCACATCAGCCTGTAATGATAGCGCCTGCACCACCACCACCATCTAATGTTCCTTTCATCCTTCCGCCTCCATGTTGCCTTTGGCCCCAGCGGGGATCCAGTTACGGCTCGCTCATGACAGCCCATGGGAAATACCAGATCTTTGCCAACACCGGTCACTTCAAGGTGAACAGTCATCTGCTTATTCTGGTCCCCACCATTTCATCCTGTCTCATCCTCATCTTTCACCTCTTCCCGTGACCCTCTGCCCCTCGTCAGCCTCCTCTCTCTGTCCAGCTGAGCTCCTGGCTGCTCCCATAGTTCTCTAGTCTTTCCCAGCACCCAGAGGCTCCTTCAGAAATTAATGTTCCTCTTCCCCTTTCACTCCCACTCTCAGGGAAATGTTGTGGCCATCAAACATGTGAATAAGAAGCGCATCGAGCTGACCCGGCAGGTTCTGTTTGAACTCAAACATGTAAGTCATGGTGTATGGGTTGAGGGCCCAGGATAAACTCCGATGTGGAAGGGGAAGGAGAGGACTAGGGAATAGTAATACTGGCTGGGAGGGCAAGTGGGTCATTTTTAAATGACTTTGAGTTGTGAGTACAATTAAGAGAAAGGTCCTCTCCTTTAGTGGTAGATTTCTGTATCTAATTTTTAGCTCTCTTAATTCTCTTTTCTTCCTTTTTTTTTTTCTTTTGACTAGATGAGAGATGTTCAGTTTAACCATCTCACTCGTTTCATTGGCGCCTGCATAGACCCTCCCAACATTTGCATTGTCACTGAGTATTGTCCTCGGGGGAGTTTACAGGTGTGGGATCTAGGTGGGGATTATGGGGGCAAGGGAGATAGACCCCAAATTACATCAACTGTGTGGGTGACAGTGGGGCTAGGATAGTCACATCATCTATCCCATGTCACTTACCAGGATATTCTGGAAAATGACAGCATCAACCTGGACTGGATGTTTCGTTATTCACTCATTAATGACCTTGTTAAGGTGAGTCTTCCCTGCTCCTTGAGTTCATCCACTTTAATAATGCCTCCTTTTTTCTGTCTTTGCTTAGGATTTCTCTTCCTGGTCTTCTAAAAATTCCATTCTCTCCACTTCCCCTTATTCTGAAGATTGAGTAATAATGGGTAAACAGGGGATCTGGGGCTTTTAATTGGGAGGAATGAGTTTTATTTGCCACAGAGAGTCTTCGTAGAAAATTTTTATTTTCCTACACTAGACACCTCAAATCTCTCTCCATCATCCTTTTATTTTTTTTAACTTCCAAGAGTTTATATTAAAATCTCTTAGCAGGGAAAAATAATGGGGTCTCCAAACATACTTATCTTCTGGGTTTTTTACCCTCATTTTTCTCTGTCATTTACTTTCTAGCCAATATTTGGCATATCTGCTCTTTTGTTCAGAAAAACTGAAATTCAAAAAGAACATTTTACTAAGTAAATGTAAAGTTTACATTTACATAAAAAGGTAAGTTTTACTTACTTCTCTAAATAAAACTGAGAAGCCAAGGAAAACTATGCTGATCATTTGGTATCTTCTAAGATACTGCTGCTGCTGCTAAGTTGCTTCAGTGGTGTCTGACTCTGGGCGACCCCATAGACGGCAGCCCACCAGGCTCCCCCATCCCTGGGATTCTCCAGGCAAGAACACTGGAGTGGGTTGCCATTTCCTTATCCTATGTATGAAAGTGAAAGGTGAAAGTAAATTCACTCAGTCGTGTCCGACTCTTAGTGACCCAATGGACTGCAGCCCACCAGGCTCCTCTGCCCATGGGATTTTCCACTGCAAGAGTACTGCAGTGGGGTGCCATCACCTTCTGCATTCTAAGATACTAGGCTTCAGCTATTTTCAAGTGACCCAGAGGTCCATGGATTTGTGGAGGTATAAAGTTGCATCTCACACAGGTGTTTAGAAGCAAGTCCCTGGGTCAGTGAGCTAGCCTAGTGGATCACCTGTACCACACCTGAAGTTGGCTTTGGTTATTCTATTTAGTTCTAATGAAGTTATTTTAAAAATTTTGTGTGTAATGTAAAGTTTGCCATCAAATGAGAGAGAAATTATTAGGTAACGTTGATGTGGTGCTCTGGAGGTGTGATGATAAATTATAAGAAAAACATGACTCTTAAGAGAACAATGATTTGATAGAAAGGTGATTTGTAACAAATCCAGAAGTCTAATCATATCTATATTCACAAGTTTGGAGATTTCCCAAGGTTTGTTGATGTCAAGATGAAACAAATAAGAAGAGTTCACAGAGAGTAGAGTTTTGAATTGTTTAGGCCCAGAGCTAAACATTTAGAGGAGTTTTGGTTAGCACTGTATCCTTTTTCTATTCCACCTGAACTGACTTCCCAGTGGAAGCATCACTCTATCCTCTTATTAGGACCTGCCTTAGAGTCCTTCACAGGCAAAGGTTCTCTCCTGTCTGGCCTTGTGGGGTCAGAAGTTTCAGGCTTCTGGATTGACTTGGCAGCTACCTCCTACCTTGGTCCACTTTCCAGGGTTTTTTAAAAAAATGTCATTTATTTTTGGTTGTGCTAGGTCTTCGTCGCTGCATGGTCTTTCTCTAGTTGCCATAAGCAGGGGCTACTCTTTGCTGCAGCGCATGGACTTCTCACTGCAGAAGCTTCTCTTGTTGTAGGGCCCAGGCTCTGGGTGCTCAGGTTTCAGTAGCTGTGGTTCACAGGCTTAGTTGCTCTGGGTCATGTGGGATCTTCCTGTACCAGGGATTGAACCTGTGTCCCCTGCATTGACAGGCAGATTCCCATCCACTATGCCACCAGGGAAGTCCTAGGTTTTCCTCATTTACCATCCTCTCCACTTTCTCTCTGGTCCACATTCCCTCTAGTAGATCACTTTTCTTCTCCATCTTGACCTGCCTGCCTGTTTACGATTATATGTTAAAGTTTCCAACTGGCTTATCTTCCTTGGTGCATCTAGGTAGTCTTAATACCTGGATCTCAAAGCACGCCTTCCTGAGCAGTGGCCAAGCATTTGAGGCCATCATGGGTGTAGTATTCTTGGAGTTCACCCTCATGGTTCTGTTCCCTTTATTACTCGGAAGACAGACTGCCCTTCCCAGGGTAATAACTGATAACTCCCCTTGTCCCTTTACTTATGCATGTCTCCTGGCCCTGGTGCTTAGGTGCTGATATACTGCTTAAGATACCAGGAAGAGATGGTGGTGGTTTAGTTGCTAAGTTGTGTCGGACTCTTGCAACCCTATGGACTATAGCCTGCCAGGCTCTCTGTCAATGGGATTTCCCAGGCAAGAATACTGGAGTGAGTTGCCATGCCCTCCTCCAGGGGATCTTCCCAACTCAGGGATCAAACCCAGGTCTCCTGCATTGTAGGCAAATTCTTTACCATCTGAGCCACCAGGGAAGCCCATGGAAGAGATGACTCTCCTATTTTTGCCTGCTTCTTTGAGTGGAAACTGTACAAAGGATGCCTTCCAAAATTAGCATATTGTTTTCATGGCCCTGAGATCTTTAGACAGCTAGCTAATGCCCATCTCATGGAGAGGGGGTATCCTAAGCCAGATATGACCCAATCCTATGACTTGATCTGTATCCTGCAGGGCATGGCCTTTCTCCATAACAGCATTATTGCATCCCATGGGAGTCTCAAGTCCTCCAACTGTGTGGTGGATAGTCGTTTCGTGCTCAAAATCACAGACTATGGCCTGGCCAGCTTCCGATCAACCGCTGAACCTGATGACAGCCATGCCCTCTATGCCAGTGAGGCCTTTCCCCACAACCCACTTCTACATTGCCCTCCCCTGGCCCTGATCATTTCCACTTAGGGAGGGTGGGAGAGGGAGATGGAGTGGCAGTACTGTGGCGAGCATTATGCGAATGAGCCCAGGTGGGCTTGGGGATTCCATCTGTGAGGACCTGGTTCCCTCTTTTCAGAGAAGCTGTGGACTGCCCCAGAACTGCTCAGTGGGAACCCCCTGCCGACCACAGGCATGCAGAAGGCTGATGTCTATAGCTTTGGGATCATCTTACAGGAGATAGCACTTCGCAGTGGGCCTTTCTACTTGGAGGGCCTGGATCTCAGCCCCAAAGGTGAGAGTCAATCTACTACCCAGCGCTTCCCCTACCTGGAGGACCTTTTCTTCAACCAAGCCTTTGTCACCCTCAGAGATTGTCCAGAAGGTCCGGAATGGTCAGCGGCCTTATTTCCGGCCAAGTATCGACCGGACCCAACTGAATGAAGAGCTAGTTTTGCTGATGGAGCGATGTTGGGCCCAGGACCCAGCTGAACGACCAGACTTTGGACAGATTAAGGGCTTCATTCGCCGCTTTAACAAGTGAGAGGGCATGACGAGGCAGGGGCTCCCCAGGGATAGAGGCCTCATCAGCCTTAGTGGTTGAGGTGGGGCTGGTGGGGCCAAGAGGGTAGGTGGGCTGGGTAGAAAGCCCCAGGAGTCTTGACCGTCTTGGAGCAGGTACCATATCGTGGCCTCCTTCCAGGGAAGGTGGCACCAGTATATTGGACAACCTCCTGCTGCGCATGGAGCAGTATGCCAACAACCTGGAGAAGCTGGTGGAGGAGCGCACACAGGCCTACCTGGAGGAGAAACGCAAGGCTGAGGCTCTGCTCTACCAAATTCTACCCCAGTGAGACTTCTGATCCCTTCCTGAATTTTCCTTTCATATCTGCTCTGTTGCTTTCTACCTCATCCAGCTCCTGACAACTCCCTTGCCAACCCTCAGAACCCTGCTTTGTCACATCTTGCTACCGTGAACCCATTCTGGCTCTAGACCATGTTTTTCATTCTGTCTCCAAATGAGCTGTGCTGCCTTCTTCCTGGCCTCCTATCCCTTCTTCTTAGGATGCTGCTCTACCAGAGCTTCACTCCAGTGAGTGTAGGTAGAACAGTCCCATCTCAGGACATTTGGTCTGCAGCCCCAGGGATCCTCTTCCAACCCCCACCACGTGTCCACCCTATCTTGTCCTAGACTGTCATGACTTCCCAGCCACCTTCCTTCTCCTCCCCCAGGCTCAGCTTTCATGTTAGAACCCATCTTTGCTCCAACCATACACTCTTTTCCCCTCCCTTTGCCCCCTTCTCTGAGTCTGGCTTGGTCTGTACCCTTGCCTCCTAGTTCAGTGGCAGAGCAGTTAAAACGGGGAGAGACTGTACAGGCTGAGGCCTTTGACAGCGTTACCATTTACTTCAGTGACATCGTTGGCTTCACAGCTTTGTCGGCAGAGAGCACCCCCATGCAGGTGAGAGACAGGTTAGGTGCCAGGGACGGGGTGGGGACCTAGGGAAGCTTAACTGGGGCATAGAGTTCCTTGATAACAGGAAAGACTAGCTTGTTCTGGAGTTTCCATATCTTGCCACGGCTCGTTTGTTAAGAATTCTTAGAAAGTCAGGCACAAGTTTTAAGGCCTCTACTTTCCCATCCCTTTTAGGTGGTGACACTTCTTAACGATCTGTATACATGCTTCGATGCCATAATTGACAACTTTGACGTCTACAAGGTGAGAGCTGGGGCTGCCCTTCCACTGACACTCCTTTAAAAACCAGTCTCCCCGAACCACACGTGCCTTACCTGCCCTGTGGTTAGTTTTCCTGTTTGAGTCTCCAGCATTCTAGTGCTGGAGTGTCCCTTATAGACAGCTGAGGCTCTGGCACTGTAGTTGTACATCCCAGTCTAAACTCTTGTGAATCCTTGTGGCTTCCCTAGTCAGAACCATCACAAGATCTAGTCTGCCACTTTTTGCCTGAGGGTATGGTCAGAGTCTAGCCATCTTTTCTCTTTATCCCCTCCAGACATGGAGGAAGCATACAGGATGTGGGTATAGAATGATATATTGGGATGAAGGACAAGCTCTGTAGTGAAAGCTTTTTGTTGAAGTCATTGAGTCATTTAGGGTAGGCTTTATGGTGCTTTGGAGTAAAAAACAATCTGACTTTGTAGCTAACTGTGTGGCCTTGGGCAAGTAAGAGAAGCTCCTTGAGCCTCAGATGTTTTATGTGTATGATGGGAATAATAGACTTATTGGGAATAATAGACTTATTGTGAATAAGTGCCTAACATTGTGTAGATAATAAATGCCCACTCTTCTCCCTTCCCTTTGGATTCACTCTGCCATCTCTTAGTTACCATAACGAAAAATTCCCATAAACCCGTTATTCAGATTTACCAATTGTTTGTATTTCCCATTTGCTTTATTAAAAAAAAAATCTATATATATGTATCCATATAATTATTTTCTGAACCTTGTGCAAGTAAGTGGCAGACACAGTGGCCCTTCATTCCTAAATAAGTCTGTGTGTAGTTCCTAAAAACCAGGACCTTCTCTTACACAGCTTCAGTACAGTTAACAAAGCCAAGTGCCTGCTTTCTTTCCTTTGACACTTTGGGCTATGTAGGGCTCATTTCATTGGGCCTGCTTCTCCCAGATACTCAGGACCGGGGCACTTATTTGCCAGTCAATGTCTGGCTTCCTGGCTGCCAGGATGACTCATAGTAGTACTCAGCTTGTCTCCTCTTACTCTTCCCCACGCCCACTGATACAGATAGAGATGACCTTTTTATCCCCCTCTCAATCAGGTAGAGACGATTGGAGATGCCTACATGGTGGTATCTGGTCTCCCAGGGAGAAATGGTCAGCGTCATGCCCCAGAAATTGCTCGTATGGCCCTGGCATTACTGGATGCAGTTTCTTCCTTCCGCATCCGCCACCGACCCCACGACCAACTGCGGCTACGCATAGGGGTCCACACAGGTAGGGCTGACTCTCCCTCCTGCCCTCATATCCACTTTCCCCAGGCTCTTCCAACCTGTTTCTTCTCACAGGGCCCGTCTGTGCTGGGGTCGTTGGCCTGAAGATGCCCCGCTATTGTCTCTTTGGAGACACAGTGAACACTGCTTCTCGAATGGAGTCTAATGGTCAAGGTGAGATGTCAACCCTCAACCTCAGCCTCAGCCTCCCCCTGGGTTGGCCTTTCCTTCTTTTCAGAGTCTCTCCAAGTCTCTCAGTTGGATAGACCGCAGTTCCTGATTGCCCTGTCCTTGGACATGCTTTGGTTCTAGTGCATGTGCCCTGGGAAGACCGAGACCCTCCTGAAGGATGGTGGTTGGGTAAAGGTCTCTCTGATACTGCAGTTTTTTGGTTGCCTTTTCTTTGATTCTTCTTTCCATCATCTCTCTTGTCCTGCCCCAGCCCTGAAGATTCATGTCTCCTCTACCACCAAGGATGCCCTGGATGAGCTCGGATGCTTCCAGCTAGAGCTTCGAGGGGATGTGGAGATGAAGGTGATGGCAGGCCACAGGAAGGGAGTCATGGAAAGGGAGGATCAATGTGACTGTGGAGGCTGTGGGGGAAGAGAGGGAGGTACGAGGAATAACAGAAGAATCTGAATTATCTCTGCTCTCCCAATTCCAGGGAAAAGGAAAGATGCGAACTTACTGGCTCCTAGGAGAGCGGAAAGGACCTGCTGGGCTCCTATAAACCCTACTTCTTCTCAAGCCAGACAATCCTCTGCTGCTGGTACCTGGGTGGGCAGTAGCCATCATCTCTCCACACATCAGAAGTGGACATTGTCACATGAGATGGAAACCAACATTCATAAAACCCCCACCTTATATGGAAACTTACCCTTTGCAGCTCAGTCTTGTACATATACCTGTCCCTCTCTGGCCTGGTCCCCTTCCTCCCTACCTTCTGTAAATATCTGTATCTAAACCAGAATATTTTGGCCAAATATAAAACAAACAAACAAAAACAGTTATGGGTGACATAGTCTGTGTAAGGGGCGGCTTCAAGGTTCTGGGGTATGGACACAGTAACTCACAGAATCACTGAATCAGCAGTCTCAGGATGAGAGAGAACACTTTTTATGTAAAACCCTGTCACCAAGTACAGACCAAATTCACTTCCTCCCCACCTCTCCAGTACAGAGAGGAGATTCCATATTCCACATCTACTTGCCTCCTCAGCCCTTAGACAGGAGTAGTTCAACCCCCTCCACCACCCTGCGCCCCTCCCTGACAGGCAAGGGAAGATATTTTTCCTTGTTGGGAATAACTCTCAGGTTCAAAGGGCAACGGCTCCCCTAGAGACAAAGGCGCAGGTGTTGAGAAACTGCAGTTCTTCCGGAATGGTGTGTCTAGTGTCCTGATGTGACTGACACCCTGGAGGAATGCCAGAATGAGGACGGGGCCTGCTCTGCCCCAACCCAGGACAGAACAGCCTCCTCCCCTCCTTTCACCCACTCCCAACAGCCGGTCACTCTTACACACCGGTAGCTGAGGTGCCCTCTCTAGCCAGAAGGTTTCAGGCTGCTCTGTACGGTAGTCATGGAGCTGTGAGGGAAATACTGCGTAACTCTTGGCCTGAAGAGTTGACTCTTCAGCTCTTCAGCCTCTGGGCTGGCTGCTTTCCCACAGCCTGTCAGAACCCAGCTGTACAAGGGTGAGGGGTGGGGGTGACTGCGTTCTTACCTTTGTTGGGGCGGGAGGCCCTGCCTGCACCAGCTCCTTTTTGTAGTCGTGGTGTGTCACAGACTCGAACTCAAAGTCCTTCCTTGTGGGTTCCTGCTCTGCCTGCACCTCTTTACTACAGAGGCCTGGGGAGGGTCAAGGGCATTCTCCCCTGACTTTTGTCCTCCCCCTCCCCATTTCCCTTCACCCAGCCTCTCACCAGATCTGTTGGCGCAAGAGCATCTCCAGTATGGCTTCACGCTTCCCTGGGGGAGGTCAGGAAATGGACAGAATAGAGGAGGCTGCTTAAGAAACAGGCCCAGAAGAAACAAAGTTGGGGAAAGGAGGAAAAATTGGGTTTTGTCCTTACACCCCTCAGACAACCATAGGCCCACCTGATATTCTTTTCTCTACTGGACTCATTCTTGCCCATTCTCTCATGTTTCATACCTCGAATTGGCTGACAGTGGCTTGTTGGGGGCTGGTAGGAGTCTTTCTGGGTGGTGCAGGAGGACATGGGTGACTGTGGCTGCAGGGTCAGCAGTCCCCGGTGTCCGTGTCGGAAAAAGAAACTCTCAGAGCCATCCTGCATGACTGGGACTTGATCCAGGTAGTTGGTGGCTCTCTGTAGGCCCCAAGTTGAGTGACAATGATATCCTTCCTTGTAACCCACCCCCATCAACCGAGGGCAGCCTTCAAGAAAAGGGAGCAGGTCAAACCTTAATACCTCCTCCTCCCAGTTGTAGAGAAGGCACTGGCCCCGTGGCAGTGTTTCACTGAGAACCGTACTCTTCCCTTCAATGTCGGGGGGCTTCCACAGCCCTCGGGCACCAGGTTCTGAGACTTTCAAAAATTTCCAGGATTGTTTCTGCGGCTCCCAGTGACAGTGGTGTTTGCAGCCAGTATAATTAGGGATAAGATCTCCCCTGGGGTTTCTGAAGCCTACAGGAGCAGAGAAGTTGAACCTAGGGCCATGGCCATGGCCTGGGCTATGCCTAGAATCAACAGCAGGACCAAGATCAGTGCCTTGACCAGAGCCACCGGCAGGACCCTGACCAGAGCCACTACCAGGACCAGGGCCATGGCCAGGATCTCCACCTGAGCCACCGCCAGGGCTACCACCAGGACCAGAACTGGAGCTAGGTCCAGGGTCAGAGCTGGAGTCAGGACCAGGGCTAGAGCTGGAGCCAGGAACAGGGCCAGAACTGGAGCCAGGAACAGGGCCACGACTAGAGCTAAGGTCATTTGTAGTATAGGAATTCCGAGCAACATGGGAAACATTGACAGGCTGAAAGCCGAGTCTCCCGTGGCTTATCTTGTGGGTAAATCCGGGTCCAGTGTAGCGCTCTGTCAGACTGTCAGAGGAGGGCTCCGTGAACAGGCTCCCATGAGAGTAGGGGGCTGGGCTCTTTGTCGATAATGCAGCTGCTCTGGCAGTGGAGGCGGCTGTAGCAGCTGCTGAAGCTGCTGCGGTTGCAGCTACCAGGGCCGATCTATGACGGCCATCCCAAGAAGAAAAGGGATCGGAACTGGACCCTAGTCTGTCCGAGCTGGGCTGTAAGTCTAAAGATCTGGGGGAAAAAAAAAAAAGTGAAAGCGGCAAAGCTGTCAGCACAGCAAAGTCTGTAAACTTCCTTGTCCCCTTCCGCCTGCAGCCAGAGCTGTGGCTCTCACCGCGACTGCGATCTGTCAGTAGACTCAGAGGTCTCCATCTTCCGACGCCAGCTACTGGGTTGCCATAGAGACGGCAAACCTTGCCAGGAGACTGCGCAGAACTAGAGCTAGGCGGACGTGGAGGGTGAGGGTGCTGACAAGTTCTCTGCGGGGCGGAAGTCTTAAACCCGCTGTGGTTTGCAATGGCTGCCTTCCGTCCGGATTCCCTTCCGCGTCAGCCCGGCTCTTAAAGTTCCGCTGGCCTCCATAACTAACCAGGCGTGCTGCGATTCATGGGGTCGCAAAGAGGCCGACTGAGCGACTGAACTGAACTGAACTGAACTGAAGGTGGTTCTTTGTGTTTTAGAACAGGCACAGGGCTGAGGTATCAGTCAAAGGCCTATTTCGTGTATTTATGGAGGAACATTTTTTCAAAGCTTTTAAGGATGAAGAGGCATCAGACAAGTAGCTCAAAAGCAAAATGGTGAGACATGGGGATTAGCCAAAGGGTGGCCACTTTTTTGGGGTTTGATTATTTCTCTTCCAGTAAAAGGCCCTCACACTGACAGTCCTCCTTACAGACCCTGCTTAGAATGTGGCTTGGCAAGTCTTGGGATTCAGTCTCTTCCTATTCATTCAGGCGAATTCCTACTTTTCTAGAAGCCTGCCCCAGGTAGACCACCAGTCTTGAGCTCAGAGATATATAGGTATTTAAATACTCCTTTACAGAATGGGCTTCCTTAAGTGTCTCAGACCATAGTCAAGGGGGATCATAGTCTTGAATCAGTTTTCTTTCCTATTTGTAGTATAAATCTTCATATAGTTAAGACAAGGATCCAGAATTGAGGGAGAGCAAGTTTATTAGCTTCACAGGGTGCCGTTTTCCCCCATCTCATCCAAACATCCAAGTCAGGGGTCCCTGGTCATTTGGTAAGTTCAACCTGGAGGCCACTGGAGCTGTCGGCCCCCAAGTACGTGAATGTGTAGGTGATACACAGACTGTGCACCCAGCTTGCCATCGTTGATCACTGAAATGGAGTTTTGGGTTAGGGGGTGAGGATTATGGGAAGGTCAAAGAATGGTCACACAGAGGGGCAGGTGTGAGAATTCACAGTCGAGGGAAGGGCTCAGGGGCCAAACATCACTCACCAAGTCGGTATCCATCACCCAGCCCCTCAGCCTTTGCTGTTTTCTTGGCCACAAGGAGAAGGTGTCCAAGAAGCTACAGGGAAAGGGGAGGGAGATAGGTTGCTTCACTTACAGGCAGCAAAATTTCTAGAGGAATACAGGGCTCCCCCAGCCAAACCCTGGCCCTGTCCTTCCCACCTGTTGGTCTTCCTCTTCAGCCTGGCTGATCCGAGGAATGGGCTTCTTAGGAATGACCAGAAAGTGCACAGGAGCCTGAGGGGCCACATCCCGGAATACGAGACACTGGGAGCAGTGACAGGCCAGAGGCCACCATGTTACTTCAACCGGCTGGATGGTATTTATGAAATTCTTAGGGGGGTGGGTCCTAAGGGCACCGCACCTGCTGGTCCTCATATAGGATGTCAGCTGGGAGGCTTCGATCCAGGATCCGGGAGAAGATGGTTGGGGCTGCTCCCCCAGGAGCTGCCTGCTGGGCCTTGGCCACTTCATTCCCATCAGTCACACCTGCAGCTCCTCGGACCTGCAGGTGGGTCAGACACACTCAAAGGAGGAAGTTGGCAATACCTCTCTCATGTACTTAGGTGGGGCTGGCAGAGACTGGACTCTGACAGCCATTAACTTCACCCTTCTAAGAACCTTTTAGTGGTTCCCACTAAAAGAGAGAGTTCCTCACTTTCACAGTATCAGCAGCAGGGAGTAGGCCCAGATAATGCTGGGCCTGGTTATATAACAGGCAGTATTACAGTGCAGGTCTCAGCAGTGCATGGAGTGCTGCCCCTGAAGCACTAAGGAAACCTATCCCTGTTCAGGGGAAAGGGTGCAGAGTGAGAACCCGGAGGCTTACATCCTGGTTCCTATCTTACTACATTTTTTTGTTTCGTAGTGTGTGTTTAGTTGCTCAGTCCTGTTAGACTCTTTGTGACCTCATGGACTACTGAATTACCTTAGCTAAATCCCTTCTCTCAGCATCAAATATAAAGGGGTGATTTTTATCATCTCTTAAGACTACTTTGGATCTCTTTGTTTATAAGTTTCCACTTCCATTACTTTTTGTCTGATCTTTATGCTGTCTTACTTGTTTTGTTGAGGTTTAATACAACTACCCTGTTTGACACAAGGGCGTCTGGGTGTCACACCTGACCTCTTACTGTGAATTTTGCTTCCAGTCTCCTGAATCAGAGGAGGGAGGAGTTGAGTCCACACAATCCCAGCCCCAGGGAACTGAGGGTAAGTCCCAGTTTCCCAGGGGCTGAAAGAAGGCTGAAGTCAGATGTGTCACATTGTTGGAGAAAGGGACGAGGTGCATCTGACTCCTTGAATCGTTCTAGTAAACCGGGAGAATGGCTTCCAGGACGGGGGTAAAAAATGGCTCCCTCTAATTCTGCAGGGCGCACTGAGGAGCTGCGGGGGTGGGGTGGGGGTGGGTAAGCCTTCGGTTGGCTGGGAGAGGGCAGCACATGGTGCAGTGACCTTGTGTCGACTTCGGGGCCAGGGACTGTGTACAGCATTGGTCATCGCCGGCTCGTTTCTCCCGCGGCGAGGTTTTAAGAGAGGCCACCGGGACCATCAGTCCGACCTCGGCGCAGAGCCCTGGAGCCTGCGCTTCGGGAGGGGCAACGTACCCCGCCGGGCACTCAGGCTGCGGTCCCGCGAGGCCTTAGGGCTGCTTTAGCCGTGGGAGCCGAGGAGGAATGCAGTCCCCGGCCCTGGAGAGAGTCAGAGCCCGCGGGACCCCTTCCTTGCCCCACAGCCACCTCTCACCTGCACCCCCCGAGGCCCTGCCACCGCCACCGCCCGACGCGCCACGCAGAGCCCGGCGGCCAGCACCACTGCCGCTGCCATCTTTCCCTCGGCCGCGGGAAGCTCCCACCTGGGTCAGCACTCGAGCTCCGCAGCCTGCTGAGGTGGGGCAGCGGGGAGCCGGCGAGCCACTGCCATTGGCTCCGGCCGAGGCCGGAAGCGAACTCCGTCGTCCCATTGGGTAGCGTTCCTGGGCCCGGCACGCCACTGGCTCCGCCGCCACGGTGGTTTGCGGAATCTTTTCATCCCATTGGCTTCTTGTGCCAACTCGAGGGTGAAGTTTTTACTCCATTGGCTTCGTCCTCTGGTCAGAGTGAAAGTTCCTATACCATTGGGTCCCCTCACTAGTTTTCGCTGTGAGATAGTTTCTCACTCTGTTGGAAGGACTGAGACACCTGGAGGTGGGATTTTCCTCCAATTGGCTCTCAACACAAACTCGGCCCATCCTAGGCTGCGGCTCCCGGGTAGTGGGGCTTTTACCGTATTGACACCGCCTAGTCGGGTCGGGCCCCTATTGGTGGGCTGAGAGGAAGGGGGCGGTGCTCCGTCACCTGCCTCGCAGAAGCTCATTGGCCAGTAGGAGGGCGGGGTTTAGAGAGGCGGCCACTCGGCGCTTATTGGCTCCAGGACGCTAGTACGGAAGTTCTAGACCGCAGGGGTACAGGGGAAAGAAGCGGGTGGGGGACTCCCGGCGCGTAGGGCTGAAGGTGAAGAGGGACGTGATCTTTTTTTAGCTGGTGGGATAATTACCCAGCATTTCCCCCAGAAACAGTTTCAGCCCTTTGACCGTTTCAAACATGTTAACTTACTCGTCTGAGGGCAATTCCTCCTTAGTGTATGTGCTTGTTCACTCCAAGACTAAAAATTCTGCAGTTTGTTTTCAGGGCGGTTTTGCACTTTTCTTTCTTTCTTTTTATTTTGACGGACGGGGCAGAAGTGTCCTGTCTATTGCACGACTAATAAGCAAAGGTATATGTGTCCAGTGTCCTTTCCTGTTCAGAATAAGTATGTGACACGGTTAGCTCCGTGCCTGACATTTTCAGTGAGTCAGGCGGGTTCGAAGGACAAGGGAAAATGCCTTATGGCTAGGTTAGAAGTATATTTTGTTCTGCTGGAATATATATTTTTTGACATCAGAAACATGGACTCACAAAATGCTAATATACTCTAATATACTCAAACCAGGTAAGTTTTAGTCTGATGTGTAATACAGGGCAAAAGTCACCACTGTGTCTTTTTTGTTTTAAAGCATATGACCTGACATATATAGACGCTCAAGAATTAATTGTGGAATGGATAACATTTTCTGTTTTCTTTCATTTCCTTTTGCATAATATATAATACATATGTATTACATCATGTATGGATGTGAGAGTCGGACTGTGAAGAAGGCTGAGCGCGGAAGAATTGATGCTTTTGAACTGCGGTGTTAGAGAAGACTCTTGAGAGTCCCTTGGACTGCAAGGAGATCCAACCAGTCCATTCTGAAGATCAGCCCTGGGATTTCTTTGGAAGGAATGATGCTAAAGCTGAAACTCCAGTACTTTGGCCACCTCATGTGAAGAGTTGACTCATTCGAAAAGACTTTGATGCTGGGAGGGATTGGGGGCAGGAGGAGAAGGGGACGACAGAGGATGAGATGGCTGGATGGCATCACTGACTCGATGGACGCGAGTCTGAGTGAACTCCGGGAGTTGGTGATGGATAGGGAGGCCTGGCGTGCTGCGATTCATGGGGTCGCAAAGAGTCGGACATGACTGAGCGACTGAACTGAACTGAACTGACAAATTACATTCTTGTCACAATTTCTTATCCTTTTCACAATTTCCCATAATATTACATAGTCTATATAAATACTTTGTAATGGCTGCATAATATTAATACTTCTTTAAATGAGTTTATCGCGGTTTATGAGTTTAAATGAGTTTACCATTCTTTTATTGTTGACTGCTAGTTGAATTGGTTTTAGTTAATGGTCATCGTGGTGCTAATTCCATGAAAGTGAAAGTGAAGTTGCTCAGTCGTGTCCAACTCTTTGCGACCCCATGGACTGTAGCCTATCAGACTGTTCCATCCATGGGATTTTCCAGGCAAGAGTGCTGGAGTGGATTGCCATTTCCTTCTCCAGGGAATCTTCCCGACCCAGGAATCAAACCCGGGTCTCCCGCATTGCAGGCAGACACTTTACCATCTGAGCCAATTCCATAATAACCAGTAATAAGGAATTCTACTTCTGGAGATAGTAATGATTTCTTTTGAATAGCCATATTAGAGAGTCTTTTCTCCTTCCCAAGGGAGACAGTTGACCCTGCGATTTCCCCCAGGAGTTCTAGCAGTCAAAGTTGCATTCCTTTCCTGGGAAGACTAGATGACCTCACTAAGTGTGGAAATGTACATTGGCCTTTTCTGTGCCCTGGAGGCTGCAGTAGTCTGTGTGCCTGTGGAGAAGGGCAAGTGATAAGAGGTGCTGGGATGTAGGAAGAGGAAACCAGCCAGGACTGGTAGGTGAGTACAAAACACTTGGAAACTGGTTATTTCTTTGGGTTCTTAAAGACAGGTAGCACATAGGTCATCCTATTTTATAGACCCAGAAACAGGCTCTGAGAGGGAAAGTGACTGGCCTAAGATCATAGAGCCCATTACTGTCAGAATCTGCTGTTCTCCATTAGAATCATGTAAGGGCTTCCTAGTCACTCCCATACACTCACCCATTCTGGCCCCTGGCCCCTGGATTCTCTGCTCCAGGCCCTTGTGATCACTTGTAGCTGCTCTCTGAAAGCTGCAGCACTCTGTGGGTTCTGGCCACTGTCTCCTGTACTTTGATCCCTACCATTGCATCTGCTACTGGGCCTCATTAGAGACTTCTGTTCCCTTTTTAAAAAAAATCTGTTGATTGCATCCTGCTTTACTTTTTTTTTTCTTATTTGTGTGGTCAGCTCCCTCCATATCCTCAAGCCTTCTTTTGGCTTATTTTCTTCCTCCCTGACACTTCCCATCACCACCCATTAATCTAAATATTTTGCTTCTCTGTTTCTCTGACTTGGTTCCAGCTTCCAACTATACCTGAATCCTCAATTACCCACCCATCAGGGTTTTCTCCAGTTCCTGTCATTAGCCTTCCCAAGCCTTTATCCCTCTTCCTGTCTCCTACCTGCTCCCCCCCCCCCCAACTCTTATCCCTTTCCTCCGCCACCAGAAACTGACCTTGTCTCCTATGTTCACAGGGGAACTTCCACAGAATTCTACTCCCTGCAACTCAGTGAGGGCCCCATCCTTTCTTCCTTCTTCCTGGTCCTAGGAAGTGGTGTTTCTCCTGTCCAGACTGAATCCCTTCACCTCTGCCTTTACCTCATCCTCTCCTTTTGTCTTTGGGATCTGGCTTCCCTAGGCATCTCTCTTTTTCTACTGTATCCTTCAAGGTCTTTTTCTCTACTGGTCTCTCCTAACTAAAAAGGCTTTTTTCCTAACTAAAAATTGCTTCCTTGATTCCACATCCCCCTGTAGATATTGTCTGACTTCTTCCCTGCTCTTTTCATCTAAGTTTCTTATAGAAATGCCTTCACACTTACTGTTGTTTGGTTACTCTCTCCACTGCACCGCTGAAACTGCACTTTCTGAAGTCACTAAAGACTTTCTAATTGCAGATCCAATGGACACTTTCAGTCTTTATCTTCCTGGAGCCCCCAGCTATATCTGACATCAGTGCTCCTTCTTGAAATCCCTCCCTCCTTGGCTTCCTTGAAGCCATTCTCTCTTCCTGATGCCAGAAATAGCCTTTTGAATGTAGGTGTAGTGGAGGCACACCTACATGGTTGGATCTACCCAGTCTCTTGCCCCCCTGGAGGTGCTAACTCCAAGGTCCTAGGATGTCTGCCCCAGGCTGGGCTCTATCTGCCTCATACAGAGTCAGTCAGATTCCAGTGGTTTTCTCTTTATTGCTGATCTGGGCCAAGCTCACAGAGGCCTGCACCAGGTGTTGACAGTGTCTGTCCCTGGAGAAGGGAAGAGCAGAGGTGAAAAGGTCAGATATGGGGCTTAGATGGAAGGCCAGGCTGGACATCACGTGGGCTAGGGAGCCCTGGGGGACTAGGGTAAGAGCTGGGATGGCCAGAGAGCCCCTGCTTCTGGAGGGCCTTGAAGTCAGAGTTGTTGATGATGGCTTCTCGGAGGGTAGGCATCTCTGCAAAAGGCACATAGTCTGCTCCTGGGGGTATAAATCAGTGCGGGTGTGGGTTGCAGGAAGGAGGGGCAAAGTAGTCCTGGGTGGGATGGCTGAGGGCAGGAGTGCCTTCAGCTTGGCTGATTATAGACTCTTAAATGGGCCCTGATCCCAGGTTGCCCTCTCACCGTGTGGCCTCCCTCCTCGCCGCCGGGTCTCCTCAGTCTCAAAGAAAGTCTCATGTTCCTCCCAGCGCCGGTCACAGGCCGCACAGAGGAAATTAGACTCAAAGCAGCTGCAGCAACAGCCTAAGACAAGGGGGCAGCAAGGAGAGTGCAGGGAATTGGGACTTCCCCAGGGGCTGACCACATCCTCACATCTTCCTCACCAACTGCATGCCCAAGTCTCTCCTCCTAGCTCCCCATCTGCATCCCCAAACTACTTGCAGCCTATCCCAACCGATGCCCACCCATGCACTCCCCTTGCTTAAGAAGGTACCTTTGACCCTGCAGGAATGGGACCCGGTAGCTGTGTGGTCTTCATGGCTGTGTTTGCAGCGACATTGGGCCCTCCAAGCCCTGGGGTCAAAAGTGGCCCGTCTCTTGAGCCAGAACTCACCCACCTCCTCTGGGCGTGATGGGATGAAGCAGAACATGAGGCAGCGGCACTGGCCCACGTTGCAGGGCACGGATATGTCTGTGAAGAGGGTTAGACCAACACTTGACTGGGCTTGGCCTTCCCATGTCAACCTCTCCCCAAAACCAATACACACACACATGCGCTCACACATCTCAACACATGACAGAAGACAGTTACCCTCCACACCTGAGATGATCTGGTGCTCTCTCAGCAAGTGTCCACAAAAGCACTTGGACTCATCCCCAATCCGGAAACAGTCCCATAGATAATGGGGGCAGCGCCAGCCAATATAGAGACCTGGGTATGGAAGGATTGAGTAATAAGGGAAAGTAACAGGGAAAAATAGCCTAAGCTCCCCGCAAAGTGTTCTTACCGCACCCTCCATATGTCTCTGTCGCCACCCACACATCCTCCTCCCTGCCCCTTTAGACTTTTTCTTCAAGGTTTTTTCATCACCTCGTGAGTGTCTTCAGAGCCCGTCCCACCCGAGGATTCACTCCACCTGTGTCGGCCTGTCAGAGGGGACTGTAGACAGCCTTCATTTCTGAGCAGGAAGATTATTATAAATGAGCTTCTGTGTGATGATACACATGTATCTCGGTGTGTTCTCTGTGACTGTGGGATTCTCATCTCCTCCCCTCCCAACGCTGAGCCCACCTTTGCTTGGTTTCCTTGAAGTGTCTAAGGTGATGGCAAAGGAAGATGATGGGCCAGGTGCAGAGTAGGTGGTGGAGACTGGCTCCTAAGGAGCGTAGTGGTGAAGGGACCTGAAGAGGCGGAGGTGGGGCAGCTCCAGTGCCACAAGGAAGGAGGCAGGCTCTTCCCTCACTTCTTCAGGCTGGCACTGTCATATGTCCCTTCCACATTCCTGAGGTTACTGAACTAATGCCTTCTGTGAACTTGAGAAGGGCTGTCTATGGTTCCCCAAGGTTCAGGAGAAAAGGGGAGGCCAGAAGTCATGAGTGGGGTGAAGAGCAAAAATAGAGGCTTGTGAGGCTAAGAAACGAGGCATGGGAAGGAAGATGAGCCTAAGCTGTATCCCTGAGAGCAGGCACTGGCCAGAGGTTGCTGCCCTTGAGATGAGAAACTGTCTGGCTTCACAGTTAGTCTCACCACAAGGCAAGGGTGGTACTGAGTAAATGTGGGAGGAGATCCAGAGCATTTCCCACTCAGGTTTTCTCATCCTTTGTGAGAGCTGAGAGTATCCCAACTTGAAGTCAACAATCCTGGGTCACCCTCCCAAAACCCCAGGAGTGGGGCCTTCAGCTCTAGGACTCGTAATCCTATTTAAAAGCTCCAGTGAACTGTCATCTCCATCTAAAAGTTGTCTTCCCCTTCTGTCTAGGAGTCCCTCTCCTCCTGCCTTCCATGACTCTTGTGCTACTCTTGTCACAGCACCGTGCATTCTAGTGGACTGTTCACTTATATTCTCCTTCAACTGTGAGTTCCTCTAAGGAAGCGTCAGTCTTTTCATCGCTGTTTTCAGTCCTCACATAGGGCCGGCCTGGTACAAAAAAGGTGCTCAGAGAACATAGAAGCTTGATTGAATAAGCGATTGAGCAACTTTCTTTAGGAGGGAAGAGAGACCCAGTATTCCAGGTAAAGCCCTGAAGTTCCATAAGGAGAATGAGAAAGAGTCAAGTGTCCTCTGCTCTTTGACTCTGGCCAGGACCACAATCCACAATTCCGTGCCTGTCAAACTAGGTTTTCTTGTCTTACCCATGGTCTCTTAGGATCTGGAGCCTGTCCAGATGTGGCTTTTGGCTTTGATGCTTCTGACTTACACTGCCAGTCCGTTGTATTAGTGCCCCATCACACCAGGGAAGCTTGGTTGAAAAGGGGTAGAGTTTAGACCGAGTCACAATGGGGTTGGGTGGAGGCTGGGATTCCACTGGAGGAATTCTGAACTCTGTTTAGAATAGCAGGATCCAGTGCATGAACAGGTGAGGTGCCGAGTTGAACAAGGGTTCAGTTCAGTTCAGTCGCTCAGTCGTGTCCGACTCTTTGTGACCCCATGAATTGCAGCACACCAGGCCTCCCTGTCTATCACCAACTCCTGGAGTTCACTCAAACTCATGTTCACTGAGTCAGTGATGCCATCCAGCCATCTCATCCTCTGTCGTCCCCTTCTCCTCCTGCCCCCAATCCCTCCCAGCATCAGAGTCTTTTCCAATGAGTCAACTCTTCGCATGAGGTGGCCAAAGTACTGGAGCTTCAGCTTTAGCATCATTCCTTCCAAAGAAATCCCAGGGCTGATCTCCTTCAGAATGGACTGGTTGGATCTCCTTGCAGTCCAAGGGACTCTCAAGAGTCTTCTCTAACACCACAGTTCAAAAGCAACAATTCTTTGGCACTTAGCTTTCTGCACAGTCCAACTCTCACATCCATACATGACCACTGGATAAACCATAGCCTTGACTAGACGGACCTTTGTTGGCAAAGTAATGTCTCTGCTTTTGAATATGCTATCTAGGTTGGTCATAACTTTCCTTCCAAAGAGTAAGTGTCTTTTAATTTCATGGCTGCAGTCACCATCTGCAGTGATTTTGGAGCCCAAAAAAATAAAATCTGCCACTGTTTCCACTGTTTCCCCATCTATTTCCCATGAAGTGATGGGACCAGATGCCATGATCTTCGTTTTCTGAATGTTGAGCTTTAAGCCAACTTTTTCACTCTCCTCTTTCACTTTCATCAAGAGGCTTTTTAGTTCCTCTTCACTTTCTGCCATAAGGGTGGTGTCATCTGCATATCTGAGGTTATTGATATTTCTCCCAGCAATCTTGATTCCAGCTTGCGCTTCTTCCAGTCCAGCGTTTCTCATGATGTACTCTGCATGTAAGTTAAATAAGCAGGGTGACAATATACAGCCTTGACGTATTCCTTTTCCTATTTGGAACCAGTCTGTTGTTCCATGTCCAGTTCTAACTGTTGCTTCCTGACCTGCATATAGGTTTCTCAAGAGGCAGGTCAGATGGTCTGGTATTCCCATCTCTTTCAGAGCTTTCCACAGTTTATTGTGATCCACACAGTCAAAGGCTTTGGCATAGTCAATAAAGCAGAAACAGATGTTTTTCTGGAACTCTCTTGCTTTTTCGATGATCCAGTGGATGTTGGCAATTTGATCTCTGGTTCCTCTGCCTTTTCTAAAAGCACCTTGAACATCTGGAAGTTCACAGTTCACATATTGCTGAAGCCTGGCTTGGAGAATTTTGAGCATTACTTTACTAACGTGTGAGATGAGTGCAATTGTGCAATGCCCCATAGATCAAGGCCTTGCCTGAGGGCCTGGGAGAGTCAAGTTCAAGCACTGTTGTCAAGAGTCATTGCTCATCTTTCAGAGGAAGAAGACTGAAGTTTGAGCTAGAGGAATGGCAATTATACCTCAGACTCTATAATCCCCTTAATGTGGGACAATACAGAGTGGGCTCTGCATTCCAGAGTAGGGCCTTCTACTCTGCCTTGATTCCAAACCCTCTTCCTGTTATAATTGGACGAGGACTGGGGAGGAGACATTAGTGGGGATGCCATTTTGACTGCATAATACATTCATTTCCATGATCACACAGTCTCATTTGCATGATAACATCTCTTATGGTTAGAACATAACTCTATTCCCATCATTAGGGAAATAAACCCCCTCCCCCCAAATGCAGTGATACCTATTGAATTCAGTCTCGAAATCCCAGAATCCTCATAACAGGTCAGGTGACCTTCTTACCGAATTCCTACAGACATGAAGTTCAGTGACACAGATTCACGTGCTCATACACAGAATGGTGTGTGCTCACATGGTTCATATGCACACCCTTTATATACAGAGATAGTGAAGCCCGGCATGCCATTAACAGGACTGTCTAGAATACTACTTCTGGGCTGAGACTTGGAGTTGATGGGACTAGAAGACATGGTTCTCTTTGGTGAGGAGACTTAGAGCTTTGGATTTCCAGGTGATCATGGGTCTGGCATGCAGGGATCACAGCCTTTTTTTTTTTTTTTTAACTTCTAGCTGCACCATGTGGTGGGATCCTTGTTCCCCCACATCAGTGTCAGGGGTCAAACCTGTGCCCCCTGCAGTGGAAGTGCAGAGTCTTAACCACTGGACTGCCAGGGAAGTCCCCATGACAGCCTTTTAATACATTTCCACCAAGGGGACTAAGGCCTTTTGCCTTGTTAGAGCAACAAGTCCCCTGGAAACTGTCCAGGGTCCTGGGCCATCTCTGCTTTAGGATCTGTTTGGTGCAGGTTACCTGAGCCCTAGTTCAGCTACCTGTTCCTGCTTGGCTTTATATGAATATCCTCACTTTTTGTCTGCATCCACCCTCATCTACTTTGGCCTACCCATTTGCTCCCCTCCCAGATTCCAGGAATGTGGTGGTGCCGTTTTCCACAAGGGCTATCCACTGAAGGAGCAGGTTCCTAGATCCTGTTGGATAGAGGGATGGCCATGGGCCTCTCACAGGCCCCTGAAAGGCTGCCTGGTCTCACCTGTTTGGATGGCATTCAGGGCTGCATCCTTCTCCCATTGGAAAAGATAATTCACTTGCGTACCAAACTTCTCTCTGTGCATTGACTTAGCCATGTCCACCAGGTCTGCCTGTTTAGCAGGGACCACTGGGTGGATGGTGTAACCTGAGGAGGGAAAGGCTGAGTAACTAAGGGGAAGTGAGGAGGCCCCAAATCTAAGAGAAGGGGCCAGGTCACAGAGTAACCCAACCTCCTCCTCCTGAGGCAGGTCAAAGATGATGCTGAGAAAAGGGGAATGAGCAGGAGCAATTACGGCTGACTCCTTTCTTCCCCTTCTTCTTGCCCAGCCGGTGTTCAGGCTGAGCTGCGTGAGCATTACTGTCAGCGACATCCATCTCTTTCTCGCCCTCTTCTTCCTCTTCCTTCACTTTTGTAGATGTGTCCAAGTAGACCTGGGATGGAGAGCCTGAAAGGGAGTGCTTTGGAAAGACTTCAAGTTCAGAGGTGTGGATGGACCTCTTTGCCCATGAGCTCTCGCTGGAGGAAGACTCAGAGAAATCTTCCTTTGGATTATGAGGGGAGGCACGGTTTAGTGACGAAGTCTGAAAAGCAAGTTGTTGATCTAGGACTTTGGGGATGTGGGTTGCCAACTGGGTCTCAGGGGTAAGGGTCTCCAAAGGGACCTCAGAGGCAGAGTGTTCTAAAGGGGTGGTAGAGGTGGAAGGCTCTACAGGGGTTTCAGAGGTGTGGATGTCTAAAGGGGTCTGGGAAGTGGAGGGCAACACAGGAGATTCAGGTGCAAGGGACTCTAACAGGGTTTCAGAGAGGGCAGGCTCTAAGGGGCTTTCAGGGATAGGGGGCTCCTGTGAGTCCTCAGGAGAGGGGTCCTTTGAAGAAAGGCTCTCTTCTGCATCCAAGGTGGTAGGAGGCTCTTCTGTGACCTTGTCTGCTTCCATCTAGTGGTAGAACAGGGTACATGTTTCATTAGGTTAGGATTAGAGGGTCTGCAAGGCAGGATTCTGGAGAAGGCAATGGCACCCCACTCCAGTACTCTTGCCTGGCAAATCCCATGGACGGAGGAGCCTGGTGGGCTGCAGTCCATGGGGTCGCTAAGAGTCGGACACAACTGAGCGACTTCCCTTTCACTTTTCACTTTCCTGCATTGGAGAAGGAAATGGCAACCCACTCCAGTGTTCTTGCCTGGAGAATCCCAGGGACAAGGGAGCCTGGTGGGCTGCCGTCTGTGGGGTCACACAGAGTCGGACATGACTGAAGTGACTTAGCAGCAGCAGCAAGGCAGGATTCACAGGGGGCTATGGAATTAAGATAAAGTTTTTAGTGCACCTGAGATATGACTTGGGGGAAGCCAGATGAGCTCTGGGCCAGGGCTTGGTGCTAGAAGGTTCATCCACGTGCCTAGACCCAAACTGCGTACTGAAAGTCTGAAGCAGTCAGAATCCCATCAGTAGATGGTAGCAGAGAAGGGATCCTGAACATAGCATCTTGGCTAGTCCGAGAGCAGGGTTCTGGGTGTAGTTTAGCACCATAGAGGTCAGGCTGTGAAGTTCTAGAGACTGGGAAGACCAAGGCAAAGTGGAGGTTTGCTCCCAAGAGTGCAGAAGGATGCAGTGACCACAGCCAAGTCTTGTCTAAGGGCCCCTCCCTGCCCTTGGTAATGTCATTCATGTTCAGTGCTTCAGCTATTTCCAGTTGTATGTTGATGACCCCTAAATCCGTATTTCCAGCTCAGACCCTGAACTTCGCAGTCATACCCAACTGTCTGCTACACATTGCTAAATTGATGTCCCACAGGTCATCAAAACTGAATTATCGTGGTCTTCTTTCCTCTCAGCCAACATCTTAGAATGGGCACCAAAGACTATCTTTCCTATCTTCTAAATATCCCACAAGTCCATTCTCTCCTCTCCTTTCCCTCCAATTTTGTTCAAATTCTCATTATTTTCTACCTGGATTATGCAATACCCTTGCTCCTCTGCTGCCTTCCCTAGCATATTAATCCAATCGTCCATTCTTTCATTGATTTATGTAACTTATGCTTTTAAAGAGCCTAATCTTAACACTTTTACTCAGGCACTGGACTCAGCTGAAAGAATCTGAAAAGGAGACCAGTTAACCAAAATGACAATACAAATGAGTTGGTGTTGTGCTGGGGTAAGCCCAGGATGCTGTGGGGACTGGGGTGTGCCTAATTTATCTTGGAAGGATGTCCAAACGGGGTCATGCATGCTAAGTCACTTCAGTTGTGTCTGACTCTGTGTGACCCTACAGACTGCCAGGCTCCTCTGTCTATGGAATTCTTCAGACAAGAATACTGGAGTGGGTTGCCATGCCCTCCTCCAGGGGATCTTCCCAACCCAGGGATCGAACCCACGTCTCCCACGTCTACCTGCATCGGCAAGTGGGTTCTTTTCCACTAGTATCACCTGGGAAGCCCAGGTACAAAGGGTGTCAGTCCTTCTTAATGACCCAGGTGTGAGACCTTTCTGAAATGGCATTCCTTTGCCTAAAAGCAATCAAGTGACTCAGCCTAAGGATTAGGTCCAAATTTCTTGGCCCTGACATTCAAGGCCTGTCATCATTTGCAGCAATACCTAAGGATTCCATCCTTACCTTCTCCTGCTCTCTACTTTGGTCCATGCTCCCCAAATACTACATTTATCATTTCTTAAACTCATCAGGGCCTTTCCAAAGAGGAAGTTTGTGTCAGAAAGTAGGGGGAGAAGTAGGATGATGGAGAGGAAGATAGTCAGACATTCAGCAAGAGGAGAAAGGGGGCCTGAGGGTGAAGAATCACACAGGATGGGAGGAGCAGAAAGGGGAAAAAGGGGAGGAGGGACCTGAGTGGAGAAAAGTCGGGGAGGGAGAGGATAAGGATGAAAAGCAGAGGATGGGAGGGGGTTGGAGTGAGGTGGGAAGGGACAGGAAGGTATTAGGAGGGAGTGGGATGTGGATTTGGAGGAGGGGCCACTTGAGAGACTACATACCTCTAGGCTTTGTCTCGTCTGTTACAAGTCTTTAGGTCAGGGTCTTGTCTGAAGTGGACCGGGAAGGGTTGGCCCCGAGGGAGAGAAGGCACTTGGTTGTGGACTAGTCCTGACAGCAGGCGTTGTGTGCTGAGGCCTTGCCTACAAGTTACAGCTTGGGGAAGGAACTTGGACACCTGCAGAAATTCGTGAGGGAGTTCGGGCCGGTTCTGAGGAAGTGGGGGAGGGGAAGGGACGAGGCGGTCCAGGGCCGAATGAGGGAGAGGCTTGACTGAAGCCTCTGGAACCCTGCCCCGGAGTGGAGGATCCGTCACCAGGGCAACCGGAACGTTTAGTAGTCTCCGTGGCAACAGCGGTCTGGTCACCTCCTCGGTGAGTGAGGTCTTCTAAGGGGGCTGCGTTGATCCGGAGGGGACACACCTAGAGGGTTCACTTCTTTTAAGGGGGTTTCGCCGGATCTCTGTGAGTGGTTTTTTGCGGGATCTTTCTGAGACTCTGAGAGTCTCTGGGCAGGGTCTGCGGATATCTGTGGGGACGTCCGTGGGTGTCTGGGTTTGTGAAGGTCTCTGTAGGGTTCCTATGAAATGTTTGTGAGTTGGTCAGTGAGGGTTGTGAGGACCTTATGGGGGTGTCTGGACTCGGTGGTTGGGGTGAGAGAGGCGGGGACTCGGGTAGCGGGGACTGGGGCGGAGTCTGTCCTCGAGCCCAGCGGGGGCCAAGTAGGAGACCAATAGAACAGGGCCGGGGGCGGGCTTTAGTGAGAAGGACCAGTCGGCCTAATCGGAGGGCGGAGCGTCGTACAACGTCAGGCCGAGGCCGCAGCCGCGGGGCCTGGTTATCGCCTGTCCAGCGCATCCCGGAGTCGCCCAGGCCTGAACTCCTACCCAGTCCCCGGCCTGGCCCCAGCCGGCTCGACTTCGGCCCTAGGCCCGCGAAGACACCGGAGGCCACCCCTGGGGGGTGGGAGCGGAGCCGCGGGTCAGCTCAGCGAGCGCCCGCGCTGGCCTGTCCGGCCCCGCCCCCGCCCCGGGCCATGGCTCAGCCCTTGTCCCGGCCCCTTGTCCTATCCCGTTCTGGGCCTTGGCCCCCGACCCCGCCCTCGCCCCGCTTCCCAAATCGGTTCCAGTTCCCGCCTGGGTCCCAGCGAATGCCCAGATCCAGGTCCCAGCTCAGGCCCCCCCTCCAGTCCCTGACCTGGGCCCCATCCCAGCCCCAGCCCCTGTTTCACCTCTTTTCCCAAATCCCAGCCCGGCCCCTGTGCCAGCCCCATTTTCAAAATTTGCTTAAGCCCGGGGCCCAACGCCTGCCCTTGTTCCAGTCCCCATCACAGCCCCTCCTTCCATCACACCCCCTACCCTTGCATAAGTCCCTGTGTCCAGCCCAGCCCAACTCTTTATCCCCGTCTGTGCCCTCATCTCTGTGTTTACCCAAGTCTCTCCCACTGCCCACCCCTCTCTCTCATACCCCGCCGCTCTACCAGCCTCGACTCAGGTCTGGGCTCCAACTGCCGTCAGCCTTACTGCTGCTGTTGCTGTTGTCTGTCCTTGGCCCAGGGGCTGGTGAGTGCAGAGCAGGAAAGAATGAGGCAGGGATGGGGTTCTGGCAGGGAGGGGTGGACTGGAGGGATTCAAGAGAGGTGGGACGTTGGCAACCAGATGGCTGGGGAAGAAGCAGAGAGAAATAGGGAGGAGGAGAGAAGACTTACATAACTGAGCGGAATTGGCAGGGTCAGAAGAGCTGCAGCTGTGGGCTTGAGCTCAGCAGGTGGCTGACAGAGACTGCACGGTTTTCTTTATGAGGGTCTATCTGGACTCCACTTTGACTCTTTTCCAAGGAAGTCTTGAGTGCTTTGTACCGGCTCGTGAAGTTTGATGGGGGTGAGAGTCCCCCACCAGAGAACTTCTAGTCAAGTGTGGGAAGATCTGGCCTAAATCTTTGATGTACTGGGCATACATTGAAGCAGGGTTAAGAAAGCAGTTTTGAAAATAACGTGTAGCAAACAGATGGCCATGGGTTAGTTGCCATTATAATGAGTTTTCTTCTTGTAGTGAAATTCGTTCCAAATGAGTTTGATTTTCATAGGAATTATGTCTGACACTTTTAGAGCAGGGTTGAAACTTGGAGTCTATTTTACAGATGGGGAAACTGAGGCACAGCAAGGGATCAATTGGCCCGAGGTCATACATGTTGTCAGTGACAGTGTGGGGCTAGAAAACAGCTTCCTGATTCCGACCCTATCCTAGTGTTGTTTTTTACTGTAATATATGCCCAATAGGAAAACAGATCCAAGTGCAGAAAGGCTCCAGGCACAACCTGTCCTCTCCCCTGTCTGCCCACAAGGGGGCTTCATCCACAAACTTTCCTCCTCCGCTAGTTGTCAGCCCAGGGCCACCATCTAGTAAGGAAGTGACTGGGACAGGAGAAGGAGATAACCAGTTTCCTAATGGGTGGAAGGTGGGTAGGGGAGGGGGTCCCGGCTGTAGGACATGGGCCATAAGGATGGCCCCATGATAAAGAATCTTCATGGCCCTAGCCCCCAGCTGTCTCTGGTGGGTAGCACTCTGGAGGGGATGTGGGGGTGCCTGAGGAAGTCTTTGGCAAAAACATCTAGCAGAGCAGCTGGAGGTAGCAGGCTGCATTCAGAGTATAATCTTGAGGAGACCAATGCACGCCAAAGGTCGCTGCTCCTGCAGAAGTGCGAGCTCTGTGTAGATTCTCACGGGTATCTGGGTGCTTATGTGTCTGTGCATGTACCTGTGGGATCTGTGGGAATGCCGGGCATGTGTAGTGTGTGCACGCTTGTGTGTTGGTAAGCACAGGCATACGTATGTTGTGTGGTGTGAGCTTGTGTGTCCTTAGTGTCTGTGTTATTGTGTGAGGGAGAGGTACGTGTTGTGGCCCATGCATGTTCCTCTTCAGCTCTTCTTGCTCCTCCTACAGACAGATCACCAAAGTATCACTTCCAAGTGGATAGCTCTTTGGTTGGAGGCAGTGTTGGGTGCCTCCCGCAATATATATAAGTAATCCATCTGTCCCTAGCCAGATTCCTTGAAGGGCTCAGTGCTGGTAACTGCTCAGGGTTGATTACTGCTGCTGGCAGAGCGGGCACTCAGCCGAGACAAAAGCCAAGTCAGTTTTTCAGTTTGATTGAGGGCGGGTCCACTCTGTTGAGCCCAGTTCCTAGTTTCTATCTCTGCCGCTCTAGGTTCTTTCTTTGTGAGCCATTAGGAGAGGAAGGTGATTATCAGTCACTGAGCTATAGAAAGTTGAAAGATGTGGATTAAAACATGACTGCCCAGAAGCAGGTTCAAGTGCTTCGGGAGGATTATAATGAGGCTGAGAAAGAGCACTGACAGGCCACACAGCAGGCAAGGCCACCCTGAGTACAGTTAATGGTCACTGGCCTGCAGGGCTGCTCTGTGACCTGGTGATGGGGAGAGGTTTCCCTGAGGAGGGACCGGCAGTGTCACGGGACTGTGATGGCACTGTCAGTCTCTGCACACCCTTGGATCTTTTCCTTGGACTTGTCTGACTGCAGTTGCATAACCCAGGCATGCCTTGCCATTACAGCAAATGACCTTTTTGTTCTACTGAGTGCTGTCACTAGCAGGGCCAGCCTGAGCCCACGGGTGTGTGTCTGTGTGTGTTTCAGGTGGTGATGGAAAATCACCCTAGCCTCATTTAGAAGTGCTGGTGCATCCAGGACAGGTTTATCTGAGCTTGGTGAGGGCCTTCCTCCTGCTTCCTCTGGGACACAGAGCTGTAGGCCTAGTGACACCCCAAACCAAACCCTGCAGTGAACAGGGCTCTAGGTGCTTTCTCAAACATCTGCCCTCAGAACTTCTCGTTTCCTCCTAGCATCCCCAGGTGCTTTTTACTCCCCTTTCCCACCAGCCTATTCTGTGACCTCTGTAGGCCCTAGCCACTTGTGGGTGGCTTAACTAGTTCCTCAGTTTTGCAGGCCATGCCATTGTTCCTTTAATCACAGGGCTCTTTGTGGATATCTGTCCATTATTTCCTAAAGGTCACTAGCTACTTTCACCATCAACTCTCTGAGAACCTGCACTGGGGGGCCTGGCCACCATTTTTTCTAACATTGGCAATGGCCCATCCAATGACCTATCCCTGGTACCAGAGAAGAAGAAGGAGGAGCCCTTTCCTAATTCCAGCAGGGGATGCTCAGTACTCTGCTTTCCTGTAATAATAGTATCCAGGCTATTCATCTCTTGGCTTTCTGCCTCACTGTTGTCCCTGCCAGGGCTCTTAGGAAACCTTTCTTCCCCATCACTTGTTTCATTTCCCTTCATCCCTTTTGAATACATCACTGCTGCTCTATGAGCCTCTTCGGTTCCTGGGCAGTGCTCAGCTTGCAAGGTGGCAGGTCTTTCTTGCTGACAGTTGAGAGCGATTATGTGATCTGAACTGCGATTATGTGATCTGAGCCTTGTGTGTGACTGCGACTTTTGAAGAGCATAGGCCCATCTAGGGCCAGTGACCTCCACCTACAGAGGACGGCTCTCTGCAGGGTGACTTGAGGTTGTTGAAATTCAGTAGGGTCAACCTTGACCCATGCTCCCTCCATCCGCAGCTTGCCTTTCCAGATGCTTTTTTCTCTGTTATTTCACATGCCTCATTTTGGAGTTATATCTCCCATCTCCAGAGGGAGAGACTGTCAGCATAGGCAAGGCCCGTGAGTATTTCCTCCGTGGCTGAAAAATCCACTTCAGGGTCTCCCTCACCCACTGCCCTTACTCTTGTTCTGAAGCTGCTAAAGTCCCCGACCTTTTCATCTGTCCTGAGGGCATCCTTCTGGGCTTCGCTGGGGCTGGTGTTCAGTCTGCAGAGCAGTCAGATTCCCCAGAACTTTTTGTCCTTTGGGGCCCTTTTTGTCCTTTTGGACCCTTTTCTATCCAGCTGAGCCACTGGGTTCTTTTCACTGTGATACCAGCCCTGGTGCCTGTTTGTTTGCCTGGCAGATGCTTACACCAGACTGTCCTGCTCACCTGTTGCACTCTGCTCCTAACGGCCATGATCAAGTATCTAGGCATTTCAGCTATGAGGACCACATCCTCCCCACCTCTCACCCCTGGTTTTGCTGGATATGACTATTCCCAAGCAGTTTGAGATTCTACTGTCTCACCACCTGACTGCTTCCCTGGGCCTCCCTCTGGGAAGCATCCCTAGCCCCCCCTTCTGAATCCTGGAGGCCCTGCTGTCCTCTCCTTTACTCCTCTGCTGGGGCTCTCGTGTGGCCTGCCAGCTCCTGTCCTTGCCTCTGCCACCCAAGCAGGCCCCTTGCAGCCTCACCACACTTCCCCTCCCCACTGCTGCCCTGAGCCAGTGTACAGACAGCTCTTGTGAAGCTTCAGAGAATTTTTATTGCTCCTGACCACAGGGGAACAGAAAGGGGAAGAAAATAAACAAGGAAGTTTCACAGTCCCATGCCGACTCCCAAGCCCACAGGTGGAGTTCCAGGCTGCTCGGTAGCCTGGGAACCCAGGCCACTGTGTGCACGCACATGCACGTGCGTAACGCACGTGCTCATGCCCACCGTCTGCACCTGTTTTGTTAGGCTTGGTAAGAGGAGAACAATGGCTTCTAAGTGAGGGGCAACCATGGGGATTATAAAAAGGGTTCTGGTTTTGGATTGAGACAGATCAAGGTTTGAGCCTGTTTCCTTACCTGTAAAGAAAGGTCATTTTCCCCAAGGTCAGGGTAAGGGTTAAAGCAGACGATGGCAAGGGCAGCACAAGACCCAGTTTGTTGAGTGGGTGCTGTGGGGTTGCAGCCTGGTGGGCCTGGGGGTGGCTGGGAATGGCCTGTCCTACTTTGCTCCTTTCTCTACCGTCTGCTCCCCAGGAGGCCTCTTCCTGACTGACTACTCCACCTGCTCACCCCGCAAGCTGAGTCCCTTCCGCTCCTTTGCCAGCACCGAGCTCTTCCACTTCCATGTGCCTGAAGACACGTTCCTGGCCGTGTGGAATCTCATCATCTTCAAAGAGCAGGGAGGAACCTTTGGGGACCACTGCCCAGACCAAAGTGTGACCATGTGAGTGTCTGAGTTAACCTCCTGACCCTGTGCCAACCCCAGGCCACTCTCCATACTAAAATGAGACCTATGAGTACCTAAGCTGCCCTCCCGACCCCTGGCCTTTGTCCAGATTGAAGTGTGACTGGCTGAAGGCCAAGACCTCTGTCTCTGGACCATTCCTGAGTTCTGTATGACTACATGAATGCTCAAGCTGATCTTTTTCCCCTTATGTCTGACCCCTGACCTGGAAACATTTTATTGTGTGGGTCAGTAGAGGGAATCCATTTGTTTCACTGGCGATGAGTGACATTTCTTTCTTTTCCCCATTTCCCATTTCTTACCCCATTGCCTGCTTTCCCTTTCTCTTCATTCTGGTCCCCCAGATATTTCCGGTCTGGGGCACCCCCTGTCATCAATCCCCTGCACACACACTTCCCAGGGGACACAGCTGTGCCTGGAGTTTTCTCACTGACTCTCAGCTGGACACTGCCCAACCGCACCTCCGGCATCTTTAATGTCAGCAGCCCCTTACCTGGGGACTGGTTCTTGGCTGCCCACCTTCCCCAGGCCCATGGCCACATCTCTGTCAAGGTGGGTTGATGCTGTCTAGGGCAGGAGGGGCCAGAGCTGCTTCTCCATCTCTGGGCTACTTGGCATTCCAGCCTTGTGCCAATGTGGAAAAGAGCCTAAGGGTGGCTGGGGTGGGGCACAGCTAGAGGTCAGCAGGTTACCTGGTGGCCATAATCTGCAGGAGGCACTTTGGGACCCTTAGGAGACACCGTGGGTCCAGGTAAGCTAGAGGGAAAGTCCAGAGCCTGTCATCAGAAGCCTGGTACTGGGGAGTGGTGTCTCTTCCTATTGGAAGATGCAGGGTTAATCACGGTGGTCAGAAGCCAGCCAGGGACTGGTCAGATGCTGCGGCACAAACCCAAGGCTAGTCTTGTTCTACCTCTTGGTTGGTGATCTACGTCTTGGTTGGTGATAGCCCTGCAGAGTCTTGTAGGCTGCAGCCCAGTCATTAGTCCCTCTGGGAGTACATGTTCCTCTTCTATCATAATTTCAGTCCCTACACCTTATGAAGAGGGTAAGAGAACACTCAGTGATAGGCAAGCCCTTTCCTGTTAAGAGGAGGCTTTGGGCAACTGGTGTCCAATCTGACTGTTGCCCTCCTTTCCCCCAGATATCAGTGATTGCATAGATCAGAGCTTCTTAAAGGTCTCCAGTATTGTGGGGTCAAGGTCAGGTTGCTTCTGTGTTCTGGTTTGAAGGGAAGGAAATGCTGCTGAGTTTTCCTGCCACTCTCAGATACTGGGCAGGCTGGCCCTCTTCATCACAGGGAGAGGATTTCTTCCTGTCTGTTAGCAGGAAGGGAGGTTGGGACACGGTGGCCATGTCAGAGTGGGATGGCCAGGTGTGTGGTGCCAGCGGTAACGGCAGAGGACCTAGCACAAGTGTGAGCTGAGCAGGATTTAAAGAACAGGACACAGAACAAGAAAGTGAGTGGGCTTTGGCCTCTGAGAACTGGGAGGAACAGAAATCCCCAGTCAGGTGAGGATTCGACCAGATGTCTCTCTCCAGGGTGAGTTCCTCGAGGACAGGCGCTCTGGACTGTGTCAAACTCCCCTTCCCCTTCCGCTGAGGCCCGGCGTTCAGAGGTTTTATAGTGCTTTTGAATGAGCTGAGAATTACACAGGGACAAGTGTGCTGGCCCTGCTGTTGCCAGAGATGGGAACTCACGCTGATGGGAACTCAGGCTGAGCCCTCAGTGATAGGTTTTCCTGAGAGTGAAGGACAGGAGAACTTCCTCTCCAGGCCTGGCAGCCCTCTGGGTGAGAACAGGCTGGGAACTTGCCCGGAAGTGGCTCTGGGCTTTAGGTTCTTGACTCCCGTCAGATCCAAGGTCTCTTATATTAGGAGGAATATCTTCTTAAGTCTTTGGCCAAATCCCAGAGAGCTTGTTTGTGATCCCAGCTGTGATCCTTGACTCTCTCTGTGAGACGAGAAAATCCTTCAGGAGCCATGCTGTAATTACCCAACAACCTTTCTGATTAAACCAGAGGAACCTGGCGTCTAGGCCTGGGCTGCGATTATGGGAGCTGAAGCCTGGTTAGGTAAGATCAGAACCAGGTCTGATGTGCCCATGTGCATCTAGATATAGCCAGTGGGGCCTGAGGAGCTTGGTACTGCAAGCCGGAGTCCTAGCCAGGAGAGATCTCTGGGTGTGGTGAGGTGAGAGAGAATGGGCACAGTTATACCTTGCCAGGGAGTGGCAGCTGTGAGTGGACCCCATGACAGCTGGAGCTCTCCAGTCAGCCCTGTTTTAGAGGTTGGGGGAAGAGAGGCAAGGATCTTCTTTATGTTTCCTCTAAAAATTTGATTATCTTTTGGAATCTCATATGGGCCTGTAGGATTCTTTTTTTTAAAGTGTATTTTTAAAAAAATTTATTTATTTTGGTTGTGCTGGGTCTTGGCTGCTGCACACGGGCTTTCTCTAGTTGCAATGAGTGGAGGCTACACTTTGTTGCTGTGCGTGGGCCTCTCTCACTGTGGTGGCTTATCTTGCTGCAGATCACAGACTTCGGTAGTTGTGGCTCTTGGGCTCAGTAGTTGTGCACAGGAGTAGTTGCTCTGAGGCATGTGGACCAGATTGAACCCATGTCCTCTGCATTGGCAGGTGGATTCTTATCCATTGGACCACCAGGGAAGTCCTGGGCCTGTAAGGATTCTTAAGTTCTCTGGTTAATTCTCTAGAAGCAAGCCTATTGGAGGGTTGTCCAGAGCATTCCTCTAGAACTCCAACTTCTTGCCTTGCCTCCTCCTTGTCCCATGGTCCTGACTTCCCATGAGGCTTAGCAACCCCAGGAAATTATGTGGGTTCAGGGATATCCTTGGGTGGGAACTGAAGGGTGCCAGCAATAAGAAGGCAGCAGTGTTCCTCAGCTTTGGGGATGAGCTCCCTTTAGACCTTAGTCTTTGCGCACCGGCTTTATCACTGGCCTTGGGTTGGGTGCTAGAGACACAGATAAATAAGATGTATATTAGTGAGATATGGAAGGCATTTTAAGAGGACAAAGGAGAGGTTTATAACTCAGCTGGGTGGTGTGGTGGAGAGGTGGTTTTAGCTTTTAAGAAACTGTTAGGAAGTGAGATCTGATGTTGAGAAAGCAGGGAAGGGGTCATTCCAGGTGCTGAGAGTAGCATGGGCTGAAGGTGAGAAGGGAGAGCTGAAGTGGTTCAGTGTGAGGGTGAGTGAGGGAGCTGGAGTGGTGAACAGGGGCCAGATCAGGAAGGGTCTAGAAGTTAGAGCTTTATCCTGAGAGCGATAGGGAGCCTTAACATGTTGTAAAAGGAAGGTGACTTATCTAGCCCAGGCCACTCTCCTGGGCTCTGGTCCCATACTTCTGTGGCCCTTTGTGTGTGTTAGTTTTACTTTGTTACTGTGTTACTGTGTTCCTAGCACCCAGCACAGAGCCTGGCACATAGTAGGGGCTTGGCAAATATTTGTTGCCCTTCTGCCATCTTCTCAAACTCATGTTTCTGAAACCGGTATCATTCATCCTTCCTTCCGTCAACCTCTTCTGTCTTAACCTCTGCCTTCCATCTCCTTGCCTGTCTTGTGTTGGAGCATGTATTCATCCTGTGGTGTCCAGCTGCCAGTCTGTCCTGAAAGGCTGGCCTTTGGGTTTTGGGTAACATCTGGCATCCAAGTGCCTTATTAGGAGAAGTTCTCCAAATGCCTGGGGCACAGTTCTCCTTGAATGCTTCCTCTTCCCAGCTCCAAGATTTGAAAGCAAGTGAAAGCAGATAAAATAATGAAAACAACCATAAGGAAAAGAAAGGAGCAGATTCAGTTGACTCAACCAGCTCGGACTTAAGTGTGGCTCACTCAGCCTCTCAACTGAAGGGGTTCAGATCTGTGAACCGTCTTCCTTCTGCTCTTCCTCCTCCTTCTAAATTATTTTGTTTGTATTTCAAATAGGTAATATATGCACCTGGTACAACTTTCAAAAGGTACAAAAGGCATACAGTGAAAAGTAAGTCTTCCTCTTCCCTTCATCCCCTTTCAGTCCCCATGTTCTCTCTCCAGAGTTAACTAGTAACTAGCTGTTACCTAGTACCTCTTTCCTCTTGAAATATTTTCTCCTCTTGTCCTTTGTGACTTTACAGAACCGTCCTGGTTTTCTTCCTGCCCACCACTCCCTCCTCTGTCTCCCTTCCTGTCTTCTCCTCTGCTTGATCTGTTTGTGTTGTGGTACCCAAAGCTTGGTCCTGGGATAACTCCTTTTTATTTCTCCATTCTCTTACTAAGTGTCTCCAGCACAGTCATTTTAAATACCATCTATAAGTTCATGTCTTCCAAGAGTTTTAAGCGAGCCCTAATTTATTTGATTCTCAGATTTTATCCCCAGTGGCTTACTTGACATCTCCGATGTCTAAGACCTGTCTCAAACTTAACAAGTACACATCCAAACAAAGCCTGAAGTCAAGAATCTCTTGAAGTCCTAATTCATGTCTCCCAAGTCTGAGCCTCTTCATTCTCTAATCTTCTCAGTAAATGGCACAACCAGTCAGTCACCAGTTGCTCAAAGCCCCACATTTAGGGGTCATACTTGATTCTTCTTTTTCCTTATTTTCACACAACTAATCCATAAAGAAAAAGTCTTGAGACTGTCTTTCTAAAGCATGTCCTGGATACATCTACTTCTCTGTTCACTCTTAGCACCTTCCCTCAGCCATCTGCTGGGCCGTCACAGTAACCTCCTCAGTGGCCTTTTTGCTTCCACTCCTGCCCCCTGCCATGTGTCCAGCCCTCATTTGCTTCCATGTTGGTTGGTGCCAGCTAACTGTGGGCTGGAGCTGTCCCGAACGCTGGAATATTCCCACAGAGATGGCCACAGAGACCAAGATCTTTGGGCATCTTCAGCCTGCAAGCCTCACCCAGAGGCTCAGGTGCTTCTATAGAAACTTAGCCCACCTGTACTAGTACAATCTAGGAATCAACTGAAGGTCTTCCACGCCAGCTTCTTTCAGATCACTTCTCACTCCACTCCTCACTTTGGGCCCTCCTGGTTTCTCAGCCTGCCTCGCTTTGGCCTGATTCCTTCCATGACTGCTGCTGTTGATAGAGTTTGGATGCTCTCGCTTGACTTTTGTCTCGGCAGCTCTTGAGACCTGATTTCTGGTGCCCTTTCTGTGGTTCTGTGTCAGGGTGAAAGTTTGTGCACCTTCCCTGGTTTCCACTGATTGAACACTTGAATCCACACAATAAGGGAGGTGTTAGACATGCACATGATACAGTTTCAGGAAGAAGCACATCTTAACCAGAGAGGTCATGTCCACTGATCCTTTGTTAGGCCAACAGCAAGCAAGACATGGAACAAGGTGTTTCCTCCTTCTGGACCGTCTAGTAAGGATGCGGGCTATCTCCTGAGTGTGAGTCCCCACCCTCAGGTTCATTAACCGCAAGATTATTATGGTGGTGATTCCTACCTTAGGAAGTGGGGTCAGTAAAATAACTCATGAGAGTATTTCTGGTCCTCACCAAAGATGAGGGACATCTGCTTTGTATATCAGAGATGGAGGTTTCTGAGCAACAAGGTTGGTTTAGGAGCTTTCTGAAGGGACTTCTTTTGACACTTGTTCTTTAACTCAGCAGATATTTTCTAGCACCTAGTATGTGCTGGGGGGTGTGATAGTTGTTGGGAATGAAGTGATAAAAAAGGCACAGGAAAATTCCAGGCAGAGGGTAAGAAGATGTTCTGGACTGGCACCCATCAAGTCCCCCTTCCAGCCTTGTGGAGCTTTGCTGCTGCTGCTGCTGCTGCTGCTAAGTCACTTCAGTCGTGTCTGACTCTGTGCGACCCCAGAGATGGCAGTCCACTAGGCTCCTCTGTCTCTGGGATTCTCCAGGCAAGAATACTGGAGTGGGTTGCCATTTCCTTCTCCAGTGCATGAAAGTGAAAAGCGAAAGTGAAGTAGCTCAGTCATGTCCAACTCTTAGCGACCCCATGGACTGCAGCCTACCAGGCTCCTCCGTCCATGGGATTTTCCAGGCAAGAGTACTTTGCTACAAGTCAACAAACAAGCCTTGGCTGGCTTGTTCCATGACAAGGGACTCAGTGGGATGTCAGAGCCTGGAATTCTTGTCCCAGATCAAGGCTAATGGTATGTCTTGGTCAGAAGAACCACAAAAGTGAACCGTCGCCTCTAGTTTATTGGGCTAGTGTAAGGCAATTTGTCCAGAAGATGAGAGAAACCTAGTAAGGCCCCCCCACCTCTCCACCCTGCTCCCCTGAACTGCTGGGACTGAGGGCCAGAGAGGTGCAGATGCTGGAACTAACAAGCCCGTCCTCACTGGAGATGGTGCAGCTGCCTGGGCCCAGGTGGTGTCCCCTGAGTAGAGAAGTGTTAGTGATTTTATCCAGAAGAGCTGCTCGGGGAGACGTGGTGGTTCTCCCCCAGTGACAGAAGGAACCCAGGCTTAGACAGAAGGAGCGGATGTATCCAGGGCCCCTGAGGCAGAGCAATATGGGGAGACAGAAGATAGGCTTTGGCTTCAGAAAAGTCACAGCTGCCCCAGCTGGGTTAATTCACTTACTCATTTATTCGGCAAACATTCATTTGTGAGGTGTGCACTTTACATTAGGCTTTGTGTCTGGAGGAGCAAAAATAAGACCAGGTTTCTGTTTTCAAGTTACCCGTAGTCTGGAGTTTGCCTGGGGAGGTAGGGTGACTCTTCCCTGGGGGTATTAAAGCAGAGGCTGGACAGGTATTGACACTTGGGAAGGGCAGGTGGAAAATAAAGGAAATGAGAGATTCAGATGGGGGAAGTGGGGAGGTTTGGACTGGAGGCCTTTAAGGAACTTTATTTGGGGGCATGCTAGTGCCCAAAGAGTGTTAGTTCCTGTGGCCTTGGTAGGGGAATGGGCTGGTTTGAAATGACCTTGATGGGCTGTCTGGGGGTGTGCAGGAGGGATTACTGAAGGAGGGGCAGGCAGGGCCTGTCAGGAGGGGCTTGAATTTGAGCCCCCAAACCTCAATGGGGTTTGAGGCCCTCAAAACCCCAATCCTCAGCCAATGCTGAGGATCATAGCAGACCCTGCAGACCGAGGAAGGACCCAGAGCTTAGAGAGACCGTAGTCACAGCCCCAGAAGCAGGAGGGCCAGAGGAGGTCTGTCCCACCTCCGCAGGCTGTTGGCCTCGCTTTAGTAGAGCATTGTGGTCTCTCCCCTCCTGCCACCCCTGCTTGTGCCTCAGGGTCTCCAGGATGAGTGTCAGTACCTCCTCCAGCCGCAGCTGATTGTCCGGCGTCTGCTGGATGTGGCCGTGCTGGTGCCTGGGAGACCCTCTGAGCAGACCCTCTCCGCCCACAATCGCTCAGCCCTGTACAAGTAAGTCGAGTGCTCCCCCACCTGGGGCCCTTCCCATCTTCTCTCCCTGGCCTCAGTTTGCCTGCTGATCCTGCGCTCCCCCTGGCCAGCCTAGACTGCTGGGCCACCCAGAACCCCAGGGGGGGTCTGACCCCTCCCTCTCTCCTAGCATGGAGGGGAAGACCAGAAAAGGCCTCCTGTTCTCCTCTGTCCCCTACCCTCCATTATTCCCAGTGCTCCCCTCATCCTGTGTCCCTCTCACCTCTCTGTACCCTGTCTTTTCTCATTTCCACCCTCCCCTCTGCCCAGGGTCTTCGTGCCCAGCTTCACTTACAGGGTTTCAGCACAGTTGGTGTGTGTAGGGGGCCGTGGGGCATCCACCTGCCCCCTGACACTGCGCCTACGTCCCAAGGCCCCACCCCTGCACAACTCAAGCTCTGTGGCCTGTGGAGGAGCCTCAGTATGCCAGCTGGAGCTGGCACTGCCCCCCTGGGGGCACTGGGTCTACGTGCGTGTGGAGACACCATCCCGGGGCCCCGGCAGGACCGTCCGCTTCCAGCTGTGCGTGTGGCTGCAAGGTCAGAAGCCCTGCACCTGCCCCAGCCACCTGGCTTGTGCTGACATCGTGACTGGGAAGAGTTAGGCATGATGGCTGTGCCCATTGGTCCTCGGCCATGTCCCTATGACCTCCCCAGCACCATCCGGCTCCCTTATTCCCCAAAGCCTTCCCACCTGGAGCTTCACGTCATGAGAAGGCCTTCAGGTCACTTTTGGTACCTGACTTAGGCTTACTAAAGGACTTACTCTCCTTGATCTAACCTCCCAGTGTAATGGGGCAGGCAGGGACAGCTAGGACCTTTGGGACATGGTTCTTGCCAGAGCCCTTGCAGGTCAGTGAGAGGGTCCATCTTCTGTTTCAGCAGTGCCCTCGCTGCCACTGGGGAGAGAGAGATGACCTTCAGTCCCTCCAACATGACATTCCACTAGCTGTGACCTCTAGGAAGTGCCTGGACCCAGTCCTGTGACTTTAGATGGCAAACACCACAGGGATATTTGCTTCAAGTCCTCTCCCACCCCACCCTCTCTTAAACCCTATGTGGCTCAGATCCAGTGTGTGGTGGGGCTGCAGGACTGGGAGGGCGGCAGGCCACAGCTCAGATTTCTTCTGCCCCACAGAGTGCCCACAGCCCAGCCTGTCCCGTGCCCTGGTCCCCGGAGCTGCCATGAACATGCCCCAGTCACTGGGCAACCAGCCGCTGCCCCCAGAGCCACCATCCCTCGGGACCCCTGCCGAGGGGCCTGGGGCCACGTCCCCACCTGAGCACTGCTGGCCGGTACGCCCGACGCTGCGCAATGAACTGGACACCTTCTCCGTCCACTTCTACGTCTTCTTTGGCCCCAGCGTGGCCCTCCCTCCCGAGCGCCCGGCTGTGTTTGCCCTGAGGCTGCTGCCAGTGCTGGACAGCGGAGGTGTGCTCAGCCTGGAGCTCCAGCTCAACGTGGTACTCTTTGTGGAGGGCAGGGAGGTCACCCTGTGGGGGAACCTGAAGGAGACGATGTCAGGGGTGAAAGGCCCTTACCTCCTCCAGGAAGCCCGTCCAGGTTGCTTCCAGTTTATGGTTAGAGACTATCCCTCAGCCCACTTCTGGTCAACACATGCGCTCTGAGCATTTATTGCAAATGGGCTGGGTCAGCCAGGGCAGCGCAGAGGGATTCAGACTTCCCTAGTTTTATAGGCTTACCTGCCACTCCCTAAAGGCCTCTCTCCGTGGCAGGTGTTCGTTGCTTCTCACGTATTGCTTGTTATGGGGAGCTTACCACTCACTGAGGCCATGCAGTCCATGTTTAGACAGCTCTGATCGCTAGAGGCATTCTTGGCATTCCATCAAAATTTGTCTCTGTGGATTTTTACCCACTGATCTTTGTTTTGTCCTAGAAGCTATATCCAGTAGTCTACTCCTGTCCTTTTATAAAAAAAATAAGACTTTATTTTCCAGAGTAGTTTCAGGCTTACAGGAAAATCAAGGAAAGTAAGTTGAGTCCTCCCCTCTCCCCACGCAGTCTCCCCTTTTACTTCCGTTTTATATTAGTGTGGTACATTTGCTGCACCCCTGCCCAGCCTTTCAGGTGCCTCTCAGCCTTGCCAAAGCTGAGCAGCCTCCACATCCGAGGCCCCTCTTCCTCTGCTGTCCCCTCTGGCCATGCTTCTGGCTATCATGCCTCTGAAACAAGTGATCCCAGGCGGTCTGACCTGGGTGGCAGGCAGCGTTTGTGCAGCCTGAGAGCAAGGTGCCTCTTTCAGCTGCTGCCTCACCTGAGGCTCATGGTAGACTAAGACCTCTGGATCGTTTTTCTTCCTTTTTTTTTTGCTTCAAAACAGTTACATACATTTGCTTTTTTATTATAAAAATGATAGGATCACATATAAAAGCTTTGGAAAATAGAGGAAGATGCCCCCGTAACACAACTGCTTAGCTTTTTCGTTATATGTCCTAGTCCTTATCCACAGTAACTGATGTGTTTATCTAGTTGTAACCAAGGACCACACACATTTTCATGCTCTGAGCATGGTTCATGTGAACAGCTGCCAATTCCTATCTTGTATTTTTGCAGTGCACTTTTTAACCTGAGTGGAAGAATTTATGTTCATCTTTGAGGCATTGCCTAACATTGGTTTGAACTGTGGGTCTTTACTACTTTGTGTAATTCACACACTTCTAAACTCTTAGTCATTATTTTCAGCACTGAACAAGACTGGGCTGAGAGCAGAGCCCTTTCAAGCCTTTGGCAACTGTCTTGGGTTGGCATTGATCTAATTATTTATCTACTGTTCCCTGAGCCAAGAATCATGAATCATTTTAACTTTACTATTCCTCAGCTCTGGGGCAGGGACCATTTTCCTATCAGTCCATCTGATACCTGGTTTGTGACTTGAGGTGGTATTTTGTGGGACATGGCTCAGAGCTTTCTAGTGATCCTGCTGGTTAGGACAGAGCTGATTCTTCAACCCCAAGACATTCCTTATTTTCATACTCAAATTTTCTCTGATGGTGTTCTGGCTAAGACTACATATTTTGTGTTTGCTTATTGCCATGCCTTTGGGCAATGACAGTGAAGCCTTGATTTGGCCTTGAAACTGTAGAGTCTGTGTCAGAGCCCAGCCACATGCATTCTCTTCCTCTGTCTCTGGAAAGGAGAGGCCTGCCTCCCCTACTGTCTTGCCCTGTCACTCTCTGCATTCTTGTTTATTTTCTCTAAAGGGCATTTGCTTACATTCTATCATCTGCATGCTGTGACACTGCTACATACCTCAGAGCACCTGTTCTGTTTATTCTGAGAGGTATATTGGCACACCTACTCTGATCTTTCCCTCCAAGCATTTTGATGTTTTCCCTTGCATCAAGAACTGGGCATTTGGAACAGAGAACTGCACACCTAGAGGACATTTTCTGGTTCCCACCAGAATGGCTTTTGCTGAATAAAACTTTGGTGTGTTCTGGGCTTGCGTTGAGGGAAATTAGGAGCAAGTTGCATGAAGTTCACTCTTGCAGCTAAGCATTGGAGACAGGGCAGCACACAGTGCTGCTTTGATATGAATTTAACTGAGAACCATCCCTTTGGGTGCAGTGCTTCTCCCAAGACCCTGATTAACTTATTGCGTGGACTCACAAACGTGGTAACTCATGTTTCCTTGCTTTGGTTGCTTGAAAGTCAGTGTCAAATATATGGCCCACATCTAGGTACAGACTTTCTTTTCTTATCCTGATGTATAAATTTCCCTCATGCATTGATTCTGTCCCGTTATTTGTATTTAATAAGCTGCCCCAAATCCTTCTCGAATGAGGTGAGCTTATGGGATCCTGTTACCTTTATTCTTGTAGACAACCCTTTTCATTTAGTCCTGTGGGTATCCAGTTTCTTTTAATCCCAGCCAGGTTGCTACATTTAATCCTACAGGTGTTCTCTTACCACTAGTACATAGAATCGTTTCACCTGAGGAAGCGTGCATATCTTTACACACCTGCTTTCAGGCTTATGTGAAGATGTGATGATGATTGATGAGCCACACAATTGCAGACCTTTTTCACAGCTAGTTTCTACATCCAGCAACAGTGCTCTTCCTCTCCCCCCACCCCCCAAAAAGCTAGGTAGGACTGAAAAAGTGGGTGCTGTCTCTTGCCTAGACAGAATTTAAACAATTCTGCCCAAAGAAAGGGTTTGGAAGTGGCCTTGGCTTCTCATCAGTCTTTGAAAGATCTCTGCTATGATCTCTATGATGGTGTTTCCCCATTTTTTGGTTGTAAGAATGAAGGGGGTGGGTGTGCTTCCTGTGGGAGCACCTATAGGACCAGGGGTGTTAGGTGAGGGCCTGGAGGAGTTTCTAGGGAAGGGTTAAGAGGTGGAGGAATCTGGGGGTGGTGGTGGGAAGACCTAGAGGATGTGACAGCCTCATGTTTGTATCTGCCGGCCCAGAGCTCCCTGCGCCAGGAAAATGTGACAGTGTTTGGATGCCTGACTCATGAGGTGCCCTTGAGCCTGGGGGATGCCGCAGTGACCTGTTCCAAAGGTAGGGGGAGGAACAGGGGAAGAAGAGGGGCTGGAAGACCAGGGCAGGGGTAGGGTATGGAGGAAAGATGGGCTAGGGCGTCTGGGAACTGGGGGCAGGTGGGTGAGGGTTCCTTAGGCCCTGACCCCACACTGGCTTCTCCCTTGTCCCCTCAGAGTCCCTGGCTGGCTTCCTGCTCACGGTCAGTGCCGCCTCCAGAGTGGCCAGGCTGAGAATCCCGTTTCCGCAGACGGGGACCTGGTTCCTGACCCTGCGCTCCCTGTGCGGGGTGGGGCCTCGGTGAGCAGGGCGGGGCCTCAGTGGCGGCCGGGAAGGATGCGCCTGAGTGCCAGGTGACCGCGAATTTGTGCACAGGTTCGTGCGATGCCGAAACGCGACGGCGGAGGTGCGGCTGCGAACTTTCCTGTCCCCGTGTGTAGATGACTGCGGGCCCTACGGCCAGTGCAAGCTGCTGCGCACGCACAACTACCTGTACGCGGCCTGCGAGTGCAAGGCCGGTGAGCAGGCTGGGCTGGTGAGGGAGTCCACCTGGGGCGCGAGGTGGTAACCTGTGTAGCAGGGTTTGGAGAGGGTGGTGCGGGGTCAGGGTGCCCTTCCCTGGCAGTGAAGTAGGGCCTGACCAGGAGGGCCAGCAGGAGTGTCTGCTGAACCCTGGGCTGCCTTCTGACATCTTCCACCCTGTGCCCGTCCCATTGCAGGATGGCGGGGCTGGGGCTGCACGGACAGTGCGGATGCGCTCACCTACGGGTTCCAGCTGCTGTCCACACTACTGCTCTGCCTGAGCAACCTCATGTTTTTGCCACCGGTGGTCCTGGCCATTCGGAGTCGATATGTGCTGGAAGCAGCTGTCTACACCTTCACCATGTTCTTCTCCACGGTATGCGGTGCCGTCAGTGTCTGCACCCAGTCCTTCGCGGTGGGGGGTGAGGGTCTGTGTTTCCACCACCGGCCTCCCGGGTTTAGAGCTGTCGCTCTTCGCTGTCCTCTGCAGCAGGGCTTCCCCGCCGCTTCCCATCATGGCATGTATAGAGCACGATCATTTTAATAAGACACATGGGAATAAATGAACAAGGCTGCTTGCCACTTAAGATGATGCCACTGCAGGCAGCATGGGGTCTTCAGCATCCTGCACCCTACCTGTCCACTTTAAGGGCTGAGGGGACCTTTACCTCAACACGCCAGCCCAGAAGCTCAGACCTACAATACGGAACTGTGTCTACACAATTCCCCTGAGATGCTTACATCTAGGGATCTGTTCATCTCATCCGTGGGCTCTTGGCATCGTGTGATGTACAGTGCCTGCCTATGAGAACCGCAAACGTCTTAGATGGATTCACACTTCCATGTTTCTTAGGAACAAGAATATCACAGAAACCAGTACATGCCTCCCTGTTGTCCAGTATTAATAGATCAGACCTCTGTCCAAATCACAAAAATTCTACCTCTCATCTTAGGAGGAAGTGGGGACTGGGGGGGGCATGTTCTGAGGTCCTGGATACTTCTCCACAGGTGAGGAACAGTGGTTATAACTGTGCCATGCAGTGAGGCCTTGGCCCCTTAAGCTGCATGAGAACAGCACACCCCATTTTTGTCTGAATGCCTCCCTTTTAGACCGGTTCTGACAATGCTCCATTATACTTTTATATTCAATATTCTCCTCTTTCTTTTTTATTGCCAGATGTCCTTTATACTGTTGCTCACCAAATCCTCTAGCAACAGCGGTTTCACCAGTATATTCTTAGTTGTGTGCAGACATAATGTGGTTCACAATTAGTAAGAATATCTAAATGAGTCAGGAGCCTAGATCATGTGAGGAGAGTTTATCCAGTCTCCTGCACTTCACGAGGCATCCTGAAAATTGGCCCCAGGGTGTTCAGTACCAGATGACTCCTCATCATCTGGGTTTGATGGCATATCATCCTGAAAAGAAAATACCTTCCCCTAGTAGGAACACTGTGGGAGCCAAAAGTGCCTGGTCCCAGGTACAATGCCTCCACTTTTGTAAATAAAGCAGTAAGCAAATGATCACAGAGAAGATACAGGCTCTGAGGGGTTACCTAAAGTCCTGCTCTAACTCCTGTTCTTTTCCCATGTGTGCCAAAGTGTACAGCTACTTGTGATTCCATTTTCCCAGGCAGGATCCCTGTTATCCCTCTTTCCTGTTCTTTATTTAGCGTAGACTTCATTCATTCCTCAGCAGTCTCCGCATAAGGACCCATCGGTCCTACTGCAGGTGTCAGCACCAGCACCGGAGGCGGCAGTCTTCTCCCGTCCTAAATCCAGGACAGTCTGCACCTGGGAGTAGTGTGTTGATTCCTGTCCAGGGCCTGGAAGCAGACAGTAGCTTTGTTACCCAGGAGTTTAAAATGCAAAATGTAAATGTGTTTAAAAAAAAAACGAAACAGGCTACAAACCCAGCACTTGATTTTGTATGTAGCTGATAGTCCTGATGCTGGGAAAGATTGAGGGCAGGAGGAGAAGGGGACAACAGAGGATAAGATGGTGGGATGGCATCATTGACTCAAGGGACATGGGTTTGGGTAGACTCCGGGAGTTGGTGATGGACAGGGAGGCCTCACGTGCTACGGTTCATGGGGTTGCAAAGAGTCGGACACGACTAAGCGACTGAACTGAACTGATAGTTCAGATAACGATAACAGAAAAACCGCATCTGCTGATACAGGCTCTGTGTTAGACACTGCTCATTGAATCCTTCCCATAGCACTGTAACAATGGAGAAGTATTGCTATTATTATTATCATCCTTTTTTTGCAGATGAGGAAAGTTTAAATACTCTGGTTAAGGCCTGAGGTGAGTGGAGGAACCGGACTTGTCATTCAGCCTGCCTCTTGGTCCCTCTCATGTCTTCACTGAGCTGTAGGGCTCTCCTTGCCCCAGGCAATGAGCATGCGTGCATACATTCCCAACCTGAATTTAGCATCTCAGAAGCCCAGGAGTATGTGGAGATACTAACGACCTCAGGTTAGTAGTTCTTAAACTCTTAAAGGAGAGCCAGCCAAAAGGTCAGAAATTACGTCCAAGCCACATATTAGAAAGGACAGGGAAAATGTATAAGACATGGAGGTTGTACATCTTGCTCATACAGCTCATGCGATGTGTCCTTCCCAGTGCTAGAGACCTCATAATTGGATCCGGTAAGACCCAGACAGAGCTGGCATTCTGGGGCCCCGGCAGCCTTCCTTGCTGATTACTGAGATCCTGGCTGCAAGCCCACCTCCTCATTGTTCCACCTCCTCTCCTATTCCTCACATCAGCACAATCATTCTCAGTGGCCCTTGGCAAAATGCCATGATGTTTCCAAGAGGAAACAGAAGCAGAAAATAAGAGAACAGCAGTAAGTTTCAGTCTATCCTGAGTACAAATATTCCAGTCTTCGTACAGATTGAATATATTTGCATCTTCAATTTAAAATTCTGTAGTGCCAGGGTACTCTATTTGGAGCGTTAGATGAGCTATAGAGTTATGTTATGAAAATATAAAATTCCAAAGAAAGAACAATTTAGGGTAATTTTCCAAAATTACCTTATAAGTAAACAAATGGCCAAAATTGAGGAAGATGTCAAATTAGATTATACTGATGGGAGCCAGTTTGTAGTCTGAATTTGTTTTCTTAAATCTCCCAGTCTTTCTGTGTTATTTCTACCACTTCTTTTTATTGGTAATGCAAAAGGAATACTAACCAAAAATTAGTCCACAATTTTCTGTGAGACTATATATATATATATTTTTTATAGGGGAAAGTCTGTTAGTGTGGGGATATTATCCCATGAATATGCATGATATAAAGTATAAGATGACTAACATTTATTGAGCACATACTGTGTGCCAAATATATAGGAGAGTATTCCAGACTTTCAGGTAGTCTTTCCCAGGTGCCACCATACATAACCCAGCCTTCAGTTCAGTCACTCAGTCGTGTCCAACTCTTTGTGATCTCATGGACTGCAGCATGCCAGGTTTCCCTGTCCATCACCAACTCCCGGAGCTTGCTCAAACTCATGTCCATCGAGTCGGTGATGGCATCAAACCACCTCATCCTCTGTCGTCCCCTTCTCCTCCTGCCTTCAGTCTTTCCCAGCATCAGGGTCTTTTCCAATGAGTCAGCTCTTCACATCAGGTGGCCAGAGTATTGGCATTTCAGCTTCAGCATCAGTCCTTTCCACGAATGTTCAGGACTGATCTTTAGGATTGACTGGTTTGATCTCCTGCTGTCCAAGGGACTCTCAAGAGTCTTCTCCAGCACCACAGTTCAAAAGCATCAATTCTTCAGGACTCAGCTATCTTTATGGTCCAACTCTCACATCCATACATGACTACTGGAAAACCATAGCTTTGATTAGATGGACCTTTGTCGGCAAAGTAATGTCTCTGCTTTTTAATATGCTGTCTAGATTGGTCACAGCTTTTCCTCCAAGGAGCAAACATCTTTTAATTTTATGGCTGCAGTCACCATCTGCAGCGATTTTAGAGCCCAAGAAAATTAAGTCTGCCACTGTTTCCATTGTTTCCTCATCTATTTGCCATGAAGTGATGGGACCAATGCTATGATCTTAGTTTTTTGAATGCTATAGCTCATTCCAATATTTGGTACAGCTAGTTGCTTCTAGGTGATGAGTAAATGGTTATACCAGTGAAGTTTGCTTAACTTTATTTACTATAAATTGTGTCTCCTGGTTAGAGGTGGCAGTGAATGGGTGCGATGGCAATTGATAATGGATTCTGCTCCATGAATAACAAACCAGGCTGAAGCCCTGCAGGTAGAAGAGACAGATATATGCCTAGAATATATGATGACAAGATGCTGTCTCCTCTAGGTTGAGGAGTTTTAATAAAGTGAGCTGCCACAAGTTATTGGCTTGTTCCTCTAACAAACTGTGCTGCATGGTGGAGTCCGTGATGGGCTTTACTGATGGCATTGTGGGCATTGAGAGGTGACGGTGGCCTGGTCAGGACTGGTGAAATGTGGATCATGTTGTTCACCTCACCCTGAAGCTTTAATTTAAGTCTACCCCTGTGGGTTTTCTGCAACTTAAACAATCTCTTTGACCTTTTAGTATACTTGGATCAGTCATAGATCAGTCATAGAATATTAGAGAGCTTATTCCAGTTCTCCTTGTGTCCCCAGCATGCTCCCCTCTTAAACTCCTTAGTACTCTATTCTTTGCTGTGTTTCCACAGTGTAGGGTAGGTGAACACTGTCCCTTCCCCAGGGTGTAAAGTGCCATGCTCTTCTCCATGGCTTTAGAGACTGCCTTTTTTATTACTGCCTCCTGCCTCCATGTTACTGGGTGGGAAAGGATGCAGAGGACCAGTTAGTCCAAGATCTGAAGGTGAAACATAATAAGAGTCTGAGCTATCAAATGAGGCTTGGGGTTTGGATTGGCCAAGAGGTCACAGTCCAGCCCCAGAGCTTGGGTCAGGCTGAGGATTACATGTGGGACCCTGTGTGAGCTCAAGGAGATATAGGCAAGGATTGGCCTGAGCTTGAGAGTCCTGGCCTCCCCAGGCCTGGTGCACTCGCAGGACATTCTGGAAGCAGGAAGATTAGGAAGGTGAGGCCGAGGTTCAGGGCTGCCGGGTACATACAAAGTAGGACACAGACTGGGCCTCTTTACCATACTCTCAGGGGTGGGGAGTCAGGCATTTCCCATTTCTGCTCAGTTGGTACCCTCTGCCCTCTGCTTTTCTGACAACAGCATTCCACCCCATGGCCTGTTTCTCCAGCTTTGTAGACTGGCCCTCTGCCCTGAGTTCTCTCAATGCTTGTCCTTTCTTCCTCCAGTTCTACCATGCCTGTGACCAGCCTGGCATTGTGGTTTTCTGCATCATGGACTATGATGTGCTGCAGTTCTGTGACTTCCTAGGCTCCTTAATGTCCGTGTGGGTCACTGTCATTGCCATGGCTCGCTTACAGCCTGTGGTCAAGCAGGTCAGTCTGGAGAGGGCCCTGGGGGACAACCATTGCCCAAATCTATTTGAAATTCACTTCCCAACCTCTCCCGGGGGCATGGCCAAGCACCCTCACCACTCTGGCCCAGCCCCTGGAGACCTCTTTCTCTAGGTGCTATACTTGCTGGGGGCGATGCTGCTGTCCATGGCTCTGCAGCTTGACCGGCATGGACTCTGGAACCTGCTTGGACCGAGTCTCTTTGCTCTGGGGATCTTGGCCACAGCCTGGGTAAGGCTGGGAGGGCTGGGGGAGGGGAGGTCCCAGCAGGACTTGGGTATCCGCTTTCCAGTTTAAGGTGGGCCCAGACCCTGTTGTCATCACTGTGCTGCTCACAGGGCCGAACTCGTCTCGGCAGACGCCGAGGGTCACCACCAGGGCTCAGGGGACACCTGAGAGCGACCGGCTCTGGCCTGGGTTCCGGAGTCGTTCCTGAGCCTCCCTTCTCTGCCTCCCCCAGACAGTACGCAGCGTCCGCCGCCGACACTGCTACCCGCCCACGTGGCGCCGCTGGCTCTTCTGCCTGTGCCCGGGCAGCCTCATCGCGGGCAGTGCCATCCTGCTGTATGCTTTCGTGGAGACCCGAGACAACTACTTCTACATTCACAGCATCTGGCACATGCTCATCGCTGGCAGTGTGGGCTTCCTGCTGCCTCCTCGTGCCAAAACTGACCGCCGGGTCCCCTCCGGAGCTCGGGCTCGGGGCTGTGGGTACCAGCTGTGCATCAATGAGCAGGAGGAGCTGGGCCTTGTGGGCCCGGGAGGGGCCACTGTCAGCAGCATCTGTGCCAGCTGAGAGGGGCTTAGGGCCGGCCCTGGGAGAACTGGAACCCTTCCTCAGGGCACAGAGCCCTTCCTGGGGTTCCTCCTGGGAGCATGGAGTCCTCTCAGGGCTAAGAGACAAGTTGTGTTTCTTGAGGACATGGAGTCTTTCTTAAGGACACGGAACTCTTCTGGGGACCTGGCAACTTCCTGAGGGCCAGGAGACCTCTAGCATCTTCAGGACTGGAGCCTGTGCAGGGCCACCGAGCCCCTTCAGGACCGAGGGGCCCTGCCCAGGGTGTGGAACCCGCTGAGAACATGGAGACAGCCCTGACAGGACACAGCCGTGTCCCTAAGGAGATGGAGCCCATCTTGGGGAAACTGAGTCCCCCATCTCCCAGCAGCGCAGCCTCTCTGGCCTTGGCTTCCTTCCCGGGGGCAGTGTCAGGGCCGTGCTGCACTGCGAGGGGGTGCAGGACAGGCAGGGCGGGGCTGCGCTGGGGGCGCCGGTACCCTGGTGTGATACAGATGGAGTCTGGTGTGTCTCCAATGAAGAATTTCCCGGTTCTGTGCTGCTCTTTTTCCTGCGGGCAAGGGTGTGGGGAAGAGGAGGGAGAGATGGACCCTGAGGAGAGGGGCATGGGTGACGCAGCCCAGCTGGCATGAGCTGCTGGAGCAGCTGCCTGAGGCTTTTGCCCTATTATGTCAGGCTGTACCAGCTTGGAGTACGGAGTTGTGAGTGTGTGTGTGTATACTTGATGAGATGATACTAATCAGTGAGACAGACCTCCTTTGTGGTGCCCACACCCAACGGAGGGAAGCTGAGGGCTCAGGAGATGGGATGAGCTGGTACGAATGTCAGATGTGCAAGAAATATCACAAGACTGTAACCCCCATTTTGCCCCAGTGCCAGAAACAATCTTTTATCATTTTGGATATTTTTCTCTTTCCACAAAGGTCACAGCCAAGTCCCAAGGGTTTTGTATAATGCTGAGATGTAGAAAGGGTGTCCTCTCTGGTCAGAAGTGTGCATATCCCATACATCCCCTGAGATTTCATCACCCATCTGATCCCCAGCCAGTAAAGCTTTCAGAACACTAGTATAGTGCCTAGCCTGGTGTGTGATAAGTGTCTAATATATGTTAGCTAAAGATCCAGAGGTGTTTGGACATGAGAGGCAACAGCAAGGGGGAGACAGAGGGGCAGGAAAGACTGATACTCATGGGGAACTGTGTCTGGAAGGTGTCTGTGGGTGGAGTGGGGTGGAGATGAGCAGTCAGTGATGAGTTTGGGCAGGTAGATGGGATCTGGCCTTTATCCTAGGAGAGATGGGTAATGGTGTCATTGGAGGGGTTTAATCAGATGAGTAGCATGATCAGATTGGTGTGGTTTTCTGTTTTCTTTTTTCAGACAGGTTTTTTTTTTTTTTTAGTAGTGCAGAGGATGGATTTTAGAGAGTTTGGCACAACTGTTGTACACTCAGAGAAAGAAGGTGATGGTGGCGTTAGAGGAAGGAGAGGACTGACCTGGGAGCAGCTGTGAGGTGGACGCTCTGGGCCATGGTGATGGATCAGATGTGTGGGGCAGTGAGGGTGAGAGGACGCCTCTGATAACTGCCTGGTTTATGTCTGGGTGACTTGGGGTGTTGGTGCTGTTCCCTGAGAGGGTAACACACATTTGGGGGCAGAGGGATGAGTTCAGCTGTGGGTAGTTTAAATGTGAGGTGTCTTTAGGGAGGGGAAGGGCCAGCAGGAAGACCTTGCCGGACAGAGCAGTTGAACCAGGTCTGGAATCCTGGTCTCCTGGCTCCCCAAATGGGGGTTGTTTGCTGTATCCTGACTTGTTTTGGTGACTTCCTGGAAGGCAGGGCCATGACCACAAGATACTGCTGCTCCCCACTCGTGTCTGTCCACACGTTCAGACTAAGCCCCTGAGTGCCTGGAGCAGCACAGGATCCAGTCCCCAGGTGTGACATGTGACGGCTTCTGAGTGACAGTTCAGTTCAGTAACCCTCTGTTGGGAAAGCTCTGTGTGAGCTGAGACAGCTCCCCACAGAGTCCTGCCCTTGAGGCCCCCATGATATGTTGTGAAATATGGATGCAAAGGAGACAGGGATAGATACCAAGGGAAAGGTTCCAACAAAGTGCTGTGGGACGCAAAGAAGAGAACCCCTTTAAAAGGCCAGGAAAGGCTATGTCAGAAAGATGGTGTCTAAGCTGCTTGAAAAAAGTCCCAGGTCTCCCCAGAGAACAGCACGAGCAACAAACCAGGATGTGACACAGTATGGACACTAGTGAGGGGTCGACTGTGTGCAGAGGTGAATGGGGTGTCGGGCTGACAGGGTGCAGAGCCGGGTTTTCCAGTTCTGAGGACTCAGTTGAAGAATCTGGGCTTCCTGCTCCAATAATGGGGGGCAAACATAGGTTCTTGAGTGGTGAATCAGCCAGGATCTAGCCAAAGTAGCAGGACCAGTGTGAGCGATGTAAGGCTTTGTTGTGGAGAACAGTGCTGTCATTTGTGGGAGCTGCAGGAGAATCAGTGCCACGCTCGGCCTCTGTGCTTGGTGTCGGGTCTGAAGCTGCTCTCGGGTGGCGTGAAGGGGAAGGTGAGGACAGACTAGCGCCCAGGAGGACACGCTGGAACCCGTGTCTGGCCCTCACTGTCTTGGACTCAGGGACACTGGTGACCCGCAGGAGGAGCCGGCACTCTCTGCATTGGAGCTCCCGTCGCTCAGGCCTCAGAGCAGCTGCAGGTGGCCTGGCAGGAGCCAGAGGGGCTGCACTGGCAGCAAGTGAGGGCTCCACCACCTCAGCGCAGCCTTGCCTCTGCCTTCCCATCTCTTCCAGAGTCTCTCGTGCTCAACCCGAACCCAGAACCTGAGAGCAAAGAAAGCTCTGTGAGGCCTGGATCTGACCTGGTTAGAATGCCCCAATCCAGAGTCTCCACATGCCTGCTTACCAGCACTCTCTGGGATGATTAACTTGACAGCAGCCAGTGAGGGACAACTGGTCGGAAATGGAAGCTCTAGAAATCTCTAGTAGCTCCTGGGTGAACTGTAGGGTTTGGGGTCCTCACCAGCCCCTTCAGAAATTCCATAGTCTTTCCTCTCCTTCCAGATATATGGGGTAGGTGGGCATCCCCTTCCCTTGTGATCCTCCCTGGCCTGTGCCTTGCATTGGCCTATGCAGTGGAAGTTGAAGTAACACCTCACTTCTGAGTGGAAGCTTTAAGAATCCTCCCAGGCCTTGTCATTTTTCCCTTCCTTTTTGCCATTTTGACCAGTAATGTGGTAGCTACTTTATCATCCTAAGGCCCAAAGGATGAAGAAGATGAGTTAGATCCCCTAACCAACCTCTGAGGACCTGCAGCGTAAGCAAGAAGAAAAACCTTTGTGGTTTTAAGCCACTGAAATTTTGAAGTCGTGACCACAGTGTAACTAGCCTGTCCCGCGTGACGGACTTAGAGAACAACAGGAAAGCGGGCCATCTTCCTGGAGAGGAGATCTCCACTCAGCAGAGCTATGGCAGCAGCTTTCACCTCTGCATTCCTCAGACTGTAGATGATGGGGTTCAGCGAGGGGGTCACGACCCCATAGAACAATGCAAGAAGCTTGTCCAAGTAGAGGTCCTCGGCCTTGGGCTTGAAGTACATGAAGGAGATGGTCCCATAGAAAATCACCACCACTGTGAGGTGGGCAGAGCAGGTAGAGAAGGCTTTGTGCCGGCTGGCAGCGGAGGGCACCCTCAGGATGGCAGTGAGGATGAACACGTAGGACAGGAAGATGAGCAGCAGTGGGACCAGCGTCAGGACAGCTGAAGCCACCATTATTAGCAGTGCATTGAGAGAGATGTCCCCACAGGCTAGTTTTAGCACCGCCAAGATCTCACAGAAGAAGTGGTTGATGATATTGTGGCCACAGAAGGGGAGGCTCCAGGTGAGAATGGATTGGAGAAGGGAGTTGGCAAAGGCTGCCCCCCAGCTCAGTGCTGCCATCCACACGCATGTCTGCCGGTTCATGAGCTCTGAATAGCGAAGCGGCTGGCAGATGGCCACGTACCGGTCACACGCCATCATGGCCAAGAGCACGCACTCCGTGGAGCCCAGCGCCAGGGTCAGGTACATCTGCAGGGCACAGCCAGGGAAGGAGATGGTGCTTTGAGTTTCCAGGAAGTTGACCAGCATGAGAGGCACGAAGGAGGATGTGCCACAGATGTCCATGAGGGCGAGGTTGCTGAGGAAGAAGTACATGGGGGTGTGCAGGCGGGGGTCCAGCACGTTCAGCCCAATGAGAAGGGCGTTCCCCAGCACATTCACAGAGTAGATGCCCAGGCAGAGCACAAATAGCACCATCTCTAGGTTGTGGTGGTCATGTAGCCCCAGCAGAACAAACTCTGTCACGAGCGTCTGGTTTGCCCCATTAGTCTCACTCTCCATCCATCTCATTCTCCCTCTTTTCCCATCTGCACCACGAAGATGTTGAATTAAGCACCAGTGGGCCTGGGAGCCAAGCAACGTGGATGTGTTGCCTGCGGTGAGTCAGCCCTGCCTCTGGAGCTCAGTTTCACCATCAGTACAATGAGAGAGTGGACTTCAGGTCTGCAAGCCAGCCCCCTCAGTTCTGTAGTTCTGGTGTAACTTACAGGAGATGGGGTCCATTCTAATCACCTAGGCTCTTCTCTTTTCCCCAGGAGGGCTCTGTGGAGACAATAGAACGGGATTCTTGGCTGTTAAGAGGAAGCACGTTTACTAGGTTATGCCTTCATGTGACTGAATGATGCCCATAGGATTTCAGATTCATTCACTCACTGCAGATTTGTTGAGTGCCTGCCTTGCGCTGGGTGTTGTTTAGATGTTGGGCTATAGCAGTAAGAAAAATACGTGGACAAAAAGATGCCACAATTGTGACAAGTGCTGCTCCTCTTTCTCAAGTGGGATGAACTTGGGAAGGCAGATGGGTGATGAGTGATGGTCACCTCATTCCTTTGGGCATAAAGGTTGAACATTTCTACTGCATAGGATGTACAAGCCTTATTCTTGTATCCCTCCTTAAGATCAGAGACCATGCATTGATTTTTAAAATAATATACAACAATATACATATGCCAATAGAGCCACAGGTCACAACATTTAACCGTGGTCCTAAAAGCCAAGTTGGTCTCCTCTTGGCCTCCATATAGCTTTTTAGCATAAATGATATTGACAATAATATTACACAGAAGGGAAGGGCAGGTTCTAATCTGGCAGAGGTGTCCTGGGTCACTAACCAGCTCTATAAAGGGAGGGTGGGAAGAGACCACAGTCTTTGCCCAGGAGCCTCCATGGCTCTTCTGAGCTGGTCTCAGCCCCCTGGGAAATGCCAGTGTCAGGAGAGAGCCAAGTGTCAAGTGTTAGATGGAAAGCTGTCTTGTGGCCCCTGTGATCCCTGGTCTGAGGGACAAACAGGAGCTGATGGTAAACTTTAACTTGTCAGAAGATCAGATCACCCCTCCCTCAGTCCCTTCACAGCTACACTGCCTGTGAGGCCAGTGTCCCGTAAGCAGTAGAGTCCTACTGTTCTTGGTGCTGGATCTTTCCCCCTCGTGCGTGCTGTCATTCAGTTGTGTCCGACTCCTTGTGACCCCGTGGACTGTAGCCCACCAAGCTCCTCTGTCCATGGGATTTTCCAGGCAAGAATGCTGGAGCAGGTTGCCATTTCCTACTCTAGCTCCCCTTCATTCCTCTTGCTCAGTTGCATCTATCATTGTAGGGGCCGATGGGCTCACCCTCTTCTGAAGAAACCATGTCTTCCCAGAGCTACATCTTTGCCCAAGAAGTTCCCTTCTGCAGGCAGGTACCCATCTCTTACCCAGTGGAGGTGCTGCTTCTCCTCTTCAGAGCGTGGTTCATCTCTCCTCTGCCTCATGAGCCCTGCCGAGTTAGCTCTCCCTTCTTCCTCCCACAGCCCTTGGCCACCGTCCTTATTCCTGTGCTGCACACCTGTCCCCTCTGCCACACTTGGAGCAGACTCTGTCACCTTCCTTCTAGCATCTCACACAGTGAGTGCTGCCAAGGGCAGTCCCTCAACAGATAGTCCACACATGATTCAAAAACCCAGCATTGCATAACAGGTTCCGCACTAACCAGATGTGTGATGTTGACCAAGTCACTTGGGCTTTGAGATTCAGTTTCCTTTAGAAAAATGGGGATTCTGTGTAGTCCAGATGAGACTCACAGAGGAAAGGTCTGATGAGTCTCCGAGCAATGCTGCAGATCAGAGACTACACCTTCAACCAGGGGCACATGCTGGATCCGTCTCCCCGCCTTCCAGACAAGACCTCCAGCCATCTGTCATGACCCCCTTCTCCCCAGAGCCTGTGCTGTTTCTTCCTCTCCAGCGTAAATCGAGATCATTGTTAAGGGAGTTTATGAAACATACAAGGGTAGTTGATTAATCTGGGTCAGTCATTAACCATAGATCTAATCCATGTAAACATTTTAAGGTAGGGATTCTCTTGCTGAAGTTTGGCCAAAAGGTAAGTAACTGCCTGAGTGTGATGGCTTATTCATTCACTCATTCAGGAAATTATTATTGAGTACCTACTATGTGCTGGGTGCTGGGAACACAGCAGAGGCAGATGTGCCTTCTGCCCTCCGAAGTTTACAGTCCTCAGTGTTTACAGTCATCCCGTTGTCTCTTGGTGACCTTGGTCATATCCCTCTCTCTGGGCTTTAGAAACTTCTAGATTTTCTTTGAACCTGGCATATAAAGACAAAATAAAACTTGAGGTCAGGAAAGCAGAAGTTAAAAGGAAGTATCTCTCCTAGGTCATGACTTCATGTGCCTGGATTAAGCCTGCAGCTTAATTTAAGATTTCATTATAAGAACTTGGTGTTTATTGAGTGTGTTGCTACAGAAAGAACTGCTGCTACTGCTAAGTTGCTTCAGTCGTGTCCGACTCTGTGCGACCCCATAGACGGCAGCCCACAGGCTCCTCCATCCCTGGGATTCTCCAGGCAAGAACACTGGAGTGGGTTGCCATTTCCTTCTCCAATGCATGAAAGTGAAAAGTGAAAGTGAAGTCACTCAGTCATGTCCAACTCTTAGCGACCCCATGGACTGCAGCCCATCAGGCTCCTCCGTTCATGGGATTTTCCAGGCAAGAGTACTGGAGTGGGTTGTCATTGCCTTCTCTGACAGAACTGGCAACCTCCAATTGTGACCCTGGATACAGGTGTGGGGAGAGTTTTCAGGCAGATCAAAGGCGGAATACCACCTGACTCTGCTTTTCTCTTCCCCACCCTTGTCTCCATCAGAGAGACCAGGTGGGAATGGCATGGACAACAGAGGGCTTTGTCATCAGGCTCTGGCCTGTGCCTGCCCTCACCTCTTACACACCCCATTGTGCTGGCCTGCTCCAGCCACAGCAGACCACTCCCTGCTGGTGGACGAACCCCACAGACTCCTGCCCCTCCCTTTTCTCCTGCTTTCCTCAGGCTGGAGCACCCTTTCTCTCCCACCCGTCTTCTGAGGCCCAGCTCATATACACCTCCTCCACGGTGCAGCCTTCTCAGGCATCTCCACAGCACTGACCACCCTGACACCGTGACGCTCACACAGCCGTTAGCACAGTTGGCTTGTTGTGTGTTTCGCTCCTGCGAGCCACTGTGAAATCACGTGAGCACTGTGAGCCACGGAAATCAAAGGGCTGTGTCCAGTTTACCCCCAACCTCTCCAGTGCCCCACACAGGAGCTGCCGTCCGAGATCCAGTACTTTGCTTCTGCTAAAATCCTGATCCCAGATTTCTTACCTTAAGATCACCCTCCTTTCCTTTTCCCCACATGCACACACAGGATGTGATTGCTGGGAGGACTAAAACAACAACCTTTCATGAGTGTAGGTTCCCGCAGCACTGTTGCCAGGATACACCCCATTTCAGAGCCCAGGATGCCCATGTGGAGGTCACAGGGTCACAGCCATGGGGGTGCCCTCTCCTGCATGCAAGAACTTCTCTCTGAAGAGCTAAATGAGAGCAGTGGGTTTCCTTGCAATTTAAGAGTCTTATCAGAACACATTCATTCAGAAATTAGGAACAGCCCATGAGTCAATGGGCTTATGACCCCAAAGAAATGAGACACTGTGTTTAGGAAATACCATGCTTCCAGGTTACTGACAGCTTGGACTACAACATGGGCTCAGTCTGGGAGAGCAGCTGTAGTTCATTTAGTCCATCAATTAAGATGAGCTGAGTTTTGTCTATATTAAAAACGGATAACCGACAAGGACATATTGCACAGTACATGGAACTCTACTCAATGTTATGTGACAGCCTGGATGACAGGAAGGGGTTGGGGGTGAGTGGCTACATGTGTACATATGGCTGAGTCACTTCCCTGTTCACCTGAAACTACCATAATATTGTTTATCGGCTATACCCCTATACAGAAGTTTAAGGTCTGAAAATAAAAAAAAGATTTTACAGAGGAGAAAAAAAAGATGAGCAGAGTTTTCCTGTGTAACACACAACCTCATGATTTTAGTGACTTACCAGGACAGAGGTTTAGTTCTCACCCTTTGTACCATTGCAGGTTTTCAGGGGGCTCTCTCCCCGGTTGTCATCCTCAGAGACCCTGGCTCCAACTTCTGGGGCATCACTGGTTCTCACGGCTGGGGAAGAACCCAGCAGAACATCTCACACCAGCAGATCACTGCGCTGACCCAGAAGCGAGATGCATCCCATCTGTCCACAGCCCACTGCCCTGTATAATCCTACTGCACACCCAGAGGAAGACCAGACACACTGCAGGGCGTTTGGGTACGATGGTGTTTTGCACTAGACTCAGGAAACTACTCTTACGTCTGTCTGCCAGGTCTTACACTCCATCAAATCCTGGACAATCAGGTTTACAGAGTGATAGGAGATTGCGTGTCTCTGAGAATCACTAATTCTCTCCCCAGTTTTACTCCTGAGAGGCAGGTGATGCCATGGAAGGAGCCCTGGCCTGGGAGTGAGGATCCAGGTTTGATTCTTGCCCTTGTTCCGTTTTTCCTGTTTGACCTTGGTTGAGTTTCTCCTTGTGTGAAATGGAGCCATTCAATATATATGATCTCTGGTACTCTGTACCATCTCCAAAACATTCCCTCATCTTTCTAGGAACTTCCAACCCAGGTAAATATCATGTCAGTTTCGTTGGCTGGTAAATCTAGTTTGAACAATTTAATACTAATTTTAAGCTTCAGACATGATTTTAAAAGGAAGGTGAGGGACACAAGAAGAGGCTCTTGTTACAATGTCCCAGAAGTGCCCATATCTGGATTTCTATGTCACTCCTCCTCACTGGCAGAGCCGGTGAATGTGGGCTTTGGAGTCAGACCACCAAGCCCAAGTCTGAGATCTGCCACTTGCTAACGGCTTTCTCAGCCTCAGCCTCCTTACCTATAGAAATAAGAGCAGCATTTCCTTATGGGATGATTTTGAGGATCCAGTGAAAGGTCTTAGCACAGAGCTTGGCACAGGGTGAATATTCAGTAAGTGGCGACTGATATTGTTAATATCATTATGTTCCCTTCTCCAAGCAGATATTCTGGTTTCTGTATGTTGAGAAAAGATTTCATGAGAATAGTCAACATGCTAGGTGGATTCTCCTTGCCTCCTACCTGTTGACCCAGTGACCTTGGTATCAGCTGGTGGCTGAGCAGATGACAGGTGTGGTGACCCAAGGCTTGGGAGGGCAGGATGAGGGAGTGCTGAGTTCATTACCAGCAGACACACTGTGCTGGGCTGGGCCAGGATCGAGGCCCCAAGCCCCTGAGGCCCAGCCTCCTGGTCCCCTGTCACGTAGACATCTCTCCTGCTCCCTGCCCTCAGGGACCTTGCAGTCCCTGCCCAATTTAAAGTTCAGATTCTGCAATGACACAAGTTTGCAGACTTGGCATGATGAGGCTTCAGAGACCCCAGGTTCCCTGTGCTGCCCCAGAAGGACTTGGCTGGGTGAGGTCGGCACAGAAGAGACCCTGGACAGGAATATGAAGACTGGGTCTCACTGCAGCCCTGCTCCTTGGACCTGAGGCTCAGGGGCTGTGACCCTGTGTCCTTCAGGTGGGAGTCCTGGACTATGAAATGGGGTGTCTCCTCGCAAGAGTGCTGTGGGAACCTGCACTCATGAAAGGTTGTTGTTATACTTTAGTTGCTAAGTTGTGTCTGACTCTTATGGGACCCATGGACTGTAGCCCACCAGGCTACTCTGTCCATGGGATTTCCTACACAGAAATACTGGATTGAGTTGCTGCTTCCTTCTCCAGGGGATCTTCCCAATGCAGGGATCGAATCTGTGTCTCCTGCACTGGCAGGCGGGTTCTTCACCACTGAACCAGCGGGGAAGGTTAAGGAAAGTGAATTGCTGTACGGGGTGAGGCCTGGAGACTTGTGACAGACGTGAAGTCAGGGGTTTAGCTGGTTGTGTGAGTTTCTGCAGGTCCCCTTTTCTGTTTCCCTTCCCATGCCATTCTCTTTCCTTCACAAGAAACAATGACAACTTGACACAGCTCAGGGACTAAAGAACAGCTTTAAATAACACAGCAGCAGTTGCAAATTTTCCCATTATACTATGATTTGTCTCTTGGAATATTTTTTAAAGGGCACAGATCAAAATAAAATATTGGAAAATTGTCACCACTTATTCTCCAGGTGCTCAGGACTGGGGCTGTCTTGCCACCCTGTGGATGCCCCAAACAAGCTCTCTCCAGTCCTCCCACCTCCTCCAACCTGCTTGTCTCATCTTGCCCATCTCTCAGAGTGTCTCTCACGGTGATGTAATATCCACCCAAATAACCCAGAAGTTCAAGCACCAAACCAAAAAGTCTCCTCCTTCCTCAGCCATATCTGCCATCAGCCCAATGTCCCCAGGAGGTCTCAGCTCCACGTTCTCTGCCTGACCACCCACCTGGGTCAGGCTCCATGGGTGCTTCCTCACTTCCTGCCCTTGGGCATGGGCCCTTCTCCTCTGTGCTCTATCTGGAGCTACGTGATCTTCCATTTCTCAAAAACAATACTATCTTTTAAGTTCAAAGTCATGTTCATTTTAGAAGTATTGAGCAATGTTGGAAAGAATAATTAAGAAAATGGTATTTATCTGTAATCGCATCTCCCAGAGGAAATAACTGTCAGCGAATATTTTGTCCTATTTTTCTAGGATTTTCTATATACATATGTATTCATATATCCTAAGAAAAATACCTTTAAAATTAGGATTATACTGAGTATAAAGTTACATGTACTACCTTTTTCTGTTAATCACAGCATGAGCATTTCAAATTATCAAATTTTCTTCAAAAAGTAAGATTTCTAATGGCTGTGTCACAGTCTATCATTGGGCTCCATCAGGATTTATTTAAACATTCCTCTATGGTTGCCCTTTAAGAGTTACCAATTTTTGTTACCACAAACAACTCTATGATTAACATCCATATATATGCTTTACATAAATCTTTGCACCTCTAGTAATTTTCTCAAAGTAATTCCTAGAAGTAAGGTGTTATGTCAAAAGGTATGAAATTTAAAATGTCTTGATTCATACCCATAATTTAAATAGCTGGGATTCAGGACACAGTTAGCTGAGCACAGAAAGCCCTGAAGAGGGAGACAGAACTGAGACAGACCCCACTTAGGAAGGAGGGATCAGAAGGGGCTTTCTGGAAGGGGGGTGGGGTGGAGGCATTGAGTGAGGATTGAATGAGTTATCATGATGCTATCATGATGCTGGGGGACTGGTCTCTATGGTCCCATGTCCATATTGCATTCCTCACCTGTGATTTCCATCACCCCAACTGATCCCCAGCCAGTAAAGCTCTCAGAACTCTAGCATAGTGCCCAGCCTGGTGTGTGATAAGTGTCTAATATATGTTACCTAATGATCCAGAGGTGTTTGGACGTAAGAGGCAATAGCAAGGGGGAGACAGAGGGGCAGGAAAGACTGATATTCGTGGGGAACTGTGTCTGGAAGGTGTCTGTGGGTAGAGTGGGGTGGAGATAAGCAGCCAGTGATGAGGCTGGGCAGGTAGATGGGATCTGGCTTTTATCCTAGGGGAGATGAGCAATGGTGACATTTGAGGGATTTAAGCAGATGAGTAGTAATATTGGATTGGTGTGGTTTTTTGTTTTCTTTTCTCAGACAGGTTTCTTTCTTTTCTTTTTTTTTTTAGTTAGTGTAGGGGATGGATTTTAGAGTCTGGCACAGCTGTTGCACGATCTGAGAGAGACAGGAGGTGACAGTGGCATCAGAGTAAGGAGAGGAGTGACCAGGAGCAGCTGTGAGGTGGCCGCTCTGGGCTGTGGTGACCTATTGGATGTGTGGGGTGGTGAGCGTGAGATATATATGCCTCTGATGACTGCCCGGTTTCTGGCTGGGTGACTTAGGGAGTGTTGCTGCTGTTCCCTGAGAGGGTGACAGAACTTTGGGAGCAGAGGGATGAGTTCAGCTGTGGGTAGTTTAAGTGTGAGGTGCCTTTGGGGTTCCTGAAGGGAAGGGCCAGCTGGAAGACCTTGCTGGGAGAGCAACTGAACCAGGTCTGGAACCCTGGTCTCCTGGCTCCCCACACGGTGGTTCTTTGCTGCCTCCTGACTTGTTTCGGTGACTTCCTGGAAAGCGGGAGATACTTCTGCTCCCCACTCGTGTCTGTCCACACGTTCAGACTAAGCCCCTGAGTGCCTGGAGCAGCACAGGATCCAATCCCCAGGTGTGACATGTGACGGCTTCTGAGTCACAGTTCAGTTCAGTTCAGTAACGCTCTATCAGGAAAGCTCATAGGACCTGAGGAAACAGGTCCCCACAGAGTCCTGCCCTTGAGATGCCCATGATATGTTGTGAAATATCATGGGTGCAAAGGAGACAGGGACAGATACCAAGGGAAAGGTTCCAACAAAGTGCTGTGGGACGCAAAAGAGAGAACCCCTTTAAAAGGCCAGGAAAGGCTATGTCAGAAAGATGGTGTCTAAGCTGCTTGAAAAAAGTCCCAGGTCTCCCCAGAGAACAGCACGAGCAACAAACCAGGATGCGACACAGTATGGACACTAGTGAGGGGTCGACTGTGTGCAGAGGTGAATGGGGTGTCGGGCTGACAGGGTGCAGAGCCGGTGAATCAGCCAGGATCTGGTCGAAGTAGCAGGACCAGTGTGAGCGATGTAAGGCTTTGTTGTGGAGAACAGCGCTGTCATTTGTGGGAGCTGTAGGAGAAGCCTGTGCCACGCTCAGCCTCTGTGCTTGGTGTCGGGTCTGAAGCTGCTCTTGGGTGGTGTGAAGGGGCAGGTGAGGACAGACCAGCGCCCAGGAGGACACGCTGGAACCCGTGTCTGTCCCTCACTGTCTTGGACTCAGGGACACTGGTGACCCGCAGGAGGAGCCGGCACTCTCTGCATTGGAGCTCCCTTCGTTCGGGCCTCAGAGCAGCTGCAGGTGGCCTGGCAGGAGCCAGAGGGGCTGCACAGACAGCAAGTGAGGGCTCCACCACCTCAGCATGGCCTTGCCTCCACCTTCTCATCCCTTCCAGATTCTCTCGTGCTCAACCTGAATGCAGAACCTGAGAGGAAAACTCTTGGAGGGCCGGTTGAAACCTAGCTGGATACTCCAGTCCAGAGTCACACAAGCCAGCTAACCAGTGCTCCCTGGGGTGATTAACCTGGAAGCAGCCAGTGAAGCAGAGCTGGCCAGAGAATGGAAGCTCTAGAAATCTCCAGTAGCTCCTGGGGTGACTGTAGGTTAGTGGCATTGTCACCAGCCTCTTCAGGAATTCCTCATTCCTCCCCCTCTTTCCAGATGTGGGGTAGGTGGGCATCCCCAACCCTTGGTGTCAGCGCTGGCCTGTACCTCACATTGGGCAATGAAGTGGAAGTGGAAGTAAGAGGCCATTTCTGAGTGGAAGCTGCAGGAATCCACACAGGCTCTGTCATCTTCTCTTCTTCTTTTGCCATTTCACCAGCAGTGTGCCATATGGCAGATACTTTGTCATCTGAGGCCCAAAGGATGAAAAAGATGAAGTAGATCCCCCATCCATCTCTGATGGACCTGGAGAGTGAGCAAGAAAATGAACCTTTGTATTTTTAAGCCTCTGCAGTTATGAAGTTACGCCACAGAATATCTAGTTCCCCAGGTGGCGCTAGTGGTAAAGAATCCCCCTGCCAATACAGGAGACATAGGAGACCCTGGTTTGATACCTGGGTCAGGAAGATCCTCTGGAGGAGGACACAGAAACCCACTTGAGTATTCCTGGCAGGAGAATGCCATGGACAAAGCCTGGCAGGCTAGAGTCCATAGGTTCCCAAAGATTTGGACAGGACTAAAGCGACTCCCCATGGACAGAGGAGCCTGGTGGGCTGCAGTACATGGGGTCGCTAAGAGTCGGGCACGACTGAGCGACTTCACTTTCACTTTCATGCATTGGAGAAGGAAATGGCAACCCACTCCAGTATTCTTGCCTGGAGAATCCCAGGGACGGAAGAGGCTAGTGGGGTGCCATCTATGGGGTCACACAGAGTCGGACACGACTGAAGCGACTTAGCAGCAGTAGCAAAGCGACTCAGCACACACACACCTGCCTGATGGACTTAGAGAACAACAGGAAAGTGGGCCATCTTCCTGGAGAGGAGATCTCCCCTCAGCAGAGCTATGGCGGCAGCTTTCACCTCTGCATTCCTTAGGCTGTAGATGATGGGGTTCAATGAGGGGGTCACGATCCCGTAGAACAATGCAATAAGCTTATCCAAGTTGAGTTCCTTGGCTTTGGGCTTGAAGTACATGAAGGAGAGAGTTCCATAGAAAATCACCACCACTGTGAGGTGGGCAGAGCAGGTAGAGAAGGCTTTGTGCCGGCCGGCAGCAGAGGGCACCCTCAGGATGGCAGTGAGGATGAACACATAGGACAGGAAGATGAGCAGCAGCGGGGCCAGAGTCAGGACAGCTGCAGACACCACTGTTAGCAGCGTGTTGAGAGAGATGTCCCCACAGGCTAGTTTTAGCACCGCCAAGATCTCACAGAAGAAGTGGTTGATGATATTGTGGCCACAGAAGGGGAGGCTCCAGGTGAGATTGGAATGGAGAAGGGAGTTGGCAAAGCCTGCTCCCCAGCTCAGCGCCGCCATCCACATGCTCGTGTGCCAGCTCATGAGCTCTGAGTAGCGAAGCGGCTGGCAGATGGCCATGTACCGGTCACACGCCATCATGGCCAAGAGCACGCACTCTGTGGAGCCCAGCGCCAGGGTCAGGTACATCTGCAGGGCACAGCCAGGGAAGGAGATGGTGCTTTGAGTTTCCAGGAAGTTGGCCAGCATGAGAGGCACGAAGGAGGATGTGCCACAGATGTCCATGAGGGCGAGGTTGCTGAGGAAGAAGTACATGGGGGTGTGCAGGCGGGAGTCCAGCACGTTCAGCCCGATGAGGAGGGCGTTCCCCAGCACATTCACAGAGTAGATGCCCAGGCAGAGCACAAACAGCACCATCTCTAGGTTGTGGTGGTCGTGTAGCCCCAGCAGGACAAACTCTGTCACGATCGTCTGGTTTGCCCCATTCATCTCAATCTCCATCCATCTCATTCTCCCTCTTTTCCCATCTGCACCACGAAGATGTTGGATGAAGCACCAGTGGGCCTGGGAGCCAAGCAACGTGGATGTGTTACCTGGGGTGAGTCAGCCCTGCCTCTGGAACTAGTTTCACCATCAGTACAATGAGAGTGGACTTCAGGTCTGCAAGCCAGCCCCCTCAGTTCTGTCGTTCTGGTGTAACTTTCATGAGATGGGGTCCATTCTAATCTCCTAAGCTCTTCTCTCTTCTCCCCAGGCTGACCTAGGGGAGACAAGAGAATAAATTCATGTTTCTCGAGCTCTTTTTGAATCTGCAGTGTTCTTGGCTTTTAAGAGGAAGCACGTTTTCTAGGTTAGGACTTCTCATGGCTAATGACTCTAGTAGGATTTCAGATTCATTCACTCACTGAGGATTTGTTGAGTGTCTACCTTGTGCTGGGTGTTGTTTAGGTGCTGGGCTATAGCAGTAAGAAAACTACGTGGACCAAAACACGCCACATTTGTAATAAGTGTTGCTCCTCTTTCTCAAATTAAGGTGGATGAGCTTGGGAAGGCAGGTGGGTGATGAGTGATGGTCACCCCATTCCTTTGGGCATAAAGGGTGAACATTTCTATGGCATAGGTTGTACAAGCCTTATTCAGGTGTCTCTCCTTAAGATCAGAGACCATGCATTGATTTTTAAAGAGTATATAAGAACATATGTATCCCAGTAGAGCCATTGGTCAAAACATTTAATCCTGGTCCTAAAGGCAAGTGAGTCTCCTCTTGGCCTCCGTTTTTAGAATAAATGATGTTGATAATAATATTTCACAGGAGGGAAAGGCAGGTTCTAATCTGGCAGAGATGTCCTGGGTCATTGACCAGCTCTATAAAGGGAAGGTGGAAAGCGGCCACAGTCTTAGCCCAGGAGCCTCCATGGCTTTTCTGAGCTGGTCTCAGCCCCCTGGGAAATGCCAGTGTCTGGAGGGAGCCAAGTGTCAAGTGTCAGATGAAAGCTGTCTTGTGGCCCATGTGATGCCTGTTCCAGGGGAGGAATGGGAACTGATAAAGTGAATCTTAATCTTTCAGAAGATATAATTACTCTTCCCTCCATACCTTCACACCTAGATGATTAAGGCCGGTGTCCTGTGAAAACATTAAAGCCCGGTCTCTCCTTCAGGACTGGCTATATTCCTGAATTCTCCTGCTAGAATGTATCTATCAAATAATATAGGCCAGTGGGCCCACCCTTTTCTGAATAAATCATGCCTTTTCCCAGAGCTACATCTTTGCACATGAAGTTTCCTTTTGAAAGCATGTCCTTCCTTGCTTCCCCATTAGGGGGTCTCCTCCTCTTCAGAACCCAGTTCATCTCTCTTCCTCTCCCACCTGCCCCCTGCAGAGTTACCTGCTCCCTTCTTCCTCCCACAGCCCTTGGCCATCCTCCCTGTTCCTATGCTGCACACCTGTCTCCTCTGCCACTCCGGAGAGCAGATCTGTCTGTCTACCTCCCTCCTGTGTTTCATAAAGCGAGTGCTGCCAATGGCATTCCCACAACAGATAGTCAACACACGATTCAAAAACCCATTGTTGACATAGAAAACCCTAAAGATAGTATCAGAAAATTACTAGAGCCTATCAGTGAATTTAGCAAAGTTTCAGGATATACAATCAATACAGAAATCACTTGCGTTTCTATATACTAACATGGAACATGTTGGTATGGAACAACAGACTGGTTCCAAATAGGAAAAGGAGTATGTCAAGGCTGTATATTGTCACCCTGGGTATTTAACTTATATGCAGAGTACATCTTGAGAAATACTGGACTGGAAGAAACACAAGCTGGAATCAAGATTGCCGGAAGAAATATCAATAACCTCAGATATGCAGATGACACCACCCTTATGGCAGAAAGTGAAGAGGAGCTGAAAAGCCTCTTGATGAAAGTGAAAGAGAAGAGTGAAAAAGTTGGCTTAAAGCTCAACATTCAGAAAACGAAGATCATGGCATCTGGTCCCATCACTTCATGGGAAATAGATGGGGAAACAGTGGAAACAGTGTCAGACTTTATTTTGGGGGGCTCCAAAATCACTGCAGATGGTGACTGCAGCCATGAAATTAAAAGACGCTTACTCCTTGGAAGAAAAGTTATGACCAACCTAGATAGCATATTCAAAAGCAGGGACATTACTTTGCCGACTAAGGTCCGTCTAGTCAAGGCTATGGTTTTTCTAGTGGTCATGTATGGATGTGAGAGTTGGACTGTGAAGAAGGCTGAGCGCCGTAGAATTGATGTTTTTGAACTGTGGTGTTGGAGAAGACTCTTGAGAGTCCCTTGGACTGCAAGGAGATCCAACCAGTCCATTCTGAAGATCAACCCTGGGATTTCTTTGGAGGGAATGATGCTGAAGCTGAAACTCCAGTACTTTGGCCACCTCATGTGAAGAGTTGACTCATTGGAAAAGACTCTGATGCTGGGAGGGATTGGGGGCAGTAGGAGAAAGGGATGACTGAGGATGAGATGGCTGGATGGCATCACGGACTCGATGGACATTAGTCTGATTGAACTCTGGGAGATGGTGATGGAGAGGGAGGCCTGGCGTGCTGCGATTCATGGGGTTGCAAAGAGTCGGACACGACTGAGCAACTGAACTGATACTGATACTGATATACTAGCAATGAAAAATCGGAAAGAGAAATTAAGGAATCAATCCCATTCACCACAGTAAGTAAAAGAATTAAATATCTAGGTATAAACTTACCTAAGGAGAGGAAAGAACTGTACACAGAAAATTATAAGACACTGATGAAAGAAATCAAAGATGACGTGGACAGATGGAGAGATAGTCCATGTTCCTGGGTAGGAAGAATCAATATTTTGAAAATTACAATACTACCAAATGCAATCTACGGATTCAGTGTGATCCCTGTCAAATTACCAATAGCATTTTTCATAGAACTAGAACAAAAAATCTCACAATTCATATGGAAACACAAAAGACCCCAAATAGCCAAAGCAGTCTTGAGGAAGTAGCTTGGAGCAGGAGGAATCAAGCTTCCTGGCTTCATATTATACTAGAAAGCTACAATCATCAAGACAGTATGGTACTGGCACAAAATCAGAAATATAGACCAATGGAACAAGATAGAAAGCCCAGAAATAAACCCATGCACCTATGGGTACCTTATTTTTGACAAAGGAGGCAAGAATATACAATGGAGCAAAGACAGCCTCTTCATTAATTGGTGCTGGGAAAACTGGACAGCTACATGTAAAAGAATGAAATTAGAATACTTCCTAACACCATACACAATGATAAACTCAAAATGGATTAAAGATCTAAATATAAGACCAGAAACTATAAAATTCTTAGAGGAAAACACAGGCAGAACACTCGATGACATAAATCAAAGCAAGATCCTCTATGACCCACCTCCTAGAGTAACAGAAATGAAAACGAAAGTAAACAAGTGAACTTGATTAAACTTGAAAGCTTTTGCACAGCAAAGGAAACTATAAGCAAGGTGAAAAGACAACCCTCAGAATGTGAGGAAATGATAGCAAATGAAACAACCGATAAAGGATTAATTTCCAAAATATACAAGCCATGCATACAACTCAATACCAGGAAAACAAACAACCCAATCAAAAAGTAAGAAAAAGACTAAACAGACATTTCTCCAAAGAAGACATACAGATGGCTAACAAACACATCAAAAGATGCTCAACATTGCTCATTATTAGAGAAATGCAAATCAAAACTACAATGAGTGGAGAAGGAAATGGCAACCCACTCCAGTATTCCTGCCTGGAGAATCCCATGGATGGAGGAGCCTGATAGGCTACAGTCCATGGGGTCACAAAGAGTCGGACACGACTGAGTGACTTCACTTTGACTTTCACCGAAAAGAAATATAGTCTCCTATTCACTTCCTGCAGGTCCTTCTTTAGGACATCTGCATGTCTAGTCACTTTTTATGTAGTCATGTAGGACCTATAGCCTTATTTCCCAATTTTAGAAATAGAATTTTTTTATATGTAGGTTTCCTGTCTAAAATTTTAACATTCTATTCATCTTGTTTTTGCTAATTTGATACCACTACTGCTTCTAGAAATTTCATTTCTTTGTTGCTTATTTGTATAACTTTGAAATAAATCTCTCACTCCTTAGACTAGAAGAGTAGACCTCCATGAATGTCATCTCCCCTTTCATAAGTGAATTCTAACTTGTCAGTAAAATATTTTATGTTCATTTAATGCTTAAGTGAAGCTGTTGAGTTGATAAAATCTTTACTACATTTGGAAAACCAGTGCAGTGATTTTTATTTTTGTAATTTTAGTGGTGGTATATTATCTCTGCAGGTAAGTCTTCTGATGAAGGTTCCATATATCAGTTCTAAAATGAAAATAAAAGTATTATTATTCATAAAAAAAAAAAACTACAATGAGATATCAGCCCATACCGGTCAAAATGGCCATCATCAAAAAGGCTACAAACAACAAATCTAGAGAGGGTGTGGAGAAGAGGGAATGCTCTTGCACTGTTGGTGGGAATGTAAATTGATACAGCCACTATGGAAAATGGTAAGAAGATTCCTTAAAAAACTAGGAATAGTACCACCAAGTGACCCAACAATCCCACTCTTAGGCATATACCTTGAGGAAACCAAAACTGAAAAAGACACACATATCCCATTGATCATTGCAGCACTATTTACAATAGCTAGAAGATGGAAGCAACCTAGATGTCCATTGACAGACGAATGGATAAAGAAGTTGCGGTACACATACACAAAGGAATATTCAGTTCAGTTCAGTTCAGTCACTCAGTCGTGTCTGACTCTTTGCGACCCCAAGAACCGCAGCATGCCAGGCCTTCCTGTCCATCACCAACTACCGGAGTTTTACCCAAACTCATGTCCATTGAGCTGGTGATGCCATCCAACCATCTCATCCTCTGTCATCCCCTTCTCCTCCTGCCCTCAATCTTTCCCAGCATCAGGGATTTTTCAAATGAGTCAGCTCTTTGCATCAGGTGGCCAAAGTACTGGAGTTTCAGCTTCAACATTGGTCCTTCCAAAGAACATGTTACTCAGCCATAAAAAGGAATGCATTTGAGTCAGTCCTAATGAGGTGGGTGAACCTTGAACCTATTATACAGAGTGAAGGAAGTCAGAAAGAGAAAGATAAATATCGTGTTCTAACACATATATACGGAATCTAGAAAAATGGTACTGCAGAATTTATGTACAGAGCAGCAGTAGAGAAACAGACAGAGAGAATAGATGTATGGACATGGGGAGAGGGGAGGAGAGGGTGAGATGTATGGAGAGAGTAACATGGAAACTTACATAACCATGTGTAAAATAGATGCCTAACAGGAATTTGCTGTATGGCTCAGAAAACTCAAGCAGGAGCTGTGTATCAACCTAGAGGGATGGGATGGGGAGGGTGATGAGAGGGAGGTTCAAAAAGGAGGAGATATATGCATACCTATATCTGATTCATGTCGAGGTTTGACGGAAAACAACAAAATTCTGTAAAGCAATTATCCTTCAATAAAAAAATACTTAAGAAAAAACCATCATTGCATGACAGCTTCATCACCAGCCTAACTGTGTGATGTTGACCAAGTCACTAGAATTTGAGACTCAATTTCCTTCTGAAAAAAAAAAGGGGGGGATTCTGTGTAGTGCAGATGAGACTCACAAAGAAAAAGGCTGCTGATCCACCCAGCAGCAAGGCTCCATCAGAGATTGCACCTTCAGCTATTGATGCCTGCTGAACCTGTGCTCCCTGCCTCCAGGACAAGAGCTCCAGCATCTGCCATGACCCTCTCTCTCCCCAGAGGCAATGCTGATTTTCCTTCCTCCAGCCTAAATCAGCATGATTGTTAAGAGAGTTTATGAAACATACAAGGGTAGTTGTTTAATCTGGGTCAATCATTGACCATAAATCTTATCCATGTAAACATTAAAGGTAGGAATCCTCCTGCCGAAGTCTGGCAAAAAAGGTGAAGAACTGCCTGAGTACAATGGCTCATTCATCCACACATCCAGCAAATTATTATTGAGCACCGCCTATGCGCTGGGTGCTGGGAGCACAGCAGAGGCAAATAGGGCCTTCTGCCCTTGCACTGTTTATAGTCATCCCCTTGTCCCTTGGGGACCTTGGTCATATCCCTTCCTCTCTCTGGGCTTTAGAAACCTCTAGATTCTCTTTGAGTCTAGGATGTGAAGACAAAATAAAACCTGAGGTCTGGGAAGCAGAAGTTAAAAGGGTGCCTAGGTCATGACTTTATGTGGCTGGCTTGATTAATCCTGCTGCTTAAGTTAAGATTCAATTATAAGAACTTGGTCTTTGTTGGTGTGTTGCTGCAAAAAGAACTGGTAACCTCCAACAGCGACCCCGGATACAGGAATGGGGAGAGTTTTTAGGGAGATAAAAGGCAGGATACCACCTGACTCTGCTTTTTCTTCAACACCCTCGTCTCCATCAGGGAGACTAGGTGGGAATGGCATGGACATCGGAGGCCTTTGTCATCCGGCCGTGGCCTGTGCCTACCCTCACCTGCTACACATCCCGTTGTGGTGGCCTACTCCAGCCTCAGCAGACCACTGCCCGCTGGTGGACAAACCCCACAGGCTCCTGTTCCTCCCTCTTCTCATGCTTTCCTCAGGCCGGAGCACCTTTCTCTCTGATCCATCTTCCAAGGCTCAGCTCACACCCACCTCCTCTGTGGGGTCACCTTCTCAGACGTCTCCTCAGCACTGACCATCCTGACAACGTGATGCTCACAGCTGTTAGCACGATTAATTTGTTGTGTGTGTGTGTCATTCTCTCTCACACTCTGAGCTGCAGAAATCACAGGGCTGTGTGCAATTTACCCCCAACCCCTCCAGCACTGTTCACAGGAGCTGCCATTTGAGGTGGTGCTTTCCTTCTGCTAAAATCCTGATCCCGGATTTCCTACCTTGAAATCACCCTCGTTCCCTTTTCCCCCATGCACACACAGGATGTGACTACAGGGACGAGAGATTTGGGGGTTCCATTTTCTTTATGCAAGAACAACTGCTCTCTCTCAAGAGCTAAATGAGGACACAGGTGGGTTTCTATGTAATTTAAGCACCTGATCAGAACATTTTCATGGAAATCAGGAACAGCCCATAAAGCTGTAAGCTTGTGACCTCAAAGAAATAAGGCTGTGTCTAGAAAACACCATGCTACCCAGTTACTGCCAGCTTGGAAAGGCAACATGGGCTCAGGCTGGCGCTACAGACAGCAACTGTAGTTCTCTTGGTCCATCAATTAAGATGAACTGAGTTTTTGCTATTTGCAAAATGGATAACCAACAAGGACATATTGCACAACACGTGGAACGCTACCCAATGTTATGTGCCAGCCTGGGTGGTGCAGAGGGGTAGGGGGCGAATGACTCAGTACCTTCCCTGTTCACCTGAAACTACCTCAATATTTTCATCAGTTTATACCCCAATACAAAATAAAAAGCTTAAAGTTTAAAATAAAAAAGATCTTACAGTGAGAAAAAACAAAAGATGAGCAGAGTCTTGCTGCAGTAACACACAGCCTCACGATTTTAGTGCCTTACCAGGACAGAGGTTTATTTCTCACCCTTCATGTAGATTGCAGGTTTTCAGGGGACTCTGTTCCAGGTTAGGTCTCTCATCCTCAGAGACCCTGGCTCCACCCTCTGGGACATCACCAGTTCTTACAGCTGGAGAAGAACCCAGCAGAGCGTCTCACACTGACAGGTCATGCTCTGACACAGAAGCGAGAGGTGTCCCATCTGTCCACAGCCTGCTGCCCTGTGTAATCCTACAAATGCCCAGAGGCAGAGCACCAGACATGCTGCAGAGCATTTTGGTGCAGTGGTGTTTTGCAGTAGACTCAGGAAACCACTCTAGCTTCTGTCTGACAGGTCTCTCATTCCATCATGCCTTGGGAAATCAGGTTTACAGAGTGATAGGAGACTGAGTGTCTCTGAGAATCACTGTCTAATTCTCTCCTCAGTTTTACTCCTCCTGAGAGGCAGGGTGATGCCATGGAAGAAGCCCCAGGCTGAGAGTGAGGGATCCAGGTTTGATTCTTGCCCTTGTTCCCTTTCTTCTGCACAACCTTGGTTGAGTTTCTCCTTGTGTGAAGTGGAGCCATTCACTATGTGACCTCTGGTACTCTGTACCATCATCAAAACATTCCCTCACCTTTGTAGCAACTTCCAACCCAGGTAAATATTTTGTCCATTTCATTGGCTGGTAATCCTAGTTTGAAATATTTCATTCTTATTTTAAGCTTCAGAAATGATTTTAAAGGAAGGTGAGTGGCACAAGAAGAAGCTCCTGTTACAATGTCCCAGAAGTGCCTGCATCTGGATTCCCGCGTCTCTCCTCCTCACTATGATGGCAGAGGCGGTGAGTGTGGGCTTTGGAGTCAGACCACTAAGCCCAAGTCTGAGACCTGCCACATGCTAATGGCTTTCTCAGCCTAGGCCTCCTTATCCGTAGAAATAAGAGTAGCATTTCCTTATGGGATGATTTTGAGGATCCAGTGAAAGGTCTTAGCACAGAGCTTGGCACAGGGTGAATATTCAGTAAGTGGCAACTGATATTATTAATATCATTATGTTCCCTTCTCCAAGTAGATATTCTGGTTTCAGTAAGTTTAAAAAAGATTTCATGAGAATAGTCAACATGCTAGATGGATTCTCCTTGCCTCCTACCTGTTGTGCAATGACATTAGCGCAGGCAGGTAGCTGAGCTGCTGCCAGGTAAGGTGACCTGAGGCTTGGGAGAGCAGGGTGAGGGAGTGCTGAGTTCATTACCAGAAGACACACTGTGCTGGGGTGGGCAGGATCGAGGCCCCGAGCCCCTGAGGCCCAGCCTCCTGGTCCCCTGCCACGTAGCCATCTCTCCTGCTCCCTGCCCTCGAGGACCTCGCAGTCCCTGCCCAATTTAAAGTTCAGATTCTGCAATGACACAAGTTTGCAGACTTGGCATGATGGGGCTTCAGAGACCCAAGGTTCCCTGTGCTGCCCCCGAAGGGCCTGGCTGGGTGAGGTGGGTAGAGGAGAGACCCTGGACAGGAATCTGAAGACTGGGTCTCACTCCAGTCCTGCCCCCTGGACCTGAGGCTCGAGGGCTGTGACTCTGTGGCCTCGGCCTGGGTGTCCTGGGTGTCTCCTGGCAAGAGTGCTGTGGGGACCTGCACTCATGAAAGGTTAAGGACAGTGAACTGCTGTAGGGGGTGCAGCGCTAGACACTTGTTGGGGATGTGAAGTCAGGGACTGAGGGGGTGGGTGAGTTTCTGCGGGTCCCCTTTCCTTTTTCCCTTCCTGTGCCATTCTCTTTCCTTCTCATGGAACAATGATAACTTGACTCAGCTCAGGGCTTAAAGAGCAGCCTTAAGTACCACTGCAGCAATTGCAAACTTCCCATTTACTATGATTTTTCTCTTGGATTTTTTTTTTTTTGTCAAAACACAGGTCAAATAAAATCTTAGCATTCGTCACCACTTATTTTCCAGCTGCTCAGGACCAGGCCCATCTTGGCACCCCATGGATGCCCACAAACATCCAAACGAGCTCTTGACAGCACTCCCTCACCCTCCAGCCTACTTCTCTTATCTTCCCAGTCTCTCAGGGTGTCTCTCAGGGTAGAGCACTATCCACCCAAATAACCCAGAAGCCTGTCACGGCCCTACAGTCCCCTTCTCCCTCAGCCACCTCTGCCATCAGTTGACTGTCCCCAAGGTTTCTCAGCTCCACCCTCTTTGCCTGACTGCCCACCTGAGTCAGGCCCCATCTGTGCTTCCTCACTTTCTGCCCTTGGGCGGGGGCCTTTCTACTCTGTGCTCTATCTAAAGCCACGTGATATTCCATTTCTCAAAGATAATATTTTTAAAAATTCAAAATAATGTTCATTTTAGAAGTATTGACCATTATTGGAAAGAATAATCAAGAAAAGAGTATTTTTTTCTCTAATCCCATCTCCCAGAGAATCAACTGTTGGCTAATGTTTTTTTATAGTTTTCCATAATTCTCTATAGACATTTTTATATCCATAAGAAAAATACCTTTAAAAACTTGGATTATACTGAATACAAACTTATTTGTTCTGTTTTTTTTTCTGTTAATTATAGTGTGAGCATTTAAAATCATCAAATATTCTTCAAAAGATAAGATTTCTAATGGCTGTTTCACCATCTATCACTGGGCTCCATCAGGATTTATTTAAACATTCTGCTATGATTGTGCTTGAAGAGTTTTACAATTTTTTTTTTTTAGCCACAAATAACCCTCAGATTAATACCCATATATAAATATTTACACCTCTAGTAATTTTCTCAGAGTAATTCCTAGAAATAGGGGTTGGGTGAGAAGGTTTGATATTTTGAAATCTCTTGATTCATCAGTTCAGTTCAGTCATTCAGTTGTGTCTGACTCTTTGCGACCCCATGAATCGCAGCACACCAGGCCTCCCTGTCCATCACCAACTCCCAGAGTTCACTCGCACTCGCGTCCATCGAGACAGTGATGCCATCCAGCCATCTCATCCTCGGTCGTCCCCTTCTCCTCCTGCCCCCAATTCCTCCCAGCATCAAAGTCTTTTCCAATGAGTCAACTCTTCACATGAGGTGGCCAAAGTACTGGAGTTTCAGCTTTAGCATTATTCCTTCCAAAGAAATCCCAGGGCTGATCTCCTTCAGGATGGACAGATTGAGTCTCCTTGCAGTCCAAGAGACTCTCAAGAGTCTTCTCCAACAGCATACTTCAAATACATTAATTCTATGGCGCTCAGGCTTCTTCACAGTCCAACTCTCACAACCATACATGACCACAGGAAAAACCATAGCCTTGACTAGACGGACCTCAGTCGGTAAAGTAATATCTCTGCTTTTGACTATGTTATCTTGGTACCCATAACTTAAATAGCTGGGATTCAGGACACAGTCAGCAGAGCACAGAAGGCCCTGAAGAAGGAGACAGAGCTGAGACAGACCCCGCCCAGGAAGGAGGGATCAGAGGGGCTTTCGGGAAGGGGGTGGGTGTGGGCACCGGGTGAGGACTGAGTGAATTCCCGTAATGCCATGATGCTGGGGAGGTGGTCTCTCTGGCCCTAGTGTGCATACTGCACTCCTCACCTGAGGTTTGCATCATCCCCTCTGGTCCCCAGCCAGTAAAGCCCTGAGAACCCAGCATAGTGCCCAGGATGGTGTGTGATAAGTGTCCAGTGTAAGTTAGCTAAAGGGCCAGAGGTGTCTGGACATGAGAGGCAACAGCAAGGGGGAGACAGAGGCGCAGGAAGGGGCATGATGTTCATGGGGAAACTGGGACTAGTTCCATGTGTCTGGAATGGGTGTGCGGATGGAGTGTGGTGGAAATAAGCAAGCAGTGATGAGGTTGAGTCAGTAGAGGGGATCTGGGTTTTATCCTAGGGGAGATGAGCAAAGGTGACATTGGAGAGATTTAAGCAGGTGAGTAGTATGATCAGATTGGTGTGATTTTTTTGTTTTCTTTTTTTTCAGACAGGTTTTTGTTTGTTTGTTTGTTTTTAGTTAGTGCAGAGGATGGATTTTAGAGTCTGGCACAGCTGTTGCACTATCTGAGAGAGAGAGAAGGTGATGGCGGTATCAGAGAAAGGAGACGACTGACCAGGAGTGGCTGTGAGGTGGCTGCTCTGGGCCCTGGTGATGGACTGAATGTGTAGGGTGGTGAGTGTGAGATATATACGCCTCTGATGACTGCCCGGTTTCTGGCTGGTGACTTAGGAAGTGTTGGTGCTGTTCCCTGAGAGGGTTACAGACCTTTGGGGGCAGAGGGATGAGTTCAGCTGTGGGCACTTTAAGCATGATGTGCCTTTTGTGTTCCTGGAGGGGAAGGGCCAGCAGGAAGACCTTGCCGGCGAGAGCAGCTGATCCAGGTCTGGAACCCTGGTCTCCTGGCTCCCCAAATGGTGGTCCTTGGCTGTCTCCTGACTTGTTTCAGTGACTTCCTAGAAGGCAGGGCTGTGGCCACAAGATACTTCTGCTCCTCACTTGTGTCTGTCCACATGTTCAGACTAAGCCCCTGACTGCCTGGAGCAGCACAGGATCAGGTCCCCAGGTGTGACATGTGAGGGCTTCTGAGTGACAGTTCAGTTCAGTTCAGTTCAGTTCAGTTCAGTTTCTCAGTCGTGTCCAACTGTTGTGACCCCATGGACTGTGGCAGGCCAGGCTTCCCCACCCAACACTAACTCCCAGAGCTCACTCAAACTCATGTCCACTGAGTTGGTGATGCCATCCAACCATCTCATCCTCTGTCTTCCCCTTCTCCTCCTGCCTCCAACCTTTCCCAGCAGCAGTGTCTTTTCCAATGAGTCAGTTCTTCGCATCATGTGGCCAAAATATTGGAGCTTCAGGTTCAGTATCAGTTCTTCCAATGAATATTCAGGATTGATTGCCTTTAGGATTGATTCGTTTGAACTCCTTGCTGTCCAAGGGACTCGCAAGAGTCTTCTCCAACACCACAGTTCAAAAGCATCAATTCTTCGTTGCTCAACTTTCTTTATGGCACAACTCTCACATCCATACATGACTACTGGAAAAACCACAGCTTTGACTAGACAGACCTTTGTTGGCAAAGTAATGTGTCTGCTTTTTAATATGCTGTCTAGGCTTGTCATAATTTTTCTTCCAAGTAGCAAAGTATCTTTTAATTTCATGGCTGTGTCACCATATACAGTGATTTTTGGAGCCCAAGAAAATAGTCTGTCACTGTTTCCATTGTTTCCTCGTTTGTTTGCCATGAAGTAATTGGATTGGATGCCATGATCTTTGTTTTTTGAATGTTGAGTTTTAAACTAGCTTTTTCACTCTCCTCTTTCACCATCAAGAGGCTCTTTAGTTCCTCTTCAATTTCTGCCAATAGGGTGGTGTCATCTCTGTATTTGAGTGATAGTTCAATAACCAGTTGGGAAAGCTCTGTGGAGCTGTAGAGAAAAGCCTCTAAAGAGTCCTGCCCTCGAGGCACCCACATTGTTATGAAATATTGTGGACACAAAGCAGAAGAGCATCAGTTCAGTTCAGTCACTCAGTCGTGTCCGACTCTTTGTGACCCCATGGACTGCAGCATGCCAGGCCTCCCTGTCCATCATCAAGTCCTGGAGTTTACTCAAACTCATGCCCATTGAGTTGGTGACACCATCCAACAATTTCATCCTCTGTTGTCCCCTTCTCCTTCCGCCTTCAATCTTTCCCAGCATCAGGGTCTTTTCAAATGTCAGTTCTTTGTATCAGGTGGCCAAAGTATTGGAGTTTCAGCTTCAACATCAGTCAGAAGGGCTTTGTTACCAAACAAAAGGTTCCAACAAAGTGTGGTGGGATACAAAGGAGACAGCCCCTTTAAAGGGCTAGGAAAGGCTGTGTTCAAGTGATGGTGTCTAAAGTGACTTGAAAAAAAAATCCCAGATCTCCCCAGAGAACAGCATGGACAACATACAGAGGTGTGGGGAGTACAGACAGTGTAGAGAGGGGTTGGTGGTGCGCAGGGGTGAGTAGAACATGGGACTCACAAATTGGGAGCTGTTTTCTGGAGGCCCGAGGACTCAGCTAAAGAATGTGGTCTTCCTGCTCTGATAATGGGGAGCAAACATAGGTTCTTGGGTGGTGAATCAGCCAGGATCTGGCCAAAGTAGCAGGACCAGTGTGAGTGATGTGAGGCTTTGTTGTGGAGAACAGAGCTGTCATTTGTGGCAGCTATAAGAGTATCAGTGCCATGCTCGGCTTCTGCGCTTGGTGTCGGGTCTGAATCTGCTCTCAGGTGGCGTGAAGGCGCAGGTGAGGACAGACCAGGGCACAGGAGGACACGCTGGAACCCGTGTCTGGCCCTCACTGTCTTGGACTCAGGGACACTGGTGACCCGCAGGAGGAGCTGGCACTCTCTGCATTGGAGCTCCCTTCGCTCGGGCCTCAGAGCAGCTGCAGGTGGCCTGGCAGGAGCCAGAGGGGCTGCACTGACAGCAAGTGAGGGCTCCACCACCTCAGCGTGGCCTTGCCTCTGCCTTCCCATCCCTTCCAGATTCTCTCGTGCTCAACCCAAACCCAGATCCTGAGAGCAAAGAAAGCTCTTGGAGAGCCGGTTGAAACCTAGCTGGATACTCCAGTCCAGAGTCACACAAGCCAGGTAACCAGTGCTCCCTGGGGTGATTAATCTGGAAGCAGCCAGTGAGGCAGAGCTGGCCAGAGAATGGAAGCTCTAGAAATCTCTAGTAGCTCCTGGGGAGACTGTAGGGTAGTGGCGTTGTCACCAGGCTCTCCAGGAATTCCTTAGTCTTACCCCTCCCTCCAGAAGTGGCGTAGGTGGGCATCCCCAACCCTTGGTGTCTGCTCTAGCCAGTGCCTTGAATGATTGGCCAAGGAGGTGGAAGTGGAAGGAAGAGGTCATTTCTGAGTAGAAGCTGCAGGAATCCACACAAGCTTTGTCATCTGCTCTTCTTTTGCCATTTCACCAGCAGTGTGCCATATGGCAGATGCTTTATTATTTTGAGGCCCACAGGATGAAAAAGATGAAGTAGACCCCTCCATCCAATCTCGGATGGAACTGGAGAGTGAGCAAGAAAAAGAACCTTTGTGTTTTCAAGCCTTTGCAGTTATGAAGTCACGCCACAGTATAACTAGCTCCCCAGGTGGTGCTAGCAGTAAAGAATCCCCCTGCCAATACAGGAGACATAAGAGGTCCTGGTTTGATATCTGGGTCTGGAAGTTCCCCTGGAGGAGGACTTGGCAACCCACTTGAGTATTCTCGCCTGAAGAATGCCATGGACAAAGAACTCTGGCAGGCTAGAGTCCATAGGTTCCCAAAGATTTGGACAGGACTAAAGTGACTTAACACCCCACTCCAGTACTTTTGCCTGGACAATCGCATGGATGGAGGAGCCTTGTAGGCTGCAGTCCATGGGGTCACTAGAGTCGGACAGGACTGAGCGACTTCGCTTTCACTTTTCACTTTTATTCATTGGAGAAGGAAATGGCAACCCACTCCAGTGTTCTTGCCTGGAGAATCCCAGGGACAGGGAAGCCTGGTGGGCTGCTGTCTATTGGGTCACACAGAGTCGGGCACGACTGAAGTGACTTAGCGGCAGCAGCAACAAAGCGACTCAGCACACACACACCTGCCTGACGGACTTAGAGAACAACAGGAAAGCGGGCCATCTTCCTGGAGAGGAGATCTCCCCTCAGCAGAGCTATGGTGGCAGCTTTCACCTCTGCATTCCTCAGACTGTAGATGATGGGGTTCAGCGAGGGGACCACGACCCCGTAGAACAATGCAAGAAGCTTATCCAAGTAGAGGTCCTTGGCCTTGGGCTTGAAGTACATGAAGGAGATGGTCCCATAGAAAATCACCACCACTGTGAGGTGGGCAGAGCAGGTAGAGAAGGCTTTGTGCCGGCTGGCAGCAAAGGGCACCCTCAGGATGGCAGTGAGGATGAACACATAGGACAGGAAGATGATGAGCAGTGGGGGCAGTGTCACGACAGCTGCAGACACCATTAATAGCAGTGCATTGAGAGAGATGTCCCCACAGGCTAGTTTCAGCACCGCCAAGATCTCACAGAAGAAGTGGTTGATGATATTGTGGCCACAGAAGGGGAGGCTCCAGGTGAGAATGGATTGGAGAAGGGAGTTGGCAAAGCCTGCCCCCCAGCTCAGCACCGCCATCCACATGCTCATGTGCCAGCTCATGAGCTCTGAGTAGCGAAGCGGCAGGCAGATGGCCACGTACCGGTCACACGCCATCATGGCCAAGAGCACGCACTCCGTGGAGCCCAGCGCCAGGGTCAGGTACATCTGCAGGGCACAGCCAGGGAAGGAGATGGTGCTTTGGGTTTCTAGGAAGTTGGCCAGCATGAGAGGCACGAAGGAGGATGTGCCACAGATGTCCATGAGGGCGAGGTTGCTGAGGAAGAAGTACATGGGGGTGTGCAGGCGGGGGTCCAGCACGTTCAGCCCGATGAGGAGGGCGTTCCCCAGCACATTCACAGAGTAGATGCCCAGGCAGAGCACAAACAGCACCATCTCTAGGTTGTGGTGGTCGTGTAGCCCCAGCAGGACAAACTCTGTCACGATTGTCTGGTTTGCCCCATTTGTCTCACTCTCCATCCATCTCATTCTCCCTCTTTTCCCATCTGCACCACGAAGATGTTGGATTAAGCACCAGTGGGCCTGGGAGCCAAGCAACGTGGATGTGTTACCTGGGGTGAGTCAGCCCTGCCTCTGGAACTCAGTTTCACCATCAGTACAATGAGAGAGTGGACTTCAGGTCTGCAAGCCAGCCCCCTCAGTTCTGTCGTTCCGGGGTAAATTTCATGAGATGGGGTCCATTCTAATCTGCTAGGCCCTTCTCTGTTCTCCCCCAGCTGTCCTAAGGGAGAGAAGAGAATAAATTCTTGTTTCTCAAGCTCCTTTTGAATCTGCAGTGTACTTGGCTATTAAGAGGAAGCACATTTTCTAGGTTATGACTTCATGTGGCTGAATGATGCCCATAGGATTTCAGATTCATTCACTCACTGAGGATTTGTTGAGTGCCTACCCTGTGCAGGGTGTTTTGTTGCTGGGCTATAGCAGTAAGAAAACTGCGTGGACAAAAACATGCCACATTTGTAACAAGTGTTGCTCCTCTTTCTCAAATTAAGTGGGATGAGCTTGGGAACGCAGGTGGGTGATGAGTGATGGTCACCCCATTCCTTTGGGCATAAAGGTTGAACATTTCTACCACATAGGATGTACAAGCCTTATTCAGGAGTCTCTCCTTAAGATCAGAGACCATGCATTGATTTTAAAAGAGTATATAAGAACATATGTATCCCAGTAGAGCCATTGGTCAAAACATTTAATCCTGGTCCTAAAGGCAAAGTGAGTCTCCTCTTGGCCTCCATTTTTAGAATAAATGATGTTGATAATAATATTTCACAGGAGGGAAAGGCAGGTTCTAATCTGGCAGAGGTGTCCTGGGTCATTGACCAGCTCTATAAAGGGAAGGTGGAAAGCGGCCACAGTCTTTGCCCAGGAGCCTCCATGGCTCTTCTAAGCTGGTCTCAGCCCCCTGGGAAATGCCAGTGTCTGGAGTGAGCCAAGTGTCAAGTGTCAAACGGAGAGCTGTCTTGTGGCCCAGGTGACCCCCTGTTCTTAGGGATAAATAGGAGCTGATAGTGAACTTTAACTTGTCAGAAGATCAAATCACCCCTCCCTCCATCTCTTCACTCCTAGATTGACGTGAGGCCAGTGTCCTATGACAACGTTAGAGTCCTCTCTGTCCTTCAGCAATGGTTCCCTCCCTCTCTCTTCCTGTAGAATTGCATCTATTGTTCATATCAGCCGGTGAACTTTCTCTTTCTAAATAAACCATGTCTTTCCCCAGAGCTGTAAGTTTGCCCAAGAAGTTCCCTTTTGAAGGCTTGTCCTCCCTCTCTTCCCCACTAGGGGGATGCTTCTTCTCCTCTGCAGAGCCCAGCTCCTCTCTCCTCTCCTGCCTGCCCCCTGCACAGTTGCCTGCTCCCTTCTTCATCCCACAGCCCTTGGCCATCCTTTCTGTTCTTGCGCTGCACACCCGTCTCCTCTGTCACACCGGATAGCAGACTCTGTCTACTTCCTCCAGGCACCTCATACTGCAAATGCTTCCAAGGCCAGTCAGTCAACAGATAGTTCAAAAACCCAGCACTGCATAACAGCTTCATAACTAAGGATAGCTCTGCAATATTGACCAAGTCACTTGGCCCATGAGACTCAATTTCCTTTTGAAAAGTGGGGATTCTGTGTAGTCCAGATGAGACTCACACAATAAAGTACCAGTAAATTGCCTAGCGGCAAGGCTTCAGGTCAGAGACTGCGCCTTCAACCATTGCACCTGCTGGATCTGTGCTCCCCTCCTCCCAGACAAGACCTCCAGCATCTCTCAGGACGCCCTCTCTCCCCAGAGCCTGTGCTGGTTTTCCCTCCTCCAGCCTAAATGAGGGTGATATTGTTAAGGAAGTTTCTGGATCATATTGGGTAGGTGATTAATCTGGGTCAGTCACTGACTGTAAATCTTACCCATGTAAACATTTGAAGGTAGGGATTCTCTTGCTGAAGTTTGGCAAAAAGGTGAATAACTGCCTGAGTGTGATGGCTTATTAATCTACACATCCAGGATATTATTATTGAGCACCTACTATGCACTGAGTGCTGGCGACACAGCAGAGGCTTATGTGCCTCCTTCCCTCGTGGTGTTTACAATCATCCCCTTGTCTGTTGGTGGCCTTGATCCTATTCCATCCTCTCACTTGGCTCTAGAAACATCTAGATTCTCTTTGAGTCTGGAATGTAAGGACAGAGTAAAACTTGAGGTCTGGAAAGAAGAAGTTAGAAAAGGGCAGGTCTCTCCTAGGTTATGACTTCATGTGGCTGGATTAAGTCCACAGCTTCATTTCAGATTCAAGTAAAAGGCCTTTGTCTATGTCCAAGGGTTCTGATAACCTCCAGTTCTGATACTGGACACAGGAGTGGGGATGTTTTCAGACAAGTAAAAGGTAGGAAACCTCCTAACTCTGCATTTCTCTCCCCAAACTTGTCTCCATCAGAGAGACCAAGTGGGAATGGCATGTACATCAGAGGGCTTTGTCATCAGGCCCTGGCCTCCCCTCAGCCCTTCCTCACCTCCTGCACCTTCGGCATGCCTCCCCACCTCAGCAGACCACACTCCCCATTGGTGGACAAACCCCACAGGCTCCTGTCCCCTCCCTCTTCTGCTTTCCTCAGCACCTTTCTCTCTATGCTCATCCTCCAAGGCTCAGCTCGCGCCCACCTCCTCCCTGGGGCTGCTTCTCAGACGTCTCCACGGCACTGACCGTCCTGACAGCGTGACGCTCACACAGTCGTTAGCATGGTTTGTTGTGTCATTCTCTCTCACACAATAGACTGTGAGCCACGGAAATCAAAGGACTGTGTCCAACTTACCCCTGACCTCTCCAGCGGCCCACACAGGAGCAGCTGTATAAGATCCAGTGCTTTCCTTCTGCTAAAATCCTGATCCCGGATTTCCTGCCTTGAAATCACCCTCCTTTCCCTTTCCCCCATGTGCACACACAGGATGTGATCACAAGGATGAGAGCTTTGGGGGTGCCATCTCCTCCATGCAAGAACAACTGCTCTTTCTCAAGAGCTAAATGAAGGGACAAGTGGGTTTCCTTGCAATTTAAGCATCTGATCAGAACACATTCATGGAAATCAGGAATAGCCCATGAAGCTGTAGGCTTGTGACCCCAAAGAAATAAGACTCTGACTAGAAAATACCATGCTGCCAGGTTACTGCCAGCTTGGACTGCAACATAGGCTCAGGCTGGCACCACAGACAGCAACTGTGGCTCTCTTGGTCCATCAAGATGGGCTGAATTTTGGCTATATTCAAAATGGATAACTAACAAGGACGTATTGCACAACACATGGAACTCTACCCAGTGTTATGTGCCAGCCTGGGTGGTGTGGAGGGGTAGGGGGAGAATGGGTCCTTGCATCTGAATGAATGAGTCCCTTCCCTGTTCACCTGAAACTACCTCAATATTGTTCATCAGTTTATACCCCAATACAAAATAAAAAGCTTAAAGTTTAAAATAAAAAAGATCTTACAGTGGAAAAAAAAAGATGAGCAGAGTCTTGCAGCAGTAACACACAGCCTCATGATTTTAGTGACTTACCAGAACAGAGGTTTAGTTCTCACCCTTCGTGTAGTTTGCAGGTTTTCAGGGGGCTCTGTTCCAGGTTGTCATCCTCAGAGACCCTGGCTCCACTCTCTGGGACGTCACCAGTTCTTACAGCTGGGGAAGAACCCAGCAGAGCGTCTCACACTGACAGGTCACTGCTCTGACCCAGAAGCGACATGTGTCCCATCTGACCACAGCCTGCTGCCCTGTGTAATCCTACAAATGCCCAGAGAAGGAGGACCAGACATGCTGCAGAGCATTTTGGTGCAATGGTGTTTTGCAGTAGACTAGGAGGCGGACATGACTGAGCGACTTCCCTTTCACTTTTCACTCTCATGCATTGGAGAAGGAAATGGCAACCCACTCCAGTGTTCTTGCCTGGAGAATCCCAGGGACAGGGGAGCCTGGTGGGCTGCTGTCTCTGGGGTCACACAGAGTCGGACATGGCTGAAGCGACTTGGCAGCAGCAGCAGCAGGAAACCGCTCTAACATCTGTCTGACAGGTCTCCCATTCCATCATGTCCTGGAAAGTCAGGTTCACAGAGAATCACTATCTAATTCTTTCCCCACTTTTAGCCCTCCTGAGAGGCAACATAATGCCCTGGAAGGAGGCCTAGACTGGGGGTGAAGTGTTCAGGTTTGATTCTTGCCCTTGTTCCCATTCTGCTCTATGATCATCGTTGTGTTTCTCCTTGTGTGAAATGGAATTATTCAATATGTGGCTTCTTACACTCTGTACCATCCCTGAAATATTCCCTCATCTTGCTAGCAACTTCCAACCCAGGTAAATATCATGTCAGTTTCATTGGCTGGTAAATCTAGTTTGAACCATTTCATTCTTATTTTAAGCTTCAGACATGATTTTAAAAGGAAGGTGAGGAGCACATGAAGAAGCTTCTGTTAGAATGACCCAGAAGTGCCCGCATCTGGATTCCCGCGTCACTCCACACCGTGACGGCAGAGCTGGTGAGTGTGGGCTTTGGAGTCAGACCGCCAAGCCCAAGTCTGAGACCTGCCACTTGCTAATGGCTTTCTCAGTCTCAGCCTCCTTACCTGTAGGGATAAGAATAGTATTTCCTTGTGGGGGAATTTTGAGGATTCAGTGAAAGGTGTTAGCACGAACGTTTGCACAGGGTAAGTATTCAGCAAGAGGTAGTGGATATTGTAGTATCACTTTGTTCCCTTCTCCAAGCAGGTATTCTGGTTTCTGTATGATTAAAAAAGATTTCAGGAGAATAGTCAACATGCTAGATGGATTCTCCCTGCCTCCTACCTGTTGTCCAGTGACATTAGTGCAGGCAGGTGGCTGAGCAGATGATAGGTGAGGTGACCTGAGGCTTGGGAGAGCAGAGTGAGGGAGTGCTGAGTTCATTACCAGCAGACACACTGTGCTGGGGTGGGCCAGGATCGAGGCCCCGAGCCCCCGAGGCCCAGCCTCCTGGTCCCCTGTTATGTAGACATCTCTCCTGCTCCCTGCCTTCTGGGACTCGTAGTCCCTGCCCAATTTAAAGTTCACACTCTGCAATGACACAAGTTTGCAGACTTGGCACAATGTGGCTTCAGAGACTCCAGGTTCCCTGTGATGCCCCAGGAGGGCCTGGTTGGGTGAGGTGGGCACAGGAGAGACACTGGACAGGAATCTGAAGACCAGGTCTCACTGCAGCCCTGCCCCCTGGACCTGAATCTTGGGGGCTATGAAGTGGGGTGTCTCCTGGCGGGAGTGCTGCAGGAACCTGTGCTCATGAAAGGTTGTTATAGTCTAGTCGCTAAGCTGTGTCTGACTCTTTTTGTGAGTTTTGTGACCCTGTGGACTGTAGGCCACCAGGCTACTCTGTCCATGGGTTTTCCTACACAGAAATACTGGAGTTGCCATTCCCTTCTCCAGGGGATCTTCCCAACCCAAGGATCGAAGCTGTGTCTCCTGCACTGGCAGGCGGGTTCTTCACCACTGAGCCAGCAGGGAAGGTTAAGGAAAGGGAACTGCTGTGCGGGGTGAGGCCTGGGCCCCTGTGTCGGACGTGAAGTCAGTGATTGTGCTGGGCGTGTGAGTTTCTGCAGGCCCCCTTTCGTGTTTCCCTTCTCATGCCTTTCTCTTTCCTTCACAAGAAACGATGACAACTTGACAGAGCTTAAGGACTAAAAACAGCCTTAAATAATGCAGCAGTGATTGCACATTTTCTGAATAAACTGTGATGTGTCTCTGGGAATATCTTTTTGTCAAGAACACAGGTTGAAATAAAACATTGGAAGATTGTCACCACTCATTTTCTAACTGCTGAGGAAAGGGACCATCTTGCCACTCCGTGGATGCCCACAGACAAGCTCCCCCTAGCCCTTCCGCCACCTCCAGCCTACTCTTTTCTTCCCCATCTCTGAGGGCGTCTCTCACGGTGGTGCAATATCTACCCAAAAAACCCAAAAGCTCAAGAGCCAAACCACAGTCTCCTCCTTCCTCAGCCATCTCTGCCATCAGCCCAATGTCCCCAGACATCAGCTCCACGCTCTCTGCCTGACTGCCCACCTGGGTCAGGCCCCATCCATGCTTCCTCACTTCCTGCCCTCGGGCATGGGCGCTTCTCCTCTGTGCTCTATCTGGAGCCATGCGATCTTCCATTTCTCAAAAATAATAATAAATTCTAAGTCATGTTCATTTTAGAAGTATTGAGCAAGGTTGGAAAGAATAATGAAGAAAGCAAATCAATCTGTAACTCCATCACCTGTAGGAAACAATTGTTGGTTAATATTTTGTCATAATTTCCCAGGAATTTCTATATACATCAGTTCAGTTCAGTTCAGTTCAGTCGCTCAGTCATGTCCAACTCTTTGTGACCCCATGAATCACAGCACGCCAGGCCTCCCTGTCCATCAGCAACTCCCAGAGTTCACTCAGACTCACGTCCATCGAGTCAGTGATGCCATCCAGCCATTTCATCCTCTGTCGTCCCCTTCTCCTCCTGCCCCCAATCCCTCCCTGCATCAGAGTCTTTTCCAGTGAGTCAACTCTTCACATGAGGTGGCCAAAGTACTGGAGTTTCAGCTTTAGCATCATTCCTTCCAAAGAAATCCCAGGGCTGATCTCCTTCAGAATGGACTGGTTGGATCTCCTTGCAGTCCAAGGGACTCTCAAGAGTCTTCTCCAACACCACAGTTCAAAAGCATCAATTCTTTGGCACTCTGCCTTCTTCACAGTCCAACTCTCACATCCATACATGACCACAGGAAAAACCATAGCCTTGACTAGATGGACCTTAGTCAGCAAAGTAATGTCTCTGCTTTTCAATATACTATCTAGGTTGGTCATAACTTTTCTTCCAAGGAGTAAGCGTCTTTTAATTTCATGGCTGCAGTCACTATCTGCAGTTATTTTGGAGCCCCTCAAAATAAAGTCTGACACTGTTTCCACTGTTTCCCCATCTATTTCCCATGAAGTGATGGGACCAGATGCCATGATCTTTGTTTTCTGAATGTTGAGCTTTAAGCCAACTTTTTCACTCTCCTCTTTCACTTTCATCAAGAGGCTTTTTAGTTCCTCTTCACTTTCTGCCATAAGGATGGTGTCATCTGCATATCTGAGGTTATTGATATTTCTCCCAGAAATCTTGATTTCAGCTTGTGCTTCTTCCAGTCCAGCGTTTCTCATGATGTACTCTGCATATAAGTTAAATAAGCAGGGTGACAATATACAGCCTTGACATACTCCTTTTCCTATTTGGAACCAGTCTGTTGTTCCATGTCCAGTTCTAACTGCTGCTTCCTGACCTGCATACAGATTTCTCAAGAGGCCTGGAATGTCAGGTCCATGAATCGAGGCAAATTGGAAGTGGTCAAACAAGAGATGGCAAGAGTGAATGTCGACATTCTAGGAATCAGCAAACTAAAATGGATTGGAATGGGTGAATTTAACTCAGACGACCATTATATCTACTACTGCGGGCAGGAATCCCTCAGAAGAAATGGAGTAGCCATCATGGTCAACAAAAGAGTCCAAAATGCAGTACTTGGATGCAATCTCAAAAACAACAGAATGATCTCTGTTCGTCTCCAATACAAACCATTCAATATCACAGTTATTCAGGTCTATGCCCCAACCAGTAATGCTGAAGAAGCTGAAGTTGAATGGTTTTATGAAGACCTACAAGACCTTTTAAAACTAACACCCAACAAAGATGTCCTTTTCATTATAGGGGACTGGAATGCAAAAGTAGGAAGTCAAGAAACACCTGGAGTAACAGGCAAATTTGGCCTTGGAATGTGGAATGAAGCAGGGCAAAGACTAATAGAGTTTTGCCAAGAAAATGCACTGGTCATAGCAAACACCCTCTTCCAACAACACAAGAGAAGACTCTACACATGGACATCACCAGATGGTCAACACCGAAATCAGATTGATTATATTCTTTGCAGCCAAAGATGGAGAAGCTCTAGACAGTCAACAAAAACAAGACCAGGAGCTGACTGTGGCTCCGATCATGAACTCCTTATTGCCAAATTCAGACTCAAATTGAAGAAAGTAGGGAAAACCGCTAGACCATTCAGGTATGACCTAAATCAAATCCCTTATGATTATACAGTGGAAGTGAGAAATAGATTTAAGGGCCTAGATCTGATAGACAGAGTGCCTGATGAACTATGGACAGAAGTTCGTGACATCGTACAGGAGACAGGGATCAAGACCATCCCCATGGAAAAGAAATGCAAAAAAGCAAAATGGCTGTCTGGGGAGGCCTTACAAATAGCTATGGAAAGAAGAGAGGTGAAAAGCAAAGGAGAAAAGGAAAGATATAAGCATCTGAATGCAGAGTTCCAGAGAATAGCAAGAAGAGATAAGAAAGCCTTCTTCAGCAATCAATGCAAAGAAACAGAGGAAAAGAACAGAATGGGAAAGACTAGAGATCTCTTCAAGAAAATTAGAGATACCAAGGGAACATTTCATGCAAAGATGGGCTCGATAAAGGCCAGAAATGGTATGGACCTAACAGAAGCAGAAGATATTAAGAAGAGGTGGCAAGAATACACAGAAGAACTGTACAAAAAAGATCCTCATGACCAAGATAATCATGATGGTGTGATCACTAATCTAGAGCCAGACATCCTGGAATGTGAAGTCAAGTGGGCCTTGGAAAGCATCACTACGAACAAAGCTCGTGGAGGTGATGGAATTTCAGTTGAGCTATTTCAAACCCTAAAAGATGATGCTGTGAAAGTGCTGCACTCAATATGCCAGCAAATTTGGAAAACTCAGCAGTGGCCACAGGACTGGAAAAGGTCAGTTTTCATTCCAATCCCAAAGAAAGGCAATGCCAAAGAATGCTCAAACTACTGCACAATTGCACTCATCTCACATGCTAGTAAAGTAATGCTGAAAATTCTCCAAGCCAGGCTTCAGCAATACGTGAACCGTGAACTTGCTGATGTTCAAGCTGGTTTTAGAAAAGGCAGAGGAACCAGAAGTCAAATTGCCAACATCCGCTGGATCATGGAAAAAGCAAGAGAGTTCCAGAAAAACATCTATTTCTGCTTTATTAACTATGCCAAAGCCTTCTATATACATACTTATTTATATATCCTTAAGAAAATTGAGATTTTATTGAGTACAAAGTTACTTGTTCTACCTTTTTTTATGTTAATTACAGTGTGAACATTTCCCATCCTCAATTATTCTTCAAAAAATAAGATTTACAATGGCTGTGTCACAGTCCATCATTGGGCTCCATCAGAATTTATTTACACATTCTGCCCCAGTTGGACATTATGAGTCTTACAATTTTTTGTTACCCAAAATACCTCTGTGATTAATATCATATAGATAGATAAATAGATAAATCTTTGTACCTGTAATAATTTTCTCCGAGTAATTCCTAAAAGTAGAGGTGTTGGGTCAAAGGGTGTGAAGTTTTCAAGTCTCTTGATTCATACCCACAACTTACTTGGCAGGAAGTTCATATAAATGTATTCCCACCCTCACCAGTTATTATGACATTACCTGCTTCACTGCACTATAGTTAACAATATATGTTAGAAAAATTCTTTGTTAGTTTCATGGGTGAAGTATGGTGTCTAATCAGTGACCCTGCTAAAAGTAAGTGTGATTGCAAACTCCCAGTCCCCACAGCATGAAGTCCAAACTCCTGGCATGGCATCAGAGGCCTAGCAGAACATCTCTGCAGAAGCTTCGCCCTGGCTTGGTCAGCTGTGGGCTGTGGGCTGTGCTGCTCTCCTCTGTGCCTCTGCTCTGACCAACAGAGGAAGCAGGAAAGGGACTGGAGGGTACCTGAGGGCTCAGACAGGGACTGTGCTTACCTACAGGGCGCAGGAGAGCTGGCCTGTTGCTCGGTGGCCGAGCTCTCCCATCAAACAAGATGGTGCCACTGAGGCCAGAGAGGGCAGGGAATGGAGACGCTCTCAAGTCTGAGTCCGTTTCCTCTGTGTGTTCAAGCCTGGGAAGAGGCTGAGCTCCAGGAAGAGGTGGAAATGGCAGGCTCTTAGTAGGTGGGTTGAAGAAGGGTGAAGCAGAGTCTCCCCAAGGCCACATGAAGCCTGGATGCTCGGCAGGGAGGCAATGGAGCGGCTGCTGCTAAAGCGACAGAGGAAGCCAGACCCTCAGCTGCTCTGGTGACCAGTGTCCCAGGGCCTGGGCTGGGCTGGAAATCTTGGGGGCTGGGCCTCGTCACTGCCTCTGCCCAGGCGCTAGACTGTGCCTGTCATCTGTGAACTTCATCTCAGCTCTGATCAGATTTGGGGAGGACCCCAGGCTCTGCCCTACCTTGATGTGTTTTCTGTTTAGTTAAGAAACCAGTGTGAGCTTGGGGTTGGGCAGGGCCAGACCTTGGGACAGAGTAAAATCCAGTATTACTGGCTCTTGCTGCTAAGTCACTTCAGTCGTGTCCGACTCTGTGCGACCGCATAGACGGCAGCCCACCAGGCTCCCCCATCCCAGGGATTCTCCAGGCAAGAATACTGGAGTGGGTTGCCATTTCCTTTTCCAAAGCATGAAAGTGAAAAGTGAAAGTGAAGTCGCTCAGTTGTATCCTACATTTAGAGACCCCATGGACTGCAGCCTACCAGGCTCCTCCATCCATAGGATTTTCCAGGCAAGAATACTGGTGTGGGGGGCCATTGACTTCTCCGTACTGGCTCTTAGAGCAACACTGAAATAAAGCAGGAGGAGCACAGTGAGAGGTGCAGAGTGGGGAGGCTTCCTGGAGGAGGTGTCGTTCAAGATGGGCCTTGAGGTGGGGGTAGGGGTAAATCAGGAGTTGGGGATTAACAGATTTTCAGTACTCTATATAAAATAGGAAAACAACAAGGACCTCATGTGTAGCTTAGGGAATTACATTTTAAAAATAAAAAGACGGGCCTTGAGGATTAGGCAGTCCTTTTACACATGGAGCTGTGTGCTGGGTGGGGGCTGCCTTGTGGGAAGAACCAAGAAGGGCACAGAGCCGGGCATTGCTGGGCGCACAAGGCTCCTGCCTGGTTGGTGTGTGCCGCTGACAGGAGGGAGTCTGTGGTGCAGAGGGTGGGGAAGGGGGTTGGTCCTGACCAGCAGGGACAGGCTGCAGGGGTCTGGAATGCACCCAGCAAAGCCCTTTCAATTCATCCTGAGAGCTCTGGGAGCCATTCAGGAGTCTCAGGCAAGAGAGAGACATGATCAAATAGACTTTTCCGAAATATCCCTCTGGATGACCCTTGGAGAGTAGATTGGGAGAACAAGATTGAAATCTTGAGGCCAGCCGGGAGGCTGGTGTGAAGATGCGGGGAGTGATGCTGAGAGCTGGCCCAGGGCTCTGCCTGGGGAAGCAACAAAGGTGGAACTGTGAGCCCGGATCTGTGGCAGGATCAGTGGGAGGTGGTGCTGCCTTTCTGGGTTGAAGATTCCAGACCCCCAACCCTGAGCCCTACCCATCCTCTCTGTAGGTGAAGGCAGACCTGAGCTGCTAACCTGCAGGAGCCCTGGCCTCCCTCACCTGGAGGTCCGTATCCTGCCCCACACCTTCCTGGCGGCCTCCTTCACCTCCTTGTTCCTCAGGCTGTAGATGACGGGGTTCAGCATGGGTGTGACCACGGCATAGAGGACCGTGAAGACCTCGTCAGAGATACGGGCCTCCTTGCTCTTGGGTTTCATGTACATGAAGATGACGGTGCCGTAGAAAAGCATCACCACGGCCAGGTGTGCTGAGCAAGTAGAGAAGGCTTTGCGGCGCCCAGCGGCTGAGGGTACCCTCAGGGTGGTGGCCAGGATAAGCGTGTAGGACAGGCAGATGAAGGCCAGGGGCACGGGCAGCAGCAAGATGGCACCCACCAGCAGGAAGACCTCACTGATGGACGTGTCGCCACAGGCCAGCTTCAGGACTGCCAGGATCTCGCAGGTGAAGTGACTGACCACACGGTAACCGCAGAAGGGCAGCCTCATGGCAATGACTGTCTCAGTCACTGACTTGCAGAGGCAGAGGACCCAGGCGGCTCCCGCCAGCAACCAGCAGAGCCGGTGGCTCATCAGCACGGGGTACCTAAGGGGCCGGCAGATGGCCAGGTAGCGATCATAGGCCATGATGGCAAGCAGCAGGCACTCTGTGGAGCCTGTAGACAGACTCAGACACATCTGGAGTGCACAGCCAAGAAAGGAGATGGTCTTCTGGGCTGACAGGAGGTGGACAAGCATCAGGGGCACGAAAGTGGACGTGTAGCAGATGTCCAGGATGGAGAGGTTGCCCAGGAAGAAGTACATGGGTGTGTGCAGGCGGGCATCCAGCACGCTGACCGCCACGATGCCTGTGTTCCCCAGCAGGGCCACCAGGTACATGGCTGAGCACAGAGGGAAGAGCAGGTGCTCCAGGGCAGGGTAACCTGAAAATCCTTTCAGGAAGAACTCAGACACCTCTGTGCTGTTGACTGGCTCCATATCACAGAGCTCTGGAGGGATGCATGGCTGGGAGGCAGGGAAAGAGGGTGCAGGGTTTAGGGGTGAAGCGTACTGCTAGAGCCTTTTCGAGCCCTGACACACTTTCTCTCTGAGACTTTGGGCAGTCCCCATACTTCTTCCAGTTCTCAATAGAACCACATGAAAAATGAGGATTTGATGTGGGTCAGAATTTCTCTGAGAGAGTGTTAATGGAAATGTGGGCAATCTGAAAAAGCAATTTGAAACAACATTGGATTAATCAAAAGTAAATAATTTACTGCAGAGTTTCTCAGAGTCGTTAACACACCGCTCTGATTTGTGACCTTCTGAAAGTGATGCAGAGAGTAGGTAGTTCCCAAACTTATTTGACCATAGATCCTCCTTTTACAGAGCACCCGTTAACCTTCTGCAAATAAGTATTCTAGCAGCATTAGAGAAGGCAGTGGCACCCCACTCCAGTACTCTTGCCTGGAAAGTCCTATGAACAAAGGAGCCTGGTAGGCTGCAGTCCATGGGGTCGCTAAGAGTCGGACACGACTGAGTGACTTTCCTTTCAATTTTCACTTTCATGCATTGAAGAAGGAAATGGCAACCCACTCCAATGTTCTTGCCTGGAGAATCCCAGAGACAGGGGAGCCTGGTGAGCTGCCGTCTATGGGGTCACACAGAGTCGGACACGACTGAAGCGACTTAGCAGTAGCAGCAGCAGCATAGTTTCGGGAACAATGGGCTGGATGAAATGTCCTCAAATCTTAGAATCACCTGTAAAGATTTCATGAGAATCACCTGGAAAGTTTGTGAAAACACAGAGTTTCTATCTTATTAAGTCTGAGTGATGCTGTTTGAGACTCACTGGGCTAGATGGTCTCTGAGGGTCCTCCTGGCTTTCAGGAAGCCTTGAGTTGTATCACACTGTTCCCACTCATGCAGAGGCCTGTCTCATTTATCCCCCAGCCTGCAAAACTCTGACTTGCCTCTGCAGTCAACTCTTGTCTCCAAGCATGAAGCATACGTTGTGCTTGATTGGAGGGGCTCCTGGCCTCTGAGCCTATTAGGGGCTCGTCCACCTGTGAGCCCATTGGTCCTGCTTTATCAGCTACTGTGGATTGACCTTCAGATCTGATCTTCACCATATTTATTGGAAGGACTGATGCTGAAACTGAAGCTCCAATAGTTTGACCACCTGATGCAAAGAGGTGACTCATTAGAAAAGACCCTGATTCTGGGAAAGATTGAAGGCCAGAGAAGGGGGGAAGACAGAGGATGAGATGGTTGGAAGGCACCACTGACTCAAGAGACACGAGTTTGAGCAAGCTCTGGGAGTTGATAATGGACAGGGAAGCCTGGCATGCTGCAGTTCATGGGGTCGCAAAGAGTTGGACATGACTGAGCAGCTGAACTGACTACTGATGTGTTTTTGAGTGAAAATTTGACGGACCTTTCAGCCTGCCTCCTATTTTCTCTTAACCTGAGCCAGGGCTGCTTGGGCTTCATGAACTCCTAGGCATCAAATTAGAATACGCTCTGAGAGATTAATCCATTGGAGCTCCCATTGTGCAGGTAGGGAAACTGAGGCTGCGCAGCAGGTTCCTGGCAAGATGACTCTAGAATCCTGTTCTCCTAACAGCATGACAGCTGCACTGAGCTCACAGCAGATGTTTGCTTCTGTTAAACCCCAAATATTGGTTGTTCTTTCATCACCCTAGATGGACATCTTTCTCCTAAGTGTCTCCCCCTACTCCCAATCTTCTCACCAGCTAAGGAGCAGGACTTAAACTTTCCCTAGTGTTTCAGCTCTTGGAGCCCGTGGGACACACAGTCCAAGCCTGGGTCTGGGTTGGGCACCAGTTCCTGTCAATGCCGCCATTGCTGGAGACAGTTTCCTTCTGTTAGTCCTACTATGTTTATTCCTTTCAGAATCGAGAAGGATTGAGTTCCTATCAGACTCCAGACATGGTGCTAGGCATTGGGAGAAGGAATGAGAACACTGCACCCCCAGGCCAGGAAGCCTCAACCATTCCCTGATAAAAATCCTCTCCTGTTCCTACCTGAGCCTCATCCTGCTTCTGTTTGCATGCCTCTAGTGACGGGAAGATTACTTCCTTAGACACACTTTTCTTTTTGCTGTCAGGCCACTTGAAGCATCACAAAATCCTTCCTGATGTGGACTCTCTCTGGGTCTCCCTGGGCCTCCACCACCGAGTCAGGCCCAGGCTGGGGCCCCTGTGGACTATGCCCTCACATGCACAGACGCGGGGTCCCGAGCTTTGCGTGCTGCCTCAGGGGCGGAGGGGCTTTTCTGCAGCAAAGAGAGCACTGGCCTTGCCCTGGGATCTCAGATAAAAAGTCTTGCCTCGGTTTGACTGTGTCTAGAGACGTTGCAGGGTCAGGAGAGCGTGAGCTGTGAGCTCCCTTCAAGTTTCAGCAGGGGAACTCCAGGCTGGCTTCCTGGAGAGGCATCCTGGACGGAGTAGCAGTGGCAGCAGGAGCCGTGCCAGGGCTGGGGAGGCACAGAGGTGGTGGGCACTGTGCTGCAGCACCAGTGGCTCGGTCAGGCCACAGCCTCCTCCTTTGCATATTTCAATGGACCGCATAATTTATCCCCTAAAGTCATTGGCAACTGTCTGCGGTCAATGGCTGCAGGCACACCTGTCAGAATATACATACACCCACACAGGTCACCGCACAGGCACCTGCCTGCCTGCACAAACACTTGACTGGCAGCCAGGTGCACACATTCACCCGTGAGTATACACACCACATCAGGCTCACGTGTGTGCATGTACAGTCCTTTGCTTGAGTGTATGTGTGGCAGGCACTCTTGTTCTCTTTCCCACACATGCACACACACATGCACACACACACGTACACAACCAGTAGAGCAGGCCCTTGGACCTGTGGCCAGAGCTTCAGAGGACAAGGCAGGACAGAGGAGGTGTGTGGAGAGCAGGCAGGGGCCCTGGACATATCACGGGAGAAGCAGCAGCCCTGCGGGCGGGGAGCAGTCTCTGCCTGGGATGAAACATGACGACAAAGAAAGCTCAGACCTGGGACATGGTGAGCAGACCTGCTCAGTGCTTCATCTGCCTTCCGGCCTGAGTGCTGAGAACCTGAGAATCTGAGCCTCTCAGCCTTCTCTCCAGGACTGGGGGCCGAGAAGAGCTGGGAGGAGGGATGTGGCTGCAGGCTGTGGGACGCTGCTTCCCAGAGCTGGGCCAGGGAGCTTCGTTTGCAGAGCCCACAGTGTCTCTCAGTGTATCTTCTGGCCAAACGCTATCTGAAAGCCAGTTCAAGTACCACTTCCCCTGGGGAGCCTCCCTTTATCCTCTCCCAGGCCACCTGAGCCCTCTGTCCTGTATGCATCACGGCCGCGTGTGTGTACCTGGAGGATGGTGCTCAGCTTTTGCTTCCAGCCTGTTGCTTAGCCCCACCAGCCCGCAGGGAGGTCGCCCTCTCCCCTCCTTACCCAGATTCTGAAGGCCAAGCTGAAGCCCCTAGCCTGGCCACAGCCAACTTCTTCCTGTCTCATTGCCACTTCCTGAGGCTAAGACACATTGGGAGTGAGCAGCTGGCTGCTCAATCCAAGCGGTTCCTAGCCTGGATGACACCTGTCCGAACTGGGGTGTGGGGGTTTCCAGCCTGTTGCTTAGCCCCACCAGCCCGCAGGGAGGTCGCCCTCTCCCCTCCTTACCCAGATTCTGAAGGCCAAGCTGAAGCCCCTAGCCTGGCCACAGCCAACTTCTTCCTGTCTCATTGCCACTTCCTGAGGCTAAGACACATTGGGAGTGAGCAGCTGGCTGCTCAATCCAAGCGGTTCCTAGCCTGGATGACACCTGTCCGAACTGGGGTGTGGGGGGTGCTTGCAGATCAGCAAGACCACCCCTTGTTATATATGGGAGAAATGAAGCTCAAAGAAGGAAGGGGCTTGCCCAGTGCTACACAGTGAGTTCGAGGGGAAACCAAGGCTGCAGGAGTTCCCTGGGGCTCCTGATCCCAGCCCCTTCATCTGCCCCATGTCACCATTTTTTTACTTACCTTCAGCCTCTTTCAGATGCATGTGCCTTGTTTCCTGGAAGATGTTTCTGAGACCAGAACCTTCACTGGCTGTAATCAGGAGAAAACAGGTTCAAGAAGCTGGTGTGAGCCTCCTCTATCCAGGGAACCTCAGTGGACAGGACCCAGAGTTTCACATTACTGGAGCTTTCCAAACTAGGAAGACACTTAAACTTTCATAGAGTTTAGTGAAGTGTTTGCAATGTGACACAGTTAAGTGGAGCTCTTAGAATGTGGGAGAAGTAGAACAAGCACTTAGAATTCAGCGCATTCTCTGCAGTGTGTCAGGTTTGGTAGAACTAGGAAATTCTGGTGGGGTCAAGGCTGAGCAGGGTGCCCGGTGGTTCACTCTCAGCAGCCAGGGACTGCCCGTCCGAGCAGTTCCCAGCCCCATGCTGGCCGACAGCCTCCCGGGGAGCAGGGACCTTTCAAAACTCTCTGCACCGGGGGACCACACCATCCCCAAGGCAATTTAGAGGCAGAAGGGGAAATTCACCCAGCTTAGAAACTTTGGGGTCCTTCAGGGATGATGTCCCAAAGACCCAATTATACAGAGTCTGCTTAGAGATCTTAATTGGTGTAGAAAAGTTGGAGGAGATGGCTCAGGGCCAGGAATCCACCCTCACAGGTCAGTCCTCAGTGTGGGCCATGAACGTTTACAGGAGCAATAAATGAATGGATGGGAGGATGCATAATTAAGTCACTGTATAGGCCGCTCTTGGTGAACACATTTAAAGAGATTGGAGTGACTGAATGAACAACTGATAGACAGTTTCACCTTTAAGGGAAACTCTGTCCCCATTAACAGTCACACTCCATTTCCACTCAAGCTTCTTCTGGCCCTCAGTTCAGTTCAGTCACTCAGTCGTGTCCGACTCTTTGCGACCCCATTAATCGCAGCACGCCAGGCCTCCCTGTCCATCACCAACTCCCGGAGTACACTCAGACTCACGTCCATCGAGTCCGTGATGCCATCCAGCCATCTCATCCTCTGTCGTCCCCTTCTCCTCCTGCCCCCAATTCTTCCCAGCATCAGGGTCTTTTCCAATGAGTCAACCCTTCGCATGAGGTGGCCAAAGCACTGGAGCTTCAGCTTTAGCATCATTCCTTCCAAAGAACACCCAGGGCTGATCTCCTTTAGGATGGACTGGTTGGATCTCCTTGCAGTCCAAGGGACTCTCAAGAGTCTTCTCCAATACCACAGTTCAAAAGCATCAATTCTTTGGTGCTCAGCTTGGCCCAGGCCACCACTAATCTACTTTCTCTATATATAATTCTATTCTGGTCATTTTATATAAATGATATCATGTGATATGTGTCCCTTTGTGACTGATTTCTTTCATATATTAGCAGCGTAATGCTTTTAAGGTTGAGCTATATTGTATAGCATGGATCAGTACTTAATTTCTGAGTAAAATTCCATGGTATGTATATATCTTCCTCTATTTGGGCTGCTAGAACAAAATACCATAGACTGGGCAGCTTATAAGCAACAGAAATTTATTTTTCATAGTTGTGGAGGCTTGGCTATTGTAAATTGTGCTGCAATGAACATTGGAATCTTTTCAAATTATATATAGTTTTGTCTAGATATGTGCCCCAGAGTGGGATTGTCGGGTCATGTGGCAACTCTAGTTTTTTGAGGAACCTCCATACGGTTTTCCATAGTGACTGCATCAATTTACATTTCTGGGGTCTATTTTATAAAAGCACTAATACCACTCATGATGCTTTTGAACTGTGGTGTTGGAGAAGACTCTTGAGGGTCCCTTGGACTGCAAGGAGATCCAAACAGTCCATTCTAAAAGAGATCAGTCCTCGGTATTCATTGAAAGGACTGATGTTGAAGCTGAAACTCCAATACTTTGGCCACCTGATGTGAAGAGCTGACTCACTGAAAAAGATCCTGATGCTGGAAAGACTGGGGGCAGGAGAAGAAGGGGACGACAGAGGATGAGATGTTTGTATGGCATCACTGACTCAATGGACATGGGTTTGGGTGGACTCTGGGAGTTGGTGATGGACAGGGAGGCCTGGTGTGCTGCGGTTCATGGGGTCGCAAAGAGTCGGACGTGACTGAGTGACCGAGCTGAGCTGAACTGAATCCCATCCATGAGGGCTTAACCCTTATGACTTAATCATATCCCAAAGGCCCACCTCCTATGATCACATTAGGGTTAGGATCACAACGTGTGACTATTTGGAAGATACAGTATTGTCTACGGCAATGGGTGTTTTGGTTCATGTATTCATCAGTTGAAGGACATTGAGTTCCCACTTTTTGACTGTTATGGATATTATCACTAGGAACATTCACATAATACAAGTTTTTGTATGGATGTATGTTTTCATTTCCTTGGGTACATACCTAAAAATGGAATTGCTGGGTCATATGATAACTCTCCTTAACCTTCTGAGGAATTATCAGACTGTTTTCCAAAAGGACTGCGCCATTTTATATCCCATCAGCAATCTATTATGGTTCCAACTTCTCCAGAACCTCATGAACACTTGTTATTATCTGCCTTTTGGTTATTACCATCCTAGTGGGTGTGATCTCATTGTGGTTTGCAGTTCCTTGATGACAAGTGATGTAGAGCATTTCTCACATGCATATTGGCCATTTATATATCTTTTCTGGAGAAATGGTTATTTAGATCCTTTGCCCATTTTAAAATTGGGTTATTTGTCTTTGCATTACTGTGCACTTTTCCTGGGGCATGTTTAGGATTAACCTCTACTCACTCTGTTTCAGATGGAGTCCGATCCTTTGAAGGAGAGCTTTGGAATTTTCCCTTCTTATAGACTTCCTCTTCCCCTGGATGAAGTCTCTGAGCCATTGCTCTGGGTGCTGGGTGAAGAGTAGTAGGTAGTAGCCTCTTGTCATCTTAGCTTGTCTCTCCCAGCACCCTGAAAGCTGGGGTGAGTGAGATTGGGGCCCAAGTATCCTCTGCTGCTCCATCTGGTGTAGAGCCTCCACCCTACAAGAGGGGACTCTGGGGAGAAAAGGAGCCCCCAACTTCTCAGCTGCACTGACCATAAATTTATCCTCTGTGACTCAGAGTTGGAGGGGATGAGAAATATTGGTGGCCTGCCCCGCCCCATGATAAATGTTTTCTATGCATTTTGAAAAAAAGTGTGTATCCTGCTGTTACTGGGTAAAGTGTTTTATAAATATCAAGTTAGAGAAGAGTGTTGTTCAAATCTTCTCTACCTTCCTCATTTTCTATTTTTTTTTCAATTATTGAAGGAGAGGTGATGAAATCTACAGCTGCAATGATAGATTTGTTTATTTCTCTTTCTGTTCTGTCAGTATTTGCTTCATTTACTTTGAAGTTCTATCATTAGGTACATGAACTGCTAGGATTGTTATGTATGCTTAACGAATTGATCCCTTTGTCATTTTCAAATGACTCTCTTTGTTGTTGTTGTTTAGTCGCTAAGTTATGTCCAAGTCTTTTGTGACCCCATGGACTGTAGCTTGCCAGGCTTCTCTGTCCATGGGGTTCTCCAGGCAAGTATACTGGGGTTGGTTGCCATTTCCTTCTCCAGGGGATCTTCTCAACCCAGGAATTGAACCCAGGTGTCCTTCACTGGCAGGCAGGTTCTTTACCACTGAGCCACCAGGAAAGCCCTTTATCATTGTTAATATTCTTTAAAATCTACTTTATACACTATTACGATAGATGTGGGTCTTTAAAAATTCAATCTGATAACCTCTGCTTTTTAATTGGGGTGTTTAGAGCATTTACATTTAAAATGATTATGAATATGGTTGGGTTTAAATCTTCCATCTTGCTTTTTATTATCTGTTGTCCCATCTGTTATTTTCTCCCTTTTAAATTTTATTCTGTGTTCTTTTGGGTTAACTGAGTATTCATGTGATTTCATTTTATCCCCTGTATTGGATGTGGTGTGTGCGTGTGTGCTTAGTCACTCAGTCGTGTCTGACTCTCTGCAATCCCATGGACTGTAACCCACAAGGCTTCTCTGTCAATGAAATTTCCCAGCAAGAATCCTGGAGCAGGTTGTCATTTCCTTCTCCAGGGGATCTCCTCAACCCAAGCTTTGAGTCTGCATCTCTTTTATCTCCCGCATTGGCAGGTGAGTTCTTTACCACTGTGCCACCTGGGAAGCCCCGTGTGACATACTAGTGATCGTTTATTTTTAGTGGTTGCTTTAAATATAACCTATCAGTTTAGCTTTAATTAATACTGTACCACTTCACCAGTAGTGTGTAAACCTTTTAACAATGCACTTTTATTTCCCGTCTCTTGGGCTTTGAGCTATTGTTGTCATATATTTTTATTTCACATATGTTATGTATCCTGCAATATCATACTACTTTTGCTTCAAATAATCAACTATTTTTAAAAAGAAGTTTAAAAATTAGAGGAAAAAACTGTTATATGTATTTATATATAATATGAAAATCTTTTATATTTATTCATATATAATATCAAAATCTTTTATATTTATTTATATACAATATAAAAATCTTTCATATTATATTTATTTTACACTTCCAGATCTAATTGCTTTGTATAGATCTAGGTTTCCTTCTGGTATCAGTTTTCTTTTACTTGAAGGAATTCTTTTAACATTCTTATAGATATGGCCTACTGATGATAAAGTATTTCAACGTCTGTGTATCTGAAAATATTTTTATTTTGCCTTCATTTTTGAGAAGTAGTCTTGCTTGGTACGTATTTCTGATGGTATTCTCTCCCCAACCCCTCCCCCCTCATATTTTAAAGATGTTTCACAGCTGTCTGGCTCTCATGGTTTCTAGAAAGAGGTCTACTGCCATCCTTATGCTTGTGCCTTTGCATAAGGTGCCTTTTCCCTGGCTGCTTTTAACATTTTTTTTTTTATCATTGGTTTTAAGCAACTTGATTATGATGTGCCTTGGTGTAGGTGTTTTCATGTTTCTTCTGCTTGAGGCTTGTTGAGATTTTTGGATCTGTGGATTGGTAGTTTTCATCATATTTGGAAAAATTTCACCAATTATTTTTTTACATTATTTATTCTGTCACCATTTTCCCAGTTGTACTTATCTTAGGGCACTTGAGGTTGTCCCAAAGATCACTGATACTCCACTCTTTCTTTTCTTTTCCAGTTTTTTCCTCTCTATGTTTTAGTTTAGACAGTTTATATTGCTATGTCATCAAGTTAACCAAATATTTTGTTCTGCAGGTTTTGGTCTGCCATTAATCCCACTCAATATATTAAAAAGAAACCTATAAAATGTTTTAGGTTGGCAGAAGAATTCCAGAACAGTACCTAGGTTTCCTATAAACCCTTCACCAAGCTTTCTCTAATGTTAACACCTTAAATAAACATAGTACATCTATCAAAACTAAGAAATTAACACTAATACAATACAATTAAACTACAGGCTTTACTCAAATTTCACCAATTTCCCACTAATGTCATTTTTATTTTCTGGAGCCAGTCAAGAGTACCATGTTGCACTGAGTCATCTAATATAATTTTTGTCTCAGAAATACTATTTTTCATGTTTAAAAATTCTCTCTTTCCTTAACATGTGAAGCTTGCTGTGTAACAAATCACAATATAGACATTTACAGTGTAGACATTTCCATATACTTATTTGTTTCTTGATAAGATGGTGCTTAATGATCTGTTGTATAAATATACTAAATCTTACTTGACCATTTCCTGTTTTAAATCTCCAGTGTTCTTCTTTTTGCCGTGCAAACAGTCTGCACAGAATGATTCTATGCAGCTCTTTGACACACACATCTATGCAGCTCTTTGACACACACATCTTTTTTCCTATCTTGGTAGGAAATTATTAGGTCAAAAGTATAATTATTTAAATTTTTGAAAGATGCAACCAAATTGCCCTCAAAAATGCTGTCTTAATTTAGATCTCCAAGTGTGCAACAGTACTCATTTCTCCATACCCTGACAGATATTGCGTGTTATCAGCCTTTTATATTTTGCCTTATGATGGGTGAAAATAGATATCGTTTTACTGTACATTTTTCTTATTACTAACCCTGTTGAACATAATTTTATACATCAACTTTTGCTGTTAAATATTTTCCTTTTGTGAATTGTCTTCATATTTTATGCCCACTCTTCTAATTTTGAAAACTATTGATTTCTAAGAGTCCCTTATGTATTCTCTCCGATATCCTCTGTTTATTATATGTGTGGCGAATTTTTCCTCTCATTTGGCCTTTCTGTTTGTTTATGGTGCCTTTTGTTATATAGAAGTTTAATGATTTGGGGTAATTAAATTTCTTTCTCTTGCTTCATATCTCTACACTTTTAAATACATAGTCTTTTCTATATTTTATCCTAGTACTTTTAAAAAGTTTTTTTTTAATTTCACTCTTATTTTATCTGGATTTATTTATCTAGTTATTTACTTGCAAAATAGGATAAATTTGTTTACTTGCCTCAACAGAATTTATTGTAAAGGTTATCCTTTTCTCAATATTTAAAAATGCTATTTTTATCAATACTAATTTTTCGTATGAGTCTCTTTCTAGGCTCACTGTTTTGTTCCCAAAAGTTTTATGGTTTTTTTTTTTTTTTACTGTTGCCATATGCACTGTTCAGTTACTATAGATTTGTAGAGTGTACTGATATCCTTTAGGGCAAATTTTCTCTTATTAGCTTATTCAATAATATATTGTCTATCCTTGCAACTTTTCTTTTCCAGAAAAATTTTGCAATAAGCTTATCAAAATTTCATAAAAATTCTGAGATTTTGCTTTTCATTTATTGACTAACTTGGGGGCAAAAGTGACATTTTCATGAAATCAAGCTTTCCCCTTTAGGAACACTGCTGCTCAGTCGCTTCAGTCGTGTCCCACTCTTTGTGACCCTAAGGGCTGTAGCTCACCAGGCTCCTCTGCCCTTGAGGATTCTCCTGACAAGAATACTGGAGTGGGTTGCCATGCTTTCCTCCAGGGGATCTTCCCGACCCAGAATCAACCCACATCTCCTCCATTGCAGTCGAATGCTCTACGGCTGAGCCACTAGGGAAGCCCTTCAGAAACATTGTCTCTCCATTAATCCAGGTCTTTTACTGTGAACTGATCACATAGCTCTTTTGTAACCTGTTAATGAAGTGATTCCCATCCATATGGTTCCCATATTGAACTCTCCTTGTATTTCTGAGATAAACCCATCTTCCTCATGCTATTTCATTCTTGTCTGTTTAGGATTGACTTGGGTTGAGCTGAAGGGCTCCAGCTCCTGGGCTCCACCTGGTGGGCATCAGGCCATTCTTCTGGACTTTTGGGGTTGGGGAGTTGGAGTGGCTGTGAGACCTTGAATTGCAGGGCTCCAGCCCAGGCAGATCTCTATGGCAGTAGAATAATAGATGTAAGAATCTGGTAGAAATAAAATCTGTGTGTCCCAGCTCTGTGGGTCTTTATCTGGCCACCTTGGGCTTTGCTAGTTTCTTACTGCTTGGAGACTCTGAGAGAAGAGAACAAATCTGTATTAAAACAACCTATTCTCTTAGAATCCAGCTGTCTGTTCAATGACATGTTCTTTCTTTAAGCTTTATATTTATCTTTATGCCACTTTCAGTGAGAGTAATCCCTCAAATATCATCTCATTTTTATAAATCTGGATGGCTTTTCACATCAACAAATTCAAAAGTCAGAAAACTATGTCCCAACTTTGGTCCAGAGAGTAAGATCCTGAGTCTTTGGCACCAGCCTAGTGGTGACTTTGTCGGACTTTGGTGTAATGGTGATGTTAGCCTCGTAACATGACTCTCTAAGTGTTCCTGCTTCTTCTATTTTTTTCTTTTTGGAAGAGTTTTAGGGTTGGTTTTAATTCTTCTTCGAACGTTTGGTAGTTTTCACCTGTGAAGCCAACTGCTGCTGCTGCTGCTGCTAAGTCGCTTCAGTCGTGTCCAACTCTGTGCGACCCCAGAGACGGCAGCCCACCACCCCTGGGATTCTCCAGGCAAGAACACGAGTGGGTTACCATTTCCTTCTCCAATGCATGAAAGCGAAAAGTGAAAGTGAAGTCGCTCAGTCGTGTCTGACTCTTCACGACCCCATGGACTGCAGCCTACCAGGCTCCCCCGTCCATGGGATTTTCCAGGCAAGAGTACTGGAGTGGGGTGCCATCGCCTTCTCCGTAAATAGCAATATTCTTGATTCCTCCTTAATTTTCTACATCAAAGAGTTAGAATGGCCTCTCAAAAATACACTTTAAATCTGTTCATCTGTTCCTCTCCCTAATACTGCCTTAATGCAGGCACTCGTCATCTCTTGTCTGGACTTCTTCTAAGAAGGGATTTCTTTCTTTCTTTCTTTTTTGGGCACAACACATGGCATGTGGGATCTTAGTTCCCTGACCGGGGGTCAAACCCATGCTCCCTGCTGTGAAAGTTAGGAGTCGTAACCCCTGGACCACCAGAGAAGTCCCTATGAAGGGATTTCTGAGCTTTTCGAAAGCTGGCTGTGATTCTCCCTCTCCCTCTGAGTCCTTCCACCTTTACCTGTTCCTCAGCTAAGGCCCTCTGCGGTCTGTGGAATGCTGAGACTCCATGTCCTTCAACCTGAGTTATGTGGGACATCCCTCCACACTCCCCATCTCCCATAGCTCCAGCCCCTGAGATCAGACCAAAGGGATGACTCATTATCCCCAGGCACCACTCCAGAAATGTTCTGTGCCTGTGGCATCTTAGGGCTGAGGCTGGAGGTGGTGCCCTGACTCTGGAGACAGGCTCTCAGAAGGCTAATTAGGCTGGGATAATTGAACGCTGTCTATTGGCAGTCTTTATAATCAGACAGGTTTCCTGCTGGGAGCCAAGCCCTTGGGCTTCCCTGACTATCCCTCCCTTAAGGAGACAGGAATTGGATTATGTGATTCAGGAGTCCAGGAAGTTCCTTGCTCTTGCCACCACAGACATAATGGTGCTGCCCTCTGTGGTTTGGAGAACAGCCTCAGAGTCCTTATCCAGAGGGCAGAGACAGGTGCGTCACTCTTTCTTTACTTCTGGGTTTCTCAGCAGGTACCCTACTGGTATTTTGGATAGAAAAGTTCTTCCTGGACTATCTCTGTCACTGCGGTAATTACTATCCTACATCCTATATGTAGGATTTCAGTGAAATGCTGACCACCACCCTGGTCAACCTGACAACTGCTCATACCTCCACATATTTCCAAATGTTCTCTTGGAAGATTCTGCCCGCAGGTATAATCCAAAAGGCACCAAATAGACACCTACAAGCAGGGAAGTCACTGAGATTCCTAAGGTGATGAAATCATGAAATTATCTGACATTTTCCAATCTGTGTTGGCTTGTCCCCAGGATTGCGACCTTCAGCTCTCTGAGTCTGTGACTGTGTTTGATTCAGCTCCCCTGGCACAAGGCTTGGTCCAGAGCAGGTGTAAGTGAACAAAGGACCAGGACCAATGGTGACTGGATGCTCTAGAGGGCTCTGTCCAGTAGAAATGTAACATGAGCTGCATATGTAATTTTTGTAGGATTAAATATGTAAAAATAAATAGGTAAAATTAATTCCAATAACATTTTATTTAATCCAATATATCAAAATGATCATTTCAACATACAAAAAAAGGTAAAAATTAATCATGAGCTAGTTTCCATTCTTTTGTGTATTAAGATTTGACGTCTAAATTACTTATATAGAAGCTCTCAACTCAGACTAGCCATAGTTTATGTTATGTGTTCGTAGCCATGTGGCTAGTAGCTACCATATGGGACAGTGCTAGGAAAATCTATTCTCCTACTGCCCCCTCAACTATTGCTTAATTTCCCCTGCCTCCAACATTTGTGTGTGTGTGAAAATTTTCAAACACATAGAATTGAAAAAATTGTAGACAGCCATGTATTTAAAGTATAGTCTCCGCAGTTGTTAACCATCTGCTAACATTTGCTCGATCCACCTATCCAACCATCTTATTTTTTTTTAATTGCCTACTTTTTTCTTCCAGTTTTTGGCCATGGTGCATGGCATGCAGGATCTTAACTCCCTGACTAGGGACTGAACCTGTACCCCCTGCAGTGGAAGCATGGTGTCTCAACCACTGGACCACCAGGAAAGTCCCTGTTATTGTTTGCTTATTTAATTATTATGGCTATCCTGGGTCTTCATTGCTTTGCACCGCTGCTCTTCGTTGCAGGGTGCAGGCTTCTCATTTTGGCAGCTTTTCTTGTTGCAGAGCACAGGCTCTAGAGCACAGTCTCAGTAGTTCTGGTGCGCATGTTTAGTTGCTTTGTGGCATGTTTTTCAGATTTTTAGGGCAAAAGTCCTTGAAAGAGTCTTCCTTTTTCCTCTCTGTCACCCTTTCCTGTCCCCCTTTTCCTTTTCTGTGGATCGTCAGAGGCACAATTTCTATTTCGGAGGGTGGCATCATGCCTTAATGGGTTCCATCTCTCAGTCTAGCACGGTGCTGCCAGGGATTCAATGTAGGCTTTGGGGTCAGACAGGCCTGGACTTGATTCTGGCTCTGCCATTTCCTAGCTGTGTGACCCAGAGCAAGTGCACTAATTCTGTAAGCCTGATATGTGACATGGGGATAATGGAATTGTGAGGATTAAGTGAGATAATGTGTATTAAATGTGTATTAAATGTGTATTAAAATAGTGGGTTGGAGAGGAAAGGGAAAGGAGTTTATTGCTTATAAATGACCCTCTCCTTTGCACTTTTCTGGGGCCTTGAAAACACTCGGGTTCCAGAATTTACCTGGCACCTTGTAATCATTTATATTTCTGTCTCCAATTCAAGGTAACAAGCTCCTAGAGGGCAAGGGCTGTGTCTGTCTTCTCCCTAGCCTCAGCACCAAACACAGGGCCCAGTTACATGAATGTGAATTAAATAAATGAATAGAATTCTAAGTCACAATTACAGTACTATAATTACAGTATTAGAAGGTATACACTATATACCTTATCTGTGTTGTTGGTTTCTATAGTTTCAGTTACATGTGGTCAAATGAGGTCCAAAAATATTAGATGGAAAATTCCAGAAATAAACAATTCATGTTTTAAGTTAAATGCTGCTCTCAGTAAGAGGGTAAAATCTTGCCAGGGCCGTAAAGCACTTAGTAGCCATCTAGGTTATTCAGATTGACTGTCTGGGACAGCAGTGCTTATGATCAAGTATGGCTCTGAAGTGCAAGAGTAGTGATGTTGGCAATTCAGATGCACCAAAGAGAGGCCATAAAATGCTTCCTTGAAGTGAAAAGATGAAAGTTATTCTTAGTAAGGAAAGATAAAAATCGTGTGCTGAGGTTGCAGAGATCTATGACACACAAAAGAATCTTCTATCTGTGAAATTGTGAAGAAAGAAACAGAAATCAAGAAATACAAAGGATCATAAGAGACTACTATCAGCAATTATATGCCAATAAAATGGACAACGTGGAAGAAATGGACAAATTCTTAGAAAAGTACAACTTTCCAAAACTAAACCAGGAAGAAATAGAAAATCTTAACAGACCCATCACAAGCACGGAAATTGAAACTGTAATCAGAAATCTTCCAGCAAACAAAAGCCCAGGTCCAGACAGATTCACAGCTGAATTCTACTAAAAATTTAGAGAAGAGCTAACATCTATCCTACTCAAACCCTTCCAGAAAATTGCAGGGGAAGGTAAACTTCCAAACTCATTCTATGAGGCCACCATCACCCTAATACCAGAACCTGACAAAGATGCCACAAAAAAAGAAAACTACAGGCCACTATCACTGATGAACATAGATGCAAAAATCCTTAACAAAATTCTAGCAATCAGAATCCAACAACACATTAAAAAGATCATACACCATGACCAAGTGGGCTTTATCCCAGGGATGCAAGGATTCTTCAATATCCACAAATCAATCAATGTAATTAACCACATTAACAAATTAAAAAATAAAAGCCATATGATTATCTCAATAGATGCAGAGAAAGCCTTTGACAAAATTCAACATCCATTTATGATTAAAAAAAAAAAACTCTCCAGAAAGCAGGAATAGAAGGAACATACCTCAACATGATAAAAGCTGTATATGACAAACCCACAGCAAACATCCTCAATGGTGAAAAACTGAAAGCATTTCCCCTAAAGTCAGGAACCCTAAAAACAAGGGTGCCCACTTTCACCGCTACTATTCAACATAGTTCTGGAAGTTTTGGCCACAGCAATCAGAGCAGAAAAAGAAATAAAAGGAATCCAAATTGGAAAAGAAGAAGTAAAACTCTCACTGTTTGCAGATGACATGATCCTCTACATAGAAAACCCTAAAGACTCCACCAGAAAATTACTAGAGCTAATCAATGAATATAGTAAAGTTGCAGGATATAAAATCAACACACAGAAATCCATTGTATTCCTATACACTAATAATGAGAAAGTAGAAAAAGAAATTAAGGAAACAATTCCATTCACCATTGCAACTAAAAGAATAAAATACTTATGAATATATCTACCTAAAGAAACTAAAGACCTATATATAGAAAACTATAAAACACTGGTGAAAGAAATCGAAGAGGACACTAATAGATGGAGAAATATACCATGTTCATGGATTGGAAGAATCAATATAGTGAAAATGAGTATATTACCCAAAGCAATCTACAGATTCAATGCAATCCCTATCAAGCTACCAATGGTATTTTTCACAGAGCTAGAACAAATAATTTCACAATTTGTATGGAAATACAAAAAACTTTGAATAGCCAAAGCAATCTTGAGAAAGAAGAATGGAACTGGAGGAATCAACCTGCCTGACTTCAGGCTCTACTACAAAGCCACAGTCATCAAGAGAGTATGTTACTGGCACAAAAACAGAAATATAGATCAATAGAACAAAATAGAAAGCCCAGAGATAAATCCACGCACCTATGGACACCTTATCTTCAACAAAGGAGGCAAGAGTATACAATGGATTAAAGACAATCTCTTTAACAAGTGGTGCTGGGAAAACTGGTCAACCACTTGTAAAAGAATGAAACTAGATCACTTTCTAACACCGCAGACGAAAATAAACTCAAAATGGATTAAACATCTAAATGTAAGACCAGAAACTTATAAAACTCCTAGAGGAGAACATAGGTAAAACACTCTCCAACATAAATCACAGCAGGATCCTCTATGACCCACCTCCCAGAATACTGGAAATAAAAGCAAAAATAAACTAATGGGATCTAATTAAAATTAAAAGCTTCCGCACAACAAAGGAAACTATAAGCAAGGTGGAAAGACAGCCTTCGGAATGGGAGAAAATAATAGCAAATGAAGCAACTGACAAACAAATAACCTCAAAAATATACAAGCAACTCCTGCAGCTCAATTTCAGAAAAATAAATGACCCAATCAAAAAATGGGCCAAAGAACTAAATAGACATTTCTCCAAAGAAGACATACAGATGGCTAACAAACACATGAAAAGATGCTCAACATCACTCATTATCAGAGAAATGCAAATCAAAACCACAAGGAGATACCATTTCACCCCAGTCAGAATGGCTGCGATCCAAAAGTCTACAAGCAATAAATGGTGGAGAGGGTGTGGAGAAAAGGGAAGCCTCTTATACTGTTGGTAGGAATGCAAACTAGTACAGCCACTATGGAGAACAGTGTGGAGATTCCTTAAAAAACTGGAAACAGAACTGTCTTATGACCCAGCAATCCCACTGCTGGGCATACACACTAAGGAAACCAGAATTGAAAGAGACATGTGTACCCCAGTGTTCACCACAGCACTGTTTAGAATAGCCAGGATGTGAAAGCAACCTAGATGTCCATTAGCAGATGAATGGATAAGAAAGCTGTAGTACATATACACAATGGAGTATCACTCAGCCATTAAAAAGAATACATTTGAATCATTTCTAATGAGGTGGATGAAACTGGAGCCAATTATACAGAGTGAAGTAAGCCAGAAAGAAAAACACCAACACAGTATACTAACACATATATGTGGAATTTAGAAAGATAGTAATGATAACCCTGTATGTGAGATAGCAAAAGAGACACAGATGTATAGTACAGTCTTTTGGACTCTGTGGGAGAGGGAGAGGGTGGAAAGATTTGGGAGAATGTCATTGAAACATGTATACTATCATATAAGAAAGGAATCACCAGTCTAGGTTCGATGCAGGATACGGGATGCTTGGGGCTGGTGCACTGGGATGACCCAGAGAGATGGTATGGGGAGGGAGGTGGGAGGGGTATTCAGGATTGGGAACACATGTACACCTGTGGTGGATTCATGTTGATGTATGGTAAAACCAATACAGTATCATAAAGTAAAACTAAATTAAATTAAAAAAAAATTTTTTTAAAGAAAGAAACAGAAATCACCTGGAGCAGTCAGGTCAGTGGTAGCTTAACACCATATCACAGTGCCTCCATCATTCCCCTCACTTCATCTCATCAAAGGCATTGTATCATCTCCTGTCATCACAAGAAGACGGGTAAGTGCAGAACAGTAAGACATTGTGTGTGTGTGTGTGTGTGTGTGTGTGTGTGTGAGAGAGAGAGAGAGAGAGAGAGAGGTGTACATTCACATAATTTCTTATATTATATTTATATATTTAGTATATATTAGTATATTGTTAGAATCATTCTATTTTATTATTAGCTATTGTTAATCTCTTACTATGCCTAATTTATGAATTAAACTTTATCATAGGTACAAATGTACAGGAAAAGATATAGTATATATAGAGTTCAGTACTATCCATGGTTTCAGGCATCTGCTGGAGGAGGGGATTTTATTTTATTTTTTTTTTATTTTGTTTTTTTAAATTTTTACTTTATTTTACTTTACAATACTGTATTGGTTTTGCCATACATTGACATGAATCCACCACGGGTGTACATGCGTTCTCAAACATGAACCCCCCTCCCACCTGGAGGAGGGGATTTTAGAACCATATCCTCCTCCTGGATGTGGGGGCAAGAACTCCTGAAAGCCCAGGTCTTATCAGTCAAATCCATTCCACCTGCCTTCAATAAGCAAGGTTGTTTTAAGACTGGTAAACAGAAAGTAGCCCAAACAAGATGTTTGCCCGAGTTGTTTTCCAGGAACTTGAAGTCAGCTGTGTCTAGTTCAAGCTGAGCCAGTTAAGACTGGGGCGGACCATTGAGCCTCCAACTGGATGTCCGCTTGGTAACCTCTTGACACCAGAGGGCCGAAAACTCCACCCTTAGATCGTGATAAGCCTCTCCATTCATGAATGTTTAGAACCTGTAGCTTAGTTATGCCTGCGAGAAATGATGGTGACCACAGCTTTTCCCAATCACCTTACCCCACGCTCCCCACGCTCCCCTAGCCTCAGACCACCCCATTGCTTTATTCTTTATCCCATTATTATCCCGAACCCCTTGCCTTTGGGAGGCACACCTGAGACTTGTTCTCCTCACTTGGCTGCTACGTAAACAAACTTCTTTGCTGCAAATCTCAGCAGTTTCGCCGGGCTTCTGAGGTGGGCGCTAGTGGTAAAGAACCTGCCTGCCAATGCCGGAGACTTAAGAGATGAGGGTTTGATCCCTGAGTTGGGAAAATCTCCCGGAGGAGGGCATGGCAACCCACTCCAGTATTCTGGCCTGGAGAATCCCCATAGACAGAGGAGCCTGGTAGGGCTACAGTCCATAGGGTTGCAAAGAGTCAGACATGACTGAAGCGACTTAGCACACACATTGGGCAAAACAAACCTGGTTCAGCAATACTATTGTGTATGTTTGTGTAAAGAATAGAAACGTATTCTCTCACAGTTCAAAAGGCTACCAGTTCAAAATCAAAGTGACAGCAGGGCCGAGCTCCCTCTGAGACCTGTGGAGGAGAATCCATCTTCCCTCTTCGCAGCTTCTGGCGGCTGGTGGGGGACCCCAGCTCACAGTCCAGCCCTCCAGTTGCGGCCTCCATGGTCACAGGGCATAGTTCTCTGCATCTCGGTAAACGGACACAACTCATATTGGATTAACAGCCCACCCTTCTCCAGGATAATCTAACCTTTGCTGATTATACCTGCCATGAAGCACTGCTTTTTTATTTTGGGGGGGAGCCACGTGGCTTATGGGATTTGAGTTCCCAGATAGGGGTCTGAACCCTGGCCCTTGGCAGTGAGAGCACAGTGTCCAAACCACTGGACCACCAGGGAATTCCTGACCCTAGTTCCAAATAAGGTTACATTCTGAGGTTCTGGTTCAATGTATCATTCTTGGGGAAGCCAGTTCAAGCCATAACACTTGGGGTTGCTTTCTATTCCTCTGTCGGTTCTCTGAGCCCTGCCCCTAGCTCTTTAAAGTATCTTTTCATGGAAACTTCTTTAATTACCCCCTTTGTGTATACTCTGAAATCAATCCTTGCTCTGACCCTTATGAGCTATGTGACCTTGGACACGATAGCTAACCTCTCTGAGCCATGGTCACTTCAACTCTAAAGTGGAAATAATTGTCATACCCATTCTATGTACTTTTCTGCATTGCTGAAAGTGCTTGATAAACCAAAAAGGCCCATAGCAATGACTGGGGTCACAATTATCCCGTGTGTGTTGCAAGGTACAGTTGGAAAAGGGCTGTGTCTATACTTCCCTCGTGGTCCAGTGGTTAAGACTCTGACCTCACAATGCAAGGGGCCTGGGTTCGATCCCTGGTCAGGAAACTAGATCCCACATGCCGCAACTGAGTTCTCACACTGAAAGTAAAGATCCCTCCACAACTAAAAAAAAAGAGGACACAAGTCTTCCCCTGGCCCTGGGTAGCATGGCCTTCATCTTCCTTGGAGTTTCACACCGCTGCTACTTGGCTGTCATTTGTGGGACAGGGTGGTTTCTGCATTATCAGGGAACATCATGGGCTGGTCCTCAGCTTGTTTCTTCATTCAGTATATTGAAAGGGGGAGGAAAAAGGACTTAGATCCTCTCAGGAAAATGGCTTGACCTGAAAGACAAAGCCCTACTTTAAATATCAGAGATTGCATGTTAACTCCTCTTTGTATACTTTCTGTAATAATTTAAATCTCTCTCCAGATGGATGTCCCATGAAGTAGGAAGAAGTTCACATGTTTCAGTTCAGTTCAGTCGCTCAGTCGTGTCCGACGCTTTGCGACCCCATGAATCGCAGCATGCCAGGCCTCCCTGTCCATCACCAACTCCTGGAGTTCACTCAGATTCACGTCCATCGAGTCAGTGATGCCATCCAGCCATCTCATCCTCGGTCATCCCCTTCTCCTCCTGCCCCCAATCCCTCCCTGCATCAGAGCCTTTTCCAATGAGTCAACTCTTCGCATGAGGTGTCCAAAGTACTGGAGCTTCAGCTTTAGCATCATTCCTTCCAAAGAAATCCCAGGGCTGATCTCCTTCAGAATGGACTGGTTGGATCTCCTTGCAGTCCAAGGGACTCTCAAGAGTCTTCTCCAACACCACAGTTCAAAAACATCAATTCTTCAGCGCTCAGCCTTCTTCACAGTCTAACTCTCACATCCATACATGACCACAGGAAAAACCATAGCCTCGACTAGACGGACCTTAGTTGGCAAAGTAATGTCTCTGCTTTTGAATATACTATCTAGGTTAGTCATAACTTTTCTAAGGAGTAAGCAAGCGTCTTTTAATTTCATGGCTGCAGTCACCATCTGCAGTGATTTTGGAGCCCCAAAATATAAAGTCTGACACTGTTTCCACTGTTTCCCCATCTATTTCCCATGAAGCGATGGGACCGGATGCCATGATCTTCGTTTTCTGAATGTTGAGCTTTAAGCCAACTTCTTCGCTCTCCTCTTTCACTTTCATCAAGAGGCTTTTTAGTTCCTCTTCACTTTCTGCCATAAGGGTGGTGTCATCTGCATATCTGAGGTTATTGATATTTCTCCTGGCAATCTTGATTCCAGCTTGTGCTTCTTCCAGCCCAGCGTTTCTCATGATGTACTCTGCATAAAAGTTAAATAAGCAAGGTGACAATATACAGCCTTAACGTACTCCTTTTCCTATTTGGAACCAGTCTGTTGTTCCATGTCCAGTTCTGTTGTTTAAGGGCCAGCTGTGTTTCATTTCCTGGGCATTTCTTTCTTTCCTTAGTCTTTTTCAGAGTTATAGGGAAGGTTCTCAAAGCAGTCTTTCTTGATTTGGTTTTTAACTTGAAAATAAGATTTTGCATATTTTTCCAAACTTGTATATGAATTGACTTTTTGAATATTATTTAGAACATAAATTTGGAAATTTTACTAAGTCTCTGTTTTTAAGATTTTAGCAACTCTCGTAATAAGGATACGATAACTTATATCTTTTTTTCAGGTGTCTAGTAATTTTTCTTTATTTGTTCACTTTACAGAGGGACCTACCTAGATCTATGTTTGGGATTGGGATTTGAAGTGGTTCTAGAAAGGACTATGCAGATTATTTTCAAGCACATTGGTTCTTTATGGTTTAGTTTTCTAGGTGGGGGCATCCAGCTGGCCATGATTAACGCATGGGAGGGCTCTTGAGAGAAGTTTGAGCTGTGCTGGGCAAGTTTGCTTTCAGGATTTATGGAGGCCCCTCAAGGTTAGCTGGAGGAGTGTCTCCTTTCTCTAAGTGAGCGTACAGGTTAGGAATCCTCTGACCAGTGTCTCTGCTTTTATGTGCAAACCAAATGTTGGGCTAAGTCTTGGCCAGCCGATTTGCAAGCAGACACGTGCGGTTTTCAGCATCACCAAAATTGCTTCCTTCCTGTGCCAACCTCACCTTAATGCATAGCCCTGGTGTCTATCATGGGGCTTAGAGTGGCTCTGCTAGGGCAGCACCCCCATCGGGCTTCCCAGGGATGCCCTTCCTTAGTCAATACATCCATTGATCTGCTTCCATCTGCACTATGTATTGCAGAAATTCCTTACATGTTCTTGACCAGAATTTGGAACAGAGAAGAGTTAAGTGGATGGTTTAAAATTATGATCTATAAGCAAAGATCAGGGAACTATAGCTTTTGACAAGTTTGAATACAAAACTGATTTATTTACAGTGTCACCACTAGGTGGTGCCACCAATTACTGAAAACAATGGTTACTGTATGAGACAACCAAAATCCACTTGCAGCTGGTACCAGCACAAGTTTGTGAGCTTTTAGGGAGCTTGTGTGTACTTGTGTGTAAGTGTGTGTGCACATAGTTCTTGGTGCATGAATTTGCTTTGATGCAATGTTGGTTTACAAGTGTTCACATGCATGCAATTATATGCAGAGAGTAGGGTTAGGGTGCACCTTCATATCATATCATGAAGCTAATGATATGAACTCCAAAAGGCTGCCCCATCAGCCATATGTATTGTCTGGAACTCTGGTCTCTCAGCTTGAAAGGCTGCTAGTGGAGTGTGCAGAACCCCCAACCTTAAGGGAGAAATACAGTGACAACACCACAGGAAAGTTTTTTCAGGGCAGGGAACCCACAGTCACATATCCTCTAAGGTCATCTGTCCTGCAACCCCTCCAAGAAAGTCTCAGTCACTTGTAATATCCTGGAGGACCATGGTCTCAATATCTCCCTGAGTTCCCAAAGCTTCAAATCAAATGCTCACATTAGGAGTGCATCTTCTGTCCACATAGGGAGTGACTCTGCACTTGAGAAAATAAATGTGGGGGTGGTGGGGGGGGGAGGCCCCAAATCCCTTCCCCACCAGAGTCATCCGTGTCAGCACATCCTTTCCCTGTTATCACTAGGGACAGCTGATCTCAGACTCTCACTCAGGAGACTGGCCCCCACTCCAGCAATCTTGCTGCCTTGATTACATGCTGTACAGAATAGCCCATGAGGCTGGGGAAACTTAGACAAGCCCCTTCCCTTCTCTGGCATCAATTTCTCTAGCTCTCAGTGAGGGCTGAAGCTGCATGATTCCAAGGGGCCCTTTGTGCTGATGGGAGTTCTGCCATTTGCAGGGCCCTGCCCTCCTCCTGTGGCTGGTATGCAGTGGGAGTCTCCTTGGAGAAGTTCCCAAGTAGGAGAAAGTTCTGCTTGCCTTCCTTCTCCTCCTTCCAGCAGAATTCCCTCCTTAACAGGCCCCCAGAGGAGGCAGCTGGCCTCCCAGGCCTCCAGAAGCTGCAGGAGGGAGTCCTCACTTGAGCATCATTAAAAGTTCAAGTGGCTTCCTCCCTCCACCCTGCACCCCATGGGGTGCATTAAACCCCAGGACTCATTAAACCTTCTGCCCCCAGAGCCCAATTTGGTTGAAGGGAATGTTTGATCTTTTCATCCAGAGGAGGTTTGCACTAAGGGTTTGGGGCCTCCCTAAGGCAGCTCATCTCAGATCCAGGTCAGAGAGGGAGGGTCCCCAGAGGTCACCTCTTGCCCTGGCACTTTTCCAGAGGAGGAAACAGGCTGCAGGGAAGGGGTGTGTCCAAGGTCACACAGGAGACGGGCTGCTGGAAGCATTCCTCTGGGTGGCAGAGAGTTGAGCGGGGGCGGGGTGGGGGTTCTCTGTGGAGGGTCCCCGGGGAACTCATGGTCTCAAGATCGAGGTGCAGAGCTGTGGCTTTGGGGGAGACCCTGCAGCATGTGAGGAAGGCCTGTAAGAACAGCCTGACAAGCCCACAGTGGGAGGGGCTGCCTGGAAAGATAGCCAGCAACCGTCCCTGGCCCCCTGTCCATGTGGTGGGATAGATAAGTGCTTGTCTAGATGAACAGAGGGTTCTGGACTGGATGGGCAGAGGGATTTGCAACTGCTCAGGTCCTGCCTGCTCTGTGAATTCTCCCCCAGGCAGGAATGGTGTGTCTTGACTGTTGAGCAGAGAGCCTCAGATGGAGTGGGGAGCCTGCTGTGTATGGGCAGTTGAGCCTGTTGACTGGGAGCCAGGAGGCTGACCCTGGGGCCTGGCCTCTCTGACCTCAGAGGCCACTTTCCTGCCTCCTGCAGGCCTACACTGACACCCGGCTCCCAGACCCAGCAGGACTGAGGATGCAGAGACAGTTGTTCAGCTTCCCTGCCTGCTGGGCTGGCCTGAGCTTCTGAAGTGTGAGACAACTGCAGGACAGAACGTGACTCATTCCCCACGGCCACTGTGAGCTGCAGGACAGGGAGCCGCAGTCTCTCAGATGATACTCAGTCCGCCCAGGTCATCTGGTCCAAACCCCACTGCCTTAATCTCAGTGGCTTCCCGGGTGGCCGGGTGGTAAAGAATCTGCCCACAATGCAGGAGACCCAGGTTTGATCCCTGGGTTGAGAAGATTCCCTGGAGAAGGGAATGGCAACCCACTCCAGGATTCTTGCCTGGAAGATTCCATGAACAGAGGAGACTGGCGGGCTACAGTCCGTGGGGTTGCAGCATCCGATATGACTGAGTGACTTTCACTCACTCACTCGGTATCAATAGCAAACGTGTGTCAAGACCTGGTTTAAGTGCCTTATAAACACTAATTCCTTAAATCCTCAGAAAACACTACTAGGAAATATACTCTACTGAACCCTTTTACACATGAGGAAACTGAGGCAGAGAGTATAGGAAGCGTGTACAGTCACAGAGCTGGTGAGTCATGTGGTTCCAGAGCCCACGATCTTAGTTGCTGTGCCGTACTGCCTCTAAGAGAGCAGGGCCCTGAGGCCCAGGGAGGGGACGGGCTGGCCCAGTCACTTGGCTAGGTGGCAGGGATGGGGGCCCAGACTCTTATCTCTAGCCTCTGGCTCTCCCCTCGCCCCAAGTACCCTCCTTCCAGCTCCTCTCTCCCCACCTAGCCTCACTTGGCCCTCCCCAGAGTTAACAGTCGCTGGGCCTCCCCTCAGCTGGCAGCTCCAACCCAAAGAGGCTGCACCCACATTCCTTGGCTGCTCTCCAACCCACAGGAGCTGAGAAAACAAAGTCCAGTGACTGCGAGGACCGAGCAGAGGCTGCTGAAGGGGAGGAAGCAGCGAGAAGCCACCAAGCGGAGGCCACTGTCAGCTCCCAGATGCTGGACCTCCTGGAGAGCACGACCCTCGTGGGCTTGATCATAGGCACTGCGGCGGCCTTTCTACTGCTGTTGCTGCTGCTGGCCGCCTGCTTGTACTCCAGACAGGAGGAACCTGACATGGAAAGGAACCGCCCCGCCCCAAGGAGAAACCGGATCAGGTGGGCCCAGCCTTGGATCTCGGGCCGGGGCCACCTGGGACATTTGCACCATTTCCGTCATGCTGGCCATATGTCTCACATGCCCCATGCGAACCTCCACCACCACCACCTCGCCCACCACCACGCCCACCATCATGCCGCCCACCACGCCGCCCGTGCCCACCGAGGCCGTCACTGATGCCCATGCAGGGCAGCCGCTGCCTGCCCTGCCATCACCAGATGAGTGGACCTGCCGACGTTCCTGTGCAGAAGGGCACCTCCCTGCAGTGAACACCAGGCCCTGCTTGGGCTTCATCTACCCACTCGCCCAGCGCACTGTGGAGGAGAACTGAGGAGCGCCAGGGCTGGCCCTGCACACACAGGAGGGTGACGGGGCTGAGTGCAGCGGGTGCTGGTGGTCTTTTGGGGGCAGACACCAGCTTGTGACCTTAACTCCCAAAGGGCACCAGAATGGACAGCCAGTCTGGTCGGTGTAGGCGTGCTGGTGTGTGCGGGTGTGCAGGTGTACCCTGCTCTCTCTCTCAATGACAGGGCCTCTGGCTGGCAAGGTAGCTGGGAGGGGCCCCGGCAATACCCCTTTGTTTGAAGGAGGTCTTGAGGCTGCACAGTCAATTCAGTGGTGCCTTAATCCAAGAAAATAAAAACCATTAAGAAGCTTTGTGAAGAGGCTCTTGATTGTAACTCAAGTGGGAGGGAGGGAGCGGCCAGGCCTATTTCTGCCTTTCCTTGGACCTTCCTCTCTGATGGGAAGTGAATGTCTGAGTGGGCCCTGCCATGGGGGAGACTGGACGGCTGTGCTGGGCTCCATGGACAGTAGATGAGAAGGCCTGGGGCCTGAGCTCTGACGAGGGGCATGGTTAGGGTTTGCAGGCAGCCCCGTGTACTGGTGGGGCTCGTAGAGAAGGAGCGAGGCCGTCCAGGCTCGCCCCCAGGGCTCTTTCCAGTCCACCTCTAGGGCACACTATGCTCTGGGCCTGCAGAAGCCCCCTGCATGGCTGTGCTGAATGAATGTTTCTTTGGTAAACTGGTCAGGGTTTCTTATCCAGATGTTGAGTCTCAGCCAGACTGACCCCACCAATGTGTGTGTGTGTGTGTGTGTGTGTGTGTGTGTGTGTGTGTGTGTGTGTGTGTGTGGCTGGCTGGAGTCTGTGTGTGCAGCTGTGAGGTTAGGAGGGACAATGTGGTGCTGGGCAGCCCCGGGAGAGGGTTTGCCTCCTCGGAGTCTCAGTTTCCCCTTCCCTAAGATGAGAGAGGTGACAAACACTTCTTGCCAAAGCCTGTTTCCGGCTACCCCAGAGCAACTGACAGGATTCTGCAGCCAGGATGGAAATCTAGTTCTGAGGCCTTCGGTGAGGAAGGAAGTCCTGTGAACTGGGGTGGGAAGTGGAGGGGGAGAGGCTTGAGAGCCAGGCGAGGTGGTGGGGAGGGGCCGGAGAACAGGCCATAAAGTCAGGGGCCTGGTGACTGACTCACTGGAACAGAATGTCCTGTTTCTTTTCTATTTCCCGGTGGATTCTCTATGAGGCCTGGGGTGGGAGGCAGGGAGAGGGAGGCAAATTCACTGATAGCAAGGCCAGATTTCAGGCTTGGGAAAGAGGATCCAGGGTCTATAGCACTCTTTGAATCTGCCTCCCCTCCCTTACCCCTATGGTTGCCCTTAGTTCATCCCTGATCTGGATTCCTGCCACAGCCCCTCCAAGTCTGCACACCTCCAGCTCTGCCACTTTGCAAAGCCTCTCCACACTGTAGCCTCCTCATTGCCCTCGGGACCAAGTCTCTGCCTCTTGGCTGGCCATCCAAGGCCCCTGGTCTGATTCTTGCCTACTCCTGTTCCTTGTGTCCCATCCACGCTGCTCCAGCCCTCAGGCTCAGAAAACACCTTGCACGTTCCCCTGTCTGTGTCTTTGCCCAAGAAGATTCATCGTTCACTCCTATGGGTTTCTAATTTATTATTATTGTTGTTGTTGCTGTCATTTCTGCTGGTGCACTCAAATCTCTTTCCCTAGAGATTCAAAGGCCCCTGTCCTCCTAGATTGGAGAACACTTGAGGGCCCCCCATGCCCAAGTGTGGAACCAGCCCACGTGACAGATGCTCAAGAAAGGTTTCCAGAGCTTCATGCTCTCTGGAAAAGTAAATGTACTTGGAATCATCACTCCCCAAAGCTTAGGGCTTGAGGGCTTCCAAGTATAGTAGTGGGACATTGCAGGGATTAGTCCTTTAAGCTTCTAGGGCCTTGCTGAAAGAGCTCCTGCTTTACTACTCCATCTGCTCAGTGTTGGGGTGTGTGGAGGTCAATAGCCTGCCGGCCTGGACTTCCCTTATCCGTCTGCAGAGCCTGATGTGAGCCTTGGATGGCCTGCCTTTCCTACGTGTGGCCTCGAGCATTCTCTGGGAGAACCAGGATGCTTGCCATCACCTTCCCCTTCTTAATGTAAATGGAATCTATGACGGACTTCTCTGGCGGTTCAGAGGTTAAAACTCCATGCTTCCACTGCAGAGGGTGCTGGTTCGATCCCTAATGGGTAACTAATATCCCACATGCCGTGTGATAAGGCCTATATATATATATATGTTTGTGTGTGTGTGCATGTATATATATGGAATGTATGGGCCATGGTCTTTTCTCTGACCAGTTGACAGTGATAGATGCTGGGAGGACAGATGTATGTCTAAGTGGTAGACATCTTTCAGAGCCCCGTTGTGTCTGGGGCTCCTGGGTAGGGGCTGTCTGTCATAAGATTACAAAATCCACAAGAAAAGAAAACGTCCGGAGAAACCCTTAGGACAAGCAGTCCCCCTGGTGCCCTCCACCTCCCAAAATGACTGACTGACATTGATAATTCAATCTGAAACTATAGGGCCCACAGAGTGGTTTGTCATATTTCCTGACCCCTGCTTCTGGTCACTCCAGTTAATACAAGTAATTCAAGATGTCCAGCTTCCTGTTGCAGCCCCAGCTGGCTCCGGGCTCCTCCTCTGTGTGGGTTGTCCAGTTATCTTAGAAAGGGGAGGAGAGAGAATTTGGCAGAGTACCGTTTATTCCGAATAGTCACTCTCCCATTCTGTGCATAAGCAGATTCCTGACACTAGTACCAAAGAAATTTCAGGGCCTTGAAGAAATTGAAAAGGATCCAGGCTGTGTGGCCCTGGGCTAGCCCTTGGTTCTCTCTGGGTCTTCACATTTTGATCAGTAAATCTATAGAAGGAGACAATTGCCCTGTGGAATGGTGGTACCTGGAGAGAGCTCTGAACTAGGAGGAAAGGGAGGGAAGCCCCTCCTTGGCTATTTGGTGCTCTAGTTATCACTACTAATAGCAATAGGCCATGGGCTATGACTATCTCTGAAATGGGGAAAATGCTACTTCTCAGTGTTGCTGGAACCATTATATGAGATAGTGCCTGGCTGTGTCTGATACCTGGAATTATTGTCTGTTATGACACCCTTTCTCAGGGTTTAGATGAAGTACGGTTAATAATTCAGCCTCCTTTCTGGAAGTGGTGGTGGTCTCAGGAGGTGCTGGCTGTGGAAAGGCTGTGATCAAGTGAGGATGGGAGACAGAGTGGCCTGGGCCTTGCTCACCCCTGCTCCCCTGACCCAGTGAACCAGAGACACTGGCAGGGGGCAGGGCCGGAGTGGCATGGGTGTGCATAGGGGGGTGGGGTGAGTGCAGTCACCAAGGGGGCCGGCAGCTGTGCGGGTCCTGGGCCCTCACTCACAATTGGAGGAAGGAATTCAGGAAGTGCTCACAGCTGCTCAGACATCTCAGAGCTTCGTTCCAGGCAGCACCAAGGCTGAGGCACCCAGGGATGAGTGTGCCGTGGCCTGGGCCCTGGGGTGGCCATCAGGTCAGGAGGCCCTGGCACTGCGTACAGCCATAGCTGCCCCTCTGGAAGCCCGGGGTAAGTTTTCACAGCACCTGAGTGTGAGCAGTGGGCACAATCAGGCAGCAAGGGGGGTGGGGTGGGGCTGGAGCAGAGGATGGGACTAAGGAGCCCACAGGAGTTACTGAAGGGCTCAGGTATCCCACCCGGAGAGTGACCTGCTCCATCTAAACAGCACTCTCCCAGTATGTGCAGAAAAGGAGGCCAATGAGACAGGCGCTCCTGGTGACCCTGTGTCTGGCTCAGAGCTGACGTTGCCTCTTCCCCTCCTTCGGGGGAGAGGTTCAAGAGTCAGCAGTGGGGCTGATTCAAGGACTGATCCAAGGTTCCTCCAAGGGAGGAGCCTGGGCTCATCCCGGATCCACAGGAGGGGGAGTGTTTTGTCTTTTGTCCGAGTGTACAAACACTCCTGAAATCCGTAGGCGTCACCAGAGGGCTGAGCGGGGCTCCCTCTGAACAAAGACTTCTACGCTCTCCTTCCAGCTCCTGCATCCAAGGAGTCTTGAGCTTACGTCTTTCAGGACAGCGCTTCTTCCAGAGCTGCCAGTGGAGTTGCCCACAGCTCTTGGAAGCCTGGCCCAAGGCTGAGAAAACAGTGACAGAGACGCACTAAGGTCGGAATAGAGCCATGTGGGGTGCCCAACGGCCCAGAGAGGGTACCAGCCAGGGCCTCTGACCAGTATCTCCTTAGAAGACCACAGGGAGAGCAGCCGGAGGAGCAAGGGTACCTGCCATCACCAGCAGCTCCTCGCTTCGGATGGGGAGCGAGTGAGGTCCAAAACACACCCTAGGTTGCTCAGTGGGTCAGAGGCCACACGGGGTCATGGAAACAGCAGTGATCGGAATGGTGGCTGTGCTATTCGTGGTCACCGTGGCCATCACCTGTGTCCTCTGCTGCTTCAGCTGTGACTCAAGGAGCCAGGATCCTCAGGGGGCCCCGAGCCCCAGCTTCACAGTAGCCACGTTTCGCCAGGAGGCTTCTCTCTTCACTGGGCCAGGTCGCCATGCTCAGCCAGTGGCAGGTGCCCGGGACTTCTGGACCTTCATGTGAAATCTACCAGCCTCCCAGGATTTGCTCGTGTTGTTTAGTTGCTCAGTTGTGTCCAGCTCTTTGTGACCCCATGGATTGTAGCCTGCCAGGCGCCGCTGTCCGTGGAATTCTCCAGGCAAGAACACTGGAGTGGATAGCCATTCTCTTCTCCAGGGGATCTTCTTGACCCAGGGATTGAACCCAAGTCTCCTGTATTAGCAGGCGGATTCTTTACCACTGAGCCACCAGGAAAGCCCAGGATTTGCTCTGTTGCTGGTCAGACTCCTCTTCCCTCAGCAAGCCTTCTCTGGTGACCCACTCCTCCAGCCTGGCATTTCTGTCCTGTCCAGCCTGTATCCAGCAGACTCCTGGCCCATCTTATCCTGGTTTGCCATGCCCTCCAGCCTGGGAGATCTATGGTGATGGGACGAGATAGGAGTCAGCTCTGACCCGAGAGCTCAGCTGGACCCTACCCACAGTGTGGGGCTGACGAGAGATCGAGAGTGAGTGACCAGGCAATACTGGATGGCATGGTGGGCCAGCTCTTCTGATCTGTAAGGTGGAGTGAAATATCCCTGGACTTCATTGTGAACAGAGAGTTGGTTATCTCAAGTTGTCTCAGGGTGCCTGTGAAACTGGTTCTATTGCCACCAGAGGAAGCAGCGCCCTCAAGTGGACAGTTTAGAAACCAAACTGTTTTATCTATTCCAAGCGAGTCATTTTGCTACTTGCCTGTGCATGTACTGCAGAGCCCGCTTCTGAGACCTGCCTCCTACCTGTTACCTGAAATTCTGAAACCAAAGGGCTGTTTCCTGGGAACTGGAGATTCATTTTATAATTGAAAATGCATATCCTTTTATGGGTCTCCCAAGAATCAGGGTTGGGAAACCACAAAAGGAAACAAGAGAAAAAGAGTCACAGAAAGTACCTGATGTTTTATTAATAGGAAAGCCAGAAAGAAGACTTTGAGACTTCATATTTGCATGAGAACTTTGTTTCTCTATTCTTATGGGTCACTTCTATTCTTAGAGACTGTGACTTGCATCACTCAGGAATGATGGAAAAATCACCAACTGAAAGGTAATTTCGAATAAGTTAAAATGTTATATTAACAGTATGTAACAAAGCTCTTGTTTGCTTCACAAATAAAGAGATGTCCTGTTTTTATTTATGGAAGAGCCGTTTTCTCTGTGCCCATGAAATGCATGCCAGACCATATTTAGCAAACGGTTTGCAGGATGCAGGATTGAGTCTCCTGACTCATGTCTCCATCCAGCACTGAAGGAATGACTCTCCCAGGACCTGCTGTTGAAGGGGGCAGGACTGACCCAGAGAGAAGGTCTGGTCCCTGAGGGTGCCTGGATGGGCCACCCTGGCCATGTGGCTGCCATAGAAGGACTCGCAGAGAGAGATGCTCGGGGCTGTGAAGGTGCAGAGGTGTAAGGAGCCAGGGAGAGAGTCAGGGTGGAGAGGGGCGAGTGTGGCAAGGAGAGGCACAGCACAGGGAAGGCCCGGAGCGCCGGAGGGCCCTGCATCGGCCTCTCTGGACCCGAGAGCCCGCAAGCAGAGCCTTCACAGATGCACGTGGAATGCTACAGGGAGGACCCGGAGGGCCTCAGCTGAGCGGAGTCAGCTGTTCGGTTCACGTTCTCTGAAAGCGAAGCCCAGACAGAGTCTGGGATGTGAGATGTTTATAGGGATCAACAGCTGTGAGGGGAAGGAGGGGAAGCAGGATTAGATAGAGGAAGGAGTCGAAGATGATGCAGGCCCTTAATATCCCTGCATCTTTGCTCTTTCCTGGGTGCTCCCAACCCCTGAGGTTTGCCCTCAGGCAAAGCGGCTCTGGAGCAGAGGCTGGCCCTGAAGTCCTTCCTTGGAGGGGTCCTGTGTGGCACGTCTCCACAGGAGCTCAGCGGTGGCCTGTTCTCAGAGTTGGGTGAGCGTGTCCAGGCAGAGAGAAACACCGGGCGCAGGAGCTCCAGGTGGGCAGAGCTGGTGGTACAAGGCCTGGGAGGAGGCAAAAGAGTGGGCCTCAGCCTCTCTCTGTCCTCAAGCAGAGTTAGCTCTGCTGTAGGTCCAGCACCTCAGGACCCCGAGTCCAGGGCTTTGCCTCTGTGTGGTGTGGTCACATTCTTCCCTGAGTTCGTGGAGGAAGGGTCTGTAGGCTGGACTCAGCTCTAAGAGCAAGCAATGGTGAGCGGACAGCCTCGCTCTGTGGGCGGGCAGTCTGTCAAGCCCCAAGTTTTCACGTGCTCACTCACTCATCCATCCACCTACTCACCCGTCTGTCCATCTGTCCACTTACTCCACCTACTTGCTGAGCCTCACTTCCTCACCTACTCATGCACTCATCATTCATTCCATCACTCATTCACTCCTCCATTCAATAAGCACTGGCTGAGCACCGACTGTGTACCAGGCCCCACCCAAGGAAGGTGAAAGTCACCAAGACCTGGTCCTAGCAATCGATGGACAACCAGTTTAGTCATCTGGACAAGGGTGCTCAAGGGAGAGAGAGCTGGGAGTCCCCGGGGAACCCGGGCGGAGGTGATCTTTGAGTTGGACTTGAAGAAAAGTAGGCACTTCAACAAGAAGAGTTTGGGGGAGGGTCCCCCGGAGGGACTGGCAGGATTGGAGGTTCAGAGAATGTGTGCAGCAAGGCGTAAGGGGTCAGATTGAGCTGGGGCCAGGAGACAAAACACAGCCAGCTCCTGTGGGAACCCCTTATTGCCACACTTGGCCAGTAAGTTTCTAGGCAAGTGAAGGCAACGAAGAGGCAGCCTGGCTTGTTAGTCTGGGCAGGAGCAGTCTTCCCCAGCACAAGCACATGGGCACTGCAACCTGCCGTTGCTACAGGGGAGTGGTGGCTTCTGCAGTAAGAGCTGGAGGAAAGGTCCTGGGAGACTCAGGGGGTGGCCAGCACTGCGTGGAGGTGGAGCCGAGGGCTAGGGAGAGGATGTCCCAGGAAAACAGGGCATTTGAGAAGGGCAGGCAGTCAAGGCCAGCACCCTGGAGCAGGTTGACAAGAGGGCGAGGGGACCAGGAGGAGCAGCTAGAGAAGGGGCAGGAAGGTTGGGAGTAGGGTTCCAGATTTAGCAAATAAATCCGGTTAATCGGTTAATTTTAATTTCAGGTAGACAACAAATAATTTTTAGTATACACACGTCCCAGGCGGTACTGGGGACATATTTACCCTAAAACATTACTCGTCTATCTGAGGTTCAAACTGAACTGGGGTGTCCATATTTTATCTGGCAATCCTATGAGGGAGGAAGTGGTTCTCAGAGGGGGCGGTTAACTGGTTGAAGCATCAGGGAGGTGAAGGTGAGCATCCGGAAGAGGCCTCAGATTTTGCAATGGACTGTTGACAATGACCTTGGTGAGAATAGCTTGAGTGGAGTGACGGGAGCAGCCCTGTGGGCAGTGTGCATGTGGACACGTGTCTGCAGTGTGTGTGTGTGTTCATGTGTGTGTGTGTGCTCAGGGGCAGTGGAGTCAGTGGGAGCTGAGTCAGCAGAGGATAAGGACTGCAGATAATCTGAAGGGAAGAAGGGCGATGTATTGTGGCCAGAGGGGCATGGCCTTGAAGGAGAGTTTATTGTTGGTGTTTTTAAGCAGGGGAGGGAGGTTGATCATGCGGAAGGCCCGAAGGAAAAGGATTGCAGAGGGAGACAGTGACAACTGTCAGCAAGGAGGAGCCCCACGGAAGGGGTGGGGTGGGAGCCAAGGAGTCAGGCAGGTGGGGGCAAGGGAATGCTGCGGGTAAACGCTCATGTTGTGTGTGTGGTGGGGGAGGAGGGAGATGAGGGCATCACGCCAGATGGTCTGTTGACTCAGTGAAGCAGGAGCATCTGCGCAGAGATGGGTCTGGGGACCTGAGGTCAAGGAGAGCCTGGACTGAAGACTCAGAGCAGAGAGGAGCAGCCGTCCTGCTGTTCTCACGTGTGGGGTACGTGTGTGGCATCTCTGTGTGTATGTTGTATGGTGTGAGTGTATGTGTTGTGTGGTGTGTATGTTGTGCATGTGTGCATGTTGTGTGGTGTGTATTTATGTTGTGGTGTGTGTTGGCCTGAAGTGCTCTGCCCTTTCACCCAGGGCAGCCCATTGTGTAAGAAGGGGGCGGGGAACTCTGTAACAGGCCAGCATGAAGCGCCTCTGGAGACGGAGGAGACTGCAGTGTAAGGACAGAAGCTAAAGCTGGTACCAAGAAGCTGGCAAGGCTGGGAGTGTTTACTTGGTGGCAGCAAGGGAAGGGGCTGCTCAAGGTCACCTGGAAACCTGGGCAGGGCTGCATTTGAACCCCCATCTCTCAGTCTCCAAATGCAGCGCCCTCTCTGTTCATTCAGTTACTTGTTATTGTTGTTCAGACGCTCAAGTCGTGTCTGACATTTCGCAACCTCATGCACTGCAGCACGCCAGGCCTCCCTGTCCTTCACTATCTCCCGGCATTTGGTCAAACTCATGTTCATTGAGTCGATGATGTCATCCAACCATCTCATCCTCTGTGCCCCCTTCTCCTTTTACCTTCAATCTTTCCCTGCATCAGGGTCTTTTCCAATGAGTAGGTTCTTTGCATCAGGTGCGCTTCAGCATCAGTCCTTCCAGTGAACATTCAGGGTTGATTTCCTTTAGGATTGACTGGTTTGATCTCCTTGAAGTCCAACGGATTCTCAAGAGTCTTCTCCAACACCACAGTTCAAAAGCATCAGTTCTTCACTGCTCAGCTTTCTTTATGGCCCAATTAGCTTTGACTCTACGGACTTTTGTTGGCAAAGTAATGTCTCTACTTTTTTAATATGGTGTCTGGATTTGTCATAGATTTCCTTCCAAGGAGCAAGTGCCTTTTAATTTCATGGCTGCAGTCACTGTCTGCAGTGATTTTTTCCTATTTATTGGACTCTTACTGGGTACCAGGCATTATGCTTTTTATCCAACCTCTCTTCAATGCTCACTGTGATCCCATCATAGAAAACGCTGTGATGAGCATCTTTTCCAGCAGCATTCCCCATCATTTCCATTTTATAGTTGAGAGACCTGAGTCCTCACTGTGGGGTGCTCTCAAACAGTGCCTCCCAGCGCTGCTGGAACCTGCAGGCACAAAGCTAACCTGCCCTCTCTGGAAACTGGGCTGGAACTCTCAGCTGACCCATTTCATATCTTCAGGATGAAGAGAAGGCAGGAACACCAGGGACTGGATTTACCCTGGGTTTTCCTGGACAAAAGCCTTGCACCCACATGCCGTACCTGGATCTGTCTTTGAAGAGGATGCAGTCTTTGCCATATACGACTTTAAAGGGGCAGCCCACAAAACCTCACGCCAGATAACTCTGCTGATGGTTGGACTTCCGGGTTAACTGACCTCAGCTCCGGGCTGCCCCCCCATGGCCTCCCTGCCGTATGGACTGTGCCTTTCTGTGCCCAGGTCTGCCCCAGGACAAAGGGCCAGAGAACCCTGCTCTGCTCCACCCAGCTCTGTCTCCGCTCTGCCCCCACCACTCACTAGATGGGCTCCAGCCAGGTGTAGAGGTGGTGAGAGTCTTATCCCCTTGTCTAGAGGTTGTACCAGAGAGGGAAAAGCCTGGAAACCCAGCTGTCAGGAGCCCCTGCCCCCAGCTCCACCCGACCCCCCGCCCTTCCTCCACAATCCTGGCCCGCCACCAGCCTAGTGCTTCTCTCTGGAACACACTGGATTCGGAAATCAGAAGTCCTTGAAATAACATGTTTTCCGGAAAAGTACCTTCCTTAAAGGAAACCACTTGTTCCAAGGAGTTGAAAAGGGTCATTGTGCGCTGCCAATCCCTGCTCCCCTCAGGACATGACACTTGAAAAGAGTGGCTACACACACACACACACACACACACACACACTCAGATGCATTCATCCAGTGCATTTGTAAGACTGAAAGTTAGGAGTGGGCTCAAATACCAATCAGAGGAGGCTGGTGGGGCAAATCCTAGCAGAGACACATCAGACACTAGGCAGGTATAAAAACAATGAGGTAAATTTAAACCCGTTACCATGAAAGGGCATTTATCATACATCAGGAAGTAAAAAGTAGAGAGGATTAAAGAACTATAAATGTGCCCTGTGGAAAAATTCAATTTCTGTTAAAATACGCTTGGATGCAGAGAAGACTGTGTGGATAGTGATGTGCCCAGGTACTAACTAGTGGTTGGCTGGGGCTGTTATGTGTTTCAGGCTTTTCCTTTCTGTCTATCTGTATTTCCTGTGATCAGTGGTTTGCGTTTCAATAAGAAAAAGCAAGAAACCAACAAAGGAAAAGAACAAAATTAATTTTTCTAAGTTAAAAAGTGAACCAACTTCAATCTGAGAAGGAGATATAAAAACCCAATCAAACACAGACATATAATGGTGACAAATTCTCAGGACAGACAGACACACAGACACATTCTGCCTGATTCACATGGTTGAGGTAGACAAAGCGGAGGAGTAGGGGGACGGTTGTTAGGTTTCTAGAAAACTCTGGGATCTAGATGTGAGGGTGACTGCAGGAACTTCAGGGACTGAGGGGGGCATTTAGGTGGGTTTGGGAGGGTAGAGGGAGCATCCTGGGACTCAGCCAAGCCTCGGCTAGATACCTACCTACCTTCTGCCTCCTGAGATAGCACATGGATCCTGAGCCCATGTCTCCAGTTCAGGCAAGGCTGAGAACTTGCCAAGGCAGCTCCCCACCCCTGCCCCCTCCTGGCTCCTCCCCACCTTGCTGTATAGGGAGATAAGAGGGCCCAGTGCTGGGAGGGGCTGCCCCTGTTATTCAATTGCTCAGTTGAGTCTGACTGTTTGTGACCTTGTGGACTGTAGCACTCCAGGCCTTCCTGTCCTTCACCATCTCCTGGAGTTTGCTCAAACTCATGTCCATTGAGTCGATGATGCCATCCAGCCATCTCGTCCTCTGTTGCTCCCTTCTCCTCCTGCCCTCAATCTTTTCCAGCATCAGAGTCTTTTCCATAGAGTTGGCTCTTTGCATCAGGTGGCCAAAGTATTGGAGCTTCAGCTTCAGCATCAGTCCTTCCAATGAATATTCAGGGTTGATTTCCGTTAGGATTGACTGGTTTGATCTTCTTGCTCATATACCTGGAAAAGGGAATTACAGTTGCTGGTGGAATTACAGTTGCTAATTAGTTGCCCTTAAAATAAGATTATTCTGGGTTACCCACATGGGCCCAGTGAAATCAAAATGGTCCTTAACTGTGGAAGAGGGAAGTCTGAGAATCAGGTCAGAGTGATGTGATATGAAGAAGACCCCAAGATGGAAGGGGGCCACCAGCTAAGGAATGAGGACAGCCTCTAGAAGTTGGAAAGGAAAAGAGAAGGACTACCTTCTAGAGTCCCAAGTGTTGCAGGAATGAGAGTGGGGCGAGAGAAGATGGTCACATCCCAGGTCACGTCCGACCAAGTCCCTGGGATGGCTGTCAAATGTGGGTTCTTGGTTTCACACAGGAAAGCATTCAAGAGCAAGCCATAGTAATGAGGAAGAAGATTTACTGAGGGAAGAAACACACTCCATAGACAAGAGTATGGGCCACCTGGGAAGGCAAGAGAGGCACCAGGGTATTGGGCTGTCATTTTTGATAGGGGTGGGTAATTACATAGGCTGGGCTTCCCAGGTGGCACTAGTGGTAAAGAACACGCTGGCCAAGGCAGGAGACATAAGAGACTCAGGTTTGATCCCTGGGTTGGGAAGATCCCCTGGAGGAGGGCATGGCAACCCGCTCCAGTATTCTTGCCTGGAGAATCCTGTGGACAGAGGAGCCTGGTGGGCTGCTGTCCATACGGTCACACAGAGTCAGATACGACTGAAGCGACTTAGCATGCATTGGAGAAGGAAATGGCAACCCACTCCAGTACCAGGGACAGAGGAGCCTGGTGGGCTGCTGTCTATGGGGTCACACAGAGTTGGACACGACTGAAGCGACTTAGCAGCAGCAGCAGAAGCAACTGAGTATGCAGGCAATTATATAGGCTAATGAGTGGGAGGAGTATTCCAGCTATTTTGGGGAAGGGGTGGGGATTTCCAGGAATTGGGTCAGTGCCCACTTTCTGACCTTTTGTAGTCATCCTTGGAACCATCATGGTGTCTGGGGTGTGCCAATATGTTATTGCCAGCGTACTGAGGCTCAAGGTCAGATCCACCATCTTGGAGCTAGTTGAGGTCATTCTTTTGCCCTGCTGCCTTCCTGCCTCACAAGTATTAGAGCTGAAGAAGGCTGTTGGGCTCCAGGCATAGTTGGGATGGACTACTTTAGAGAAAAGGATGAGAAGACAGAAATCATACTTCTCAAATCAGTGGGGTGAGAGGAACAATGTGGTGACTGCCAGGTTGTGTTAGGTATTATGTGATGCGCATCTCCAGGAATCCCACTCCTATCCTGTGGAAATAGCAAAGCATGCAAACAAGTACAATCAACAGAGAAACGTATTAATATAAGTGAGTGATTGAAAGTCACTCAGTCGTGTCTGTCTCTTTGCGACCCCGTGGACTGTAGCCCACCAGATTCCTCTGTCCAAGGAATTCTCCAGACAAGAATACTGGAGTGGGTTGCTATTCCCTTCTCCAGGGGATCTTCCCAACCCAGGGATTGAACCCGGGTCTCCTGCATCGCAGGCAGATTCTTTACCACCTGAGTCACCAGGTAAGCCTATATTAATATACACAAAGCCACAAAATGGGATAATAGTCCTTACCAAATGTACTGACTTGGAAACTGCCTATTATAAATAGAGAAACAAAAGCAAGTTATAGAAGGATCTTATAAGAAAAAAGGGGAGCAAAGAAACAAATATCCTTTCTTCCTAAGGGAAAAAAAAACACCAAAAAACTCCTAAATTACACATATGTTTGTATGTTTGTATAAACACAGAGAAAAGTCTGGAAGGATATGATTACCACCGGGGATAGGCTTGGAGGGAGCAGGAAACACTGTTTATAATATTCTGGGTTGTTTGAACTTGTTTTAACAAGACTGTCTTGTTTTTCATTCCATGTAACATTATTTTTTTTTTAAAGATAGTACAAAGGTTAAGAAAAACAAACTTTACTTTGATTCTTATTATTTGCAAAAAGAGCTCTCTGGGCAGAGGAATGGTGGGGCTCCACTTAGCAGGAACACTCTGGACATGCATGAACAAAATTGATTTCTTTTTCTATGTGAGCATAGCTGGGGAACAAGGCAGCATGAATCGTGTGAGTGGAAAAGTGAAGTCACCCTAGCCCTCCTGGCCTTTTACAGACTTGTGATCTGAGGTTCTGCGAGGGAACTGACATTTCTCTACATTGCATGGCAATTCCAGACTGAAATACTGAGTTGGCCGAAAAGTCCATTCAGGTTTCCATCCCATGTTATGGAAAACCCTGGACAGATTTTTTGACCAACCCAATACAATTTTCTGGCCCCCATTTTGGTGAACTTAGAAATTCTTCAAAATTCAAACTCCCCTTTTTATAATTCATAGTGTTTATGTGAGGAATAAGCATTTCTGTGTTTTTCTGCTCGATCCCACACTAAGGCCTGGTTTACATCTTGAAGTCGCACTCCTTAAACGGAAGGACACCAGCAGGGACAGTCCTAGGAAAGCAGCCAAGGAGGGTGCATGGAGGCTGGGGTCCTTGCTCTCCCATTGGGCTCTCAACACAAGGACTGGATCAGGGGTGTGCAAGTCCTCTATCTGCCCAGCATCTGACGCTCTGCAAGGCGTCCCTGGATCGGAGAGCTCTTCTGCAGCACTGTCGCGACTGTCTCCAACAACATGCCCGGGGACCTAGTGGAGCAGCATCGACTGTAGTTTACAGATGAGGAAGCAAAGACCTCGAGACACTAAAGTGATGAATCCCAAGTCTTTCAGCCATTTGGTTGCAGAGTTCAGGACAGAATCAGATCTCCTCTTTCTTCCATCCCTTTCAGCCAGTTTCACTTTTATCTCTTGTATCTTTGGTTTCCAAGATAAATTTTGCCTGATTAAAAAAAAGCAAACGTTCTGCTGCTTCAAAAAGTTTGAAAGTCAGTGATCCAGAATAATGTTTCCAAATTCCCAGCTGACACTAATGCTCAATGGTCAGGAGTGACAAACTGGAATTTTCAGGAATCCTTGAGAATTTCTGAAATCATGAGTTATTATGTACTATTCATAACAATTACTCACCTGCTTTTAAATAATGAGTGACCATGATAATAAATAGTGAATAATTTTCTGTGATAGAAGGATGCTGAAAGTTGCAGAAGTTTTCAGTAAATAACATGGTTTTATAGTTTCTTAAGATTATGAATCAATATATTATGACAAGATTATTTCAATAACACAGGAAAATATTCTCTCTCTAATACAGATACTGGATATAGAAAACATTAAGAGGAAGAGAGTGTTAACCCCTAATAAAGGCCAAATAAAATCACTTAAAATTGAAATAGAATACTGCAAATATTTGATATTTAAAAGTTATCATTTAAAAAATGAAATATAGGGTCTTTCCTGGTGGTCCACTGGGTAAGACTCCAAATTTCCAATGCAGGGTTGGTTACTGGGTTCCATCTCTAGTTGGGGAAGTAAGGACTCCCATGACACAATTAACAGATCCTGCATGCTGTAACTAAGATCTGGCACAGCCAAATAAATAAATATTTTAAAAAGGAAGAAAATAGAAAGTAAAAAAAATGAAGAATCAATTGTTTCAACTTAAATAAAAAAGTTAAAGATAGTCTTGATCATTGCTTTGTGACAAATATTCCAGATGTAGGAAACTTTCATTTTGCATTGATGTTGGTTGAATTAAGAATGTCCCAAACCTCTTTACTTCTACACTAGTGACCGTAGCTCAGACAGTAAAACATCTGCCTGCAATGCAGAAGACCTGGGTCAGGAAGATTCCCTGGAGAAGGAAATGGCAACCCACTCCAGTATTCTGGCCTGGAGAATCCCATGGACAGAGGAGCCTGACGGGCTACAGTCCATAGAGTTGTGAAGGGTCAGACACGACTGAGCAGCAAACACTCACTGAACATGCAAACATCTTCTAGGTGGGTGTCCTATAGGGTACATGTTGCTTCACAGAAGTTCATTTCCTTTTAATTATATATACAGGTTTGCTTGCCCTAGTCTTGATTTTGCCATTGAATTCAATATTGCTCTTGCTGGTGGCTGCTCTCTGGGCCTGATTTGAGTTCCCCTGTCTGGTTGTCCTTACTTTACTGAAAGTAAAATGAATACTGAGCAAATAAATCCAGTCCTTAGTTTTCCAAAAAAAATATTGCTCTTGCCAATTCAGATTTTGGAGCAGTTTCTGATTTTGTGTTTGTGTGTTCTATAGCAACAATCACATCTTTTTGCAGCTCATCTGTTAAGTATGTACAAAGAACTGTAGCCTATGGTGAATACTGCAATATTTGGAAAAGACAGCAGTCGTTACTGGAAAGGTTTCAAATGGCATGAGTGTTCAGAACTGCTAGCAACTTTAATAGAACCACACAGAATCACTTGTTGAAACTGCCAATATGAGGCAAATGCCAACAGACTGCTTCCAAAGTTTGTTGTTTTTTCTGACACCACTCATAGGATTTGTATAAGTATCCCATGTGTATGAACTTACCAATATTTATTTTATTTATAGAAATGAATTACTGTTAGAAACAGACCAGGCCACAAACATAGAGTTATAACTAGTGTGTGCTGGTAAGTCGACTCTCTGCAGGGCAGGGAGGGACGTCCTGATATGTGTAGCTTTTGCCAGTTTCTGAGGAGGGGAGGTATAAATAGTCCCACCAGGGTGAATTTTGGGCTATTGATGTGACGTCACTAGGAGTCAGAAAAAGATGCTCTTAACCGGCTGGCACTCTCTCTTTCCTTTGTGTACCTGCCCCACAACATCACTGCTTCTAAGGTGGCAACAGCTACAGACAAGACAGATTAGACTGTGACCGCTTCCCTCCTTCTGCTCCCCTTCTGTTCAGGAACTGCCAGCCTTAATTTTCCAATCCATGTCTCAGTGTTTTCTACTCTTGCTTTTGATATGTTATCAGTGGATTCCTTTGAACTAGTGACAGGTCTATGTTGATCATTAAGTTTTAATTCTCACACGGGAATAGTTTCCCAGGCTTCTAGATTCCTTAACTTATTTTTACTAGGGTTTTCAGGCTCTGGAAACACATCACATGTCTGAGAAATGCTGGGAAGGAATTCCTGCAGAGAAGCATTAAAACAGTAGGTCTGAGTTAAAACAGTCCATTTGCTTGAATGATCATGATTCTCCTGGATATATTTTCATTGGTCCCAATTTTGCCCACTGGTCATTGTCATCCATCTTGTTTTAGGGGATTTTAGGTGTGGAGTCCTATACAATGTGGTGTTGCTGCTGCTGCTGCTGCTGCTGCTGCTGCTGCTAAGTCACTTCAGTCGTCCGACTCTGTGCGACCCCATAGACGGCAGCCCACAAGGCTCCCCCGTCCCTGGGATTCTCCAGGCAAGAACACTGGAGTGGGTTGCCAGTTCCTTCTCCAACGCATGAAAGTGAAAAGTTAAAGTGAAGTCGCTCAGTCGTGTCCGACCCTCAGCAACCCCATGGACTGCAGCCTTCCGGGCTCCTCCGTCCCCAGTATAGTGATTTTACAGAGAGGCTGAACACTAGGATTGATTAGTGATCATTTGACCGCTGTCTGGTCTTGCACATGTGGCACAAGCTAGCTGTCAACATAGCTGGTTGTCTCCAACCTCTGTTTTCCCTTTCATTCTTATTATTAGAACAACAACAACAACGCAGCCTCCCTTGGAGCTAGAAATGGCCAACAGAAGTGGGGTGCAATGTCTGGAAAGTGTCCTTAAATAGGCAGGGCATACTAGTCTTCTCTTTTAATCACTCAGAGCTAGAACAAATTAAACAGCAGACTAACCCATCTGTTCCTATTGAAAGCACAGACCACTGGCAAGAAGCTTAGGAAGGTCCGTAATGGAGTGTGATCCATGAAAGAACTCAGCATTATTCAGTGATTCAGAAGGCGTGGGGGAGGAGAGTTGACCTCCACCTACAAATGATACACTTTGTAATATAAGATATTGTAGCCCCAGGTGCCTACTGCCTGTCTGCCAAGAAGGTTGGTGAATAAGTAGACTTCTCTACAGCTCTGGATTGGTAAGCCTTCTGATTTCTAATCTTTTCCGGGATCTTTTCAGGAATGTCTGTAATCTTCACTTTGTAGGAACCAGACTCCTGGAAGGCTTAGAATGTACTTTATTGCTCTGCCAGCTGAGGGTGTAAATACTGGCTGAGGGAACAAGGGGATTCAGCCTAGGAACGAGATCATGGGAGGTGAGCACTGGGGATCAGAAAGCCACTTTCACACATCAAAATAAAAAACGGTTTAGGCTTTTTCATGGAGACTTCCCGGGACCAAAATCAGGACCTATGGGTTAAGGCTGCCAATTTAACTCTTACCTAAAGAGAAATCTCCTACCTACTAGGGTTGGAAGGAGGTGGTGGACGGGGGCACGTCTCCAGTACTGGGAATACTGAAGCAAAGGATGGTGAAGAATTAATTTATCAACTGAGCAGCAGTTCCCAGTTACCAAGCTGTACATTGGTACCTGTCCACAAAGTTTTCCAGGTCTCATTTTCCTATTAAGAAAGAAAAGACAATGTGGTACATTTTAAATTTGCAATTTGAAGTATATTTCATTTATTCTGAGACTATGTTTTCTCTATCTTCTTGTTGTTAAATAGTAGGTAATATTTGTTATTGTTGTTGTTTAACATCATAACTCAACAAAAAATAGAAAATCTCAACAGCTCCATGTAAGTCGCCATTAAAAATAAATAAAATTTCTGTGAAATCTGGAAATCTGGTAACCTGCAAGATGGATGAAATGACTCTGAAGCTTTCTGACTTGACCTTTCAAGGAGCTGTAGTTCATCCTAGTGGCCACTAGATGCCACTCTTGTGTACTTACAGCAGCTGCTGCCGCTGCTGCTAAGTCGCATCAGTCTTGTCCGACTCTGTGCGACCCCATAGACTGCAGCCCACCAGGATCCCCCGTCCATGGGATTCCCCAGGGAAGAACACTGGAGTGGGTTGCCATTTCCTTCTCCAATGCATGAAAGTGAAAGTGAAGTCGCTCAGTCGTGTCCAACTCTTAGCGACCCCACAGACTGCAGCCCACCAGACAAAAGTACTGGAGTGAGTTGCCATTTCCCTCTCCGGTACTTACCGCAGCTAAATAATTTCCGTGCAAGTAGAGAATCCAGAAACGGGATCTACTTTCTTTCAGTTCAGTTCAGTCGCTCAGTCGTGTCTGACTCTTTTGCGACCCCGTGGACTGCAGCACGCCAGGCCTCCCTGTTCATCGCCAACTCCTGGAGTTTACTCAAACTCATATGCACTGAGTCGGTAATGCCATCCAACCATCTCATCCTCTGTCAATCGTCCTCTTCTCCTGCCTTCAATCTTTCCCAGCATCAGGGTCTTTTCAAATGAGTTAGTTCTTTGCATCAGGTGGCCAAAGTATTGCAATTTCAGCTTCAGCATCAGTCCCTCCAAAGAACATCCAGGACTGATCTCCTTTAGAAAGCGCTAGGTGGATCTCCTTGCAGTCCAAGGTACTCTCAAGAGTCTTCTCCAACACCACAGTTCAAAAGCATAAATTCTCCGTCGCTAAGCTTTTTTTATAGGCCAACTCTCGCATCCATACATGACTACTAGAAAAACCATAGCTTTACCTAGCTTTGTTGGCGAAGTAATGTCTCTGCTTTTTAATATAAGGTCTAGATTTTTGATTTTTTTAACTTTTCTTCCAAGGAGCAAGCATCTTTTAATTTCACGGTTGCAGTCACCATCTGCAGTGATTTTGGAGCCCCCCCAAAATAGAGTCTCTTCACTGTTTCCACTGTTTCTCCATCTATTTGCCATGAAGTGATGGGACCAGATGCCATGATCTTCATTTTCTGAATGTTGAGCTTTAAGTCAGCCTTTTCACTTTCCTCTTTCACTTTCATCAAGAGGCTCTTTAGTTCTTCTTCACTTTCTGCCATAAGGGTGGTGTCATCTGCATATCTGAGGTTATTGATATTTCTCCCAGCAATCTTGATTCCAGCTCGTGCTTCCCCCAGCCCAGCATTTCTCATGATGTACTCTGCATACAAGTTAAATAAGCAGGGTGACAATATACAGCCTTGACATACTCCTTTTCCTATTTGGAACCAGTCTCTTCCATGTCCAGTTCTAACTGTTGCTTCCTGACCTGCATACAGATTTCTCAAGAGGAAGATCAGGTGGTCTGTTATTACTATCTCTTTCAGAATTTTCCAGAGTTTGTTGTGATCCACACAGTCAAAGGCTTTGGTATAGTCAATAAAGCAGAAGTAGATGTTTTTCTGGAACTCTCTTGCTTTTTCAATGATCCAGCGGACTTTGGCAATTTGATCTCTGGTTTCTCTGCCTTTTCTAAATCCAGCTTGAACATCTGGAAGTTCATGGTTCGTGTACTGTTGAAGCCTGGCTTGGAGAATTTTGAGCATTACTTTACTAACGTGTGAGATGAGTGCAATTGTGTGGTAGTTTGAGCATTCTTTGGTATTGCCTTTCTTTGGGATTGGAATGAAAACTGACCTTTTCCAGCCCTGTGGCCCCTGCTGAGTCAGTAAATTAAACTTTACTGGGGCTTCCCTGTTGGCTCAAACGGTGAAGAATCTGCCTGCAATGCAGGAGACCCATGTTCAATCCCTGAGTTGCCCCTGGAAAAGAGAATGGTTACCCACCCCAGTATTCTTGCCTGGAGAATTCCATGGATGAAGAAGCCTGGCAGACTACAGTCCATGGTGTCACAAAGGGTCAGACACAACTGAGCAACTCTATTGACAAAGTACTCATTTTTCCCATGTAAAGCATTTTCATAAACACTAATTTTCATTATTGTTTGAAAACAAAATTAACTTTCAAAGTTCTAAAAATGGAAATGATTACTGCCTTAAATGCTTTCTCTAAATAAAGGTCTCCAGTATCCTCATAAGTTTGGTGTACCTGCAATAAACTGTTCCTCTTGGTCAAGAGCTTTCTGTGAGCATCTCAACTGGCTGATGACTATTCGCATGAGCAGGGACTACGTCCTGCCCATTTTACAGAGCACACGGCATCTAGCATGATGTCACATTAGTGATCATAATCTCCATTTGTTTTGTGGTTTACACTTCTTTGAAGTCCTTATAGTTCATTCCCTCTCAATGGTACTTCAAGTGGCAGAGAATGACCTTTCCTTTGTCCTTCTCTGTAATAAGTCAAAGTGAATCTAAAACATGTTCTTCACACTGAAAACTTTCTAACTCATTCATTCATGAATTCAACAAACATTTATTAAGCCCTACTATTGGAGAAGGCAATGGCACCCCACTCCAGTATTCTTGCCTGGAGAATCCCATGGACGGAGGAGCCTGGTAGGCTGCAGTCCATGGGGTTGCTAGGAGTTGGACACAACTGAGTGACTTCACTTTCACTTTTCACTTTCATGCATTGGAGAAGGAAATGGCAACCCACTCATGTTCTTGCCTGGAGAATCCCAGGGACGGGGGAGCCTGGTGGGCTGCCGTCTCTGGGGTCCCACAGAATCGGACACGACTGAAGCGACTTAGCAGCGGCATGTATTAAGTACTCTACTGTGCCCTGTGTTAGTAATAAACACTCTCATCTATGGGAGCAATAAAGCACATTCTATGTCTTCCAGGAGTCTGGTTGCTACAAAGATTACAGACATTCCTAAAAAGATCCTGTGAAGCTGTCAGATATAAAACCAACATGTTTCAAGACATATGAAGCATATTTTGAAAAGCTAAAGATTACGCTTTTCTGCTGAATTTTACTTATTTAGAAGTTACTTTGCTTCTGAATGACAGCTGTATCAATTGGAGAGGGCTTTCCTCCAGCACCTCCTGCTGGTGACAGCATCAGATATCAGATGATAACTGTTGAACCAGCAGTCCCCTTCTAGAACTCAGTCCTAAGGAAATCATTAAAAAAAAGTGGATCAGGGGACTTTCCAGGTGGTCCAGTGGTTAAGACTCTGTACTGCCAATAGAGGGGATGTGGATTCGCTCTCTGGTCAGGAGCTAGATCCCACATGCCCTGCAATGCAGCCAAAAAAATTCTTTTAAAAAAAGTGGATCAAGTTTCCTCAACAAAGATTTTCATCTTAGAGTTATTTACAAGAGAAACATTGTTAGCAAAGTAATTATCTACCAATAAAGGGCATCCTCAATAACTGTGGTATATTCATGGAAACAGAATATGGATAATTACTCACATATTTAAACATGTCAACAAAGCATTTGCGGTAACATAGTAGAGACGGTTTTGATATAAAATTCAGTGAATTGTAAGATTAAATGTGTACATACAATATAATCTCAATCATAAAAATATTTATGTGTAAGAATGACTGAACAGAAGGAAATTATTTCAAACGTTTTAGAACGGTTAACTATAAGGAGATCAAATTCTTTCTTATACTGCTTTGATTTCATCTAAACTTGCTGCAAAGGCCACGTGTCATTTTGTGCTCTGAAAAAAAAAATCATCATTTGGACTGAAAATAATGGAAAAGAAATAGGATAAATGGAAAGAACTAACTTTGGCCTGAGGATCAGAGCTAAGGATTTGGGTCACCTCTGAGCTCACCTTTTGAGCAGGGAGCCTTCTTTCTCTGAGCCTCAGGTTTCTTACCTTCAGAATGTGGGTAAGAATTCAGCCTGTCTCCCTCTTGGAGAGAATGTGAAGATATAACTATTATGCCAGCAAAGGGGCTGATTCCAGAGGCAATTCAAAGTCTGGAATGTGAGATGGGAACCCCAAGGCTCTAGGGAAGATGTCCTGCCTTCCCACGAGTGCAGAGTTAGTGGGAGAAGGTAACTGAAGAGGAACAGGTTTCATGAGCACAGCATCTCCTCTGGGTACCCTGTTTTGTGCCCCAAGGAAGTGGGCTGAGTCATCCACTGGGTGTGGGCCCGATCCTGACTCATTCATGCCTTAGAGCTTTGGTAGTTAGATGGGAGAGATCTCAGCACATATCTGATACTACTACTTATTGTATAGTTGTAGTTGTTGAAAATTCACAATTCCTCAGGCACTGAGCTTGGTGCCTTCTCACTAATTTTGTTCGTCAGTTCCACGCAACAGATACTTATTGTGCACCTTCTATGTGTCCCACATGCGCAGTTGGCATTAACTCCATTTTTCTGTGGCAGGATTTCCCCTCTCCTTACTCCTTTAGTAGGGCTCATCACACACCAAGTCTCCCTTTGGGCATGAGTTAGCCTCACCACATTGGAGAAGGAAATGGCAACCCACTCCAGGGTTCATGCCTGAAAAATCCCAGGGGTGGGGGAGCCTGGTGGGCTGCCGTCTATGGGGTCTCACAGATTCGGATATGACTAAAGTGACTTAGCAGCAGCAGACTCACCACACCAAGCTGGGATAACAGGAGTTCTCCTTTTGCAACACAATTTGAAGCCCAGAAAGAGACAGAGACTTTGTGGCATAATAATACATGCATGATATACTAAGGGAATATCAGCTACATGGTAGTGAAGCAGCTTGCATTCATTTCTGCAGGTAAGTGATGAAGCTGAAGACAGAACCCAGGGCTGTTTGTCTCTATAGCCTGTGCTCTTTATGACAATGTTACTTCACCTGTTTCCAGCCCATCCAGGGTGGGTGCCATTCTCCACAGCATCTTCCACTCAAGCTCTGCTGTCTACATACCTCCTAAGTCAGGGCATCCCATTGGAAGGTTCTTTTCCAGGAGGAGCTTTAACCGATTCCTTCATCCTGTCTCTTGCCAGAGGAGTCTTCCCTGTCCACTATCACCCCAGGCTAGGTTAGGCAGCCTGTTCTGGATTACCGTCCTTCAGGGCCCTCACCATGCTTACACTGGCTCCTTCAATGTTCATCTTCTCCCCTTGGCTCTAGCTCCACGGAGGCAGTGTCTTCCTTGCTACACTCACTGCAGTGTTGCTTGTCACTCAGGCTGTTTGCTTGATGTCACTATATAAGGATGAGTTCCCTGGAGGGCTGGCATCCTGGAAGACCCCAGTCAGAGGACCCATAAAGTCCTCAGCTCTAAGCCTGTGGTGCTTGCTTTGGATTAGAGACACATGTGGTGGGATTGGTACCTAGGGAACACTGCAAGAATTAGATTATTTCCATGGGAGCTGACATTTTAGAGGTAACTGAGTATTGGCAGTTATCTTTAAAGGCAATAGAATATGAAAACCAGTGAAGGCAACGAGGAGATGTTTAATCTTATGAACAAAATTGTAACCTCCATCCCAGATCATAATGGGATATTCTTAGAATTGCTAATGAATTGCTGCTTTGTCATTTTATCTGCTTTTTTTTTTTCAACATTGAAAAGCTCCTGAGATTTGGCCAAAGGGATTGGAATTATAGGTAATGAGCACTAGGATGGAAGATGACTGTGGAAGAGCAATTGGAGCATGGGTGGAGGGTGCCCAGCACAGGGATTTCAGCCATATGGAATGGCTCTCACCTGACGTTCATGGTCTGATTCTTAGGGAAGGTGATGACATAGGGGCTTATGGAAATTGTCCTACTTAACTATTTGGGTAAAAGCTATTTCATGGCAAGGCTTGTTTTCTATGATAATTTTTATTGATTTGTTATCTTTATTTATTTTTATTTTGTAAATCCAAAGATAAAAGGAAATCTAAATTTGCTATCTGAGGAGACTAAAAAGATAGATTTTTGTCTTCCATCTTGAAAAGAATGTGTGTTTATTCTTCAAGAATAAAAGTTAGTTTCTAATTCCCTTATTTATATTTTAATGTTATTTTCCATTTTTATTTGTACTACCTATTATGAAAGTCTCAATTTTCACTTATGAAACTACACTGATATTTTTTACCATGGTAAAATATACACGACATAGTTTTTATGATTTCAAAGTGTACAGTTCAGTAGCATTAAGTACCTTCCCATTGTCCTGCAACCATGACTACTATCCACCCCTAGAACTGTTTGCATTTCCCCAAACTGTAACTCTGTACCAATTAACCACTATGTTCCCATCCCCATCCCCCAGTCCCTGGCAACCACCACTCTACTTGCTGTCTCTATGAATTTCAATACTCTAAGTACCTCATATAAATGGAATCATACACTATTTGTCTTTTGGTGACTGGCTTATTTCACTTAGAATCTCTTCAGGGGTCATCAGTGTTGCAGCATGCATCAGGATTTTTTTTCCTTTTTAAGAATAATATTCTGTTGGATGGATAACTTTTATTTTAAAAATTATACTATGGCAAATTTCAAACATATGTAAAAGCACAAAGAATAGTATACTGTGCTCCCAGGTACCCATTATCCAGCTTCAATAAGCTTGTTTATTCCATTTATATTTCCAGTCCACATCCTACCTTTGGAAGCTAATTCCAGAAATATCACTTAATCTGTAAACATTCGAGGATGTATATAAAGGATAAGAACTTTCACTAAAAATGTAACCACAACACCATTATCATATCCTGAAACACTGAACAATGAATGATTCCTTAAATCATCAAATATCAAGTCATTATCCAAATTTCTGTGTAATTGAAAATGTTTCAGTTAATTATATTTTCTTATGTTTGTAACTGGTCATTTTAGGCCTCTAAAGATCTGGATGGTAGTAGAGGGGATTTAGTTCTAAATCAAAACAAGTGGGATTTGAACTACTCAGGCTCCAGGTAAACCTCATGTACAGGTACTTGAAAGAACCTTTTCCTGGCCTGGTTGTTCCAGGATGTTTGCTTTCTTCTAATAGCATGGAGAGTAGTGAAACAATTGTGTCTTTGCAGTTGAGCACCCCTCCCCCCCAAATTTAACCTTTTATTTATTTGTGCTCTCCGATTTGCATTTGGCCTCTTATACGCTTCCCTAGGACAATTTAGTAGTTTCTAGTTTTGAAGCAGGTGAGAGGATGGACTCTGGAATGTACCTGGTTCTGTCAACTGCAACTTGAAACTGAAAAGGCTTATGAACTAAAAAGAAAAAAAGAGATAAGAATGGGTGCTGTTGGAGGCTATTTGTAAGACAGACTCAAGGATAAGTAAGGGTAAAATAAAGGGACTAGCTGAGCAACTCCTGTGATAAACGGTTGGCAGTAATAGTCCCTGGAGGAAGGGACAACATAAAAGAGGAGACTTAAGGCAGGGTTTTTAACCACAATCCAAGGTAAATCTTTCCTTTCTTCTCAGTGTTTTATATTAAATTGGGGCTGCTAGATAAAACGTAGGTTGCCAGTAAAATTGCAATTTCAGATAAACAGTGAATACTTTCCAAAGTTTAAGTATGTCCCAAAGATCCTTTTTCATTAAGCATTTCTGCTGTAGATATCTTTGCTGCAAGCATTTTCACTGCAATATTTTTGCCATATAACTAATTGGCTATAAAGCAATTTTGCGGGAAAGAGGAAATAATGGGTTGACAGTTTTTGGTTTAACTGGTTGAAATGTGTTAGCATTGCAGTCAGTGACATTACTGATGGCTTTGCGGAGCTGACAGATAAGGATGATCTGCGCCCGTAGTCGGCTTCCTGTTTTGAAACATACTAGGATGGCAAGGAAAGGGGCCTGGGACAGCCTTAAAGGCATAGAGTTGAACCCACATTTCCCATAGAACTTTGCAAGGCCTATCAACAGATGTGACAATGTGCCAAGAACAAACAATAATGGAGAGGCTTTCATAATGCAATACAAAGCTTGTTTACAAATATGCCTCATAGTATTTGCAAACTGATACCTCTCTTTTAAATTTATTTTTATTGAAGTATAGTTGATTTACAATGTTATGTTAGCTTCCCGTGTACAGCGAAGTGATTCAGATACATGTATAGACAGATATTCCTAATCTTTTCCACTATGGTTTATTATGGGGTATTGAAATATAGTTCTCTGGGCTATGCATAGGACCTTATTGTTCATCTATTGTACATAGTAGTTTGCATCTGCTAATCCCAAATTTCCAGTCCAACCCTCACTATACCCTTGACAACCACAAGTCTGTTTTCTATCCGTGAGTCTGTTTCTGGGAACTGACCTTCTCTTAACAAAAGAAGAACTCTTAGCAAAAAATTAAAAGTGTGATGTTGAACAAGAAGAGGAATCAACAAGCAAAACAAAAGGAGACGGGGCAGGGGGCGCCATAAAATGCTATGAACAAAAGATTCCGAGGACAAGTGCTTAGGTATGATGCACAAATAAAATCAGTTATTTGGGCATTATTGCCATGAAATCTACACACATTTTAAATGTATTCAAATATTTTGTAATAAAGTCCTTTTAATTTTGCTATTCATTCCTCATGTTTCATTGTGTCCTTTTAAATGTTCATTCCTGTTTTATTTTTCGTTATTTTATCTTTTACCACCGAACTGCCTTACAGCCAATGCGGGAGGTGGGGGTAATGCTTGCCGCAAAGGTGATTCTAGTGGACATACCAGACTTTACACTGAAAAATGTATTCGTTGTTTATCTGAAATTCAAACTGAAATGACCATTCTGTACCTTTGGGCTTCCCTGATAGCTCAGTTGGTAAAGAATCTGCCTACAATGCAGGAGACCCAGGTTGGATTCCTGGGTCTGTAAGACCCTCTGGAGAAGGGATAGGCTACCCACTCCAGTGCTCTTGGGTTTCCCTTGTGGCTTGGCTGGTAAGGAATCCGCCTGCAATGCAGAAGACCTGGGTTTGATCCTTGGGTTGGGAAGATCCCCTGGAGCAGGGAAAGACTACCTACTCCAGCATTCTGGCCTGGAGAATTCCATGGACTGTATAGTCCATGGGGTCACAAAGAGTCTGACACAACTGAGTGACTTTGACTTTCATTCTGTACCTTTATTTGCTAAATCTGGTAACTCGTATCAATGGGTAAGCACTCTACCAGTGAAACAGGGGGTTTGACCTTTAGGCCTCTCAAGGTTTTCTTCCTTGGAGGATGGTTGAATTTTCATTTCTTTATTCTTTCTTCTTGTTCTCCTGTCTACCTAATACTATAGCTTTATATAAAAAATTGATCTAATTTACATTAGCACCAACAGAATATGAGTATTTATTTCCCTCTATGCACATCAATATCTAAAGCTATTATTAGTCTTTTAATTTCTGCTAACCTTCCAGACAAAATGTTGGAGAACTGCTGGTTTAGAGCACTTCTTAAATGAGATGAACTTTTCTTTTGTGATGCCTAGCATCAAGATTTTGGTGAAAAAGAGGTTTAAGTTTTCTTCTATATACTGTGAAAAATTTTACAATGAGAGGTAATGAATTACAACACATTAGCTGGTTTAAATTCCAACACTGGATTTCCCAGCAACTTCCTCCAAAACTGATATTTTCTGTGCATACTCAAGGCAACGCTCAGGAATTTCAAATTAGTTTTCACAAAAGCAAACATTTATATTTAAAAAGGAAACATTTGTACTCAGAACTCGTTAAGATTAAGTTAAAAAGCTGAAGATGTCTGGTGAGTTAATGCCCCTAATGGCAAAGTCAGGGTCAGATAAGTTGTAGTGACTTAAAACAGCATTCCTGCTGGCTTTGTGCAACCATATTTGTAAATGTTGCAATAAGGGATTTAAAAAGTCCCCTAGTCTCTCTACATTTCCACGAAAAGCTGTTGAAAGAACAAATTTCTGCTCAGTTGTTTTTTCCTTTGCTTAAAAAAAAAAAAAAAAGTGCCAGGAATCCCACCCCACCTTGCTGCTGGGTAACAGTAAATCATTTATTATTCCTGGATCAAACACAGGCATTCATGTCTAGGAAAACATTTTGCAATGAATGGGATCTTGGTCTCTACTAAAAACAAAAAATGGCTAAAAAGAGACTTCAATTTATTTTCAAATTCTATGGCTAAATTCCTATAATTCCTAACTGGTGAAAATATTCGCAAGCTACTAGATTTTTACTTAGAATCAGATTTACTTCTTTGGTGTCTGCCCAGAGGAGCTATTGAGAGCTATTTGCGGCTAGCTTTTAAGAGACCAAATGGACCTCAGATGGAATGAATGTTGACACTAATGTACAATGCACAAGGAAAAGCAGGAGAAAGAATTGAATACTTTTATTTTTTTGAATAAGTATAACCAATTTTCACTTTAGAGTTTTAAAATTTGGCAAACCAAAAAGATTACTTCTCACAATGACCAAATATAACTTTGCATTTTGGCATTAAACTGGGAGTTTTATATCTTATCAAAATTCTTATCTAATCAACTAATTCAGTCTCACCAAATACAGTCACTGTCAATCCAGACATACTCAACAGTCTTCTTTTCCTGAAGCCTAATTAGGCCTAAAGCTAATAACTCCCCCTAAAGTAACCAATTCCCCTCAAAGTGATCAAATTCCTTCCCCTAGCATTCCCAGTCCAGAGAAGGTGATGGCACCCCACTCCAGTACTCTTGCCTGGAAAATCCCATGGACAGAGGAGCCTGATAGGCTGTAGTCCGTGGGGTCACGAAGAGTTGGACATGACTGAGCGACTTCACTTTCACTTTTCACTTTCATGCATTGGAGAAGGAAATGGCAACCCACTCCAGTGTTCTTGCCTGGAGAATCCCAAGGACAGGGGAGCCTGGTGGGCTGCCGTCTATGGGGTCGCACAGAGTCAGACACGACTGAAGCGACTTAGCAGCTTAGCAGCAGCCTTCCCAGTCATCTAGTCAACCACTAGTCATGTTCTCACAGTCAGTCATTAAATAAATGTCATCGCAGCAGAGACCAAGAACCTTTCAATATACATTTTTCATTTCCCCTTTCAATAGATAGAAACTCCTAAATTTTAACTAAGCTCTGATTTCCTGGCTGGACACTATTTCCTACCATCCTTTCTATCTGGGTGCCCACATGGGATTGAGTAGAAATGTTTTCAAGTTCTAGGTCAAGTCCTTGAGAAAGAAACTGTCCATGCCCTCTCTGTCCCCCTTTCTTTTGGCTGGAACGTTTGAATTAAGAGGTAAACCAGCTTTGATCAGTTGGGTGAGGATAACAACATAGGGGAGAATGGAGCAAAAAGAAGGAAGTGAGTTCCTGGATCCCCTGGTGAAGCAACGTGACAGAAATACCAGTGAAGTCTCGTGGGCATCCATTCCAGATGCATGTAGGCCAAGGGCCGTTTCTTTACACCTACAGTCATACTACAGCATCTTCCTGTCTGACAGGTCAGATCCCAAAGTGTGTGGGCAACCTCAGACGGCTTTTAAAGGGCTTCGTACTTTCCAAGTCCATGTTGCTCAGATGCTGAAGCCTGTGATTAATCAGCAGGGTCAGAAGTTGGTCCCCAAGTACTCCCCCCTTGTAGTCTAGGAAGATGAAGTCACCTAAGACTTCTGTGAGAACTTTGTGTTCCCTTAGAGGTGAGCATTTGTGAGAAACTAGTGAGATCCTTTAGAGTTATAGGCTAAACTAAATCTGGACTGCAAACCTGGGTAGAGTAGGAGCCTTTAGCAAGATCTTTGGGTCGTAACTATAGGCATTTACCACCTGTGGGTGGGTTAAAATGTTATCAGTTCTCAGTATTTTCAGATGGATGGTGAGCCAGCCTCAGACCCCTCTTTGTGGCCCCTGCAGCCTCCTTGGATGCCCTTGAGTTTGGTGAAATTGGTTTGATTATATCATTAGGCCCAGCTACCTCTTGCGACTGGGGATTTTCTGCCAGAACATTCAGTTGTGCACTTTGAGGACTGTTCGCAAGAGTTGGTGAAGTAGAACAGTGAAGTGTTTCGTTAGTGGGAGAATCAATTCTGTTCTAAAGTGGTCTTTATGCTCTTACACTAGGAATATTATTAGAGAATCAGAGCGTATGCAGAGACATTTAGTCCGAGTGCAATAAAGGGAGAAGGGAAACTTTGCATAGATTGTCTCCCTTGGACAGAGATAAAGGTGAGGTTTGTAAAAACAAAACCTCCAGATGATCTTTGTTTGAGGGTAAACTGAATGGCTCCAAGGAAGGAAATTTGTCCTTGAAAAGGGCTGACAGTGTTATGAGGAAAGGCAATTCTTAGTTGCATGTGGGTTTTTCTGAGAATCCTTATGGTTTCAGCTATAGTGAGTTCACTCTGTGTCCCTGTCTGTATCATAGCAGCCAGTGTCCTTCCATTGGTACCTGCATGATTTTTCTCATTGGAATTTCTCTGGGGGATTAACAATATGGGAATTCCCATGATGGTCCTTTTGGACCCAAATTGAAACATAAACATATATATCTCTGTCATGGCTGTTGATCTCTAGTTTACAAAAAAGGGTATGAAGCAAGCATGCTGCCTTTGTTATAAGACTGTAGATCATCTGGCTGTATGCTTGTTGTGGTGCAACACATGATGAGCTCTTAGGCAGCCTAGATGCTGGGAGAGAGAATTGTGATAATATTATAAATATATTTCATATTCTCCAAGAAACACAAAGTGAAGCTTTACTATCATACTTGTTGGGAGCATGTCCCAAAAGGTAAAAGACATTTTAATTATCTGGATCCACTCAAAGGACCTGACTCCACATCCAAACATATTATTTATTATTTTAGATGTACACATAATCTGAATCATAATTATGCCACCCAGGTCCATCTCAGATGAAACTGAGTAAGAAAAAAAAAAAGAAGAAGAAGAAGAAAAAAAAAGAAACTGAGTAAGAATTAAATGTGAAGAATGTGTTGATCACTTGATGAAGAAATTTGTAATGCCATATTAGCAAAACTTGATGTGTATTGCCCATAGTTCAGAGACTTATAATAGCTAATTTATCATGATCTGGCATTGTCCTGATGATTGTGAGACAGGCTGGGAAACAGATACATATGGAGATTTAATTTTTAAGAAACTATTTTGTTAACTCTTATTTTTATTCCCCAATGTAACTAAGTTTCGATTAACAAAGGGCTTTCTGGGAGTAAATGGCAGCTCTTACGTTTAAAGCAATACAGTGCAGAATTAGAATTATGAGGACTTTGTGGTCAAAACTGTTTATTGTTCTCCAGTTAGAAGGAGAAAAAGTGGAAGCAGTAACAGATATTTATTTTTGAGGGGGCTCCAAAATCACTGTGGATGGTAACTACTGCCATGAAAAGCAAAAGATGCTTGCTTCTTGGAAGGAAAGCTATGATAAACCTAGATGGCATATTATTAATAAAAATCAGAGACATTACTTTGCAAACAAAGTCCGTTCAGTTAAAGCTATGGCTTCTCCAGTACTCATGTATGGATGTGAGAGTTGGGCCATAAAGAAGGCTGAGCGCTGAAGAACTGATACTTTTGAATTGTGGTGCTAGAGAAGACTCTTCAGAGTCCTTTGGACTACACAGAGATCAAACCAGTCAATCCTAAAGGCAATCAACCTTGAATATTCATTGGAAAGATTGATGCTGAAGCTCCAGTACTTTGGCCACCTGATGTGGAGAGCTGACTAATTGTAAAAGACCGTGATGCTGGAAAAGACTGAAGGCAGGAGGAGAAGGGGGCAGCAGAGGATGAGATGATTAATATCATCAACTTAGTGCATGTGAATTTGAACAAACTCTGGGAGATAGTGGAGGACAGAGGAACCTGGTGTGCTATACCCCACGGGGTCACAAAGAATCAGACATGACTCAATGGCCGAACAACAACGATGACATTCCTTCTTTCAAAAATCAAAGAATCCCCCATTTTTAACTAGGTCAGATGTTTGCCCAGAATTGAGGTTGTATTTCTCAGCATCTCCTGCTGTTAACTACAGCCACATGACTAAGTTATGGTTAATGGGTTGCAAATAGAATTGAAGCATGACAGTCTCTAAAGACCTTTCTTTTTTAAATATAATTTTATTTATTTATGTTTGGCTGTGCTGGGTCTAGGTTGCTGTGTGGTCTTTTCTCTAGTTTCAGAGAGTGGGGGAGCTAGTCTTTAGTTGTGGTGTGCAGGCTTCTCAGTGCGGCGGTGTCTCTTGTTGCGGAGCATGGATTCTGGGGTGTGCGGGCTTCAGTCATTGTGGCTCCTGGGCTCTAGAGCACAGGCTTAATCGTTGTGGTGCACTGGCTTAGTTGCTCCAAGGCGTGTGGGATCTTCCCAGACCAGGGATTGAACCCATGTGTCCCACATTGGCAGGCGGATTAAAAACGTTTCTTATAGGACAGCTGGCATATGCCCTTGCACCCTGTATTATTCAGAATTCTCCAGAGAAGCAGAATTTATTATGAGGAATTGGCTTACTCAAGTATGGAGTCTGGGACGTCCCACAGTGTGCTGTATGCAGATCTTGGAGACTCGGTCTGTGTCCAAAGACCTGAGATCCAGGGCAACTGATACCAAAAATCCCAGTTTGAGGCAGGAGATGAGATGAGACATCTCAGTGAATTCCTCCTTCCTCCACCTTCTGTTCTATTCAGGCCCTCAACATAGTCAATGATGCTGACCCCCATTGGGAAGGGTGGTCTGCTTTATCAAGTTCACAAACTGAAATGCTAATCTCATTGGGAAACACTCTCACAGACACATATAGAAACAATGTTTAATCTGAGCATTCCACGGCCAGTCAAGCTGACACAAAAAATTAACCATCACCCTCCCTTCTTCTGTCATTCTTTCCGTCCCACCACTGTGTGGTGTGGTATGAGAGCTGGAGCTCTAGCTGCCTTCTTGCACTATGAGGACAACACCATTGGGATAGGAAAACAGTAAACTAGAAGGAGGTCAAGTTCAAGTCCCTGGAATCTTTGAGGAATAGAGATCCCACAATATCCCTGGGTTAACTACCCTGCGGATCTTTTCACATGACAGAAATAAACTGCTATCTTGTGTAAGCATTACAAATGTGATGCTCTGCTATATTTGATTAAACCTAATCCTCACTGATACAAAACCTTATCTTGATGTTCACTTGATTCTTTGCGGGCCTTAGTCCGCTGGTCTCTAGCCATTTCCTTTCAGGGGTTAGAGGCCAAACCTTGGTCCTTAGGATAACAAACCCAACAGGTTAAGAACAGGGACAGGTCCAGTGAATGTCTCAAGAACTTAAATTTTCCAGCTGCTTCAGTTGGTTCTGAAAATAATAGTCATGGGCTCTATGAGATAATATGACTATAATTTTATTCTTCAGAGAGCATTGCTGATGTAAATTATATATCTATCCTTTGCTTAAAGATGTCAATTTGTTTCTTAAAAACACTGCTAAGGGAAAAAGGTCAATAGATAGAAAAGTTTTTCTATTGATATTATTTTGTTGTTGTTGTTACTTTGACTTGTTTAGCCACTAAGTCATGCCCAACTCTTTTGTGGCCCCATGGACTGCAGTCCACCAGGCTCCTTTGTCCATGGGATTTCCTAGGCAAGAATACTGGAGTGGGTTGCCATTTTCTTCTCCATCTGCTCATTTTAATACGAAAAATTAGGATACGTTTCATCGTGACCCAGAATACCCTAACAATATTCACAGATAGAAGAATATATTAGTTTAACAGTGAAAGCAGTTTTATGCAACAAACAGCAGTCAGAAAGCAAATAAATAGAGTTTATATGTAAAAGGTAGTATAATGAAGTTTACAGTACTTTCCAAGGGAGGAAGAAAGACTTGGTGGTGGCAGGGCTGGGATGAGAAGGGAGTCTTTGAAAAGTGCAGTCTTCTTCCTGCCCTAGTCAACAATATTTCAACATTTTGGAGGTTCATGGTAATTGTGCATTCAAACTGCAATATAAAGTCATACCTCAGAAAATATATCTAGGGCAAAATAAAAATAAATACACCAGCACTTCAAAACAAAAAGAACAGTGCGTGTGCCCAGCCCACTGGAGTCGCAGGAGGTACTGCCTCTTCATCGGTCTCACTTGGTGATACAATTCAGGTTCACCCCTATGTGTCAGGCAGTTCCTAGCTGTTCCATCTGATACTCTCTAGCTAGATACGGCTGTGCTGAGTTATAAATTACTCATCACAGTAATAATAAGTTGATGACACTTGACGGCAAGTGTCTTTGCCTGAAACCAAAACCTCAAAATATTACTTCCTATAGTATACATCTCTTGGTAAAAACATGGTTATTCTGAAAAAAAAAAATTTTTTTTTAAATTAAAGGAGTCACTGTCTGTAAAGTGGTACAACCTTCAAAGCTATAATGGCAGCAAGTTATTACTGACCTTTGTGTGGGGTATGTGTGTGGCTGAGGAGGGAGAGAGCAGGGAGTGGCAGCAACTCAAATCTCTTCACAGGGGTCTCATACTTGGTAACAGTGAGCTAAGTCTTTATGAAGTGTGGTATAGACCCAAAACTGCCACACCTAGTCTTTTTGCCAGGGTCCTGGGCCTAAAATCTCTCCTGTTTTCTTTCAGCCAGACTTGAGAGATATGAGGTGTATGTTCCCCCTTCTGGGAGAAAGACCAGGATAATTCATCTGTCCCCGCTTGCTAACCTCTCCGTTTCCCTGAAACCTCTTGAACGCTGGCAGGGTCTACGCTGGCCTCGGTAAGTGCTGCTGGAGCCAAAAGGCATGGACTTTGGAGTTAGACAAAGTTGGATTCAAATCCTGGCATTTCCTACTCTGAACACTTTTAAGTCTTTCTTATTCAGCACCTCCCTCTTCCTTCCCCTCCAAACCTTCCTCTGACCTTGCATTCTCCTCAAATTGCATCATATCATGTTTTTCCTTCTCTCACTTCACTTTTACAAGTGTTCAATCTGCCATCTTATCAGAAAGACTTTTTGTGCTGGAGTTGACCTCCTAGAGTGCTCTTGGAATGTTTTTGTTCCTTTGGCAGTTCACTTGCATCAGGAGACTTGTTTCTCTAGGTTCTCCGTGCACCCCTGTCTGCCTGCTGGGTGCCCTGCTGCTGGCCCTCTTTAGGCAGCCACATCCTGGGAGTGGGGCAGACACTGCAGTCCTCATGTGCGTATTAGAGTGTGAGACACTGGCCACTGTGAGTACTTTAATAGGCCCCAAGCTGCCGAGGTGAGTAAAACCTGGGGCATTCTCTGCTCTGGGCCAGAAAGACCCCTGGGCTCCCTTGGGCTCTTGCAGAGACCCTGACATGGAAGCCACAGCCCTGCCCCTCAGTGGTCCAGGAATCACCCAGCCTGACTCTTGTAGACAACCACGGAGTTCCCTCTCTTTCCTGCCCCAACACCCTGATGCTTGTCTCCAGGATCTCCTTATACAGAGGAGTAAAATTCCTGCACTACTTCCAACTTTTAGGATCCTAACATAGCCTTAGAATTTCCCACAGCTTTTGAGCCTCAGCAGCTGCTTGTTCTCAGAAAGTAGAGCAGATGCACTAGGATTTGGTTGTGAAGCATGGGGTTGAACAAGACCTATTGTGTGACTCCCCAGGTATCTGAAGTTTGCTTGTATGGCCACTAGATGTAGCTCTTGTACGTTCGCAATAGCAAGGTGTTTTGTTTTGTTTTGTTTTGTTTTTGCTGGGATGTAGTAGAAATCAGGAACATGACAAACAAGATAGTGAAATTTTATTCACAAAATGTGCGTCCCTATTTTATACAATTCATTTTTAACAAATATAAAAAACTTAAATATCATTTGAAGTCAACATTTCCAAGATCTACTGTATATGCAAAGTTGGGTTCTCTTTCTAAATTCTCTTTTGAAGTTTTCCAATATTCTCAGAACTTAATATAACTTGTCATAAAACTGCTTCTATTCATTTACTGCCATCTTGAATGTCTCATCCATCTTCTGTGTCTGTTGTTCTGGATAGGAACTATATTTCGCTCTCTTCCACATGGCACATTACATTGCATTCATAATACTTCTAACAATATCTTACATTTCTATGATGCTTACTATTTACAAAGAATTTACTTATGGTATCTTATGTATTCCATGTAAAATAAAGTGGTGATTTTTTATGAAGAAACAAGCTGAAAGGTGTTAAGCAACCTGCCCAAGGTCATAAGTAAGAAAGTGCTTCCTGGTTTTATTGTGTTAAACTCTGGAGACTCAGGAAGTGCTGTAGGCTGTAGACTTTATATCCTTAGACATTCACAGTGTACATTAGTATATTAAAATCTCTGAGAATTCCTGGAGCAAAGAAACCTGTCAGACTTTAACCTACCATCCCAAAGTCTTCAAACATATTTAGCCACTCTTTCTTTATCTATCTATCTATCTGTCTATCTGCCTGTCATCTTTTTTTTTTTAAAGAATGTCTTATTCATTATGTAATAGAATAGTATCTTTTCTATTCGGAATTGCTGTAAGTGATGAAGATCAAATTCAAACCCTATACTCCTTCAATTTAATTTACTATCAGTGTTTCAAACTCTGCAGTGCATCAAGAAAAAAAAAGGTCTCAATCTTCTCATAGCTAAAAAGAAATTCATTTAATCAAAATAGATTATTTCTGCCCACAGGCTTTATATGTGGTAAATGTTTGTCTCTTCTGAGCACTTCTGGCAAACTGAATCTGATATACAGGAGCCCAAGATGAAATGTCCATTTCCTCCTTGTTCCTCTGACTCTCCCAGTGATTCCAACAGGGCTGACAAAGCTGCTGTGAGAGCCGTCTCACCTCTCTGCACTAATCTGCAGTTTAGACACAGCATGCCCTTAGGCTTGCTCTAATGGTCCCTGTCTCCTTGGTTTCAGCTCCATGTGTCTCCATCTGTCTCCATGTGTTCAGAATGTCCTCATCATTCAGTTAGAGGATTTGTTGTCTGGCATCTGTTGAATGTCAGACATGTGGCCAAAACCCTGCAGATAAACTCTGAAAAGGTAAACATTCCCTGAAAATAGGCCTTAGGGCAAGAGACCATTCCTGTTAAGTTGACTTGTTGGCTTTTGGATGGCAGCTGTAATGAGTGAAGTCCTTTCCTCCATGGGGGTGAGAACCACAGAAGAGTTCTCCTACGTCATCTCCTGAAGTATTTCTGACTCACCAGGTTCCTCAGAGTAGCCTTCACGTCTTTGTTCCTCAGGCTGTAGATGATGGGGTTGAGCATGGGGGTCACCACCCCATAGAAGAGGGGGATGAGCTTATCTGAAAGGTCCTCTTTGTCTGCGCCCTGAGAGTCCTTAGACTTGGGCTTTCCATACATGAAAAACAGGGTCCCATAGAATAGTATCACCACAGTGAGGTGGGCAGAGCAGGTGGAGAAAGCCTTTTTCTTCCCCTCAGCTGAGGGGATCCTCAGAATGGTAGCAATGATGAAGACATAAGAGACAGAGATGAACAGAACTGGGACCCCCAGGAAGATCACACTGGTCACCTCCATACTGATCACATTGATGGAGGTGTCAGCACAGGCCAACTTCAGGACAGCCAGGATCTCACAGGTGAAGTGGTTGATGACAACGGCCCCACAGAAAGGCAGCTGAATTACCAAGGATGTGTGAACCAGAGAAGCAACACCACCAACGGCCCAGGAGCCAGCAGCCATGGGCACAGAGACAGCCTTGTTCATGACCACAGAGTACCTCAAGGGGTTGCAGATGGCCACGTAGCGATCAAACGCCATCATGCCCAGGAGCACACACTCTGTTCCCGCCATGGAGAAGGAGAGGCACATCTGCACGGCACAGGCTGAGAAGGAGATGGTTTTCTGGGGGGTCAGGAAGCTGTCCAGGACCAGAGGGACTGAGGAGGTTGTGTAGCAGATGTCCAGGAAGGAGAGGTTCCCCAGGAAGAAGTACATGGGTGTGTGCAGGCGGGAGTCAAGGATGGTCACCAGGATGAGGACCCCATTGCCCAGCAGGATCACCACGTATATGAGCAGGATGAGCACGAAGAACGTTTTCTCCAGCTTTGGGTGGGCTGACAGGCCCAGGAGAATGAACCCCACCAGGGGGGAGGTCTGATTAGGTTTTTCCATGTGATATTCCCTCTGTCATCAGCACATTACAAAAGTATCACATCAGGCTTTCTTGAAAAGAACCCCAGCTATCTGGTATGAGGCCACTCCTGCTGCGTAATAGGAAAGTATACGTGTTAGAGAAAACAGCTGAAAGAGACAGCAGGGTTGGGCTTCCTCGGTGGTCCAGTGGATAGGAATCTACCTGCCAATGCAGAAGACACGGGTTCTATCCCTGATCCAGGAAGATCCCACATGCCTCAGGGCAACTAATGCTATGTGTGCTACAGCTACTGAGCCTGCGCTCTATAGCCATAACTGCTGAGCCCATGTGCCACAGCTACTGAAGCCAGCACCCCCAGAACCCACGATCTGTAGCAAGAGAAGCCACCCCATTGAGAAGCCTGGACTTCGCAGCTAGAGAGTAGCCCCTGCTTGCCGCAACTAGAGAAAAGCCAGGTCTTTATTTTTGGCTGTGCTAGGTCTTCGTTGTTGTTCCTTGCAACAATGAAGACCTAGCACAGCCAAAAATAAATAAACAAATAGAATTAAGTATATATATATACATTTTAAAAAGAGGCAGCAGGGTGTCCTCAGCTCTAAGATGAGAGAAGGTCAGAGCTGGAGCAGAGCTTACAATGGGCCAGTCCTGGGCGAGGGCCTCAAATAGCCTAGCTGTGTGAGGGATTTTTCCCAAGTCGCTGCATCCTCTCATGGCCCATAAAAGCAACTGAAGTCTCAAAAGGGAAGTGACCTGTCCAAGACTTCTAAGTTGGTGACAGAGACAGGACTTGAGCCCAGTGGAGCGGATTCCCCAGTCAAGGAGAGCCTTTCCTCAGCACTATGATTAATGACTGGGTTTCCCAGGTGGCTCAGCAGAAAAGAATCTGTCTACAGATCTTTTCTACAGATCAGTGCAGAAGACTTGGGTTCATTCCCTGGGTCAGGAGGATCCCCTGGAGAAGGAAGTGGCAACACATTCCAGTATTCTTGCCTGGGAAATGCCACGGACAGAGGAGCCTGGCAGGCTACAGTCCATGCAGTCGCAAAAGAGTCGGACACGATTTAGCAACTAAACAACAGCAACAACAAATAATTAACAGCGAGAAAATCCTATGAATGATTTCTCTTTAATGGAAATGTATAGTCTTTGCATTTAACCTGAGTTTTCTGAGATTCCCAGGCTGGTCCAGTTCTTAGAACCAGCAAATTTTAAAACTTCTTTAAATTTTGACTACATTTGGAAGAAACTTGTATAAAATGTCAATTCACCTCCACACAGAAACAAGCCCGGATAAAAACTCAATGATATTGAGGATGACTTCTCCAGTCCGCCCACCATCAGCGACACAGACTTGACCATCATCAGCACTGGGATCACCCTATTTTAATACAAACTGATAACAGTATGTGGGGAGGTACCTATATGGGGAAGAACTTTATGAAGTCAACATAAAGACTGATGGGAATGATCAAAATTGGAATGATTAAACCCACACTAGGGGCTGACAGCTCTGCAGCTTACTGACCAGTGAACTCAATGATTAATAGCTATGTGAACTACACTTATCAGATGGTAGGCTATACAGCATTAACCTCCAGCCCCATTTCACTAGAATATTGGTGAACTTCTTAGCCAGAGATAACTCAGAAATATTTTTTTCTTTGTCCTTTTATGCTCATATTATATTCTTGTGTGGAACCCACCCTTGGGTTCCATACAAGCAACTAGCTTATGGGGAGACCCGTATGCCTTTGTGTAGAGGATTTTGAATCTCTTAGCTGCCATTGCTCAGATTCTAAATGCAGATTCCTCACTGATAATATTTCTCGAGGGGCTCCTCTTTGTCCATCTTCAGTATTATCACATTTTCTATTAATACAATGGGTACAGATGACTTGGTATTCAGGGTGGGGGAAAAGTCTTAGTAATCATGAAAGGAAAGTGAGAAAAACAGACATAACTAGCCGTTGATAGATTGGGAAACCAGAGGCACCAAGCTTGGGTCCACTCACCCTCTGACGCTGAGGAAGGCCCCTTCTTCCCAGAAGCCTCTGCAGGAGGGGGATGATGGGAATCCCACACACTCCGTGGGTTCCTGTGAGGAGGAGCAGCAAGGGCAGACAGGGGCTGGGAGAGCGTGAAGGAAGGACTGCCTGGCCTGGAGCTTACTCTCAGCTGTTCCTCCCTGCTCCAGCAGCAGCTGTGGGAAGATTTCTGGGAGCAGAGGCAGAGAAGAGGAACGTGTGTCTTTGAGAAGTGCTCTGCAGAAGGCAGGCATGGCTACTGCCTCTGTCCCATCCCCGCTCAACTGTCCCCACCTGTGTCCTGTTTGCGGCGCTTCTCTGAGTCTCCTGATCTCAGATTCTTAACTCCTCACTGCACAGCTGGACCAGACCCTGGGTGCCAGAGAAAACCCCAGACTCCCCTGCCTGACTTCCTTTACCTCTGAGACTCTCTTTCTTCTTGTCCTCCTGAGTCTTTGGGGGAACTTTAGCTTCTGGTGGGTGTTTCTCTCCCATCCTTCCTCCCGGCTGTGCCCTGGGTATCTCAGTGACAGAATCTTCATGTACAGGACCTGTCATCCTGGTCTGAGCCTGAGGAATCCCATGGGCTCGTTTTCCCCAGCAGTGAAGGTAGTCCTCGAGCTGCAGCCGTAGACTCCTACAGGGACCCTGCTAGTCCCAGAAGCAATTTAAAGTTTGGAATGTTGAGTGTTCATTGGGCACTGGGGCTCAGCATACTGGGGGCTCCAGAGACCACATCCCTGCCATCAGTTGCAATTAGAGGCAGTGACTGGGACATGGCCACCGGAAATGGAGAGGTAGGCAGAGAAATGCCAGCTTCCTTCTGAGCCTTCCCTGGGATCTCAGAGAAGCCAGTGTCCTGACTCACTGGCTAAGGCTGAAAGTTTTCTTTTTTAACTACTTATCGATTTATTTGTTTGTTTGGCTATGCCAGGTCTTAGATGCAACCTGCAGGATCTTCAGTCCCCACAGTGGCATGCAGGATCTTTTAATTGCAGTATGTGGGATCTAGATCCCTGACCAGGGTATGAACCTGGACCCTCTGCATTGGGATAGTGGAGTCTTAGCCACTAGACCAGCAGGAAAGTCCCTGAACGTTTTTTTTTTTTTTTAAGCCATGAATTAATGTTGTGTTTTCCAAAAGCTTCTTTGGTTTCATTTTATATAATCATGTGATTTTTCCTAATTAGTCTGTTAATTTGGTAGTTAGATTGCATTGACTGATCTTTGAATATTGAACCAGCCTTGCATTGCTGGGAGGAGGGGATCCTCCTTACCGCTGGGCAAGGAGTGGGAATTTCAGCTCCCCACTAAGGCTCTGCTGATCCCTTTCTGGCTGGCAGTGAGTGGCAGGAGTGCCTAGTGTTGTTCCCATGCCCTCCACTGACACCATGGGAAGGGGTGCCCTCAGTAGCACAGGCACAAGCCCTGACTCTCCCATAGGCCCCTTCTGATACCACCCAAGCAGGAAGAAGAAGGAGCTTCCCACATGGTCTCTACTGACTCTGTGAGGGTGGGGAGGACCTGTTACTGCCCAGCATCCCATCTTCCTATTGATCTTACTCTGATACCATGTTGGCAGGGGAGTGGTTGGGCTGCCTTATCATAGCTTGGTGAGAATGGAAGTCTAGGCTATAATCTGCTCAGCCTTTGCTGGCGGGTGAAGGTGAGGCCATTGTTTTTTTGTTTTTTTTTTTTTTCCGAGGTGTTTGGCTAGAGTAGAGTGGTTATTGTCAGGAATTAAATTTTATCAAGTACTTTTCCTATATCTGTTGAGATGTGATCATTTGGGTTTTCTTCTTTGTTGATGTCATAAATTTTTTTATGATGTCATAAATTTTTAATGTTCACCCTATCCATGCTTTTTGGGGAGGATTAATACAACTTGCTCACAGAGCTCAGTTCAGTTCAGTTCAGTTGCTCAGTCGTGTCCAACTCTGCAACCCCATGAATTGCAGCACGCCAGGCCTGCCTGTCCATCACCGACTTCTGGAGTTCACCCAAACCCATGTCCATCAAGTCGGTGATGCCATCCAGCCATCTCATCCTCTGTCGTCCCCTTCTCCTGTTGCCCCCAATCCCTCCCAGCATCAGGGTCTTTTCCAATGAGTCAACTCTCCGCAAGAGGTGGCCAAAGTATTGGAGCTTCAGCTTTAGCATCAGTCCTTCCAAAGAACACCCAGGATTGATCTCCTTTAGAATGGACTGGTTGGATCTCCTTGCAAATGCATTACTATGTTTGTTTTACTGATTTTCATAATTTGGCTTTTTGGCGTCAATGTTCATGGAGAGTACAGCCCTGAAAAGAGTTTAGTCCTTTTGTCTTATTTGAAAAAGAGCCTGGGATTTGACTAAGACTCCCGTCCAAGTAGTAACCAGGCCCAACCCTGTTTAGCTTCTGAGATCAGATGAGATTGGGTGGTACAGCCATAGACTTAATCAAGACTGGTTTGCAGTTTCTTGTATCTCAGTTGAAAGTGATCTCCTATGTAATATAAAGATAGCATTGCAGTGGGAGTGTGCAGTGGTCAGCAAGAGAAGGTGACTATGTAAAGATACTTTTCCTTTGGGCTTTGTAATTGTCAAGACTTTGTAAGTTTCTAGATAGAAAACTTATTCCAACCAACATAACCCCAATACAAACTTTAATGCTCATAAAACTGAGAAGTTCAAAGGTAGATTCAGTCTCAGGCACAGTTGGAGTTAGGGACTCCACATGTCTTTAGGACTCTCTGCCCTTTCATCTGGTTCTTATCTCTACTTGTGTTTTCCTGGCTTCGTTTTAAACAGACGTACTCACATGCTAGAGAAGAGAGCTGTCAGCAGCCTAATCCACATTCTTCTGTTTTAGTCTCCAGATGAGAACAGAGCCCTGGCCAACACGTTAGACTGCAGCTTTGCAGAGGACTTGCTTGAACTCCTAACTCATAGAAACAGCAAGATTATAAGTGGGTATTGTCTAAAGCCACCAAGTAGTGATCTGCAATGCAGCATAGAAAGCCAATAAGGACCCCTTTTCTTCTTGCTCCAATTGAAATATGCTGCGGAATGGTTTTGATTAGTTTGACCAAGGTCACATGCTTTCCCTCAGACTGATTGCTGTGGCCAAGGGTGGGTGTACTACAGTTGGCAGTCCCCTGGAATCACATGATGAGAGTGAGAGGGAGCAATTTCCTCCTGAAACAATAGATGCACAGTACAGATGTAAGTGACCTCTGTTGAGGGCATCCTTAGAAACTCCAGCAAAGCTGTGACTGATGTGTGCTTTTAGCAGAGGTCGCAAATTGCAACCCATAGCAAAAGTGGCTGAGGAACAAATTTTGTTTGATCTTAGAATTCTTACACTGTTGTAGAATTCTGGGAAACACTCAGCTCTGCAAGCACCAGAGGGGAACGTGGAGACTACAGCAGGGGAGCAGCTGTTTGCATCTCCCCCCCTTTCCCCTTCCTGCATTCCTGCCTTGCAGAGGTTGGCTGGAGCTTAGGAGGAATAGGCAGTCAGCTCCTGCTTCCCCACCTGGTCCTTCCCCTTAGTTAAAGTCCCTGTCTGGCATCTGGAATGCTCTGATTGAAACTGTTTGAGTGATTATGTTATTGACATGTTGCCTGTGATCATCTTGGATGTTTGATTTGGTCATATTGGGTTTCTCATTGCGGTGGCTTCTCTTGTTGGGGACTTCCCTGGTGGCTCAGACGGTAAAGTGTCTGTCTACAATGTGGGAGACTGGGGTTCAATCCCTGAGTTGGGAAGATCCCCTGGAGAAGGAAATGAAAATCCATTCCAGTACTATTGCCTGGAAAATCCCATGGACAGAGGAGCCTGGCAGGCTACAGTCCATGGGGTTGCAAAGAGTCGGACACAACTGAACGACTTCACTTTCCTTTCCTTGGTCACATTTTGTGATAACCTTCTTTGGGTTCTCAATTGTCTTGAAGATTTTAGGGACTGTCCTAAATTGAGAGAAATGGTTACCTATAGTAATCAGGTGTGTAATCAGCCATGAAATTAAAGGATGATTTCTCTTTGGAAGGAAAGCTATGACAAACCTAGATAACATATTAAAAAGCGGAGACATCACTTTGCTGACAAAGGTTCTATGGTCAAAGCTATGGTTTTTCCAGTATCATGCACAGATTTGAGAGCTGGGCCGTAAAGAAGGCTGAGCGCCGAAGAATTGATGCTTTTGAATTGTAGTGCTGGAGAAGACTCTCAAGAGTCTCTTGGTCTGCAAGGAGATCAAACCAGTCAATCCTAAAGGAAATTCATTGGAAGGACTGATGCTGAAGCTGATATTCCAATAGTTTGGCCACAAGATGTAAAGAGCTGACACATTGGAAAAGACCCTGATGCTGGGAAAGATTGAAGGCAAAAGGAGAAGGAGTGGCAGAGGATGAGATGGTTAGATAGCAACACTGACTCAATGGACATGAATTTGAGCAAACTGCAGGAAATAGTGGAGGACAGAGGAGCCTAGTGTGCTAAAGTCCATGAGATTGCAAAGTCAGACATGACTTAGTGACCGAACAACAACAACAAAGTAATCAGGTAGAAATTAATCTGCACATCTAGTGGTCTGGTCTAAACTCTTTGGTTATCTCCAAAACCAGGGATGGAGTAAAAGCTGGTTTTTGTTTCTTCTTTTTTTTTTTCTTCAATTTGTTTTAAATTGGAGGATAATTGCTTTGCAGCGTTGTGTTGGTTTCTGCCATACAATGAGAATCTGTCATAAATATACATATGTCCTCTCCATCTTGAGCCTCCCTCCGACCCACCCACATCCCACCCCTCTAGGTCATCACCGAGCACTGAGCTGAGCTCCCCGTGCTGCTCAGCAGTTTCCCAGTAGCTATCTGTTTGCACATGGTACTGTATACATGTCAATATTACTCTTTCAATTCGCCCTACCATTTCCTTCACCCCGCTGGCTATTCATTTTTCTGAGAACCTTTGATGAGTGAGCCTTTCTGTTTGCTTCCAAGCCCTGGGCTTGGACCTTTTCCCAACAAATAGAATGGACCTGCCCTCAGGATGGGAAACTGGATGTAGCATGCGTCATCCCAACCTATTAGAAACAGTTTGGGCTTTGAATGAGGGCACTTGGAGGATATTCCAGACTGTCCTGAAGCTTACATTCAGGTCTTTTCCTCCCTCCAAAATGAAAACATATTTTAAAAATTTCTTCTGTTAATGTATGCCCATTGTAAATATCTGATATACTCAAATTCTTTATGTATTTTTCCTAGGTCTTTTAAAGTTGCTGTGACTGGTATAAATTGTGTACAACCACTTTACTTTCTTTAAATTATATACAACTTACTTTAAATTATATATAACCACTTTAGTTTTGCACTTGATTAAAATTTTTTCTCAGTAAACAACAATAGCTTACTTACTGAATAGCTTTCTTCTTTTCTGTATTTCATTCCTCATTTATTTTTCTGATCTGGTTTAATTAGCTGGACTCTGCAGAATGATGCAGATATTGAGAGATGTCCTAATCCAGGTTGTAAGCATGTTACTAATGTTTTGCCATCAAGTCCACCCTTTGTTGTAGTTCTGATCATTTCATTCATGTCAAGGATGGATTCCTCTATTCAAATCCACTACTTTAAGAGAGTCAGAAATGGATGCTAAATTTTACCAAATTATTTCTCAACATTTGTGGATGAGATTACTTTTTCTTTTTTCATCTGTTAATAAAATGGTTACAGTAATTGATCTGATGTTCAAAAATTTGCAAATCCTAAAAAAAAAAAAAAGTGACCACTGGGTAATATGTATTATCTGTTTAGTATATAGTGATTTGAATTTCCTCAGGTTCAATAAACGAGTTTTTTCATTTGATCAACTTTCTTTGTTCTTTCATAACCCTCTAATTCTTTCAAAAACTTCACCCTAATACTTGTTGGTATTTATTCTTAAATTTTCAACAAACAGATTAAAACTTTTGCTGCCTTTCAGTATCAGTGCAATGGGCTGTAGTTATAGGAACCCCTTCCCACCATATCCGATGAAGCCTTCAGTGGGGTGTAACTTTCTCTTTCTCCATTTCCCAGCTAGATGAATTCATCTAGGATTATAACTGGAGCTCTATCATTGCTTCATTAGCACTATTTACCTCGACATGATTGCTGACAATTCCTTCATGTAGTCACCTTTGCAAAATCGGTAGAAGAATTGACTATACTTGATCGGTCCTATGTATTTCGTCATTCCCCACTGTTTCTTCTATCACTTCCTTTCAATTTTTTATTTTTAACTGTTTGTTGGGACAACATTCTAAATAAATTATTTTCATGAAGAGATTGTATGGATATGTGCTTTCTATATTTACACATGACAGCAAGTGTCTTTTAAACCCTTGTATCTGTGCAGAGATAAGGGATGTGTAGAATTCAGGACTCATAGCCCATTTCCTTTCCCTCAGAACTTCAAAAACCTTATTCTGCCAACATCTACATTTAGGGTTGGGGAACAGCGGGCCATTGACAGGCTCTCATTCCTTATTAGGAAATATGCTTTTGTTCTGTGGAAAAGTCTGCAGAATAATTTTGGCGTGTATAGGAATTAAAACTTATCTTTGAATCTAGATAGGTGGGTCTTTTGCTATAATTTCTTACTGGGTGTTTGATGAACTTTTTATAAACAAAATATCTAAAACTTCTATTCAGCGAAAAAATTTTTAGTTACTATTTGTCTTTAATCTGCTCTGTGTCCTCATGAATTCCATACTGAATCCAAGTAAGTGGGATTGTTTCCCCTGAGCAAATGTTCTTATTTCTCAGTTATCTTTTCTCCTAGCCTCCTTTTTCAGACTGCTCTTGTTGATTCAATACCCTCTTAAATTCCACTGAAAAAAACTACTGAGAATTTTCTTTAATTTTTGGACCATCTTCCTAAAATAACTCTTTTTCAGCAAAGGTGGTTGCTTTGAGTGTTAGTTTGTTTCCTCTGTTGGATTAAAAATTCATATAAACTGTCAGAGGTTTTCTATTTTGCCCATTCTTTTAGTTGAGCTTCTAGATGGATAACTCTAGGGAATTCCTCACCAATCATGAAGCTGATTCTTTTGTGTCTCCTCCTTCTTCTCTGAGCACTGCCGCCTCTCCCTCTAAATACTGACCACGTGGCTCTGGGGATTCTTAGGTACAAAGGCAAGTGATGGTCACCTCTTGGCTACATACTTGGTCAAACCAGGTCAGGTATTTAATAGAATTTATTTGATTACCCTCCACATCTCTCAGTTTCTACAGTCCTCTGATGACCCATGGGAAGCCAGTGTTATCTAGAGAAAAAACCCAAGGATGAATGACATTTTCAGAAAAGGAGAAGAAAAAGGCCTGAACCTTTGACCTTTGCATCAGTCTGCCACACCTTGTTTTTCTCACTGTTCCAAGGATGTAAATGATTTTCTGATTGGGCCCTTGGTTAAGGGCAAGGGAAAGAGGCTAATTATGGAGACACAGGAAGAGAATGATTCAGGAAACAGTTTTAAGAATTAAAATGACAATAAAAAATAAAATACAATGAGGATAAAGATAAAAATATTACTGTTATTTGATATGGAGTAGGAAGAATTCCAGACAGGTGACCATAAAAGTATGGACCCATTCAAATATGGTCAGTGAGTGAGCCAAGGAGTGACTGAATTATAGACTATGAAAAGCTCTATAGACTAGAGCTCTTATGAATTAGAAAATAAAACTTGAAGAGTTACTTTTCTTTGACATCAATTTGTTTAGTATGCATGGAAGATACAGAGAAGTAAAAGGCTAGATCAGCAAGAATATACTTTTGTATAATTGCCTAGAGATTGATGGGAAAATTCACACTGACTGCTTTTCTATTTACACAGAGTTCTTGGGTATAATGAGGTTCTGTGTAATTAAACGTACCTATGGAAACTTGCATGAACTTACCCCTTCATGTTATGCTCTTGAGACCCTCAGGTGAGAGAAACTAGGGAGCAGGAGCTATCAGGACCCCTCCACCATCACCAGGTGAAGCGTTTCTGAGTCACCAGGTTCCTCACAGCAGCCTTCACATCCTTATTCCTGAGGCTGTAGATGATGGGGTTGAGCGTGGGGGTCACCACCCCATAGAAGAGGGAGGTGAGCTTGTCTGCAAGGTCCTGTTTGTCTGCCCCCAGGGGGTCCTTGGATTTGGGCTTCCCATACATGAAGAGGATGGTCCCATAGAAGATGACCACAATTGTGAGGTGGGCAGAGCAGGTGGAGAAGGCCTTTTTTCTCCCCTCTCCTGAGGGGATCTTCAAAATGGTAGCAATAATGAACACATAGGAGAAAAAGATGAACAGAACTGGGATGCCCAGGAAGATCACATTGGCCATCGCCATACTGATTATGTTGATGGAGATGTCAGCACAGGCCAACTTCAGAACAGCCAGGATCTCACAGGTGAAGTGGTTAATGACGTTGTCCCCACAGAAGGGCAGCTGCATTGCTAGGGATGTCTGCACCATGGCACTGGTGCTTCCAGCTGCCCAGGAGCCAGCAGCCATGGGCACATAGACAGCCTTGCTCATGACCTCAGGGTACCTCAGAGGGTTGCAGATGGCCACATAGCGGTCAAACGCCATTGTGCCCAGAAGCACACACTCCGTGGCCCCCATGGCAAAGGAGAGGAACATCTGCCCAAAACAGGCTGAGAAGGAGATGGTTTTCCTGGGGGTCAGGAAGCTGTCAAGGATGAGGGGGACTGAGGAGGTTGTGTAGCAGATGTCCAGGAAGGAGAGGTTCCCCAGGAAGAAGTACATGGGCGTGTGCAGGCGGGAGTCAAGGATGGTTACCAGGATGAGGACCCCATTGCCCAGCAGGATCACCAGGTATGTGAGCAGGATGAGCACAAAGAACGTTTTCTCCAGCTTTGGGTGGGCTGAGAGGCCCAGGAGAATGAACCCCACTGGGGGGGAGGTCCGATTGGATCTGTCCATAGTGCCTCTGCTCTGTCACCTGTTTGAACTCAAAAAGCCAACTTCGTGATTCTCTGATACCCAAAGAGGCCAGAAAACCAGTGAGGAAACTCGTCCTGCTGAGCACTTAGAGAACTCTTCTAGCAACCTGGGCAGTTCTTTGTGTTGTTCTAAGTAAAATGGAGAGAAATTTTTCAAAATCTACTTTATGATGTTTGGCTGCCCATGAAAGTGTTACCAGATTGGATTGAGTTTTTCTAATCACGTTCAAGGTTGATGTCACACATTTACTTCAAGTTATATCATGTATGGCCAATTTATTTTCATCAATTTTTTGAGAAGTATTACATTCCCTTTGTATGATTTCACCTGCTTTGGGGTATAGGACTGGTGGAAATAACTGATCTCCTTTGTGCTTAATTCCTGACCATTCCCCTCCAAGCATTTTTGGGTGTTACCTTTCTCCTCTTTCACAGTTCCCTCTCTTACAGCCCCCAAGCCCTTGGGATATTCATTCATTTATTCCTTCACTCACCTTGCAAAGCTCCTCAGAAGCATTTCCCCAAAGAGCTGGCCTTTGCCAATCACTCATGGCCTGACAATCATTAAGTCCCTTTTCCTCTCTGGCCATCGGCTCCCTCATACTCACTCTGGAATGGATTGTTTTGAAAGGTATTCCATCCCAAGGACTAAAGGACCTCCTGAATTTCTTGTTCTTGAACTTTCTGTCACACACTAAGATGTCCTTTATGATGCTGGGTCCACAACAGTTAATGTATATAGTAGTGTGTGTGTGTGTGTGTGTGTGTGTGTGTGTGTGTGAGTCGCTCAGTCGTATCTGACTCTTGCGACCCCATGGACTGTAGACCACCAGGCTCCTCTGTCCAAGGGATTCTCCAGGCAAGAGTACTGGAGAGGGTTGCCATTTCCTTCTCCAGGTGTGTTTGTGTGTGTGTGTATATATATATAGTGTTCTCTTACCTTTTTGTAAATAGGTCGATACAGAAAATCACTTTTCTTCTGTCTGAGGAAGAAGCCTAAAATAGCCAATTGAGTCTGAAAGTATCAGCCAGAGGAGTTAGCACCTGAGACGGATGAAAGCTAAGTTTTCTTGGCTTTGTTCTGTTTCGGAAAAAATACACAAAGGACTGTCTGTTGCATACATGAAGCCATTTAAATCCCACTCTGCTACTGGGATTACTCTAGTCCCTGAGGTGATTTAAAGTTTAGAAGTTGAAGTGACAAAATTTGGAAACTGTATACATCTGAGATTATGTCCCCAAGATGCAATTACTCTGAAGTCCTGCCACAAGCACTTTCTTTCCCTCTCCCTCTCTTTGTAACCATCCTGCTGAGCTATCAGAAAGCATTAGAGGAAAAGGGTCATTCTGGTCCTGCCAGAGTTAACCTGTCCCCCAGTCAGTGAGAACTCTCAGCAGAGCCTACAATAGAGCTGGGAGAATGTGAAACCCACAGGACAAACCCTTTAGCACCCCTGCCATTTCCAAATTTAGGATCTCAGGACTGGAAAAAAGCAAGTGACCTAGAAGGTTCCCTCTGTCTGTGTCCCACCAAATAAATTCAGAGTGCCTATAATAGGCCAGGCCTTCACAGAGCATTCAGAGGGGGGCGGGGTGTCATAAATGAATCAGGTTTCACAGGTAGTGCAGCTCTGGACCCAAAAATGGTCAGCTGATTGCAGAAATGATGTCCTTTTGTTTGAAATCTTTCATTGGTGCATGTGTCTTATCCTCTCAAGAGAATAAATTTTTGTTAAGGAAGGTAAGGGACAGTCAACCAATGTCGCAGAATGAGGGAGGGGGTGTAGGACCTGTGTTTCTTAGAGTTTTTCTGCCCAATCCTCCTTATTTCAGTAGCATCCCTCTTTATCCTTGGTCCCAGAGAGACTTGGTACAGTGGGTCCTCTGTGCTGTAGGTCTGGTTGGGGCTCAGCTCTCCTAGTTTCTGGCTTAGGATTGGACTCTATCAGATCAGCTATGGAAATGGCCACTAGCCCATTCACTTTCCAGTGTTCGAAATGTCTTCACTCTGATATCGCCCTTCTTCTCCTTAACCTTATTGATTTTGTCATTAGAAACAAAATTAAGCAAAACAAAGACATATTATGGTAGTTTTTGTGGGGTTTACAATGGAGCAAAATTAGATGCATGTGTTCAGTTCTCCTTTATGCCTCAGTCCTGATTCCATGCAGTTTCTAACACCCTCAGCTATTTTTTTTTTATATATGTTAGTCATTGTTTCTTGTCTGTTTCTCTCCTGCTAGAATGTCAGTTTCACAGAAGCAGAGGTTTTTTTCCTGCATTGTTCACAGATGTATCCTAGATGTGTGAAAAGTGTACCAGACTCACAGTAGGCATTCGATGAGCAGTTGTTAAATGAATTATTAAGTGAATTTGTGACCTACTTTTGTTTTCTTTTTTGTCCCGTGTTAACTCTTATTTTTTATATTTTATTTATCTCTATCCATCTTTTTAATTTCTGTTTTTGTAAATATTTTATACATATTGATATAGAACATCTATACATTTATAAATGAATAAACAAACATGCAGTGTAAATTGTTAGAAGGCATGATTTTAATACCCAGGAGACCATTGACCGTAGATACCAAGCTTCTGGCTGTGGGTTTGCAGGAGGAAACAGACAGAGCTGTACTCCATCTTAGGCCAGGCTGCGAACATTAGGCTGCACATATGATCACCCTCCCAGTGGACTCTGAAATTTGTGCCTGGTGTCTATAGAAATGGCATACCAGCGGAAAACCAGACCCCCAGATAAAAAAGCCTCAGGACTTGTACTTGGACTCTCCGTTGCCTAAAGTGAAGTCACTCAGTCGTGTCCGACTCTCTGCGACCCCGTGGACTGTAGCCCACCAGGCTCCTCCGTCCATGGGATTTTCCAGGCAAGAATACTGGAGTGGGTTGCCATTTCCTTCTCCAGGGGATCTTCCCAACCCAGGGATCGAACCCAGGTCTCCTTCATGGCAGGCAGACGCTTTAACCTCTGAGCCGCCAGGGAAGTTGCCTAAAAGAATATGCTAATTATCTCTCTAACAGAACAAAGTAGTAAATTTCATTATGTTTATCAGGATATGACCACAGGCCTATTGATAAATATCCACTGTTTATCTAGTCTTTTGACTCCTGAATCATGGGTTAACTTTGATTGTATCTCTCTTTTACCTTGTCCAGACTAATTTCAAGGAATTTGGGGAGGTGGGTTTGAGCAAATACACTTAGGGTATATAAGGTTTTCACAAAAACTTGTCGGGGTCTTTGGCTAAGAGGAGACTCTACCTTGGGCCCGCCGGTGTAATAAACTGCACTCCACTATCTGCATTGTCCTTCTGAGTGAGTTTGTTTCCCGGAACGTGTGGCTACAACATTTTCACCCTTTCAAATATTCAACAAACCTCTCTTAAAGTTTGGAAACCTCCATCTTGAGCAGAGCAGCACTGCAGAATTCAGGACTTTCAGCCTCATTCAGAGGAGACCTGCTAGCTTCCTTCTTGTCTGCACCATATGCCTTTTTTGATCAGAGACCACCCATGGTGAATAGGGACTGGTGACTGTGCTCACCAAGATTTTCAAAAGTCGACCCTGAGCTGTAAGATGCCTTGGAGTCATTCTTTCCCTCTCCTCCCTCTTTGGGTTTCTCCCTGAACTCTTCCCCAGCCCTTTGTCCTCCAGTACTCTACGTATGAGCTTGGGTCTCCTCAGGAAAGCTCAGGAGCAAGAGGAAGAGAAGGGCACACACCAGTGCCTCAGTTGTTACAGTTGGCCCAAGTACTGCCATGCACATGGGAATCAAAATATATATCAAAGGGACAGCTTGACTCACTTCTGCTCTTTATAGAAGCCGTCTGTGGTGGCTTGTGATATCTTACTATGTTGATGTAACTTTAAGCTCTCTCCATGCTTTGCTGGAATGAGGATATATACTTAGGGAAAGAAGTCAATGAGGTTAAGTAAAAATTCTGTAGATCTTAATTTGAATTGTACATATGTATTCCACTGAAAAAGCCTAGAAACTATGACATCTCGATAGCACCCCTAGCACCCAGACTGTGGTTTTTGAATACCAAAGGAAACAAGAGCTCCTTAGAAAAAATGGTTGTTTCCAGGCCTGGAGAGGAACTGTACACGTTGAGCCTGGAAAAACTTGACATAATCAGAAAGCAAGAAACCATCAAAGATACTTGGGCCCCGTTAAAAGATCTCAGGAGCCATGGGCTCATCACTACACTGAAACAAAAACCTCTCAAGTATGTAGATCTGATCATCAATGAATAGGAAACACAGGGACAGCAAAATATAAATCAGCAAAATATAAACTAAGATTCTGTGACATTGTGATTTATACAAAATATATATTTATTCATTCAGATGACCAAGATATTTTTATCACATATATTTGGACTTTGTCCACAGCTTCTGGCTTACAGCTGCCAAGTCCTTCACAGCTCTTAAAACCCTTGGAATTTCCTTAGTGATAAGAGCAATGGGAGCAACTTCCATCATACTGTTTAGTCTTCAATGCTCAGGTTCTGAAAAACACTTTAGAGCCATAAAGTAAAGGGGGTATCTTGTTATTCTTAACAAGCCCAGTTCAGCCACAACTGGGTTTATGTTAACAAGGTGACTTTTGGAAATCACCTAAGGTTGAAGTTGATTGCCAGGGGAACCAACTCTGAGTAGAGGGTTGAAACTCTCAGTCTTAACCCCTGATTTCCAGGGAGGGGAGAGCAGCTGGAGGTCACACTGATCACTAGTGGCTGGTGATTTAATCAATCATGCTATTAAAAACCCAGACTTTATTTGGTATACAAACTCTATTATTTTCCATGTGTTTCATGGCAAGAAAAAGATTGGGAAACATTAAACTAGAGAGATGGACAGGGGAGAGGGGCTTATGGAAAGATTTCAGAGAAGTTACATACAGTATAAAACAAACTTCAAGGTTACAACCATGAAGAAGAGAGGAGCTGTAATCTAACCAAAGTCTGGTCCCAACGCTTCTAATGATAACACAACATGGTGCCACCTCATCCACCTACTATTCTCCATGATTTTGCTAAGTATCACCAGTGTCCAGGATTCTAAAAAGATAACACATATTACTTGAGCATTGGACTTTGCATGATGTCACAGTTAGGTTTTGCCCAGAAGCAAACTCTGAGACAGAGATTGCAGTGCAAGAGGTTTATTAGGGAGAGATCTTGGGTTCAATATTGGTGGAAGGGAGGATGAGGATGGAAGATTGGGCAGAGGGGGATGATGGGCTATGGGGCAGTCTCAGCAAAGGCCTCAGTCAACCCCATGGGGGACCCTGGTAGTGGAATGGCTGTTCAGAGATGTCTCTAGTAGGAGGAGGCATTTATATCCCTTCCCCAATCAGTCATTGGATATGGGCTGCCTTGGGGAAGGGAGTATGACCTTGGGTAAGTCAGGTCTCTTCAGATAAGAGCCCTCTTATCAAATTTCCAAAGATGACTGACAGTTGAAGGCTGTCTGCCAGCAGCTCTTTCAGTAACTGGAGGAACACCTCCTTGGGTACTTTAGAAAGATGTGGGTGGGAACTCGGCATAGATCTCCAAGCCGGAAACCAGTGAAATGAAGTATATTGAAAAGGAAGATTGCTCTGCAAGTACCTTTCATTTTTAAGTAAACTCTTGATTATAAAGGTCAGAACTAATCTCAAGTTGATGTCCTCCTCCCTTTAGTGAGCTAAGAAGGGCATGGGTGGACTCTGTGCTCAGTAGGGGAAGGCACATCCCCCTAGGGTGGGACAGCTAATACTGGGTATGAAAGGGTGAAACGGGAACATGCCCTGCGCTCCTACAGCCCGGAGACTGTTGAAGGGACCACAGGGTGGTGACTGTGTCCAGGTTTCTGCCCACAATGTGCAGGAAAGCGCTGTGTGGCCCACAAGAGTATGGCTGGCCACTTCTCAGGCAGGAGGAGCCCAGGACATCCAAGTAAGGCTGGCTGAGAGCATGTGTTTTCATTGCAAAGTTTTGATTCTCAGGGAAAAATGGGCATCTGATCGCCTCGAGGAAAATGAGGCAATTTCCTTCACTTACGTGTTTTTGTCCCCTTTTGTGTCACTACTGACTGAGATCTCACACATTTTACCTCTGGACCTCTTGTCGGTACATGTGAATGGGCCCCACCTTTTAGTTTTATCAACCAGTTGTCCTCAGCCCAGCCGCCTTGCTCCGTCTTTTGCTGGTCACGTCTGAGCATCTTGACTCCAGCATCTTTCAAATCACAGTGCTACCCCCACCCTGCTCTTCCCATAGAACCATCCTTAAACTCTCCAGACTATAGGGCCAGACTGTGTACTCAGGATCTACTGGGGCAGGAAAACAAAGCTTGCATCCAGATGCAAGGCTAAGACCCTCCACACACGTGTTGCAGGATTCACCTTACTTGCCCTCGGAAGAAGCGCCCTGTGTGTAATCTACAAGGTCCCTACTTCTGTCTCAGAGACAGCTTCTTTCTCATATCCAGTCACAACCTTGCCTCCAAGAAAAATAAAATGTGAAGATGTGCCATTTCACCTACAGTGAAGACTATTTTTTGTATTTTTTGTACTGCCATGTCATGAAGTTTTACCCCACACTGTCTTCAGTGCCTCCTTTTAGAGCAGGATTTTGAATCTTTATGTAGCAGAAAAGTAAATGAGTCTTTTTTTCTCAAAGCAAAGGAGCAACTTGCTCACAACTTGCCCAGTAGAGAAGCAGGAACATCACAAATTGTTCTTTCAGCGGCATTCCACTTCTATCCCCTCAAGTCACACTCCCATCAGGTTTTAGGTTTCATTGTTTCTAAAAATTAAGTCCAGTAACAGCTAAAATTCTCCCTTGTATGTGTAATTCAATTTTCTGGTGATGACTCTTTACACATATCTTCTTTGAGAGGCATGTTCTTCTGAGATTCACGAGTGAAAGCAGCCAAGAGACGCAGAACTACAGGGACATCTGTCCTCCAAACATCACCAGATGAAGCATTTCTGACTCACCAGGTTCCTCACAGCAGCCTTCACATCCTTGTTCCTGAGGCTGTAGATGATGGGGTTGAGCGTGGGGGTCACCACCCCATAGAAGAGGGAGGTGAGCTTGTCTGCAAGGTCTTGTTTGTCTGCCCCCAGGGGGTCCTTGGATTTGGGCTTCCCATACATGAAGAGAATGGTCCCGTAGAAGATGACCACAACTGTGAGGTGGGCAGAGCAGGTGGAGAAAGCCTTTTTCCTCCCCTCAGCCGAAGGGATCCTCAGGATAGTGGTGAGGATGAAGATGTAGGAGACAAAGATGAGCAGAACTGGGACCACCAGGAAGATCACATTAGTCACCCCCATACTGATCACATTGATGGAGATGTCACCACAGGCCAACTTCAGAACAGCCAGGATCTCACAGGTGAAGTGGTTGATGACATTGTCGCCACAGAAGGGCAGCCTTATCGCAAAGGACGTTTGAACCATGGAGGCAGCACATCCAGCTGCCCAGGAGCCAGCAGCCATGGGCACGTAGACAGCCTTGCTCATGACTATGGGGTACCTCAGGGGGTTGCAGATGGCCACGTAGCGATCAAATGCCATCATGCCCAGAAGCACACACTCCGTGGCCCCCATGGCAAAAGAGAGGCACATCTGCACGGCACAGGCTGAGAAGGAGATGGTTTTCCTGGGGGTCAGGAAGCTGTCAAGGATGAGGGGGACTGAGGAGGTTGTGTAGCAGATGTCCAGGAAGGAGAGGTTCCCCAGGAAGAAGTACATGGGTGTGTGCAGGCGGGAGTCAAGGATGGTCACCAGGATGAGGACCCCATTGCCCAGCAGGATCACCAGGTATGTGAGCAGGATGAGCACAAAGAACGTTTTCTCCAGCTTTGGGTGGGCTGAGAGGCCCAGGAGAATGAACTCTGTCACAGAGGCTGTCTGGTTGGCACTTTCCATGGTATGTCTCCTCTTTCAACTGAATAAAATACTCAGTGATCCAGACTCCGCATCTGTTGTCTCACACAGTTCCAGGGCATCTGGTCAGGAGTTCCAGTCTGGCTGAGTGATTAGAAAACAATTCTGAAGGCAGTCTCTATTCGTTTCCAAGAAAAAGGAGCAATAAAATTAGAAACTACCTTGGGGTCATAGAATATCAAATTTACACTGTTTAAAATGACAATTCTGATTATTTAATGCATTTGATCAGAGACAGTATATACAACACATTCATTTAAGTGGTTCTATGTGAAATTAAAAGATGCTTACTCCTTGGAAGAAAAGTTATGACCAATCTAGACAGCATATTGAAAAGCAGAGACATTACTTTGCCAGCAAAGTTCTGTCTAGTCAAGGCTATGGTTTTTCCAGTGGTAATGTATGGATGTGAGAGTTGGACTGTGAAGAAAGCTGAGCGCCGAAGAATTGATGCTTTTGAACTGTGGTGTTGGAGAAGACTCTTGAGAGTCCCTTGGACTGCAAGGAGATCCAACCAGTACATTCTAAACGAGATCAGCCCTGGCTGCTCTTTGGAAGGAATGATGCTAAAGCTGAAACTCCAGTACTTTGGCCACCTCATGCGAAGAGCTGACTCATTGGAAAAGACTCTGATGCTGGGAGGGATTGAGGGCAGGAGGAGAAGGGGATGACAGAGGATGAGATGGCTGGATGGCATCATTGACTCAATAGATGTGAGTCTGAGTGAACTCCGGGAGATGATGATGGACAGGGAGGCCTGGCGTGCTGCGATTCATGAGGTCGCGAAGAGTCGGACACGACTGAGCAATTGAACTGAACTGAACTGAACTGATGTGCTATATGACAATTGATCTCATTAAACTTTGGCCAGAAAAATGACTTTAAGTTTGCTCCATGTTCTTCCAATTTGTGCTAGGGACTAGGGAAATCATTAGTGAATGCTCACTCTGTTTCTCCAGATCATTTTCACAGAAAACATATTCCTATTGTTCCCAAGACCTCTTTTCCTCATGAGCAATGCAAACTCCAGGGCTACCCATTCATCTGTCTGTCCAGCCACCTGTCTTGTCCATCCATCCATCCATCCATCCATCCATCTATCCATGTTTGAACATCAATCCACTTATCAAAACTCCTGTTGATCACCTGGTATATGGGTGTGAGAATTCCTGTGAGAAACAGGGGTGACCCATGGCCCAGGCATAAAGGCTTCACAGCCTGTCAGAGAGGTAAGCAGAAGGATTTTGGAGAGGCCAGGACATCCAAATGGGCATGCAGTGTATGCGTAGAACAGGGGTCATGAAACAGTCCTTAAGTGGTGTAGAATCTAGCTTGGCTTTTAAGGACAAAGGACACTGAACATGGAGAGATAACTTGGGCAGGTCTCCACAGTAACTTTGTGATCTGGAAATGCTGTTATGTTCCTAATAGTTTGAATCCGATGTTCTATGAAGATAGACAGAGGACTTTCTCCAGAAATCCACAGTGGGTCACAGTTTCTGAAAATCTAGTTCTGTTAGATAACTAAAACAGTGGTTTTTTCCAGTCTTGAATATGTTTGACATATAACATGTAAATTTAAGGTGTATAATGTGTTACTTTGATACATTTATATATTGTAATATGATTGCTGTCATGATATTTATCACATCACATGATTATAGTACAGTATTGCTGTCTATATTCATTACACCATGCATTAGATCACTGGGTTATTTACTCCTTGTTGCAAGTTTGTGGTCTTCCCAGGTGGCACTGGTGGTAAAGAACCACTTCCTGCCACACAGGAGATGTAAGAAATGTGGGTTCCATCTCTGAGTCAGGAAGATCCCTTGGAGGAGGGCACGGCAATCCACTCCAGTATTCTTGCCTAGAAAATCCCACGGACAGAGGAGCCTGGTGAGCTACAGTCCATAGGGTCGAAAAGAGTCAGACATGACTGAAACAAACAAACAAAAAAAAAGTCTTCCCTGGTGACTCAGATGGTAAAGAATCTGCCTGCAATGCAGGAGACCCAGGGTCAGTCCCTGGGTTGGGAACGTCCGCTGGAGAAGGGAATGGCAAGTTTGTACCCTTAAACAACATCTTTGTTATGTTACTATTTTCTTTTTGTTGTTGTTATCATTCCCTCTTGATAAATGTCCTCTCAGGAATCAGTGGACACTGATAGTCCATGAACCTTTTGGCTAAGCTTCTAGGTATGTTATCCAGACTTATATCCTGTCACTGATTATACCCCCCAAGTAATCTAGTCCAACTCTGTCTCCCATTGTAGATCTTTCTCTGCACCACACTGATGCATGGTTTTCGGTTTCAGCTTGATTTCCTCTAGTAATGAAGAGCCCACTACATTCCTAAACAATCTACTCCATATTTTCAGAGCTCTAGAGTATTAGAAAATTCTTTTTCATATTGAACCAAGCAGGTAGTTTTCTAAGTTTTTCTTGTCTATATGATAGTGGTCAGCTTCCTTTAAAAATTGCATTGTATTTGTGCAAATACATCAGATCTATAAGCACAAAGATTTGGGCTGCATTCTAACCTGCGGGGTAGACTTCAGTGATCCTTCCCTCTCTTAGACTCTCAGGTTACTTTCTTCTGCTTTGGAATTGGAACAGATCAATGATGTTCAAACTCTTTAAGAGAAAGAACTTTTGTTTCCTTAAATTCAGAACCCCCGCTCCAAGTATATGGTGGGCTTCCCAGGTGGCGCTATTGGTAAAGGACCTGCCTGCCAATGTAGGAGACATCGAAGACATAGGTTCCATCCCTGGGTTGGAAAGATCCCCTGGAGGAGGGCATGGCAACCCACTCCAATATTCTTGCCTGGAGAATCCCATGGACAGAGGAGCATGGCAGGCTACTGTCCATGGGGTCACAGAGTCAGACACAACTGATTCAGCACAGCACACATCACACCAAGTATAAAGTAGAGCTGTGCTTGTTGAAGTGGGCCAGGAGGGCTCAGAAAGGCTGGGTTGTTCAGCCCATGAGGCCCACCAGAGACCAGGCCATTGATGAGCAGCTTCCAGAAACTGTTTTCATTATAGGCAATATAAATGGCACCTCTGGAGCATAACAGCAGAACAGCTTCAGCCATTTCTGTGGCTATAGTGTGAATGGTGCTCCCTGGAGTTGTACAGAAAAGGCTCTGAAACTGTGGGACCGTCTTATCCTAGGGGTGTCTCTGAAGTTAGAGGAATTCATGAAATGAGACAAAAGTTTCAGAGGCTTCTTGCCATCTAGGTTTTTCTAACCAAGGGGTTTTGAATGGCCCTCGGTCTTTGTGATATCACTGAAATTGTTTCATTTCTTCCCTTCCCAAGCCCCAGCCCCTTCAAAAAATCAAGAAGCTGGAAATATCCCTGCACTGATAAAAGGTTGAGGATTACTCTTATTAAGAACCCTCACTTACCTTTTTAAGGAACCTACTGAGAAAGGGTCCCTATGGTCTGGGAACAGTACTTGGGCCAGAAATATCATCACTAGTTTGAAAGATCCAGGCTGAGATGTCCAGCTCTGATGAGAAGAAGGGGTGGAAGCCATTTCCTCCCACTCTGTCTTACTTCTGTGTTTTAGGCAAACTTTCTAAAGGAACAACCAGTCCATGTGGAAGGCAATTTGAAGTCAGAACTGCAGTTGGGACTATTGTGTTCCCTAAAGTGATTAAAAGTTTGGAAATGGAAGCATACAAAGTCAGGGAATTTTTATACTTTTGGGACAATGTCCCCAAGATCCAATTACGCTGAAAGTACTCCAGGAAAAGCTTCTTTTTCTCATTCCTTTGTTCCTGCTGGAACTTTCCACTCTGAGGCCACTGAAGGGCATCAGGGGAAGCATTTCCATGTGCTGCTTGAATTTGTACACACTTCAGAATGTTTTAACTTCTTGAAATCAGCAGCTGGGGAGATAAGGGTTATTTAGGAATACTCTGTGTTCACAGCATTGTGGAATCAGCTGCTACAGACACACTGCTTCTAAACCAAGTGCTCAAAGTCACGATTTGTACACTTGGGGGAACTTCCACCCAGAGCCATGGGGAAACTTCAAGGAGGAGATATTTTCTGGCCAGGGACAGTAAGGGCAAATTTACACGTGAAGAGACAGGCAAAAGATGGAGAAAAGGGATTTACTGTCCTGGTGATGGAGGTTGGCATGGGTCTTGGGCTTGAGTATTTCTTCCATAGCCTCAGTATGTCATATGTGTGAAAAACATCATGGAACAGGAAGTATAGTGGAATCTTGGATGTGATAGCAGCTTTTAAGATGACCACAGTAATTCTTTCCTACTGGATATCATGGCCTTACATAACCCTCTCACCTTTAGTAGCTGCTTCTAACGTAAAGAATGAGTCACACACAACTGAGCAACTGAACATCAATGGCAGGACGTGGTTACTTCTTTTACAAATTAGCCCTTCAAAGATAGGAAGACAATAAGTCATTATAGATGTGCTCAGTTACACTGAAAATGTGAGCCTGAACTGAGCACAACCACCTACAATAACTCAACAAATAGTAGAAGTTAAACAGTAACTCAATAAGTATATAATAAAATCATGACCAAAAGCTATCCTGGCAAATCAGACTCTGCCATCAGTCCAAGTAGCCCAGAGAATCTCAGGCCCTCAGATGATCTACTTATAAAAGGAGTTTCTCACTGTTATTTATGGGAAAGAAATAGTAACAAATAAAAGAACAAGCACCTGATAGGATATACCTTCCTTCTATAATGAAGCTGCTAGAAAGTTTACTAGACAAATTTGTGGCTTGCCAATAGCAGTCACTATAAAAAGTCTGTATATTAGACAGACAGACAGATAGTTAGTAGTCTATTTTTTTGGGTAAAATCTACTCACAGTGAAAAACATAAATCTTAAGTTCATTGCTCACCCAATAAAATCAATCCATAGAATCAAAGAATGGAATGTAGTGGCCAGTGACCAGGAGGAGGTGCAAATGTGAGTTACTTAATAAATGGGTATAAAGTTCCAGTTTAGCAAGATCATTAAACTCTAGAGATCCATGTACAGCATTGTACCCATAGTCAATAGTAGCGTAATATACACTTAAAATTTTGCTAAAAGAGTATATTTCATGTTGTGTTCTTAGCCATAATAAATCTTAAGTATATCATCCAATGAGGTTTGACAAATGTTCACACCCATGTAACGAAATCTTATCATTACAGAATGTTTACAGCACAACCAAGATTTTCTCATGCCGCTTGCCAGTCAGTCCTCATTATTATTATTATTATTCAGTTCAGTTCAGTTCAGTCGCTTAGTCATGTCTGACTCTTTGCAACCCCATGAATCACAGCACGCCAGGCCTCCCTGTCCATCACCAACTCCCAGAGTCTACCCAAACCCATGTCCATAGAGTCAGTGACGCCATCCAGCCATCTCATCCTCTGTTGTCCCCTTCTCCTCCTGCCCCCAATCCCTCCCAGAATTAGGGTCTTTATCAATGAGTCAACTCTTCGCATGAGGTGGCCAAAGTATTGGAGTTTCAGCTTCAACATCAGTCCTTCCAATGAACACCCAGGACTGATCTCCTAAAGGATGGACTAGTTGCATCTTCTTGCAGTCCAAGGGACTCTCAAGAGTCTTCTCCAACACCACAGTTCAAAGGCATCAATTCTTTGGCACTCAGCTTTCTTCACAGTCCAACTCTCACATCCATACATGACTACTAGAAAAACCATAGCCTTGACTAGACGGACCTTTGTTGGCAAAGTAATGTCTTTGCTTTTCAATATGCTATCTAGGTTGGTCATAACTTTCCTTCCAAGGAGTAAGCGTCTTTTAATTTCATGGCTGCAATCACCATCTGCAGTGATTTTGGAGCCCCCCAAAATAAAGTCTGACACTGTTTCCATTGTTTCCCATCTATTTCCCATGAAGTGATGGGACCAGATGCCATGATCTTAGCTTTCTGAATGTTGAGTTTTAAGCCAACTTTTTCAATCTCCTCTTTCACTTTCATCAAGAGGCTTTTTAATTCCTCTTCACTTTCTTTAAAAAAACTTTTAAAATATAAATTTATTTATTTTAATTGGAGGCTAATTACATTACAATATTGTATTGGCTTTGCCATACATCACCATGAATCTGCCATGGTTGTACACGTGTTCCCCATCCTGAACCCCCCTCCCACCTCCCTCCCCATACTATCCCTCTGGGTCATCCCAGTGCATCAGCCCCGAGCATCCTGTATCATGCATCAAACTTGGTCTGGTGATTCGTTTCACATACAATATTATACATGTTTCAATGCCATTCTCCCAAATCATCCCACCCTTGCCCTCTCCCACAGAGTCCAAAAGACTGTTCTATACATCTGTGTCTCTTTTCCTGTGTCTTGCATAGAGGGTTATCATTACCATCTTTCGAAATTTCATATATATGCGTTAGTATACTGTATTGGTGTTTTTCTTTCTGGCTTACTTCACTTTCTGCCATAAGGGTGGTGTTATCTGCATATCTGAGGTTATTGATATTTCTCCCAGCAATCTTGATTCCAGCTTGTGCTTCTTCCAGCCCAGCATTTCTCATGATGTACTCCGCATATAAGTTAAATAAGCAGGGTGATAATGTACAGTCTTGACATACTCCTTTTCCTATTTGGAACCAGTCTGTTGTTCCATGCCCAGTTCTAACTGTTGCTTCCTGACCTACATACAGGTTTCTCAAGAGACAGGTCAGATGGTCTGGTATTCCCATCTCTTTCAGAATTTTCCACAGTTTATTGTGATCCACACAGTCAAAGGCTTTGGCATAGTCAATAAAGCAGAAACAGATGTTTTTCTGGAACTCTCTTGCTTTTTCCATGATCCAGCGGATGTTGGCAATTTGATCTCTGGTTCCTCTGCCTTTTCTAAAACCAGCTTGAACATCTGGAAGTTCACGGTTCACATATTGCTGAAGCCTGGCTTGGAGAATTTTGAGCATTACTTTACTAGCGCGTGAAATGAGTACAGTTGTGCAGTAGTTTGAGCATTCTTTGGCATTGCCTTTCTTTGGGATTGGAATGAAAACGGACTTTTTCCAGTCCTGTGGCCACTGCTGAGTTTTCCAAATTTGCTGACATGTTGAGTGCAGCACCTTCACAGCATCATCTTTCAGGATTTGAAATGGCTTAACTAGAATTTCATCACCTCCATTAGCTTTGTTCACAGTGATGCTTCCTAAGGTCCACTTGACTTCACATTCCAGGATGTCTGGCTCTAGGTGAGTGATCACACCATCATGATTATCTGGGTCATGAAGATCTTTTTTGTACAGTTCTCCTGTGTATTCTTGCCACCTCTTCTTAATATCTTCTGCTTCTGTTAAATCCATATCATTTCTGTCCTTTATCAAGCCCATCTTTGCATGAAATGTTCCCTTGGTGTCTCTAATTTTCTTGAAGAGATCTCTAGTCTTTCCCATTCTGTTGTTTTCCTCTATTTCTTTGCATTGATCGCTGAAGAAGGTTTTCTTATCTCTCCTTGCTTTTCTTTGGAACTCTGCATTTAAATGGGAATATCTTTCCTTTTCTCCTTTTCCCTTCTTTTCATTTCACAGCTATTTGTAAGGCCTCCTCAGACAGCCATTTTGCTTTTTTGCATTTCTTTTCCATGGGGAAGGTCTTGATTCCTGCTTCCTATACAATGTAACAAACCTCTGTCCATAGTTCTTCAGGTACTCTAGTCCTGATCTAGTCCCTTAAATCTATTTCTCACTTCCACTGTATAATCATAAGGGATTTGATTTAGGTAATACCTGAATGGTCTAGTGGTTTTCCCCACGTTCTTCAATTTAAGTGTGAATTTGGCAATAAGGAGTTCATGATCTGAGCCACAGTCAGCTCCCGGTCTTGTTTTTGCTGACTGTATAGAGCTTCTCTGTCTCCAGCTGCAAAGACTGTGATCAATCTGATTTCAGTGTTGACTATCTGATAATGTCCTTGTGTAGAGTCTTCTCTTGTATTGTTGGAAGAGGGTGTTTGCTATGAACAGTGCGTTCTCTTGGCAGAACTCTATTAGCCTTTGCCCTGCTTCATTCTGTACTCCATGGCCAAATTTGTCTGTTACTCCAGGTGTTTTCTTGACTTCCTACTTTTGCATTCCAGTCCCCTATAATGAAAAGGACATCTTTGGGGGGTGTTAGTTCTTAAAGGTCTTGTAGGTCTTCATGAACCGTTCAACTTCAGCTTCTTCAGCATTACTACTAATTGGGACATAAGCTTGGATTACCGTGATATTGAACAGTTTGCCTTGAAAACAAACAGAGATCATCCTGTCATTTTTGAGATTGCATCCAAGTACTGCATTTCAGACTCTTTTGTTGACCATGATGGCTACCCATTTCTTCTAAGGGATTCCTGCCCACATAGTAGATATAATGGTTATCTGAGTTAAATTCACCCATTCCAGTCCATCTTAGTTCGCTGATTCCTAGAATGTTGACATTCACTCTTGCCATCTCTTGTTTGACCACTTCCAATTTGCCTTGATTCATGGACCTAATATTCCAGGTTCCTATGCAATATTGCTCTTTACAGCATTGGACCTTTGCTTCTATCACCAGTGACATCCACAACTGGTTATTGTTTTTGCTTTGGTTCCATCCCTTCATTCTTTCTGGAGTTACTTCTCCACTGATCTCCAGTAGCGTATTGGGCACCTACTGACCTGGGGAGTTCCTCTTTCAGTGCCCTATCTTTTTGCCTTTTCATACTGTTCATGTGGTTCTCAAGGCAAGAATATAAATTATTATTATTAGCAGTCTCCTAATATTTTTCACTCTTTTTAAAGTATTACCTTTTCAGAAACATCGAATAAATGGAATCATGTGCAAGTCTTTATATACAGAATAAAGTTCTTAAACTCTGTCATGTTTTTACATGGTTTTTTAGCTTGTCCCTTTCTATTACTGAATAGTATTTCATTAAATGAACATCTTTGTTTATCCATCTTCTTCTTGATGGACATCTGAGCTGTTTCTAGTTTTGGCTGTTATGAATAAAACCATTATTAACACTTTCATACAAGTCCTTTTGTAGATGTATATTTCAACTTTTCTTGGCTAAATATCTGAGAATGAGATTCTGGATCATAACACAGGTTTACACTTAGTTTTCTAAGAAATGGATAGGTCTTATGCCAAAGCATGTGTACTATTTTACATTCTTATCCTAAAAGCACAAGATGTCTCATATCACATTCTTGCCAACACTTGGTGTTGTCAGTCTAAAATTTTAGCCGTTCTGATGATGTGTACTGGTATCTCATTGTTGTTTTCATCTGCAACTGCTAGTGCCTTAGCTTTCAAAAGCCCATTATGTCAACTGTGTTTGGCCAGCTACTTCTGGATGGTGCCTGATGTGGAAGGGTCAGCGGAACCCACAATATTGATTCCACAGCAGCATCTACTTTGGTAAATGAGCCCCTTGGTCTGATGAGATTTTGTGCAGGATTCCATGCTGTTAAATCAAACCTTCCATGAGCTTTCAGAGAGTGATATTTGCTAATACCCTATAGAGAGGAAAGATGACCTATAGTCAGAAAAGGTGTTGATTTTAGTCAAGGTGAGTCTCTGTCCCTTCCAGAAGGAAAATGGTCTAATGCAATCAGCTCATGACCAGGTGGCTGATGAGTCTTTTCAAATGAAGGTTGGTCTCTTGCTGCCAGTTCGAATATTCAGCTGCTGAAGTAGCTACATCAGCCTCTGTGAATGCGAGGCCCTGATGGTTAGCCCACAGATAGCCTTCTGCTATCATGGCTACTCAGTTGTACCAATAGCAGAGATTGGATAACATCAGCTCCCTGAATCATTTTATTGTTTGTTGAGCCTAGAGGGGAAGATGAAGGCTCTGAAGAATCTCTTGGAACACAGAATGTTAAGGAGGTGAGAAATACCACACTCAGCTTCAAATAATGAAATACTGCTATAAGACATTGCTGTGTTCTCTTCAAGGGACCGTCCCACTAGAGAAAGGAACCATAGGTTCAGGGAAATTCACAGGTGGGGGTCGCCTGAGATACTCTGTACACTCCCTTTATTGTGCAGATGAATATTTTTCAAGCACAGAGGACACACTCATGGCCATCCAGCTCTATGTGGGAGGGCAAAGATTTGAACCTAGACCTCCTGTAATACATCAACCCCTAGACATGTTCCAAATTTACGGGTGATAGAATCCACAGAGAGCAAATCCACTGTAGCAGGAATGGATAATTGATCACAAGAAGTACTACATGTTGACTTCAGAATGATTATTTCAAAACTGATCTCTAAAAGACTTTTGCAGTGCACAAGGCCTGGCACTCTCCACATGCACAGGAAAGAGCGTATCTATTTCACACAAGTTAGTAATCATATTAGATGTGACTTTTACTACCCCCCCCCCAAAGCAAGTAACAATCTAGATTAGTGAAAAATAGAATCTAGTATCAGGATGTAGGGGTGTCCTTTGGAGGCAAAAGTGCAGTAACGTGGCCAGATCTAGGGAAAAAAGGAAACCAAGAACTGAGAACATAGGAAGATGCCTTCATCTCCTGTCTTTGCTCTTTGGCTGTTCTTTTATTTTTGCAGACTTGTTTTCTGTTTAACACTCTCTGCCAAAATAAACTTTATTTCCTATCTAGACTTAATATATACATTAGCTGTATATTATACTATATAATACATATTGGTTTATTATGTACAGTAAGTTCCCCAAGACACATGTTCAAACATGATTTCCTTGTAGCTCCCATGTTTGCATGTTATAGATCCAGCAAGTCTTTGGGCATTAATGACAATCCCCAAAACCTGGCAGAAAGAACCTGCTTGTTCTAGATAGAGTTAGCATCAGACAACACAAACCTGAGTCCCTCATCTCTGTGGATGAGGATGAGGGGTGATGGGGAAATGCCCAGAGAAATGAGGTTGTTGGTTCATAAGCTAGAAATCTGGCCAAAAGTGTGCTGCAATAAAAAACAAATTGATCCAATTAAGTGTGATTTTGAACTCTATCTGTGTCATGAAGCTCCCTCAAAGAAATTATTTAACATATTTCATTAATAATAAACACTGCTCATTTATTAATTGAGAGGCTATTCTTTGCTGACCAGTGTGCATTTTTAATATATATGATGCCCCGTTTTAATTTAATCCCCACCACAACTCCTTGGGGTTGGTTTAATCATCACTGTTTCACACACTACAAAACAAGAGTCTATGATATTAAGTAATGTTTGTAATGTGCCTGAAGTTACATAGTCAGAGGCACTCGACATGAGTTTAGCTTCACAGTCTATGCTTTTAACCACAAGGGTCATTACAGAAAGATATTTTAGCAGCTGGTGCCCATGTTCGATCCAAATCTTAGATATGATCAAGTGTGACCATGGAGGTTTGGATGGTTGCAAACATTAATTCCAGGGAAAGGAAAGGACTCAGAGTATCATCGACCCAATGGACATGAGTTTGAGCAAACTCCAGGAGGTAGTGAAGGACAGGGAAGCCTGGTACACTGCAGTCCACAGGATCACAAAGAGTCAGACGTGACTGAGCGACAGAACAACAGTGATTAAATAGAGACTTCTATAAATTTTGCCCTTGGCCTGCAATATCTAATTTCAGTTGGTGTTGAAACAACTCTTCTGCAAATCTGGATAGGCATAGATGTGCTCTATGTACAGAGAAGAAGAAGGAGTTTCCCAAAATTGGCTCTGGGATTTTATATTTGGGATATAAAATTGGCTCTGAGAAACACTCTGAGCCCCTGCAATGAAAAGGGGGCTAAATATTGTCATTTGGGATGTTTTGGTTTTGGTAATTTTCCAAAATGGCAGATTGGTTTTTGGTTTGGACACCAATTAAGCAATGACTTTTCAGAAAGGAAGTTCAAGGGGGAGAGGACTTATGTATACCTATGGCTGATTCATGTTGATGTATGGGCAGAAACAAACAATATTATAAAGCAGTTATCCTCCAATTAAAAAGAAATAAATTTTAAAAAGAAGTGACTTTTCCTCACTGCCGTGCTCCCCATTATACAGTGAGCAGAAAACAACATGATTACACGTACAAGTTGGAGCTAGTCTGCACATGAACAAAGAAAGAAACAATTTTGTATAAAATTTTAATTTTTATTGGTTTTTTTTCAGAATAAAAATATATTCTAATAGTCACTTATCCTTGCTTCTAGGTGATTAAGCATGGCCCCCTCTTCCTTCTAAAGACTTGATGTTCTATTTTAAGTTATTCAGAAAAGCCCTATCTATACGTGCATTTGGGTATCTGTCTTGTGATGATACTGATGTAGAGGATCATGGAGCCGGTCTATGCTTACCAAGTGGCCATTCCCTAGGGAATCCCCTAGAGAACTGCAAGATACACTCATTGCTCTCTCCCACTGTCACTTAGGGAAGCATTTCTGACTCACAAGATTCTTCACAGTGACCTTCACATCCTTGTTTCTGAGGCTGTAAATGATGGGGTTGAGCATGGGAATCAGCACCCCGTAGAAGAGGGAGATGAGCTTGTCTGAAACATCCTGGTTATCTGCCCCCAGGGGGTCCTTGGATTTGGGCTTCCCATACATGAAAAGAATAGTCCCATAGAAGATGACCACCACAGTGAGGTGGGCAGAGCAGGTAGAGAAGGCCTTTTTCCTCCCCTCAACTGAGGGGATCCTCAGGATGGTGGTGAGGATGAAGATGTAGGAGACAAAGATGAACAGAACTGGGACCCCCAGGAAGATCACATTGGCCACCCCCATACTGACCACATTGATGGAGATGTCAGCACAGGCCAACTTCAGGACAGCCAGGATCTCACAGGTCAAGTGGTTGATGACGTTGTCCCCACAGAAGGGTAACTGTACTGCAAGAGAGATCTGTACCAAGGAGTTAGCTCCACCAGCCAGCCAGGAGCTGGCAGCCATGGACACATAGACAGTCTTTCTCATGACCACAGGGTATCTCAGTGGGTTGCAGATGGCCATGTAGCGATCAAATGCCATCATGCCCAGAAGCACACACTCTGTGGCTCCCATGGCAAAAGAGAGGAACATCTGTATGGCACAGGCTGAGAAAGAGATGGTTTTCCTGGGAGTAAAGAAACCATCTAGGACTAGAGGGACGGAAGAGGTTGTGTAGCAGATGTCCAAGAAGGAGAGGTTCCCCAGGAAGAAGTACATGGGCGTGTGCAGGCGGGAGTCAAGGATGGTCACCAGGATGAGGACCCCATTGCCCAGCAGGATCACCAGGTATGTGAGCAGGATGAGCACAAAGAACATTTTCTCCAGCTTCGGCTGATCTGACAGCCCCAGCAAGATGAATCTTGCCACAGTGGATTGGTTGGCCAGTTTCATTTTAAACTGTCTCTTCTACCCTCAGGAAAACTGAGGACAGGAAACACATGTTTATGGGGATCAATATGTACTTCCAGAATTTATAATTAAATTTAACCTTTGACATGCTAACTTATAGTATTTGCATCTAAAGGATGAAATTCACTATTCACTAAAGTTACCTTAAAAGTCAGGATACATCAAATTTAGAGCAGGAAAAGCAGACCCTGGAAATCTAATCAAACCATGATATATGATAGAATTTTAGCCTAATCAGTAATGTTAATTCACTTGAAGGGAGGGATGTATAAGCATGGATGCCCATGAGGACTGTAAGAGAGGAACTCTGAGGGTGTGCTGCCTGATCCCGGCCTGCCTGTCCCCACATTGTCCCTGCAGGTCCTTGGGGGCTTCAGGCTGTCACACTTAGTGATGCTGACAATTGCCATCACCTCACTCACTTTCCTGGCTCTAATTCTGTGCTTGCGTAATACTCTTCTGATGATAATTTGGCTCCACATGGAGTCCTACACAGAATGTGGTAAGCAGAGGCCAGGAGTATTAGGGTCTGCATAGCAGCAATATTAGTTACTTGGTGCCTGGTTTCGCCTTCATTTCTTGTGAGTCTGATTGGTGACCTCCCTTTGCTGCACTGTCAGTAAGGAGTTTCTGGTCAGAAGACCACTGCCAGTCCATATCCCCTCTCTTTACCCATGGCCTTTGCCGCCAGAACTGCAGCTTCCTCAGACTTCAACAGTCCCTGGGGCTGGGAAGCAGGGACAGGGTCCAAGGACAAGTGTCCATCATGCTTCCAAGTATGAGCATCAGTGACTTTTGGACCAAGCTCCATGCTTTTGGAGCGGTTTTGTAAGTCGCAGCTCCTAGTTCAGGCCCTTCTATTCCTGAGCTGATTAAAGCCACTGCAGTGCTATGACAATGCTTTCTCCCCCACAGGAAAAAAGACAATTCTACCCAGCTTTGCAGAGGAGTGGCTCAAAGGAGACATGCCTATAGGATGCACTTCAGTCACCTAGAGAAGTAGGTCTAGTACATTAGAGAAAGACTCAAGCCTAGTTCTCACATTACAGATGAAACTAAAGCTCAGTGAGGATAGGGCTAGGATGGAGCCTGGCTCCTCAGCTTCTCCCTTCATCTCTCTGAATGTAGTTTTGCTCCATTCATACCAGAGCAGGTCTACTGAGGAGCAAAGGACTGATTATGAAGTCTTGGTCATCTTCACTTCCCCAGGACACTCATGTGAAATAGAGGTGTCACACCTTTCTCGAAGACATCTGCCTCATAGCAGTGTGTCCCTGGGCTTCATTCACTGCATCTGTGACTATTACACTGATGCTGGCTGGGGGAAATTGGGTGGGAGAAACCAGGCAGAATTTGAAGCTACCCTCATGCAATTATTAGAGGAGATTAACTGTAGGTGTCAGGAACATTCAAGAAAAAGAGATCTGTTATTCAAGATATTAATACTGTTGACCAGAGAGTGTCAGACTAGGCAGGAATGTTGTAAAATAACTGGTCTTGCCTCTTTCGCCTCCGTTGTGTAAATACTTTCTATGAGACCCAATGTTTCCAATTGCTCCTTTGAATACCTTGAGTTATGTGAGTACATGGCTCCCATTCCTTGATCAGAGATCCTCTATTGTTGGAAAGTTTTCCTTTAAACGGAACAGAAACTTCCTTTTCCTAATATCATCCCCACTCCTCAACCCTGCTCTGCCCCAAAGTGGGTCTAGACTTCCAGGCCGTGCCTGCTCCCTTCCCCTTAAAACCCTTCAGAGAGGTGGAAGCTGTGACTAGGTCCCTACTCGTGCCACCTATCCTCTGCTCCCCACCAATCTGAAGAAGGTTTGGCCACAGAGAGAAACAGGTCTGTGCCCCGTGTGGGGAGGAGGCCACGGTGGGGACAGGAGCTCACCTGGGCAGGAGCTCTTGGGCAGGGAGGTGACGGCTTGAACTGCCTGCCCTCACCATCCCCTGCTGGTGAGGCTGTGCCTGGAAGCGTGCGGGAAGCTCTGTGAGCCGAGCAGTCCCTTCAGAGTTCACAGCCAGTGAATGAGAATTGGGCTTTGGCCATAGCTGCAGGGGCTCTGATTGCTCCCTTCCCTGGTCTTGCCCACCTGCAGTGAGCTGGCAGGAGGGAGAACAGCTCAAGGAACTGCTTCCCGAGGTCCTGGCGGTCATGCTCTTTGCCCCTGGCCCTCTCTCCAGAGGTTCTGTCAAGGAGCTATGGAGCAATCTAGAGCTCTGGTTGTTTGGGGCCAGTTTTAATCCCAGAAGCAATTTAAAGTTTGGTGGAGGCCTCACAGGAGTGTAGGGCCCGTGTTCCATAAACCCAATTAGATAAGCTGCAGACAGCTCTGTGTAAATCTTAACTCACTAATGTTCCTTAGATTAGGAAGTTTCCATCCTTGCCTTGCTGACTTTCCTGGGAGGAGCTGCTAAGTCACTTCAGTCATGTCTGACTCTGTGCAACCCCATAGACGGCAGCCCACCAGGCTCCCCGATTCCTGGGATTCTCCAGGCAAGAACACTGGAGTGGGTTGCTGTTTCCTTCTCCTATGCATGAAAGTAAAAAGTGAAAGGGAAGTCGCTCAGTCGTATCCGACTCTTCGTAACCCCATGGACTGCAGCCTACTAGGCTCTTCTGTCCATGGGATTTTCCAGGCAAGAGTACTGGAGTGGGTTGTCATTGCCTTCTCCGCCTGGGAGGAGAGAACTAAGGTCTGATTGTGCTTTGTCCACAATGGTATCTGTTAAAGGGGCTCCGCCCTTGTCTCTGCAAGGCTAAAGGTGGTCATCCCTCTGCTCAGAGGTGCTGGCCCTCCCTGCAGTCCCTCAGCATCATACTGAGGATTACAGGCTAAGGCAGAGGACATACTGAGCTGAGGATTACAGGCTAAAGCAGAGGACATGAAGGGCGAAGAGAGCTCTGGGGTTGGTGAAAGAGCAACAGGGTCATGCCGTAGGTGGAAGTTGCTCCGGAGTCACAGGCCAGGCAGGTAACTGGCTTCTGGATAGTTGGAGATCTCTGGTGGTTAGGAACATGGAATCTTTCAGGTAATCTCACCGGGGGACAGTGAGGTGAGTCAGGTGGTATGGGACTTAACCGAGCCTGCTCAGTAGGCCTGAGGATGGTGTGTTTCCCTTAGAAGTGGGTGAGGGGGAAGGCTGGGAGGAGGTGAGGAGCTTTGGATTGAAGCCTGCTGCTGCTAAGTCGCTTCAGTAGTGTCTGACTCTGTGTGACCCCATAGACAGAAGCTCACCAGGCTCCCCCGTCCCTGGGATTCTCCAGGCAAGAACACTGGGGTGGGTTGCCATTTCCTTCTCCAATGCATGAAAGTGAAAAGTGAAAGTGAAGTCACTCAGTCATATCCGACTCTTAGCGACCCCATGGACCACAGCCCACCAGGCTCCTCCATCCATAGGATTTTCCAGGCAAGAGTACTGGAGTAGGGTGCCATTGCCTTCTCTGGATTGAAGCCTAATCTCTATCAAAAGCAACTGGTGAAGGCTGATCTTAGTGTGTGTGTGTGTATATAACTGGTCATTCTGCTGAATATCAGAAACTAACACAACCTTGAATACCAACTATACTTCAATTGAAAAAAAAAAGAATCTGAAAAGGGGGTGCTGAGTCACAGGCACCTGCAAGGGTAGCCTCGTGAGAGCCATGTTCTTGGGGAATACCTGACCTTGATTAGTGGTGAGTGCAGTTCTGAAAATATAAAAACTAACTGCTGATTTGTTTAACCGAAAGTCAGATGTAAGCACACTTGGGGAACAAGAGAAGAAGAAGAAAAAAAAAATATTTGTTTTAAAGAGAAGTAGGATAATTTGCTTGGAGAAGGCAATGGCACCCCACTCCAGCACTCTTGCCTGGAAAATCCCATGGACAGAGGAGCCTGGTAGGCTGCAGTCCATGGGGTCGCGAAGAGTTGGACATGACTGAGCGACTTCACTTTCACTTTTCACTTTTCACTTTCATGCATTGGAGAAGGAAATGGCAACCCACTCCAGTGTTCTTGCCTGGAGAATCCCAGGGACGGGGAAGCCTGGTGGGCTGCCCGTCTATGGGGTCGCACAGAGTCGGACACGACTGAAGCGACTTAGCAGCAGCAGCAGCAGGATAATTTGCTAATAAAAAGATCCTAAGTACTAATACTTATTGGTAAGATGAAGGAAGTTGCAGTCTGAGTTCTTTCTATATCCTTGTCACCCTGCAGGCATCATAGTCCCTGTTAGTACACGGGAAATGCAGAGGTCTCATCTTAGAGTGTGGATTCAGCCCACTCCATCCATGCTTTCATTTCCATAAGGACTGAGAAGAAGGAGCCCTAGAGCCCCTGCTTGGGGATCTCTACCACCCACGGGTACAGGCTGGCATGGTTAGGGTTATCTCTTAGGGAAAAGTGTCCCCATCTTGGACCTCGCAAAGAAGTCTACCAGCCACATGTCCCACATCTCTCTGAGCACAAGAGGTGAAGGTGGGCAAAGGAAAGTTGAAAGTTAATTGGCAAGCGAAGTCTGTGTGTCTTATTGAGCACCTGTGTGCTAATTAAATTTTAGGCACTACAACCCAATATATCTGTAACTATCAGGTCCATCTGAAGGCTGTCACAAGCCTGGGGACTCAGAGTTCCCACCCCACATCACGTCAAAATGTACCTATATCTCATTTTAAGTATGATCTTGTGGTAAATCTGAAATAATTTTTCTACTTCTGTTATTAAAACTATTTGACTTACAAGTGACTTATTTAATTTGTAATTCTATGTCTTCTCAACAATAATCATGAAAGCCCAGGAGTTCCTGTAGAAGTACCTAAGTACCAATTGTTTTAACATATGGCACATGAATACAGAAATTTACCCATTACTGTGGTTGACATATGTTCCCCTTTGTAGGCATGTAAATATACAATTATCAAGAGATTTTTAAGAGTTTTTAATTTAATTTATTTTGTTTGTAGTTAAGAGCCAACGTATTTTCCAGACATCAAACATCTTTGTCCTCAGATAAAACCTCGTAGACCTGATACCACACTCATATGCCCAGGGTGTAACACAGCCCTGCCAGTTCTCTGAGTTGGAGTAAAGATACTCATACGGTAAATACAAATGAAGTTCCATTTATAGAACTGAAAAGTAAGAGAATTGAATTTAGCAAGCTGTTTTTAGGGGATAATTTTTTTTGTCTGAACAAAAGGAATTTGTTAAGTTACTTTCCTTGGGAGTCAGGCTGCAGGAAACACTTGAGAAGAATGTGCTCTGGGAACCCCACACGAGGTTCATGTGTCAGTGCTGAGACTGACCATCATTCTCTGTCCCAGGTTGGGTCTCCCAGGAAGTGGGCTCTGGTGGGGAGATTTTCATGCAGGATGCTGACTGGGGAGTGCTGCTAAGATCAACGCCTGTGGAGTAGGGGGTGGGGAAGGAAGCAGGGCTGAGCAGAGGAAGAACTCCCTCATGAGGAAGCTCTCAGGCTGAGATGGCTCTTTAGAGTCATCCCCATTGGAAGCAAGGAAGATCAGGACTCTATATTGACAATGACTCATCAGTAGATGTGTGCTGCCTCTGGGAAGGGAATGTGACTTTGGGTGAGGCAACTGTCTTGGACCAAGGGCAGGCCAGCAGAGGGACGCACTGTCAACACTCTGAGCAGCTGAGGCTATGAGAGCTTCAGCCCGAGGTAGGTGAGAGTCGGGTCTGAAGGAACACCGCACGTCCACTGTATACTCTATATAGAGAGAGATATCTGATTTGTTTATTTGGCCATGTCAGGCCTTAGTTGCAGCATGTGAGATCTTTGTTGCATCGTGCGGGATCTTTCAGTGTAGTGTGAGAGCTGTCTAGTTGCAGTGAGCAGGCTTAGTTGCTCTGCCACATGTGGGATTCTAGTTCCTGGATCAGGGGTTGAATCAGTGTCCCCTGTACTGGCAGGTGGATTCTTAACCACTAGACCACTAGGGTAGCCCCCCACTGTACACTCCTAACTAATACTTCCCAATGTGTGCTATGCATATGAATTACCTGGGGAATCTTGTTAAAGTGTAGATTCTAACTCAGTAGGTCTGGAATGGGCCTCAAGATTCTACATGCCCAAAAAGCTCCCAGGTGTTGCTCATGCTGATGCTCCATGGACCACATCGTGGGTAGCATGGCTCTAAACTGAGTTTGCCCCTCACCTGGCATTACTTCGTATTGAGATTTCCAAGTGACAGTCATCAGTGTGTGCAGATCATCTCATGGGACACATCCCATGATCACTGAATGGAGTGTTTCTGAACCATGAGATTCTTCACAGCAGCCTTAACATCCTTGTTCCTGAGGCTGTAAATGATGGGGTTGAGCATGGGGGTCAGAAGTCCATAGAAGAGGGAGATGAGTTTGTCTGCAAGTTCCTGTTTGTCTGCCCCCAGGGGGTCCTTGGATTTGGGCTTCCCATACATGAAAAGAATAGTCCCATAGAAGATGACCACCACAGTGAGGTGGGCAGAGCAGGTAGAGAAGGCCTTTTTCCTCCCCTCAACTGAGGGGATCCTCAGGATGGTGGTGAGGATGAAGATGTAGGAGACAAAGATGAACAGAACTGGGACCCCCAGGAAGATCACATTGGCCACCCCCATACTGACCACATTGATGGAGATGTCAGCACAGGCCAACTTCAGGACAGCCAGGATCTCACAGATGAAGTGGTTGATGACGTTGTCCCCACAGAAGGGTAACTGTACTGCAAGAGAGATCTGTACCAAGGAGTTAGCTCCACCAGCCAGCCAGGAGCTGGCAGCCATGGACACATAGACAGTCTTTCTCATGACCATGGAGTATCTCAGTGGGTTGCAGATGGCCATGTAGCGATCAAATGCCATCATGCCCAGAAGCACACACTCTGTGGCTCCCATGGCAAAAGAGAGGAACATCTGTATGGCACAGGCTGAGAAGGGGATAGTTTTCCTGGGGGTCAGGAAGCCATCCAGGACCAGGGGGACTGAGGAGGTTGTGTAGCAGATGTCCAGGAAGGAGAGGTTCCCCAGGAAGAAATACATGGGCGTGTGCAAGTGAGAGTCAGACACAGTCACCAGGATGAGGACCCCATTGCCCAGCAGGATCACCAGGTACATGGACAGGATGAGCACAAAGAACGTTTTCTCTAGTTTGGGGTGGGCAGAGAGGCCCAGCAAGACAAACTCTGTCACACTGGATTGGTTGGATGCTTCCATTTCAATCTCTCTTTTTTATCTCTAGGAATACTGAAGGCAGAAAACACATGTTTGATTTCCGATGGCTTGCTTATGTCAATACAGGCAGATCATAATATGTATCATGTCTCTAATTTTAAGCCTACACTGTGGGATTCAACTATAAAACCACTTATCTAAAAGCCAGGTTGTGTATCAGTCAAAAGCATAAAGAACAGACTAAAAATCTCATGAAACTTAATAAAATGAAGGACATTTTTGTGTAGTCAATGATTCCTAAAGCAATGTCCTATGTCTATAGATGTTGTGTATATCCAGAACTTACCAGCAAATCAGAGGCTTCTGAATAACTCTGTCTTTGCCGTGTAGTTGGGGTTCTCAGGCTGTCATAGCTCAGTGATTTTGGCCATTAAGGCCACATGGTCCATTCCTCCAGATCTAGTTCTTCTTTACATACCAGGTTTCTATTTTAATTCGAGTTCTCAGATAGTCTTACAGGGAGAGATGTGCTGGCTTAAAAACATAAAGTTTCTCATCTCTTGAGCAGTTTTATTTCTTATACAGTATCTGTTTTACACTTCAATGTTTTGTGAGTTTAACAAGTATGAATTAGTTCATTTGATCTTAACATTCTTTGAAAAATCTGATGAAATTGAATTTTTGGAGCCTGTAACATGGAGTGTCCACCAGAGTCTCCAGAAATTTGATCTGCAGAGCAGGTCTTGTGCATTGCCCCTGTAATCATACCATGCCGCACCTTGGCTGCTCTCGGACTTGGCCTAAGGGAATAAAACCTTACCTGACAGTAAGTGCCCACTCAGAATTCACATTCCCAGCCTACACTGAGTGGGACCTTGTGTCATAAGCTGTCTGGTGCCATTTAGATGTTTTGCAGATATTATCACGTGTAACTTTACTCAGCCTCTCAGAATATCCAGAGTCACACTGTAAATCATCACAGCTTCACTGCCAAAGAAATTAGAACACACATATCACCACACCCTGTTGCATGGTTCCCAAAACAACATGGAACTTGCTGTCTAATAGCTGCCTGAGTGCTGGTTACAAATATGGATTGCTGGGATACAAAATTAACATACAGAAATCTGTTGCACATCTTTACACTACAAATGAAATATCAGAAAGAGAAAGTTTAAAAAATCCTGTTTAAAATCCCATAAAAAAGAAACATAGGAATAAACTTTGCCAAGGAGGTGAGAGGCCTCTGTGCTGAGAACTGTAAAATATTGACAAAAGAGATTGAACATGATTCAAATGGAAACGTATCCCGTGCTCTTCGAAGAACTAATATTGCTAAAATAGCCAGGTTACCAAGGCATTCTACAGATTTAATGCGTTCCCTATCAAATTACCCATGGCAGAAGTAGAATAAATAACCCTTAAATTTATATAGAACCACAAAAGACCCAGAATTGCCAAAACAATCATGAGGAAGAACAAAGCTGGAGGCATAACCCTCCCAGACATCAGACAATACTGCACAGATACAATAATCAAAACAGATGGTATTGGCACAAAAACAGACATATCAATCAATGGAACAGAATAGAGAGCTCAGAGATAAACTCCCACATCTATAGTCAATTAATCTTTGTCAAAGGAGAAAAGATTATACCATGGAGAAAAGACAGTCACTTTAGCAGGTGGTGTTGGGAAAGCTGGACAGTCACGAGTAAATCAATCAAATTAAAACACTCCTTCATACCATATATACAGTAAATTCCAAAATGGCTTAAAGACTTGAATATAAGACATGACATAAAACTCCTAGAACATAGGAAAAACAGTCTCTGACATAAATCATTGCAATATTTTCTTAGTTCAGTCTCCCAAGGCAAAAGAAACAAAAGTAAAAATAAATAAATGGGGCCTAATCAAACTTATTAGCTTTTGCACACAAAGGAAACCATAAACAAAATGAAAAGGAAAAAAAGATGAAAAGGCAACCTTAAAACTGAAAGAAAATGTTTGCAAACAATGCAACCAACAAGGACTTAATTTCCACAATATACAAATAGCTCATACAGCTTAATATATTTTTAAAAAATTCAATCAAAAAATGAATAGAACCTAAATAGACATTTCTCCCAGAAAGACATACAGATGGCCAACAGGCACATGAAAAAGATGCTCAACATCACTGAGTATTAGAGAAATGCACACCAAAACTACAATGAGGTAGCTCCTCATACCTTTCAAATTGACCATGATCAAGTAGTCTACAAATAATACATGCTGGAGAGGGTTTAGAGAAAAGGGAATCCTCCTACACTGTTGATGGGAATATAAATTGGTACAGCCACTATAGAGAATAGTATGGAGGTTCCTTAAAAAACTAAAAATAGAGTTATTAAATGATCCAACAATCCCACTCCTGGGCATAAATATGAAAAAGATGAAAACTCTAATTCAAAAAGATACATGCACCCCAGTGTTCATAGAAGCACTGTTTACAATAGCCAAGACATGGAAACAACAAAAATGTTCAAGAGTTAAATGGACAAAGAAGATGTGGTGTGTGTGTGTGTGCGGGTATGGGTGTGTGGGTGTATACATATTTGAAATTGCAACATATATATATGAAATTCTTATACACACACACAATGAAATTTACTTAGCCATAAAAAAGAATGAAGTATTGCCATTTAGAGCAACATGGATCGGCCTAGAGATTATCATACTAAGTGAAGTATGTTAGAGAAAGAAAAATGTATGATATCACTTATATGTGAAATCTACAAATAATACAAATGAACTTATTTACAAAATGGAAAAAGACTCACAGGCATAGAAAACAAACTTATGGTTACCAAATGGGAAAAGCAGAGGAGGGATAAATTAGGAATATGGCATTAACAGATAATATTACTATATATAAATATATAAAAGGATTTACTGTATAGCACTGGGAACTATATTCAATATTTTATAATAACCTATAATGGAAAAGAATCTGAAAAACAATATATAATATACATATATATTCATATCCATATATACATATGGATATATATATATGAATCACTTTGCTGTACACCTAAAACTAACACAATATTGTAAATCAACTATAGTTCAGTTGAAAAAAAAAAAGGAAAAAAGAATGGAGGGAGAAATTGCAAATCAAAAAATTGAAAATACAGTGAAAGAAAGGACATATTGCTGGGTCCTGCCTTTACAGATGGTCTTAGAGATCAGTGTTTGTTTTTCTGTTTTAAATAAATGCTCCCCATGTACTTCTGATGTACATTAGTCTCAGGAATCACTGACCTCTTGATTTAAAGGTGGAGAAACTGAGGCCAAGAGAGAGATTTGTGGAGTGCACCTGGACCTGAAGAAGAGGTGCTTTTCTCCTACTTGGTGATGAGACAGTGTCCAAAAGAGGTTATGTCAGGATACCAGGAATTGAGGGTTGCAGAATCCTTTTTAGAGAAAGGCTCCTTTACTATCGGCAGGGAGTGGTGGGGGGTGCCAGATTGGAAGCTTGGCATAATCTTCAGATATTAAATCAATCCAGTCCCCACCTCTAACCCACCTGTTACAGGGGCCCTGTCTTCAGGAGGTGATTTCTCGGCCTCTGCTTGAACATTCTGAATATGATGGCAGCACTCATGGCCTACAGTGATGTTGTCGTCGGGAATCCTGAGCTGTTAGTTATCCAGGGACCTGATATGTACCCTTTTCTCCCTTCCTCCTTGGTCCTAAGCCAGCCTCCTGGGCACATGCTAAACTGACGAGCTCCCTTGCGAGAGTAACAGCCCTCAGAGCTTTTGGAAACAGTTGTCTTGTCCCCCTAGCCCAGTCCTTCTCCCTGCACCCTCTCCTTTCAGCCCTCTTTGCCGGAGACTCCTCTCTTTCCTCCCAGCTGGTGAAGTGTGCATGCTCAGTCATGGCCAACTCTTTTCAACCCTAAGGACTGCCTGCCTCTGTCCATGGAGTTTTCTAGGCAAGAATACTGGAGCAGGGTGTCATTTCCTTCTCCAGAGGATTTTCCTGACCCAAGATCGAACCCGAGTCTCCTGCATTGGCAGGTGAGGTTCTTTACCTGCCAACGCAGGGACGCCCCAGCTGGTGAAGAACCAGCCCTGAAGGTCATCCAGCACTTACCCAGTATGGGACCCCATGAAGGCTGGGTCTGTTGCTGGCAGAAAGGCAGGCCATGGAATGGGCAGGCTGCCAGCTTACTGGGGGCCAGGAGAAGTGACTGTCTCTGGTGTCAGCTGCCCATCTGGGTGCTACCAAGCCATAACCAAGGAGGCCATATAGGCCATAGCCTTCCGAGCGGCTCTGGCAACAGCTGGGCATGTGCTCTTAACAGGGACACATACGCTTTACCTGTTGTCTAATGTCCTGGTGTCTCCAAGTGACCCTGAGTGTAGAAGGCTCCAAAGTTCAGCCACAGCTACTTACAGTGCCCTTGCCTGCCTTTGGGGCTCTATGAGACAAGGAGACGAGGGCTGACTCTCAAGGCTGAGACTCACCCAGGTACCTCCAGCCTGGAGGAAACTGCACCACAGTGCCAGCAGGCAAGCCATGCCCAGCCCCCGGCCCAGAACCCTCTTCTCTTGTGCTCCACCCTGCTCTCCAGAGGGTCCCACAATGACTCAGGAGTTTAGAGCTGGGTTATTTTGGGGCCAGGCCCTGTCCCAGAAGCAATTTAAAGTTTGATGAGAGACTCAGAATTTAGACTTCACCTCATAGACCCAATTAGGCAATGTTGTAAAGTCTACCCAAAGCTCCTCTCTCACTACAAGGATATTTCAGCTTCGAATTTTCTCTGGCCAGGTAGTCAGAGTTCTCCCAGGCTTTGAACACAACAGTTGGTTCAAGAATTGGACCAACAATTGGTCTAACAATTGATTCTCTCATTGACCCTCAGAATTGCCTAGAAGGGAAAAAAGCTGGGCCTCAGTGCTTTGAATATTCCTTGGACAGATTCCTGGCCACCTATGCTCTCCTCCCCTCCACTGGGTGATGCAGAGTGCACATGTGCAGGCTTGCTTTCTTTCTCTCTCTCTCTCTGCTACCAGCCTGCCCTCCACTCTGAACAATCTCTACACTACAAACACGTCATGTGTGTCTGGCCTTGTGCCAGGTACCAGAGGGTAGGGGTGGGTGGGGGACATGATGGCCAAAAGGGGGTCTTTGCCTTCAGAGAATGTCCAGCAGAGTGGGACCAGCCAGGGACTGAGACATGTCTGAGAATGTCACAAAGCTGTCCACGGGGCTGGGCCTGGGAGGGGCAGGCAGAATCAGCCCAGGATGACAGTACCAGGGACGGAGGAGACAGCGGCCCTGGGAGATATTTAGAAGGAAGAAATTCTAGAAGTTAGAGATAGATTGGGGGTGGGACATGCAAGAGAGAGAAAAATGAACAACGGTTAAAATCCCAGATCTTGAGACCTGGAGGAAGTTAGAAGGGGAGGCTGTCTGGGCTGGTGGGGGTAGGGTGGCTACACGCTTGTCTCTGACATATCCGTGAACAGTTTCTCTACTCCTCTGTGCCCAGCTCTAGGCTAGTTAGTAGAAATAGAGACATGACTAAGAGATAGTTTCCGTGATTGTGACAGTTTACAGCTGGTTGATTTGTTGTATTTGAGATAATGGTGAGATATTACTATTAGTAAGGGTTGCCATTAACTTACAGATGTTTTCTAAATCTTTGCTGCTGCTGCTGCTGCTGCTGCTGCTGCTGCTGCTGCTGCTGCTGCTGCTGCTGCTGCTGCTGCTGCTGCTGCTGCTGCTGCTGAGTCACTTCAGTCATGTCCAACTCTGTGCAACCCCATAGACGGCAGCCCACTAGGCTCCCCCGTCCCTGGGGTTCTCCAGGCAAGAACACTGGAGTGGGTTGCCATTTCCTTCTCCAAAATCTTATCTAGTGCTCCCCAAACCCCATGAAGCAGGTTATCTAGGGCTCCCCAAACCCCTTGAGGCAGGTATGAGGGATACTTGGATGTGAACAGCTGGAAGGACCCTCCTTTTCTGGGCTATAGTAACTTGTATTCAGAATGTCTAGCATTTTTAACCACTGCCCTCTAAGTACCAGGAGCCTCCCCCTCCTTCACACGTGGATTTCCTCAAGGGTTAGGGGATGTTGTGGGGTTCATGGGGGTGGGGGCACGGTGGCACCACTGGGCCAGATGATTAAACAGGCACTGGCCTGTCAGTCAGGGTCTGAGTGGCTCCTGCTCATCCCTGCATGGCAGAATTCTCTGTCCCCCAACTCCTGGGGGTCACTGTCCAGAGACTGCCGTGGTGGAGACTCGGCCACTCTGCTGCAGAGCCTGGAAACAATGTAAGGAACCCCCTCAGAAGGAGAACATGAGGCTTCCTGGGACAAAGAGGTGAATCAGACAAGTACTGTTTAGATGACCCAGTGTTCAGACACGAGAGATTACATACTCGCTTCTCCACTGAGCTCTTGCCAGGCGAGTGGGCTCCCTCCATGAAGGGGCAGCACTTTGACCCCTCCCTCTACCACCCCTTCCCTTCCCTTCCCTTCTGGAAAGTTCTGTTTCTCTGACCTTTAGAGCACCTGATTCCAGCCCTGGGATCATCTCAAAATGGCAGTGCTGCTTTTCTGCCTTCATGGAGAACGTGCTGTTACTCCCAACACCTGACACAATCTCCAAATGTCTTGAGTAGTGAGCTGGTTACAGGCCTTGTGAATTTTCTGGGGGTGTCGTGTCCACATTTGTCCTCAGAATGCCACAATAAACAGAGATGTCTCCCCAGGGGATGCTGGGCTTGCTGGAGTTCAGACTACTCCTTCAGTCCACTTCTCTTTGGCAAACTCATTTACACACACACACACATTTGCAGAAAGGAGATTTCTGACACACAGCGCTCCCTCTTGTCCAATTAAAACACAACATCCCCTTGGCTAGTCTGTCCAAGGCTTCCCTAGACAATGAGGAGTATTGAGGAGAAGCATTTTCAGCAATACCTCAAATCTCAATGCCTCGAGACCCCACAAGCTGAGTTAGTAAGAAGTTTAGCCCCGGACTACTCAATGTGACGGCAGAGGGCAGCATCAGCATCACCTGGAAACTTGATGATAATGCAGAGTCCTGGGCTTTTCCCTGGGCCTACTTAATCTCTTGGCGGCGGGGCGGGGGGGGGGGGGGGGGGGGGGGGAGGAGTAGGTCCCAGCAACCTGCTTGTGCACCCATGAGTATGTGTGCTTGTGTGTACCTGTGTGTTTCCAATCTGTGTTTTAACAGGTCCCCTAGGTGATTCTGATGCATGCTACTGCCTGAGAGCACTGGTCTATCTAGACTTCCAGGATTGGGGTCCCAGTTATCCCTTTAAGGCCTCCCAGAGGAAGGAGGGTGTTTTCATGCATGGTCAGAGCAGCTGCCTGTAGTTCCTCTGCTCTGGAGTCAACTGCTCTTCCAGTCCTTGCTTGCCCCTCACTCGTGAATCTTGACCCTCGACTGTCCACACCCCTGCTGACCTCCTCTGGGTCACTGGTCTCCGTGGCCTTACTCTCTCCCCGGCCAAGAGGGAGTCACTTTTCTATCCTCAGAAATCCACTTCCTTAGAAAGTTCTCATAACAGAGCAGATGGGTCCCTAGAGGCCCAGAGGTCAAGGAAACTGTAGACAGTATGACTGGCACTTCAGGGGTCCGCCAACAATCTCCCATGGGAGTACAGTTAGACTTGTATCTACAGACAGCAGAGCGGTTCCAGCCACTCTCCCTAAGTGATGGATAAGTTGATGAGTCTCGAGCTCAGACGTTTCCCCCATGTCTTTCTGGAAGTTCCTCAAACATCCTATACTCCAAAATGAATTCATCTTCTCCCCGCAAACCATCAGCTTGATCAATATCCTCTACCTTGGGGATGTCACCATCATCCACCCACCATCTGAGCTAGAAACATTGATTCTATCCTCTTTCCTGTCTGTTACATCCAACCAAAATATAATATTGTATTTTGTATCTACCAAACATTTCTCGAATCTTCTCATCTTCACCCCTCAATCACTCCCCAGTCAGTATCCTTATCTTCGTTTGCCTGAAGTGTTTCTCTCTCTCTAGACCTTGTCCTCCTGCCTGCCCCCAGTGTTCTCTCCGCTTTGTGACTGGAAGGACCAACCTAAGATGCAGATTTCATCGTGTTAGACCCTTACTTAAAAGCCCCAGCCGCCTCCTCATCTGCTACAGAGGAAAGTCCTAGCTCCTCAGGATGTCCCAAAAGGTCAGCATGGGTCCAGCCCTGCCCTCCTTCTCATCCAGCCCCTTGTGCTCTAGCAACACTGCCCTGCTGGTCACTCCTTATTCCAGGGGCTCCTTCTCGTTTCTGTGCCTTGATTTATGCAGCCCTTTCTGGCTGGAATGATTCCCCACTCCCCTTCATCTGGCAGACAGACATTTCTCCACTCCAGTGGTGTCCTGATGAATGTTAACAACCACATCCCCAAGTTAGAAAAAGCCCCGATCTGGAACATTTGCTGATTTCTGTGGTGTAAACACTGCTAGGATGGCCCATTTCAAGCTACCAACAAAGTCACTGGATGGGAGTTCAGAGGAGATGTACACAATTGTGAGCCAGTGCCAGCGCACTGCGGACCTTGGGTTACCTCCTCCAGGAGGTCTGGCCCTCGCCTCCCTCTGGGCTATCACGTAAGCATGGGCATTCTCCCTGGCCTGTGCTTCCTTCCTTGTTTGGTAACTTTCTTTTCACTTTCCTGGCTCTAGACCCTGGTTCTTGGCACATTTCTGCCTTCTGTGTAACAGTACACACTCAATAATCATTTGCTGGATAAAGGAAGATACCCTTTTTCTGGATCCATCCCTATTCTGGGTCACGTCTTATCTGGGATCCCTATAACGTCTGGGAGCACATAACCAGATGATAGGATGCTGAAAGGGCAATGACTGAGATGGATGCCAGGGGAGGATTCAGGAAGAACATGGCGGAATACTTCAAGGGCCCTAATGCCACAAGTTGAAAATTCGGAAGAGAATATGTCTTTCACTCAGACCCCTATACACCACTGCATAAGCACAGACTTGTGGAGAAGGGAATGGCAACCCACTCCAGTATCCTTACCTGGAGAATCCCATGAACAGAGAAGCCCGGTGGGCTACAATCCATGGGGTTGCAAAGAGTCGGACATGACCGAGCAACTAACACAACAGCATACAGGCACAGACTTGGGGTGATGAGGCTTGACTACAGCACAGGAGAAAAGATTTGGCATCTGAATGAGCCATGCAATCATTGACCAGCAGGCTGTTGGACTCTGTTAATGGGATTATGATATTAAGAGGGAAGGAAGAGAGGGAGGAAGAGAAGGAGGGAGGGAGAAAGGAAGCAAGCAGTAGTCTTCAACATAATTGGATCTTGGGGATGTTATCCCAGAAGGATACGAAGTTTCTAAATGTGCCAACTCACTTTCCAAACTTTAAATGACTTCAGGGACAAAATGGTCCCAAGGAACAGACTGGAATTTAAATTATCTTCTAAGGGTGATGGCCAGTCCTTTGGAAATTGTACCCTGAGTGCTGGAGACACAGGGCAGACAACTGGCTGGACCCTTCACCTGTCACACATTCTGAACCCTCACCCTGATACTTCCCACCTGGTATTGCTCTTTCTGATATGTGGCCTCCTCCCAACCCTTAGGAAGCAGATCCTTCTTGCTCACCATGTCTCTGATAAAGGTAAGCGCAGGATTTGGTGACACCAAAAGTTTCATCAGTGCAGTGGCATTTCTGCTACCAGACTTGACTGTAATGGAATAGGGTTGAGAAGGTGAGGTAGGAAGCCCTTCACAGATAAGGTGTTATTCTCACAGAGGCAAATAGACCCATCACACTGCAAAAGTCTCTAAGGTCATCCGGCCTCACCCCACTTTGTGCAGAGAGGAAAGGGTTGCCTGGGACTCCACAGCTCATAATCTTTTTCTCACACAGTTGTCCCTTCTTGATTAAAACTGGGAGGCTTTTTCTTCTTTTGTAGTTAAGAATCCAACATCCAGCAATAATAATGAGCCACGAATCTGGATCTAGTGATGATGACGTGGAGGGAATATTTTCTTCACAGAATCCAAGTTTGGGGAAAAGTCTGGAGGGCTGGCTGACATAGAGTGAAAACCCAGCCTGGCACTGATTTACTGTGTCAGCACAGATATCCAGGTGGCACTGTGTTCTGGGCAGGTGAGCCATGCTCAAGTTGGGGGCCATTCTCAGTACTGACCAGCCTATGTAGTCAGTTTCTGGATGGTACATTTACTCATGAGAAATATGTCTGTTTTAAGGTCCTGGGAGAAAAAGGGAGATGGACTCTTGTTTATCTTCATGCTGAAGCCAAGCTATTTATGGACATTTGGAGGGCTGTCTGTGGAAGAGGGATTAATGTTGCAAAGAAGCAGATTTCAGCTCAATATCAAAGGGGAACTACTTCAAAGTGAAATGAGCCTCGCCAGAAAGCACAGCACCCCACATCATTCAGGGAGCCAAAGGCAGGCCAGAGGGCCATGAGGAACACAGCAAGGAGCTTTCCACATTGGAAAGGGCACAGATTGCGAAATAAGTCCCAAAGCCTGGCGTCAATAGTGTTAGAGGCATTGCTCTGGTCGAGGATGACATAATTACTTGTGTGTGTGACTATGTGCGTGACTGTTTCCTCTGTTAGGTTTTGAGCCCCTTGAGGTGGCAGATGTGCCCTTCTTTGCTGTGATCCCAGCACCTGAAATAGTGCCTGCCTCACCACAGATGCTCAATAAATATGTTAGCCTGAATTGAATTACTGTGGTGCTGGCTTGGTCACAGCTACAGTGCTGGGCACCACCGGAGAAGTGTCTCAGAGCTCCCCAGGCAGGAGGGTTCCGCGTATAGTCGAGGCAGGGGCTGGATGACTGAGAACACTTGAAGAGGTGGAGATATGGGAATTCATGAATATCTTAGATACAGAGCAAATAAAGGCAAATGCCCAACATCCTCAGTGTTACCTACCATTTTTTTTCCCACTGGTCCAGAATAAATCCTAGTTTGGGGAGCTCTTAGAAGTCTGAGGGGAGATTCAAGCTTCCCAGAAAGAAGGGCTGACAGAGCAGGATTCAGAACTGTGGAAAGAGTCTCAGGGAGAAGCCAGTGCCTCTGGTGAGGCAAATGGAGAAAGAAGAAAAGAAGAGACAGTCCATCAGACTCCCCTCAGCTTGGCTACAGTGCACAAAAGGGTCACTTGTGCCCCGGGTGTACCAAAGGGTCAACAAGAGGTGAAGGCCTTGGCACTGTGTCTGGGTTAATTCTCTCAATAGGCAACACCAGGCCAGAGCAGCTGTAGTCTCTCACCTTCCTCTAAGAGAGGAGGCTTGGTTTTCCATTTTTTCCTGTCATCAGTTTTCATTTATGTCGTCTTGTCTCCTGTGTGACTTACTCTTTTTCAATGTGTGCCGGGCGTTGTATTTGCAGAATTATTTGTGGACCTGATTTAGAGGTAGTGATGATGTTGCCTTCCTTCAAGGTAGATTTGTGTTTGCTTCTGTTAGGTATTCGGGAGCATCAAAAGTTGGGGACCACCTCAGTCCAATTTCAGAGCTCGAGAAGATTTGAAGCTGAGCTGCAGCACCTGTAAACACCTGTTTCTTTCTGATTAACTCTTTTTCCTATGGTGGTGCCCTTTGGTTTCTTCCCAAAGGGAGAAGGTTTAGTTAGGGGTCCTTCACAGTGGGCCTTGCACTTCAGACCTGTTTCTACCTCCAGGAGGCTGTGAGTAACACTTCTTGGTCTCTCAGAGGCCACCTCCAGAAGGTGTAGATGCCCCAGCTGATACATAGTCTCAAAAGCCGGATATATTTCTCCGAATTCCTTTCTTCCCCCTGAATCCTGACTCTGCAATTCCTTGTTGTCTTATCTATCTTGCCAAGTGCTTTATGCAAAAGTTTTAAATCATTTGCCCAATTTTTAAATTTTTTCATCTGCAGATGAGTTAGTCCAAATTAACTCTTTATTCCTGCTGAAAACAGAAGTAAAATACCAATCTCTATCATAATTTTTCTAGAGCCCCTTAGACATGACCAGATTGTCAGAGCTCTTCTCCAGTTGCTCAACAGGTCAGAGATTTTTGTCCTTATGCCCAGGCACTTTTGGAGTCAGAGAGTGCTGAGGTTGACTGCAGAGTTCCTGCAGGTGACAGAGAGGAGGCACTATGGACGGGTCCAATCAGACCTCCCTCCTGATGGATTTCATTCTCCTGGGCCTCTCAGCCCACCCAAAGCTGGAGAAAACGCTCTTTGTGCTCATCTTGCTCATGTACCTGGTGATCCTGCTGGGCAATGGGATCCTCATCCTGGTGACCATCCTTGACTCCCGCCTGCACACGCCCATGTACTTCTTCCTGGGGAACCTCTCCTTCCTGGACATCTGCTACACAACCTCCTCAGTCCCCCTCATCCTTGACAGCTTCCTGACCCCCAGGAAAACCATCTCCTTCTCAGCCTGTTTTGGGCAGATGTTCCTCTCTTTTGCCATGGGGGCCACGGAGTGTGTGCTTCTGGGCATGATGGCATTTGATCGCTATGTGGCCATCTGCAACCCCCTGAGGTACCCTGTAGTCATGAACAAAGTTGCCTGCAGGCCTATGGCTGTTGGCTCCTGGGCAGCTGGTATCACCAACTCTGTAATTCAGACATTGCAGGCTGTGAGACTGCCATTCTGTGGGGACAATGTCATCAACCACTTCACCTGTGAGATCCTGGCTGTCCTGAAGTTGGCCTGTGCTGACATCTCCATCAATGTGATCAGTATGGTCGTGGCCAATGTGATCTTCCTGGGAGTCCCAGTTCTGTTCATTTTTGTCTCCTATGTGTTCATCATTGCTACCATCCTGAGGATCCCCTCAGGAGAGGGGAGGAAAAAGGCCTTCTCTACCTGCTCTGCCCACCTCACAGTTGTGGTCATCTTCTATGGGACCATCCTCTTCATGTATGGGAAGCCCAAATCCAAGGACCCCCTGGGGGCAGACAAACAGGACCTTGCAGACAAGCTCACCTCCCTCTTCTATGGGGTGGTGACCCCCATGCTCAACCCCATCATCTACAGCCTCAGGAACAAGGATGTGAAGGCTGCTGTGAGGAACCTGGTGAGTCAGAAACACCTAACTGAGTGACCATCACTGATTCCCAGGCTGCCAGAGTGCAAGACCCCCAAATTCCTCACTGTCTTCATGGGGAAATGGTAACCGAGGGATGTCCTTAGGTTGTCAGTGGAAAGAGCCTTTTCATTTCTGATGCTGCTGGTTAGCTTCTTGGCTTCTCCCAGAGCCAGTATACTGTATCATATCACAGCTGTAGTTTGCTGCCTAAGCCTGAAATCCTCTGATACCAGAATTTGGTAAATATCCATTAAAATGTTATAAATATAATCAAAAGAGACAAATGGAAATTTTAGTGGTACTAAGACTTTCAAGTATTTTGTTTTTTTTCTGTGTAGAACTGTTAACCAAAAGTGAGGTCTGGCTGCTTGCTGCTCAAAAGCCAATAAAGAGGCAAGTTGGGTAGAAAGGGAAGATTGCTTTATTTTAAAGTCTGACAATTGGGGCAGGGGATGGCAGACTCCTGTCAAAGGTCAATTTCCACCCCACTCCCCCAGCTGACAATCAGTGGGCAAGAACGTTTACAGGTGGGGAAAGGAACTACATGCAAAAACAGCACTGTCAACTCTTGACGATTGTCTTGAAACTGATAATGGGGTGGTCTAATCAGCATCACCTTGATTGTTTTAAGTACAGTTAGTCTTCGGCTCCAGGGTCCATTCGTTCTTGTTCTTTTAAGGCCAGTTCTCAGAGTTGCGGCAGCTTATGTCATGGCTACAATCTAGTCATCAAGTTAACTGCTTCCACCTGGTAGGGGCTTTAGTGTCTATAAAACAGCTCAAAGGATATGGCTCAGAATATTATCTATAGCCCTTGAGGAGTAACTAAAGGCCCTTGACTTTTTTTTAATGATGAAACTATCATTTTTTTGTCCTGTTTGTTTTCCTTGTATCAGTTTTCTCTTGCTCTGTAGCAACTCACCACAATATAGCAGCTTAAATCAATGCTCATTTATTAGTTCAGTTCAGAAATCCAGCATGACATGACTTGGTTCTTTTCTCAGGGTATCAAATGGCTAAAATCAAAGTGTCAGCTGCATTAAGTTTTCATCTGGAGGCTCTGAGGGAAAATCCACTTTCAAGCATATTTATGTTGCAGAATTCAATTTTGTGCAGCCACAGGATTGAATTCCCCTTTTCCTTTTTGCATGGCCCCTCCATCTTCATGTCAGTAATGGTGCATCAGATTCTTTTAGTGCTTTGAATCTTTGGCTTCCCTTTCTGCTACTAGCCAGAGAAAAACTCTCTGCCTTTACAGAATTCATGGTTAGATCAGGGCCACCTGGATAATCTCTATGTTAAGGCCAATTATGTCATCATTTTTTACAGTCCTGGGGATTATGCAGAGTGTGTACACCAGGGGGTAAAAAATCTTTGGGACATCTTAGAATCCTGCCTCCCCCCGTTGTAACCCCTGTTCTTCTGGGCTGTGCACAGTGGACTTCCATAGCATTGGAGAAGGTCTGGGGCAGAGAAGTAGAAAGATGGATGGTGTTTGAAGTGGGATACTGTTAGCTCAAGGTGAGTCTAACTTGGACAAACTGTCCACACAGCTGTGGCTGAACTCATAGTGGGACTGAAAGATTGGTAAGTGAGGTACTGTAGCATTTGCTAATTATGGACAGATCGATGCAGTCAAACTCATATCACATCATACAGATGCCATAGAGCTTCCTCTATCCACATTGCTTCCAAAGGGATCTGTTCCAGCTTCAACCCAGTGACACTTCCAGTCCAGTAGTTCACTGGACTGGAGCAATTGTGACCCCAGATGAGGTAATCTATAGATTTGAGGGTATATATCTGACTGAGGGCTTCCCAGGTGGTGCTGGTGGTAAAGAACCTGCCTGCCAATGCAGGAGACATAAGAGAAGTGGGTTTGATCCCAGGGTCAGGAAGACCCCTGGATGAGGGTATGGCAACCCACTCCAGTATTCTTGCCTGGAGAATCCCGTGGACAGAGGAGTCTGGCAGGCTGAGTCCACAGGGTCACAAAGAGTCAGACATGACTGAAGTGACTAAGCATGCAGGCACTCACATATCCGACTGAAGCAAAAGGGTGAATTGGGCTAGTTAGTGTGATCTTTGGGGAACTTGGACTTGAGAAACAGGGAGACAAAATCACTTTAATGAGACTTAAATCAGAAAGGACCCACCAAAGATTCCATGAGGTAAGGTTGGTATTACGGTGGTGGGGTGGGAAGCAAAAGCTATCAGTCAGCAGATGAAGCCCATTAGAAAAAAGACAAAAAAAAAGAGAGAGAGAGAGAAAGAAATATAGGAAGTGTCTGTCTCATTAGTAGAGGAGATTCAAAAGATGAACCCATGAATTCTGTTTCTGGGTTTCCCGGAGGTGCTTGCTATCAAGAACATTCTTGAACTTCCCTGGTGGCACAATGGATAAGAATCTGCCTGCCAATATGGGGGACATGGATTTGATTCTTGGTCTGGGGAGATTCCACATGACATGGAACAACTAAGCCTATGCACCACAACTACTGAGTCCACATTCTAGAGCCTCCAAGCCACAACTGTTGAGCCCACAAGCCACAGCTGCTGAAGCCCTGGTGACCTAGATCCTGTTTGCTGCAACAGGAGAAGCTACCACGATGAGAAGCCTCTGGACCATATTGAAGGTAGCCCCTGCTTGTCTCTGCTAGAGAAAGCCTGTGAAAAGCAACGAAGTCTCAGTGCAGCCAAAAATAAATACATAATTTGTTAAAAAAGAACATTCTCCATTTCTCAATCCTTTCACTTTTGCCTGTTAAGAACCTTGTTCTTTGATTTATATAAGGTTCCATAATTGCCCCCAAATGCATCTTTACTTAGAACAACTACAACAATAGAACTTTCCCTGAGATAGCCTGAGTGGATTTTAGTTTCTTATAATCAAAAAAGCAAAACTAGGTCAGGATGAGAGTTATTAAGAACCAGCTGCTCACAACCAATTCTGGCCCCCAATAGGGATACTCGGGCTGATCTGTTTGGTTGCAGTTAATGCTGGTTCAGTGTTCCCTTGAGAATTAACTTAGAGGACCCCGAATATTATGGGGAGGAGACTCCTAAGTATTACAAGGAAGAGAAGACGAGAGTGGGAGATCCATTCACCATCCCCAAGTAAATTACTACAACAGCTACTTCTATCGCCCCCTCTCAAATTGGCAGGTGGCTGTTCAGGAAGGTAGACATGAGATAGGTTTGGTGTCTATCAGACCACAGAGACCATCATAGACCAGATTGATTCACTTGCCCTTTTTTGTTGTAGAGGAAGCCATACCCCAGCCTATACAACCAAGAGCACCAGTGACTTTTAGTTCTGCCTCTAGCATAATACACTTGCCTCATGGATGTATGGATATGATTTATGTCAGAGGTTGTTCTGCTTGTGTTTTCTTCTAAGACTTTTATGGTTTCAGTATTACATTTAGGTTTTTAATCCATTTCTAGTTTATTTTTGTATATAGTGTGAGAAAATGTTCTAATTTCATTCTTTTGTATGTAGCTGCCCAGTTTTCCCAGCACCACTATTAAAGAGACCATCTTTTCTCTGTTGGATATTCTTGCCTCCTTTGTCATAGATTGACCAAAAGTGCATGGGTTTATTTCTAGGCTCTCTATTCTGTTCCATTAATCTATGTATCTGTTTTTGTTCCAGTACCATACTATTTTGATTACTGTAGCTTTGTAGTATAGTCTGAGTCAAGGAGTGTGATACTTCCAATTCTGTTCTTTCACAAGATTGTTTTGGCTCTTCAGGGTCTCTTGCGCTTCAGTAAAAATTTTGAAATTATTTATTTTTGATCTGTGAAGAATGTCATGTGCATCTTTTTAAAGGATTATTTTAAATCTGTAGATTCAATTCAAAACATTTCCTCTGGTATCAGGAACAAGACAAGGGTTCTCACTCTTGCCATTTTTGTTCAACACAGTATTGGAAAACCTAGTCATGGCAACCAGACAAGAAGAAGAAATAAAAGAAATCCAAGTTGGAAGGGAAGAATACAGCTGTCACTGTTTGCAGATGACATGATACTATACATAAAAACATAAAGACACTACCAAAAAACTACTAGAGCTTATCAATGAATCCAGTAAAGTTGCACGATACAAAATTATTGTACAGAAATCTGTTGCATTTCTACACACTAACAATGAATTATCAGAAAGAAAAATTAAGGAAACAGTCCACTTATAATCGCATCAAAAAGAACAAAATACCTAGGAATAGGCTTGCCTAAGGAGGTAAAAGACCTGTATTCAGAAAACTATAAGACACTGTTGAAAGAAATTGAAGATGACATTAAGTAGATAGGAAGATATACTGTGTTCTTTGATTGGAAGAATTGATTTTATTAAAATAACCATACTACTGATATTATCCTGCTAAAAGAAAATCTGTGTTGATCATTTTTTTCCCTTTATGGGAGTAAACTCATGACAGATTGACATGAAAAAAAAATCTGAGGAAATAAATAATACTACCTGAGGCAAATCTACAATTCAATAAATTGCCCTTAAAAAAAAAAAAGTACATTTGTACATCCCTTAGCTAAGTAATCTGAGAGCATTTCAAACCAGCTCTGATTTGCCAAAGATTACAACAAGGCTACTATTATGAGCACATCGGTTTTAGCTGTCAGAATAAGATGTCTCTGATGAGAGGCCATTGTGGTCACCCTCTGTTCTCACCCAGCCAATGCCAACCTCCTTCCACTTACATAAACATTGTTATAAAAAGGGCAACTGTCATACTCCATCCTTCATTATGGATTTGTAATCATTTTGCACTCACAGTCCCAGATATATCTTTTCTTTGGCTCTACTTCATAGTGATGAATGTGATTCCTGTACATGGGTTCTACATTCAGTGAAGAATCTGCACAGTTCACATCACAGTCATGGGTTCATCCATATTTTCCTTTGGTCTTCCCCATCCAGGAAGTTCTCCTCTTGTACTACTTTGTCTAAATTTATCACTTATATCATGAAGTTCTAGAAGTATGTGCTGGAAAAAGCATTCAAGTTCCTTATGCTATTCTTGAGTGAACTGAAATACTTGGTTCTAGTGTCATTGGAGATCAGTTGTTGCCCAATACAACCAGTATTTTCCCACATCTCTTGGTACTGTTTTTGTTGCACTCTATAAATTTTGGCATATTGTGTTTTATTTTTGTTTGTCTTGAGATATTTTCTAATTTCCTTTTTTTTTAATTTCTTTTTTGACCCAATGGTTGTTTACGTGTGTGTTGTTTAATTTCCACACATTTGAATTTTCCAGTTTTACTTCTGCTATTGATTTTAGTTTCATTTGATTGTGATCAGAAAAGATACTTGGCATAATTTCATTGTTAAGTTTGTTAAGACTTGTTTTGTGACCTAAGATATGATCTATCCTGGAGGAAGTTCCAGTTACACCTGAAAAAAAAAAGCATATATTTTGCTACTTTTAGGTAGAAGTATTGTATTGATAAAAGATATAGAGACCGAGAAGTCCCATGGTCTGCCATCTGCATGCTAGAGCACCAGAAAAACCAAGGTATGATTCAATGAGAATCTGAAGACCCAAGAATCAGGAGCTCCAGTGTCTGAGGGAAGAAGATGACTTTCCAGCTCAAGAAGAGCCATAATTAACTTTTAACTCATTTTTCTCAATACAGAGGGGGAATGCCCTGAAGACTGAGCCAGTGTGTTACTCCTCTACATGAGGCTGCCTCCCACTCCACCCTGAATAACAATGTCCATAGTGATGGTCTCTCATGGGCTTCAGGGCTCTGTATCCATGCCTGGCCTGTGCTGTACTGCTATCAGTGACTCAGATGAAGAACTGAGGATGCTCAGAGGACAGGAAGCTGAAGGATCCAGAAAGAACACAGCATGATGCTTCATGGAACCTAACCACTCTGGGGATGAGTAGTCATCCTAAAATCAAACTCTAACTCTCCTTCCAAAACTTCTGCAAATCCAGGCTGAGGGTGACAGAATTGCTTCTGCAACTGAGGGAAAAGGACCTGGGGGCTGAGTGAGCTGCAGGATGATTTGCCATCAGGCTCCAGGCTAAGGCTGATGTCTTTATAGGAATATATTGACAAAAGAAAGCAGAAGAGGATATGAAAAGGAGGGAGGGAGGCAGCAAGCAAAAAACCTTCTCCAGGGCCTTCAGTATAACTGGATCTTTGGGGTTTTATCCCAGAAGAATACAAAGTTTCTAAACTGAGTACAACTCACTTTCCAAACTATAAATGACTTTCGGGACTAAACTGGTCCCCAAAAGGAAACTGAGACTCAATTTCCTTTCTATAGGCAATGGCCAGTTCTTTGGAGATTGTTCCTGGAGCACCAAGTCAGGAGGAGTGGGTAGGCCTGGACCTTCACCAACTGCAGGGCCTGACACATTCCCATTCTTCCTGCACTGGGTGCCTGAGATCCAGTGTGGCTATTTCTGACAACTGGCCTGTCCCCAACCCTTAGGAGAGTGATCACTCTTTCACACCATGTTTCTGATAAAGGCAAGTGAAGGTTTTGATAAAAGGACTCTGAGATTCTCATTAGCACAAGCTCATTTCTAAGAATAGATTGTTTTTTAAAAAAACCTTTTGGGATTGTTTTTTCTCCTTGTACCTTTAAAAAATATTTTATATATATATTTTTCTTTGCTGGGTCTTCGTCGCTGCGTGGGCTTTTCTCTAGTTGCAGCAAGTAGAGGCTACTCTCTAGTCGCAGTGCATAGACTTCTCATTGTTGCGGCTACCCTTGTTGCAGAGCATGGGCTCTAGGGAGAGTGGGCTTAAGTAACTGCAGCATGTAGTAGGCTCAGTAGTTGTGGCTCCCAAGCCCTAGATCACATGCTCGATAGTTGTGGAGCATGAGATTAGTTGCTTTGTGTCATGTGGGATCTTCCCAGATCAACCTGTGCGTCCTGCATTGGCAGGCAGATTTTTTACCCTTGAGCCACTAGGGAAGCTCTAAGAATAGGTTTGATTGTTCAGTGGAATAGGTCTCAAAATGGGAGGAAAGAGATGAATTTCAGTGGTATGGCAAGTGCTGGAACCAGCACAATCCATCCTGGTGGGACATAATACCCAGAAATATATCTCACAATTATTCAGGAACTGTGGACAATTCCTCTAAACTATATGACATTTTTTTGGATGCTGTAAGAGTAACCAGGTTGATTCTATATCATCTTATTGCCCAACCAACTTATTTCTAAATATTTGGTGGGCATGGGGAAAGAACCAACTTTGTTTGAAGGCTGCAAAAGGTAGCACCAGATGGAATTTGTAGGGAGGCAGAACTGTCTATCTATGGGAACTACTTTAAAATGAAATAAACCTCAGCAAGCAGAGAGCCTACTTCACTCAAGTATTCCAGCTGAGGCCAGAGCACCATAATCAAAGAAGTAGTGGACCTGCATTCTTTGAGAGTGGGATGGGGAGGTTGGTCTATTTAGACCCTTAGGACCCTGCCACACCTGGGTCTACAGTTGTCTGTCAGAATAATGAAAGCCAGAATTGAAGGATGGCAAGTATGGCGTGTTTTAGGAAGCCCTGAATAAGCAGGTAGCTTCCACCCCATAAATGTTTCTATGACTATTTTTGTGTATCTATTTAAAAGACGTTTACTCCTTGGAAGAAAAGTTATGACCAACCTAGACAGCATATTAAAAACCAGAGACATTACTTTACCAACAAAGGTCCGTTTAGTCAAAGCTATGGTTTTTCCAGTAGTCATGTATGGATGTGAGAGTTGGACTATAAAGAAAGCTGAGCACCAAAGAATTGATGCTTTTGAACTGTGGTGTTGGAGAAGACTCCTGTAAGTCCCTTGGAGTGCAAGGAGATCAAATCAGTCCATCCTAAAGGAAATCAGTCCTAAATACTCTTTGGAAGGACTGATGTTGAAGTTGAAACTTTAATACTTTGGCCACCTGATGCGAAAAACTGACTCATTTGAAAAGACGCTGATGCTGGGAAAGATTGAAAGCTGGAGGAGAAGGGGATGACAGAGGATGAGATGGTTGGACATGAATTTGAGTAAACTCTGGGAGTTGGTGACGGACAGGGAGGCCTGGCGTGCCGCAGTCCATGGGGTCACAAAGAGTCAGACACAACCGAGAGACTGAACTGAACTGAACTAAAGAAAGTATTTCGGAAAATCTTTTCAAACATGAATTACTTCCAAATCAAATTTATTGGGCTTAAGCGATGCCAAAGGGAAACATTCCTCATCTTTATTCTTATGACAGGAAGGAGGAGGTTGGAACCGTGATTCCACTCATGAATAAGCCATATGTCTTCCTTCCTCCAGTGGAAGAAGAGCTGTTCAAGGGGATTCATAACATCCAGACCCTGGGTCAGAGAGGGACTCTGACCTCAGAGGTATGGGGCCCCTGACAGAGTTCCTGCAGACCCCACCTATGTGGGAAAGAGTCAGGGAAGACAGGCAGTCAGTCATTTATGTCATTTAAGTCATTCTGACCTTTGCATTTAGGGCCAGAGGGTATAATGTGACTGGTAATAGGGCCTCAGAAAAGCCCAAGGAAGGTGAAGATGGCTTGTCTTCAAAACCTGTCACTGGCTATTGCTTATTCCAGGAAAGTCTTTTGATCAAGCAAATGTCCAGGAAGAAATCACAAAAGTCTCTAAAGACTTTGATTTGTTTGTCTGTTGGTGCCTGTTTGTTTTTAAAAAGTCCTAAGGGCAGAATGGAATACCTGGGATACAAAGTTAGGATAGTGTTCTCAACTTTGGCCAAACGTTGAAGCCATCTGGGGAGCTTTAACAAGACCTGATGCCTGGATTCTATCATAGACATTTGGATTTGCCTGGCACAGGGTGTGACCCAAGAAAAGAGGAGAATTAAGAAAATCATCTTTATCTTTAGATCTCTGATGAGCTATTATGGGGCAGAAAGGGGTGACATGCCAGGGAGCAGAGCTAGTATTAGAACCAGGAAGATATTAAGAGATTTGACCCAAGAGACAAAATTTTCAGATAATACAAGATTTATAAAGCTAGAATGGGCTTACTAAAAAGGTAATGAGATCTTCATTGGTGGACAGGAATATTGCTTAATGATCCTGTTGGATTATTGGATGTAGCTTGGATATACAAACAAAAATTCAGTGAGACTAGATGTTTGGAATTTCCTTTTCTAAGACTGAGGTCTTCAGAGTCAGGGATGAGGCATTAGCCTGACTTCAGTGGCAATGGAATGAGATATAAACCAGGGAACTGGGGCTCTCCAGAGGCTGAGATTGTGGCTGTTAAATGCAGCCTGGTTTCCCGGAGCATCAGTTCAAACTCGCCAGGATGGCACTGCAGCCAGGGGGATGATTAACTCCTTAGAATGCAACCATACTCCACAACACAGCTGCCCAAGTCCAGCCCTCACCCTCCTTACCTTCCCCAGGTGACCTTCCTGTCCAGCCTGCCCTTTCAAAGTGACCCATCAGTACCCTCTCCTTGGAATTGTTGTCTCTTTTAGAGCCAGTGCATCATTCCTGAAAGGCTGTGGGGTTTCAGAGTCATGTGTGAGTGAGTCATGTTGGCTGATGGATGGAGACAGGAAAACAGGATGGGATGAAGGGACAGATGAGAGGATGGCCTGGGGCCTGGTTGTCTATTACAGGAGGAAAGGGGGAGGTCAAAAGATGTTTCTGTGAGGATACTATGAAGCAAAGAAAGCCTGCCAAGAGCTGTGGCTTCAGGGCTGATCATTTCACCATCCCTGGACACCAAGGGAGAAAAGTATGAAGTGAACCTGGACTCACTTTTCTGACTAAGATTTTTTTTTTAATTTTTAATTGGAGAATAATTGCTTTACAATGTTGTGTTGGTTTCTGCCATACATGAACATGACTCAGCCATAGGTATACATATAGCCCCTCCCTCTTGAAACGCCCTTCCAACTCCCACCTGCCACCCCATCCTACCCCTCTAGGTTGTCACAGAGCACCAGATTGAGCTCCCTGCATCATACAGTAGATTCCCACTGGCTGTCTATTTTACATGTGGTAATGTACATGTGGAAGCAAACTGTGGAAAGCTCTTAAAGAGATGGAAATACAGACCATCTCACCTGTCTCCTGAGAAACCTGTATGTGGGTCAAGAAGCAACAGTTAGAACCCTGTATGGAACAACTGATTGATTCGGGATTGAGAAAGGGGTATGACAAGGCTGTCTGTTGTCACCCTGTTTATTTAACCTATATGCTGAGCATATCATGAGAAATTCCAACCTGGATGAGTTAAAAGCTGGAATCAAGATAGGTGGGAAAAACATCAACAACCTCAGATATGTGGATGATACCACCTTAATGGCAGAAAGCAAAGAGGAACTAAAGAACCTCTTGATGAGAGTGAACGAGGAGAGTGAAAAAGCCAGCTTAACACTAAATATTAAAAAAAACTAAGATCATGGCATCCGGCCCCATTACTTCATAGCAAATAGAAGGCGAAGAGGTGGAAGTAGTGACAGATTTCCTCTTCTTGGGCTCTAAAATCACTTCAAATGATGACTGCAGCCATGAAGTCAGAAGACGATTGCTTCTTGGCAGGAAAGCTTTGCCAAACCTAGACAGTGTGTTGAAAAGCAGAGACACTACTCTGCCAACAAAGGTCCATATAGTCAAGGCTATGGTCTTCCCAGTGGTCACGTATGGTTGTGAGAGTTGGTAGAGTACCAAAGAATTGATGCCCCTTTGAACTGTGGTGCTGGAGAAGACTCTTGAGAGTCCCTTGGACAGCAAGGAGATCAAGCCAGTCAATCTTTTAGGGAAATCAACCCTGAATACTCATTGGAAGGACTGATGCTGAAACTGAAGCTCCAGTATTTTGGTCTCCTAATGCGAACAGATGACTCATTGCAAAAGTCCCTGATTCTGGGAATGATGGAGGGCAGAAGGAGAAGAAGGTATCAGAGCATGAGATGGCTGGATGGCATCACCAGTGCAATGAACATGAACTTGGGCAAACTTCAGGAGATGGTGAGGGATAGGGAGGCCTAGCATGCTGCAGTCCATGGGGTCGCAAAGAGTTAGACTCGACTGGGTGACTGAACAACAATTTATGTTTTAATGCTACCTCTCTGACCAAGATTTAACAAGAGAAGTCCACCATCTAGGATATTTCAGTAGAAATGAGTATGTCTGATCAGGTGAATTAAATCCCCACTGGGGCATCTCAGATGTCTCTTGCACAGAGGGTAGCTTAAGAGGACAAACTAGATTCTTTTCTAGTCCCCAGAATCTTACTGAGAACCGCAGAGAAACCATCGTTAAAGTTGTTTTCCTCTTGCTCACCAGAGAGGGCATTCCTCACTAGCAAGCCAGCACTTCAGTCAGAGAGTGCTGAGGTTGAGCTTCTGAGTTCCTGCAGGTGACAGAGCAGACGCGCTGTGGACAGGTCCAATCAGACCTCCCCTCTGGTGGAGTTCATTTGCCTAGGCCTGTCAGCCCACCCAAAGCTGGAGAAAGCTCTTTGTGCTTATCCTGCTCATGTACCTGGTGATCCTGCTGGGCAATGGGGTCCTCATCCTGTTGACCATCCTTGACTCCTGCCTGAGCACGCCCATGTACTTCTTCCTGGGGAACCTCTCCTTCCTGGACATCTGCTACACAACCTCCTCAGTCCCCCTCATCTTTGACCGCTTCCTGACCCCCAGGAAAACCATCTCCTTCTCAGCCTGTGCCATGCAGATGTTCCTCTCTTCACCATTGTGGGAACAGAGTATGTGCTCCTGAGCATGATGGCACTTCACTGCTATGTAGCCATCTGCAACTCCCTAAGGTACTCTGTCATCGTGAGCAAGGCTGCCTACCTGCCCATGGCTGTTGGCTCCTGAGCAGCTGGTATCACCAACTCTGTAGTTCAGACAACCCAGGCTGTGAGGCTGCCCTTCCGTGGGGGCAACATCATCAACCACTTCACCTGTGAGATCCTGGCTGTCCTGAAGTGCCATGGGCTGTGCTAACATCTCCATCAGTGTGATCAGCGTGGGGATAACAACTGTTATTTTCATGGACATCTCAGTTCTGTTCATCTTTTTTCTGCCATGTGTTCATCACTGCTACTGTCCTGAGGATCTCTTCAGTAGTAGGGAAGAAAAAGGTCTCCACCTGCTCTGCCCACCTCACAGTTGTGGTCATCTTCTATGGGACCAACCTCTTCATGTATGGGAAGCGCAAATCCAAGGACCCCCTGGGGGCAGACAAACAGGACCTTGCAGAAAAGCTCACCTCCCTCTTCTATGGGGTGATGACCCCCATGGTCAACCCCATCTACAGCCTGAGGAACAAGGATGTGAAGGCTGCTGTGGTGAGTCAGAAACACCTAACTGAGTGACTGTCATAGATTTTCAGACTCCAGAACACATGGTCTCCAAACTCCCCATTGTCCTGGTAGAGAAGTGAGAACCCAGCAAACAGAAGGGAGTCTCCCAAGGTTCACATTGTGGACCATGTGAGTAAAACTAAAAAGTAGACTGACCATCATGCCTTTGTTTCATAGGCAACGGAAGCTTCTATCTAAGAACCTAGAAGGAAAGAGCTTCGAATTTCTAGAAGTGCTGGCTAGAAATGGTTGACTTTGTGCATAACCACGGTGACATCACATCATAGCTGCTTTATGCCAATGAACTTGGGTGGCCAGTGGTGTCTCTGGATACCTGTGCCTGCTGCAAACCTGCCATCTGGTGGACATTTCTGCAAGCTCCTGAGGTCAGTACTTGTGAAACCTGAAAAGGTTCCTGGGTCACCTGGGGAGGTTGTGAAAATACCGATCCAGACTCATTGAGTCAGAGGTGAGGCTGGAGATTCTGGATCTCTGCCAAGTTCCTAGGTGATGCTGTACCTCTGAGTAGTAGGCCCTGCAAGACTTGGGACTAGGGACAAGGGACTGAGGAGAGAGGCAAGGAAGCAACTGCTGCAGGTACCAAGTCCTCCAGCATCAGCAACCCAGGCTGCTCTCTCCAATTTGGGGGTAGCAGTTTGCCCTGTGACCTCACTTCTCTTCCAGGTCTAAGAAGAATTGTTGGTTTACCAATAAGTCTGTTCAGATTTTTGCTTGTTAGTACAGTATGGCATCTCCCAAGCTTTTTCCATGCTAGACCAGAAACCAGCCATTCCCATTTCAAATAGCACTAAAGTGCAGTCAAGTGCAGATAGATATAAAAATGTTGTCAAGTACAAAATAAGAGGTATTAACATAGCAGAGGAAGAAACAGATGTCAATTTCTACAGAAAACATAATGATTGTATTTCTAAGTATTAACTAGAAAAATATTATTGGTACTAAGAGTTCAGGAAAGTTAAGGATATAGAAATAACTTCTCAAATGTCAATTGTATTCCTACATTCCATCAATATAGAGCAAAAATAAAACAGAAATAATATCTTATTTACACTAGTAAAAGTACCAAATATTTGAGAACAAACATAATTCTAGACATGACAGACTGCGTCAGGGGAAAAATGGTGAGTGTTTTGGGAGTATAAAGGAAGGCAGAGTGATGGACCAGGGGCTTGAGAGTATACATATAAGACAATAATCTTAATGTTTTAAGGTGGAAGCTCTCAAATTATAACAAATGAAAGAACTTCTTTAATATTCACATTTCTGGTCTCTGAGGCTGTTACTGCTAAGTCGCTTCAGTCGTGTCAGACTCTGTGCGACCCCATAGACGGCAGCCCACCAGGCTCCACCTTCCCTGGGATTCTCCAGGCAAGAGCACTGGAGTGGGTTGCCATTTCCTTCTCCAATGCATGAAAGTGAAAAGTGAAAGTGAAGTTGCTCAGTCGTGTCCGACTCTTCGCGACCCCACGGACTGCAGCCCACCAGTCTCCCCCGCCCATGGGACCTTCCAGGCAACAGGACCGGAATGGGTTGCCATTGCCTTCTCCTGGTCTCTACCCTACAACAATTCAAATTTTACTGTGTCTGTGGTAAGGCCAATAGGAAAACTGGGCTTAGAAACAAAGTTGTTTCTTATTTTTAATTCCCCAGAAGACTCTACTGAGCTTGTAAAGTATAATTGAACAAGGATCTTTTGAAGGTAATGATGTTGGAGTCTTCCTGCCAGATTTGAACTTACTAAAATGTAACAATTACTGAACAACAGACCATTGGCTTTTTTTTTTAAGTGTTGATATTTTTTTGTATGTAAAATCAGTGGTTACGAGATACCGGAAAATTAATTCCAACTACAAGAATTTAATACATATACACATCAGGTCAAAATTAATAGCATGAAGAGGAACCAGTTTTTAATAAACAGTGGGACAACAGTGACATTCAACTGAATGAAGGTTTGCCTTTGATACATGCATCACACCACATGCTGCCAGAAACAGGATGGATTAGAATTAAACGTAAACACCATCATGATTATACAAAGCGAAAAAAGACAACAGAATGACATATTTATTCCAGCTGTGGAAGAGAGCATGATTCATTATTTTGGAAGAGAAAGAGGGTATCAGAATTAAAACAGACATGTTCCAACATACAAAACTCTTGTACAAAACTCTTGAATAATATAGTCTAATCAAGCTGCTCCCAAATGGGCTCTACAAATATTTGATTTGAGCTTCTTTAATGTATAAACTAAATAACTAAATAACTTTTAAGTAAGACCATGGACACACACAAACTTGCATTTTGATTTTTGACATACAAGAAACCACTATCACAATAGTATGTGTGTTGTTGAGTTGATTGCTGTTCATAGACCTCAGAATAAATCTTTTCCTACCATCTCTGCATATTTCTTTTATCTTCTTTGAATGTGTCCTTGATTAGAAAAAGTGTAAATCTGCACTGATCATTTCTCAAATCCAAGCCCACGCTCAACTGCTTACGTATAATAGTACTAAGGAATACAAATGTGCACTGTTTCCAGTTAAGCGTTGGGCAAAGCTCAGAATCATCTGCTGGTGCATATTCTCATCATAGTGTCATAGCCAATTGCACAATGACAAAGGAACATGTGAGTGGTCACACAGTAATAACATCACATTATATATAGTATTGGAGTTAACCAGACCTTTGGGAGTGTTACTTCTCTGACTACATTTATGATAAGAAATTTGAGCAATTATCCAAACTTTATTAGTGAATCAATATTTTTTTACTTTTAATGTCAAACTGGCATTTTAAAAATCAGTACAGTTTGTTTTTTAGAGCAAGTTTAGGTTCACAGCAAAACTGGGCAGGAAGTACTGAGAGTTTCCATATGCCAGGTCCCCCTCTGCCCACATCCTCTCCCACTGTCAACATCCACCAGCAGAATGGTATCTTTGTTACAATCAATGAATCTATATTGACACATCATCACCCAGAATTCATAGTTTAGAGTTCACTCCTGGTGTGTAGGTTTGGACAAATGTATAATAACATGTATCCAGCATTATAGTTTTAAACAGAACACTTTAACTGACCTGAAAATCCTCTGTGCTCTGCCTCTACACCCCTCCCTCCCCCTTTGCTGCTGCTAAGTCGCTTCAGTTGTCTCCGACTCTGTGCAACCCCGTTGATGGTAGCCCACCAGGCTCCCTCATCCCTGGGAATCTCCAGGCAAGAACACTTGAGTGGGTTGCCATTTCCTTCTCCAATGCATGAAAGTGAAAAGTGAAAGTGAAGTTGCTCAGTCGTGTCCGACTCTTGGCGACCCCATGGACTGCAGTCTACCAGGCTCCTCCATCCATGGGATTTTCCAGGCAAGAGTACTGGAGTGGGGTGCCATTGCCTTCTCCGGCCTCCCCCTTTAGCCCCTGGCAATCCCTAATCTTTTTATTGTCTCTGTAATTTTGCCTTTTCCAGAATGTTATTGAGTTGGAATCTGAAGGTATGTAACATTTTCAGATTGGCTTCTTTCAATCAGAAAATATGCCTTTTTAAGTTTCATCCCTGTCTTTTTGTGGGGTGGTTTTTTGCTGTTGATATTGGTTTTCTTTTTTTTTTTAATTTCCAACATCATGATTAGTATTCTGTTCTATTCAGTTGCTAAGTTGTGCCTGACTTTTTGCGACCCCATGGACTGCAGCATGTCAAGCTTCACTGTCCTTCACTGTCTCCCGGAGTTTGCTCAGACTCATGTCTATTGAGTTGGTGATGCTGTCTAACCATCTCATCCTCTGCTGCCACCGTCCCCTTTTAAAAATAGTGGTTAGATGCCACAAAGTAGGTATCGATGCCTTAACCGTCTGTGTGTTGTCAGGCCCAAGGGCCTCTTCCATCCTTGTCAAGGGGGGTGCTAACCTTCTCTCCTTCCATAAGACACTCTTTGTGGTTTGACTAGCTCATTTCTTTTTATTGCTCAACAATCTTCCATTGTATGGAGGTATCACAGTTAATTTAACCACTTACCTACTAAAAGACATTTGGTTGCTTCCAAGTTTTAGCAGTTATGAACAAAGCTGCTACAAATATCCACGTGCAGATTTTGGTATCGACATAAGTGTTCCTGAGTCAGTATTGAAATAAAAATCTGTCAATATTTCTTTTTCAAGATACCATGTTAATTTGAACGAAGAGTAGTCAGAGAACGCAAGGTGGGCTAATTCAAAAACCAAGACCCTTTACAAACTACTCATCTGTATGAAGCAGGATTTTCTCTACAACAGGCAACCAAAACAAAGTACAGAAATGGAAGCCAAACTGGTGTGACTACAATTATTATGCTGTGCTGTGCTTAGTCATTCATTCGTGTCCAACTCTTTGGGACGCCATGGACTATAATACAGGCTGCCAGACTCCTCTGTCCACAGGGATTCTCTAGGCAAGAATACTGGAGTGGGTTGCCATGCCCTCCTCCAGGGGATCTTCCCAACCCAGGGATTGAACCCAGGCGTCCCACATCGCAGGCGGATTCTTTACAATTTGAGCCACCAGGGAAGCCAAAGAATACTGGAATGGGTGGCCTATTCCTTCTCCAGGGAATCTTCCTGACCCAGGAATTGAACCAGGGTCTCCTGCATTGCAGGCAGATTCTTTACCAGCTGAGCTACCAGGGAAGCCCACAATTATCATACATATTCCCAATTTCAAGTTTTTGCGTTCATCAAAATTTCATTTATTATCTGAAATCTCATTTATTGTCTTTGAGCCAATTAATTATTATTAATTATATATTTGAACTGAGAAAATAAATGTAGCTTTTTTTATTCTATTTTATATGGTAGAACTCTGTAAGATTTTGTTGGGAAAAGGGTTCCATTGCTAAAAAATAAAAATAATATTTTTTAAGTTTGAAAATTGCTGAAGTAAGAAGGCAAGGAAAGTAGAGAATGGGGACAATTTCATACTCACAGGCTCATATGTTTAGAGGGCTTACTGGACGCTGGCAAGATAGTGTACCAGCATCACAGACTGAGGTCACAATGTTAAGTTTTATAATGTGTTCTTATTGAATGACTTGGTGTCAGGGCTTCTCTCGTCCTGTGAGATCTCAATATAGGGGCAATGGGACTGTCAAATACCGATTTTGCTCCAAGGCATGGGATCCTTTGTTCTCCAAGGTTATAGTCACAGGCAGTAAACTGAACAGAGAACATGATAGCACTCAGAAAATGTTTGCTCTGGCTGGGCAGTTGCTTCTAAGCGACAGTTTGTAGCAGGGCTGCACAAATCTTTGATCAACAGCTACTTGTCTCTGCAAGTCCCCTTCCTGCCGAACGACTGAAACTTAATCTCAGTCAATTCAGTAGGATCTCAGCTGAGTCAAGGCCTCTCCCCAACCCCCTCCATAGTTTTGAGAGGAAAAATAGAAAGTCAAACCCACCAGCTGGGACTGGGGAAGAAGGCAGGACATCTGGTCCTCAGTCGTCATAATCAATCCCCACTGATACCTGCATTCTCATCTGGCATCCAGTTGTGTAGACCATGCAGATACCAGTTACAGCCTCCTTGTTCTGATCTGGAGGCCTCTTTGGGCTCTCAGCTCTCTCAGCTCCTGTGTTAGTCACTCAGTCGTGTCCAACTCTTTGCAACCCTATGGACTGTAGCCCGCCAGGCTCCTCTGTCCATGGAATTCTCCAGGCAAGAATACTGGTTGCCGTTCTCTTCTCCAGGGGATCTTCCTGACCCAGGTATCGAACGCGAGTCTCCTGCATTGTTGGGCAGATTTTTTACCATCTGAGCCAGAGACAGAAAACACTTAGCTCCTCTTCTGTGTCATTCTCGATGGGGAGCAAGGAACAGGACACATTTGCAACCAAAGGGCAGGGGAGCTTTATGAGGTATGTCACTTCTCTGAGCTCCATGGGAGACAAGGCTCAGATCCCCTCTTATCTCAAGCCCCTCTGGGGTTCTGTGTCCCAGCCCACTACAGCCTCCCTTTTCCAGGGGCTTGCTTCCTTCCCCATCCCAGTGAGTCAAGTTGCTGGGGACTGATGGGAGTGGAGGGACTGACTCTGATTGGTAAGAAAATGTGTTTAAACTAAATAAACCGAGAAAAATCATTTCTATTAAAAATTAACTTCAGGAATGTATTAATAGTATGCATAAACTCCCAAAACCAATGTATGGGGTCCTAGTTAATTAAAATCAGCAAAACCTGCCATGTTCTTAATCAAAATATTTATCTTCCTCTAGATACCAAAGAGAAATCTGGAGTTACATAAAGGAATGAGGAGCATCAGAAATGCTTGACATATGGGTAAATATAAAACACAGTTTCTCATTTTATAATCTCTTAAATAATTGACTATTTAAAGCAAAATAATAACAGTGCATGGAAGCAAAATGTATGATAACGTTAGCACAAAAGATGGGAGGAGAAAACGGAAGTATACTGGTGTCACGTCTTACATTTGACATGAAGTGATAATTATTATTTGAAGGTGAACTGTAATAAGTTAAACTGTATACTAAACTCTAGTGCACCTACTGAAAAATAAAACAAAGAAGTAGAGCTGATAAGCCAACAGAAGAGATATAATGAAATAATAAAAACAACACTCCAAACACTTTTATTGTTCTGAGAGAAGGTAGGAAAAGTAGGGAAAAGGAAAAAAGAACAACGGGAGTAAATAGAAAACAAATTGCAAGACAGATTTAAACTCAACCATATATCAATAATTACATTAAATCCAAACACTCGCATTAAAAGGCAAATATCATATTAAATTTTTTTAAAAAAGCAACCAACTATATGATTTCTCCAGGAAGCTTACTGGAAATACTTTATAAAGAAATGAAAGTAAAATCATGGGGAAATCATAATACACAAAAAATGGATCAAAAGATTAGATGGGTTTTATTTATCTGAAATATAGAAACATGTTTTGAGCTCAGGAAAAAATCATTGATGGGTAACATTTTTTAAAAGTGGCACTTTAAAGATGATCTCTAAGCATTAACCTTTGTTTAAAATGAAAAGTAATTACACCAGCACTGTACAATAGAACTATATGAACCCCAAAGTGAACCATATACACAATTTTAAGTTTTCTAACAGTCACATTAAAAAAAGTAAAAAGAATAATGGTGGCTATATGTCATTATACATTTGTCAAAACCCACAGAATGTGTAAAGCCAAGAATGAACTCTAAGGTAAACTGGGGACTTCAGGTGATAATGATGTGGCAGTGCAGCTTCATCAATTATAACAAATGCACCACTGAGGTGTGGGATGTTGATAGTGGAGGGGTCTGTGAGTATATTGTATGTTGAAGCAGGGGGTATATGAGAAATCTCTGTAATGTGCTTAGTTTTTCTGTGAGCCTAAGACCACTCTAAAAAATAAAGTCATTTTAAAACAAAAACAAGTTTTTAAAAAAAGGTGAAATTAGTTTTAATAACATCTTCAGTTCAGTCGCTCAGTCATGTCCGACTCTTTGCGACCCCATGGACTGCAGCACGCCAGGCTTCCCTGTCCATCACCAACTTCCAGAGCTTGCTCAAACTCATGTCCATTGAGTCGGTGATGCCATCCAAACATCTCATCTCCTGTCATCCCCTTCTCCTCCTGCTTTCAATCTTTTCCAGCATCAGGGCCTTTTCTAGTAAGTCAGTTCTTCACATCAGGTGGCCAAAGTGTTGGAGTTTCAGCATCAGCATCAGCATCAGTCCTTCCAGTGAATATTCAGGACTGATTACCTTTAGGATTGACTGGTTTGATCTTCTTGCAGTCCAAGGGACTCTCAAGAGTCTTCAACACCACAGCTCAAAAGCATCAATTCTTTGGTGCTCAGCTTTCTTTATGGTTCAACTCTCGTATCCATACGTGGCTACTGGAAAAACCATAACTTTGAGTAGATGGACCTTTGTCGGTAAAGGAATGTCTTTGCTTTTTAATATGCTAGGCTTGTCATAGCTTTTCTTTCAAGGAGCAAGCATCTTTTAATTTCATTGCTACAGTCACCATCTGCAGTGATTTTGGAACCCAAGAAAATAGTCTGTCACTGTTTCCATTGTTTCCCCATCTATTTGCCATGAAGTGATGGGACCAGATGCCATGATCTTAGTTTTCTGAATGTTGAGTTTTAAGTCAGCTTTTTCACTCTCCTTTTTCACTTTCATCAAGAGGCTCTTTAGTTCCTCTTCACTTTCTGCCATAAGGGTGGTGTCATCTGCATATCTGAGGTTATTGATATTTCTCCTGGCAATCTTGATTCCAGCTTGTGCTTTGTACAGTCTGGCATTTCGCATGATGTGCTCTGCACATAAGTTAAATAAGCAAGGTTCTTGTTTTCATACTAAGTCTTCCAAATCCGGTTCCAGCATATTTCAGTTTGGAATTGCTATGTTTCAAGTACTCAACAGCCACATGTGGCTAGTGGCTACCATATCAGCGCAAATCTAGGTTTTTTTACTCTTCTCTCCTAGGGAGGAGTGGGATGTAAGGTGAGATGAAACTGATAAAGGTGATTGGGTCTAAATGCTGAGAGCCTCTGATATCATGTTGAATAATTGTACATCATTCCATCTTGTAAGTAAAGAGGTGGTCTCTCAGAGAAGCAAGAGGGTTGTTGCCAGAGCAAACGTTTTAAAAAGATTATTGTAACTTATTCACATTTTCCTAAAGGAGAGAATAGACAGAGACCTAAAAGACATACAAATTAACTTCTATACATGGACTTTGGTTGGAACTTGAAAACTGTAAAAGGAAATTATGAGACAATAAGGAAAATGTAAACACTGGATATTTAATGATATTCCATATTAAAAAATGTAACAGTGGTTATGTTTGCTTTTTGTTTTTTTAAGGAAGAGGAAAGGGGAAAATGTATTACATAATTGACAAAAGGAAAGGAGAGGGAGAGAAGGAGGGACACAGGAACGGAGTGGGGTTTGGAGAACGCTTTGATAATAAGCAGACCCACCTCCAAATTGTCTCTTAAAGTCTAAACCCAGCCTGGCCTTCAAGGCTCTCCATATTTAGATACACAAGCATTCTCCTCTCCACATTCTCCTGATGGCAACATCAGGTGTCCTTAGAACATCAAAGACACAGTGAGGCTACACGTGCCGAAGAGGTTTGGTGGCGAATTCTTGCCTCGGGCTCTTGTCAGGAGATTGTCAGAGGCAGAGCCCCTCCGATTTCAGGGGAGGTGGAGTTGTCCCGGATGACACGCCCTCTTGGGGTGTGAGGCAGCGTCGGGCAGAAAGGATATTAAGATCATCGAAGTGCGTGAAAGGGACAAGTCCCTTTGGTTCAGCCTTGGCCTGTGACCCAGTTCTCAGGAGAACTTGCGGCGTGACCTTGGGCTAATGGTCTCTCCGCTGTGCCTCAGTGACCGGATCTGCAAACCTCGGGAGATCGAGTCATCCTTAGGACCCTCCCAACCCTGACATCCTCTGACTCGCCTCTTGGAGAACGCCGGCTGCCAGATTCAGCAGCAGAAGCAGACAGACACCTAGCTGGGCCTTAACAAAGAGCGGGGTCTCGGGCAGGTTCCCGCCCCCAGCAGGTTTTGGAAAATCCTTGCGGCCGAGGGGCGGGGTCTCGCGCCGCAGCCAATCACCAAGGGTCCGGGCCACCGGGGCGGGGCCTCCGCGAGTTGCCGCGGCGGGCAGGCTGGGTCCGAGCATCAAGCTGCCCTGGAGCCCCAGGCCTGGACATGGCGACTGTCCGGGCCTCCCCGCGAGGCGCGCTGCTGCTTCTCCTGACGGTGGCTGGGGTCGCGGAGGTGGCAGGGGGCCTGGCCCCGGGCAGTGCGGGTGAGTAACTTCTGGAGCAGCGGTTCGAGGAGGTCCAGAGCGGTCGCCTCAGCCCTCCAAGATGGCGCGGAGCAGGGGGCGGGGGTGCCGGCGACCCCCAGACCCGGTCCAAGTCTGGTGACCCAGGGTCGGGAGGTCCCAGCAGGCGGCAGGAGGGACTGAGGCGGGACGAGGAGGACCCCTCTCCACCCTCCCTCTTTCCGCCCAGATCCCCTGAACTGGGAGCCGTGACCTGGGTTCGAGGCCTTTCCCTGTCACCCACCGAGCAGGAGCCCTCAGTTCAGCCCGTATCCTCTCACCCGGCTCGGGTCTCTGTCCGAAGAGCGCGAAATGCCTTCGCCCAGGACCGTCGCGAGGGTGGGACGGGATTTTGGAGGGGCCTCCGCCTTACCTCCACCCTGGCCAGTTACTGTTGCTTGTTACTTGACCCTCGGTTCAGAAAGGCCGACCTCGGGCAGCGAGCACTTATGTGCTCTACAGCCTGACTGACTTCTGAAATCTCAGGCAGAGACTAGGTCCAAGTCTCCTAAAGCCGATTCTGCTGCTCTTCTCTGTGGGTATGCAGTGTGTCCAAGACAGCGCTGGGCTCTGGCAGGAGAGATTAGAAATCAGGGAACTCTCTCTTTGGGGGCTGACTTGAGGAGAGTTTTGTTCTTGCTCTGGAGGAATTAGACCACGAGTGGATAGGAAGCTGTTCAGTGCTTACTGAGTGTCTCCCACGTGCTGGGTTTTAGTAGTTGTTGCCAACTCCTGCCCTCCACCAGCTTTAGCTAGAGGGTGGGGTGCCACAAGACAGGAGCGGCTCCAATTCCAGGCTGAAGTATCCGCATGAAGCGATGAGGGCTGTGAGTGCACACAGGGAGAGAGATGATGATGTCCACTCAGGTTGGGAAGATAATTGAATGATGCCCCAGCTTCACTAGATATTAAAAGATGGCTGGAATTTATACATGCGAAAGTGGAGAAGTGCATTGCCCACAGGGAGACACACCTGGAAAGAGCAAAATCAGCCTCAACAGGTTTCAAGGTAGCTTACAAGAGTTAAAGGATTTTGTTTAAGCCAAGAGTATTTCAAGAAGGGAGAGAATTGTCAGGAGCCTGGGGTTATATAGTTAATTATAATTGAGTTCTAACAAAGCTGTCAATTAGACAAATCAAAGGAGAAAGAAAGAATGTTGTATATTTGGGGCTAAATCAGCTTACTTTCCTGGGTCCTATTTTTTCTCTGTAAGTTAAAGAAATTGAATTAAAGCACTTTCAAAGTTTTGATTCATTAGAAAACTAGTTGCCTATTATCCCATAGCTGGTCAGTTCTGTGGGAAATAGTAGAGTAGAATATAGTTAAGAATATTTGAACAAATTTACTTAGCTTTATTCTTTGTGCTTTAATATCCACATTTATTGTATATAAAGATTCAAGATTATCATAGATTTTTATCGCAATAATGGAGATAATACACACACTTCCCTGGTGGCTCAGACAGTAAAGTGTCTCTCTACAATGTGGGAGACCCGGGTTCGATCCCTGGGTTGGTAAGATCCCCTGGAGAAGGAAATGGCAATCCACTCCAGGGCTATTGCCTGGAAAATCCCATGGACAGAGGAGCCTGGTAGGCTACAGCCCATGGGGTAGCAAAGAGTTGGACACGACTGAGTGACTTCACTTCACTTCACATGCATATTAGCTATTAAGTAAGTTTGGGAAACACTGTACACTGTACCCCTCTCTTATAAATTCACAAACAGGTTAGGTTCACAATAGTTTGCAAAGATTCCTGTGGTTAAGAAACTTGTTGCTGGGAGAATGGAGAAATGGGGAAATGACTGCTGATGAGTATGAAGTTTCTTTTCAGGGTGATGAAAATGTTTGAAATTGAAAAATAGTGAGCACAATTCTGTGAATATACTAAAAACAACTGAATGGTACACTTTAAAAGTATGAATTTTATAATGTGTTACTGTTAAAAGATAGACGGGGTCATATTAAAATTGCAAGTTTATTTGAGCAAAAATTGATTTGAATTTGGACAGTGTCAAATGGGAAGTAACAGGAGCTCAGGAAGGACTTTTATAGAAAAGGTGGAGACGAAGCAAGGAAATATTTGATTGGCTATAGTTTGAGCAGGTGTCTTATTTGGGAAAGCCCAGGTGACTGTTCCTGATTGATTGTCCTTAGGATTTTGATCTCTTAACCTTGGGGCATTATAGGCTTAAGTTTTGGTTTACTTAGGTAGGCTGCTAAGGAACTGATGCCAACTCAGTCTAGTGGTCTCCTTGTTTTATTAATTTAACATGACTTTTATCTCAGTAAAATTGTTATGCAAAGAAAGAAAGAAACCTTTTTGCTTAAAGAACTGTTTTTTTCTTCATAGCACCTCAATCCCAATTTAGGAAATTCTGGGCTAGCAGATTTCTAAAGGCCCTACCAGTTCAAAACGTCCATGACAACACAGAATTTGCATTGTTTGCTAAAAAAGGAAAACCCCCAAGTTTGATGTAAAAGTGAGAATTGTCTCTTGTACTAAATTCTTAGGCATATATTGCCTGCTTCCTTACATAAAGGACATTGAGTAATATAATGAACAAAGGATTCCACTGTGGATTTGTATAAAGTGTGGAAAATGTTCCTCAATCCTAGACAAAAATTAAGAAAACAATATTAAATTGTGTTTCAATAAAGGCCTGACTTGTATTCCTGCTCAGTCTTCGTTCTCATCTCCTTACCCCATCCAAGGTTGAGTAATCCTGTCTCCTCTGGTATAAAGCATTTTACAAGTCTTATTTGTTCTGACTTGGAGATTTCATTCCTGTTGGAGGAGAGGGAAGGAATGATTTGACTTGTTAGTTATTATCTCTTGTGAAGTTTGGCCACACCCTGTACATTGGAGTAACGCCACACTTCCACAGTGTACTTTCTGGTCTCCTTGACCCCCAGCTCTCCTCCTCAGCACCTCTAGTGTTTCCTTTGAAGGATAGGCTGGAACCTTGTGCTACAGTCTGAGAATCTGTGTGTCATGTCACCTGATACTAGCTCTGTTTCTATCTAAGATATTTTCTAATTGTACTAAAGAGAGAAAGATGTAACATTAAGGTCTAGGTTTCAATAAGTTGATATTTAAGAAATTATGTAATAGCCTAGGATCCTGAAAAAGAATGTAATGAATTTTAAGTTAGAAAAAGTGACCGCCTATCTGGAGGAATGTAATAAGAAACAGATTCTCTTTCCTTTCAAGTAGAACTATCTTGGCCCACACTGTAAAAGGAGTGAGAAACCAGATATAACAGTTTATTCTGGTATGCTACTAAAGGTTCCTGTCTTATAGTCCTAGATTTAAACAGTCTTTCATTAATCATACCTTTCATCCTTTGCCACTTTTTGAAGAAAGCAGAATGATGTCAAACAGGTGGTTTTTATATATTATAAATGTGTTTTTTTTTTAAGAGCAAAAGAGATACTGCAAAAAATTTGCACGCTTACTATATATCAGGCACTGTTTTAGGTTCAGGGTTACTGCTTTCAAAGGGCTTTGATTTCTAGTAGAGGGGAAATAGACTGTTGTTCAGTAACTAAGTCATGTCCAACTCTTTGCACCCCCATGGACTGGAGCTTCCCTGTCTTTCACTATCTCCTGGAGATTGCTCAGATTCATGTTGATTGAGTCGGTGATAGACAATAAACAGATAAATAAAATGATTTCTAGTAGTGATAAATATGCTGTGAAGGAAACTAGAGGGTAGCATAAAGAATTGTGTGAGTAGTGAGGAGTGGTTCTTTCTATAATGATGTCAAGAAAAGCTTCTTTGAGAGGGTAAAGTTCTGAACTGAAATGTGAAGACCAAAGGTGCTGTCCTTAGGAAAGATCAGGATGGGGACCAGAAAGTGCATAGGCCCTGAAGCAAGAAGAAACTGAAGGTCAGTATGGTTGCAACATAGTGAGCAGGTGAATTAGCCAGGGCTGGTGGGCTGCCGTCTGTGGGGTCGCACAGAGTTGGACATGACTAAATCGACTTAGCAGCAGCAGCAGGAGAGTCAGAAAACAATAGAATGGGAAAGACTAGAGATCTCTTCAAGAAAATTAGAGATACCAAGGGAACGTTTCATGCAAAGATGGGCACAATAAAGGACAGAAATGGTATGGACCTAACAGAAGCAGAAGATATTAAGAAGAAGTAGCAAGAATACACAGAACTATACAGAAAGATCTTCATGACCCAGATAACCATGATGGTGTGATCACTAGACTAGAGCCACATCCTGAGATGTGAAGTCAAGGGGGCCTTAGGAAGCATCACTTCAAAAAAAACTAGTGACACAATTCCAGTTGAGCTATTTCAAATCCTTAACGATGATGCTGTCAAAGTGCTACAATATGCCAGCAAATTTGGGAAACTCAGCAGTGGCCACAGGACTGGAAAAGGTCAGTTTTCATTCCAATCCCAAAGAAAGGCAATGCCAAAGAATGTTCACACTACCATACAATTGAACTCATCTCACACGCTCGCAATGTAATGTTCAAAATTCTCCAAGCCAGCCTTCAATAGTGCAAGAACCATGAACTTCCAGATGTTCAAGCTGGTTTTAGAAAAGGCAAATGAACCAGAGATCAAATTGCCAACATCCATTGGATCATTGAAAAAGTGAGAGAGTTCCAAAAAAACATCTACTTCTGCTTTATTGACTATGCCAAAGCCTTTGATTGTGTGGATCACAACAAACTGTGGAAAATTCTGAAAGAGATGGGAGTACCAGACCAACTGACCTGTCTCCTGAGAAATCTGTATGCAGGTCAAGAAGCAACAGTTAGAACTGTACACAAAACAACAGACTAGTTCCAAATCAGGAAAGGAGTACGTCAAGGCTGTATACTGTCACCCTGCTTATCTAGCTTATAGGCAGAGTACATCATGTGAAATACCAAGGCTGGATGAAGTACAAGCTGAAATCAAGATTGCTGGGAAAAATATCAATAATCTTAGATACGCAGACAACACCACCCTTATGGCAGAAAGTGAATAAGAACAAAAGAGCCTCTTGTTGAAAGCGAAAGAGAGTGAAATAGTTGGCTTAAAACTCAACATTCAGAAAACTGAGATCATGGCATCTGATCCCATCAATTCATGGTATATAGATGGGGAAACAATGGAAACAGTGACAGACTTTAGAGGGTTCCAAAGTCACTGCAGATGGTGACTGCAGCCATGAAATTAAAAGATGGTTGCTCCTTGGAAGAAAAGCTATGACCAACCTAGACAGCACATTAAAAAGCAGAGATGTTACTTTGCTGACAAAGGTCCGTCTAGTCAAGGCTATGGTTTTTCCCTTGGTCATGTATGGATTTGAGAGTTGGACTATAAAGAATGCTGAGCGCTGAAGAATTGATGCTTTTGAACTGTGGTGTTGGTGAAGACTCTTGAGAGTCCTTGGACAGCAAGGAGATCCAACCAGTCAATCCTAAAGGAAATCAGTCCTGAATGTTCATTGGAAGGACTGATGCTGAAGCTGAAAACTCCAATACTTTGGCCACTTGATGCGAAAAACTGACTCATTGGAAAAGACACTGGTGCTGGAAAAGATTGAAGGCAGGAGGGGAAGGGGACGACAGAAGATGAGATGGTTAGATGGCCTCACCAACTTGATGGACATAAGTCTGAGCAAGCAAGGAGTTGGTGATGGACAGGGAGGCCTGGCGTGCTGCAGTCCATGGGGCTGCAAAGAGTCTGACACAACTGAGCAGCAACTGAACTGAACTGAACTCAGGAGAGTCAGACACAGCTGAAGCGATTTAGCACACACGCATGCAGATAGTACTGAGCTGTGCGAAAGGCCACTTAAGGATTGTGGTTATTATTGTATGTGCAAATAGAAACCAGTGGACCTTTAAGAGATGTATGCTTTCATTTCTGTTTTAGATCACACTGACTGCTGAATTTTAAAAAGTTATTGTAAGAGGATAAGAATCAAAGCAGAGCTATTACGCCACTGTAGTAGTCAAGGTAGGAGATAATTCTTAGCGTGATGATGGGGATTAAAGAGGACAGATTCAGAATATATCACTAATGGATTGGATGTGGAAAGTGAGGGAAGCAAGAATTAAAGATTATTTCTAGATTTTCACCTTGAGCAACTTTGTGGAAAATGTTGCTATTTACTGAGGTCAAGATGATGGGGAGAAGTAAGTTGGAGGTTTGGCAGGTGAGTCAGGAAGAGAATCAAAATTTCTGTTTTCATATATGTTTAAGGTGGATATTAGGACTAACTCCCCTTGGTCCATTGCTTACTAAATTAAATGTCACACCTGTAAGTATTCCATTCAGCAAATATTCATTGAGGGGTTAATAGTGCCAGACACTGTGACAAGCATTAGGTACATAATTTGGTAAACAAAAACAGACGTGGTCTCTGCTTTCATAGGGTTTATGGTTTAGCGAGAATATCAGACATTCAGTTCAGTTCAGTCGCTCAGTTGTGTCCGACTCTTTGCGACCTGAAGAATTGCAGCACATCAGGCCTCCCTGTCCGTCACCAACTCCCGGAGTTCACTCAGACTCACGTCCATCGAGTCAGTGATGCCATCCAGCCATCTCATCCTCTGTCGTCCCCTCTCCTCCTGCTGGCAATCCCTCCCAGCATCAGAGTCTTTTCCAGTGAGTCAACTCTTCGCATGAGGTGGCGAAAGTACTGGAGTTTCAGCTTAATAGCATCATTCCTTCCAAAGAAATCCCAGGGCTGACCTTCTTCAGAATGGACTGGTTGGATCTCCTTGCAGTCCAAGGGACTCTCAGGAGTCTTCTCCAACACAGTTCAAAGGCATCAATTCTTTGGCACTCAGCTTTCTTCACAGTCCAACTCTCACATCCATACATGACTACTAGAAAAACCATAGCCTTGACTAGACGGACCTTTGTTGGCAAAGTAATGTCTCTGCTTTTGAATATGCTATCTAGGTTGGTCATAACTTTTCTTCCAAAGAGTAAGCATCTTTTAATTTCATGGCTGCAGTCACCATCTGTAGTGATTTTGGAGCCCAAAAAGATAAAATCTGACACTGTTTCCACTGTTTCCCCATCTATTTCCCATGAAGTGATGGGACCAGATGCCATGATCTTCGTTTTCTGAATGTTGAGCTTTAAGCCAACTTTTTCACTCTCCTCTTTCACTTTCGTCAAGAGGCTTTTTAGTCCCTCTTCACTTTCTGCCATAAGGGTGGTGTCATCTGCATATCTGAGGTTATCGATATTTCTCCCAGCAATCTTGATTCCAGCTTGTGCTTCTTCCAGCCCAGCGTTTCTCATGATGTACTCTGCATATAAGTTAAATATCACCAAAAAGTGTGTAATATCTGCATTACTAGTATTGTGTAGTTATATTTGTAGATATCCATTCATATTCTAAATCTGAATATATTTGAGGAAAAATCATACGATTTAGTCAAATATGTAGTACATAATGTAGAGCACATAACTTACATGAAGAAGACTTCAAGAAAAGTGTAATAAGTATTAAGAGAAACATTTTCACCATGGAATATATCATTGGGAGCCAGACACAAATACTTTTGAGATCCCTTGTTTTATAGATGGGAATAGATAGCATAGAATGGAGAAGGGAATTATCCGAGAATACTGGCTATTAGCGTCTGTGGGGTGGGGGCGGATCTGAGGAGTCATTTGCTTAGTTGTTTCATAATGATGTATAATAATGTTTTTAGGGTCTTTTGACCCCCCAAAAAACAGAAACCAAGGTGGCTTAGGAGTAGGGAGCTAGCTAGATAGCATCTAACAGGGAACATGGAAATCCAAGGATAGGAAATTGAGCACAACCTCAGGGACTGCTGTGGGAACTGGAAAGCTGCCAGGAACCAAGACTACATTTTTTATTAATTTTTTTTTACTTACTTTACAATATTGTATTGATTTTGCCATACATGAACGTGAATCCACCACGGGTGTACACGTGTTCCCCGTCCTGAACCCCCCTCCCACCTCTCTCCCCATCCCATCCCTCTGGGTCATCCCAGTGCACCAGCCCCAAGCATCCTGTATCATGCATTGAACCTGGACTGGCGATTCATTTCACATATGATATTATACATGTTTCATTGCCATTCTCCCAAATCATCCCACCGTCGCCCTCTCCCACAGAGTCCAAAAACTGTTCTATACATCTGTGTCTCTTTTTCTGTCTCTCATACAGGGTTATAGTTACCATCTTTCTAAATTCCATATATATGCGTTAGGATACTGTATTGGTGTTTTTCTTTCTGGCTTACTTCACTCTGTATAATAGGCTCCAGTTTCATCCACCTCATTAGAACTGATTCAAATGTATTCTTTTTAATAGCTGAGTAATACTCCATTGTGTATATGTACTACAGCTTTCTTATCCATTTGTCTGCTGATGGACATCTAGGTTGCTTCCATGTCCTGGCTATTCTAAACAGTGCTGCGATGAACACTGGGGTACACGTGTCCCTTTCAATTCTGGTTTGCTCGGTGTGTATGCCCAGCAGTGGGATTGCTGGGTCGTATGGCAGTTCTATTTCCAGTTTTTTAAGGAATCTCCACACTGTTCTCCATAGTGGCCGTACTAATTTGCATTCCCACCAACAGTGTAAGAAGGTTCCCTTTTCTCCACACCCTCTCCAGCATTTATTGCTTGTAGACTTTTGGATCGCAGCCATTCTGACTGGCCAAGACTACTTTTAGAGACAGTCTCCCTGTCTCTCATAGCTTGTCTCTCTACATCTCTTGCCTTCCCCATTCTCCACCACTAGCTTCCTCTTCTTACTCATGGTTTCTCTATACCATAAAACTTCCTCAGCTGCAGCTCGTCTTGACCTGATATCTGTAGAGCCCACATCCTCTGGGTACATACCTCTGTGCCTGTGCATATGATTGGGTCCAGCCTATCTTTTGACCTGGGTCAATAACTCTTATGACGTTTGCTAAATTATGGCTTGGTCCATAATGGGACCCTTACCACATGGGAAATGTGGTATGACAGTGATACAGTGAGAGAAATAAACTTTTTTACATTTTTTTCTGATTAAAAATACTTTGCATAAGTAGGAAATTATTACTTATTAACCAGTGAATAAGAAAAATTTTTGAGCTGAGCACTGTGCTGAATTGGGTACAAGAAGTTCCCATTCAGTCTGGAAATACCATTAGTACACACATGAAATTATTAGAGTTAAGTGATAAAGTTTTCAGTTCTAACTGGAATAGTAGGACATTAACCAAAAGAACAACATGGCCTGGAGTTGTTAGAGAAGAAAGGCTTACTTAGAGTTGAGATGGGGCTTAATTTTAAGCCTTGAAAGATGTTTGGGATTTATGTCAGCTGGAAAGAGGGCACTAAGCATTACAGGCAGAAGGCTGTGATCAAGGTATTATTGTATAAATAGAGGCTTTCCTTGTTAAAAAATAGTAGAAGATCAGGGAGGGGAAGGTAAGAAGAAGACTTAAGAAAATTTAGAACTGAAACAGCAGGAAGCCATTGTGGGCCCTTGATTAAAAGAGTGACATCATGAAAAGTAATTTAAAGAATTAATCTGGCAGTCATATTGATAACAGAAGAGAATGAACCTAATTGGCAGTTGTAGCATTACAGTTTGAGGCAAGCAGTGGAGGATATCTGTAACTTGTAAATGAGTCAAGAAAAAGGTACAGTGTTGAATCCAGGTAGTAGGTATATAAATAATCATTTTACTCTTTGGCTCTTTCTTGGCTGATGATATATTTTATGTATATACACAGGCACACATCCACCTTCCAAGGGATAAATGTGACAATTGTAAGAATGCATTTATAAGTTAAAGTTGCAGTTGTCATTTAAATGTTTTTAAGGTTGGTCAATTTCCAGACTGTTTGGGAAATAAAAATTTGAAAATAAGATAAGATTTTTAAAATTAACATACCTTTTTTATTTGGAATGGTCTTTTTGCAGTATCAGCTCAGATTTAGTTTATTCCCTGTCAGTAGTGCAGCATATATGTATTCTGTTTTAGTAATTCTCTAAAAATACATTAATTAGAAAGAATCTTTATTTTCTTTAGAAAAGAAAATAATACTGGCTTTTCATTAACCAAATTGAGGTTTTGGGAGTCTTCTATAGCAAACTCTCTTTTAACTTCAAATATCCTATAATTCTATGAATATTTTAGTTTTAGATTAGTGTGTGTAATTGTTTTTTAAATGCTAGTTGGTCTCAGAAGTTGCATTTTTCCCTTGTGGCTGGAGCATGTGCTTCCTGCTTGCTTGCCTGTCTTTAGTAGGCATGTGGCCCAAACCAGCAGCCAACCCTTGATGTTTCTAATTACTGGGTAATTCTGCTCAAATATTTCTAGGTTGCACTAATACTCTCTTAAATCCAATATATGTGGCTTTTAGTAATCAGTTTTGGGTTTTTATTAATTTTATATTTTCAGAGTTTAGAAATAAGAATGCAAAATATTACACTCATCCTTATGTCTTTAATAAGGATGATATCTGTGCTATTTATTTTCATCCTGTCAATAGCAAGTGTTATTTTGAACTAATTTACCTTTATCTGTTCAATTCCATTTTATGAAGATAACCAGAGTTTTAAACTATTCTTAAAGAACCAGAAATTAGGTTAGAATCAAATTATAAAAATGAAGCATTTCTAGAATTCACTGTCTTCTTTTGTATAAAACATTAGGCCTTGGAGAGTTTTTTGTACTCTAATAGTTGAATGACCCAATTAACCCATTTTAAAAGCTCTGAAAAGACAAAGACCTTTAATTGCCACATTAATTGCATTTGAATCCTTTGCCCTCATTCTTAATAAAGGCATATGACTTAATGTCTATTTGTAGACATAAAGTATGCAGTGTTTAAGAGTGTAGTAAGTTTTTGTTGTTTCAAAGAAAGAAAAATGTGTACAAATATAATGATGACTAATGTTAAAAATAAAATGTGGAGAACATGATTTAGTATAGGTCCCCTAGCCTGTTCTAGGAGGGTGGCAGTTCCTCTCAAGAGAGGAAATGTATTATTACAGAGGAATGCTTGGTTAGGAGGGGGAAGGGCATTACTACTAGAAGACTTCAGGCTGCTCTCTAATCCCATTTTGTCAGAAATTTCAGAAGCCTTTTGGAAAGACTAGAAAGAAATATGTCAAAAATATCAATACACGTTCTGACAGGACAGTGGGAATATTAGATCATTTTTCTTCTTTTCCAGATTTTGGGATTTCTTAATGAAAAAGTGAATCATTTTAAAAATTTAACTTTGGGGATCACCCCACTATAAATTTGACCTTTACCATTAAATAGGAAAAAATAAACCTTTATATTTTTAACAAATCTTTCATTGTTATTGGAGTTTTAATTGTGACACATTTCATGTTTCTGTTCTAAATAGACCTTTGCTCCAAGAAACTTTTTTTCCAAAAATTCCTAGGCCCAAGTCAGACTCTTGCCTGCCTGTTTTCTTTTTGTTAAGCCTGTGCTTATGGGGATCATGTATTATCCTGAGTTATCTTTGCTCTCCATCAGCTGGATTTTCTGTCCTCATGTGACATTTGTGTTGGAAGATAGTAGAAAGTAGCAACAACTTGAGCATTTCAAAAGATCACATCGATGTCACACAGAAGATCCCCCGCCCCACCTTTCTTTTCTTGCCTGTCGTCTTCATTCTAATGAGGCTGGGGACATAACAGGATCTTAAAAGGGAGGGGGTTCAGCATGGTGTGGCATGGCAGAGAAGAGAGGGATGTTGTGAGAAAGTCTCATTAGTGATTGGGCCCATCCTTGAATACAGTGCTTCTAAGAAGGTAGCTATAGCCTATAAACAGGGAATTTTTTAATTTCTGAAACTTAATGGAATTTCTACATGCTGAAAATGGCAACTCACTCCAGTATTCTTGCCTGGAAAATCCCATGGATGGAGGAGCCTGACAGGCTGCAGTCTACAGAGTTGCAAAGAGTCAGATAGGACTGAGCGACTTCACTTTCACTTTTTCAGAATTTTTAAGTCAAATGTTAAAACTTTAAGACAACTTTTTCCATATAGCATTAGAAAGCCTGTCCCACAGTAGTGTTTTATGAAACTAAACTGTGGCAATATGTTAGTAATATCATATGCCCTGTTATTGTTTTATGGAGTAACAATATCAGTTTTGAGCTTAAAAGGATATTGGTAAGAGCTAAAGAGAACCTTTTTTATTCATTCATTTCTTCCCAATACCAATCTTACCTTCAATCAAAAAAGCTCTACTGTCATCTATTTTATATACTGAAATTATGTAGATTTCATTTAAAGAGATTGATATAGATGTGTATGTATATGTATACATGCACACATATGTAGGCATTGTATTGGATCTAGCTGCCTGAAATGTGATATTTTCATGTCCTTGTCACTTTTGACTTAGCACTTTATAAATAGCCCCTGATCAATTCAGCTTTATCTTTTTTCCCAGTTAGCTTCATTCTAGAATAATGACATGCCCCTGCTGATTATCTATATCACTAATTTATTAATTTTTCTAGGCTCATAATGCTGCTTGGCAACATTTTTCCTTTTCTGTGATGTTTCTGAAATTGGCATGCTGAGATGTAAAATAAGTGGCATGAGAAAAATATCTTGTGCTCTGAGAAATCTGTCTACTTAGATCCTTTTTAGGAGATTAATGATGCATATTAATATATTAAAGGTTTCATAAAGTCCAGTAAAGAATTATCTTTAAAGGGAACCCTCTTGCTATTGTTGGTGGAAATATAAGTTGGTATAGCCACTATGGAGAATAGTACGGGGGTTCTTTAAAAAACTAAAGCTAGAACTATCATATCACTCTGTAATCCCACTCAGGGACATATATCCAGAGAAAAACATGGCCTGAAAAGATACATGCACCCCAGTGTTCAAGGCAGCATTGTTTACAATAACCAAGACATGGAAAGAACTTAAATGTCCATTGACAGAGGACTGGATAAAGAAGATGTGGTGTGTATGTACGTATATATATATCTGTATACACACACGCACACATGCATATATGTAAGCATTGGAATATTACTCGGCCATTAAAAAGAATGAAATAAGGACATTTGCAGCAACATGGGTGGACCTAGAGACAGTTATATGAGTGAAGTAAGTCAGAGAAGGAAAAATATATGACATCCCTTATATGTGGAATCTAAAAAGAAATGATACAAATGAATTTACTTACAAAGCAGAGACTCACAGACTTAGAAAACGAACTTATGGTTGAGGGTTGAGTGAAGGGATAGTTAAGGACTTCGGGAAGTTATGTACACCCTGCTATATTTAAAATGGATAACCAACAAAAATCAATTGCATAGCACATGGAACTCTACCCAGTGTTATGTGCCAGCCTGGATGGGAGCAGGGTTGGGGTGGGGGAGGGGGGAATGGATACATGTATATATATAACTGAGTCCCTTCACTGTTTACCTGAAACTGTCACAACATTATTGATTGGCTATTCAGTTCAGTTCAGTCGCTCAGTCATGTCCAACTCTTTGTGACTCCATGGACTGCAGCACACCAGGCTTCCCTGTCCATCACCAACTCTCAGAGCTTACTCAGACTCATGTCCATTGAGTCGGTGGTGCCATCCAACCATCTCATCTTCTGTCGTCCCCTTCTCCTCCTGCCTTCAGTCTTTCCCAGCATCAGGGTCTTTTCCAGTGAGTCAGTTCTTTGCATCAAGTGGCCAAAGTATAGGAGTTTCAGCTTCAGCATTAGTCCTTCCAATGAATATTCAGGGTTGATTTCGTTAGAATTGACTGGTTTGGTCTCCTTGCAGTCCAAGGGACTCTCAGTCTTCTCCAACACCAAAGTTCAAAACCATCAATTCTTCAGTGCTCAGCTTTCTTTATAGTCCAACTCTCAAATCCATACATGACCAAGGGAAAAACCATAGCTTTGACTAGACGGACTTTGTTGGCAAAGTAACGTCTCTGCTTTTTAATGTGCTGTCTAGGTTGGTCATAGCTTTTCTTCCAAGGAGTAAGTGTCTTTTAATTTCATGGCTGCAGTCACCATCTGCAGTGATTTTGGAGCCCCCCAAAATTAAGTCTGTCACTGTTTCCATTGTCCCCATCTATTTGCCATGAATTGATGGGACCGGATGCCATGATCTTAGTTTTCTGAATGTTGAGTTTTAAGCCAACTTTCACTCTCCTCTTTCACTTTCATCAAGAGGCTATTTAGTTCTTCTTTGCTTTCCACCATAAGGGTGGTATCATCTGCATATTTAAGATTATTGATATTTCTCCCAGCAATCTTGATTCTAGCTTGTGCTTCATCCAGCCCAGCATTTCGCAGGATGTACTCTGCATATAAGTTAAATAAACAGAGCGACAGTATACAGCCTTGACATACTCCTTTCCTGATTTTGAACCAGTCTGTTGTTCCATGTCCAACTCTAACTGTTGCTTCTTGACATGCATACAGATTTCTCAGGAGTCAGGTCAGGTATTCCCATCTCTTTAAGAATATTCTCCGATTTGAGAAAGAAATTTCTCAAATTCTTAAGAATTTAAGATCGGCTGTACCCCAATGCAAAATTTTTTTGGTGTTTAAAAAATAAATTAAAAATGGCATTAAAGTGTAGTCACTCAGTCCTCTCTGATTCTTTGCGACACCATAGGCTAGCCCTGCCAGGCTCCTCTGTCCATGGGATTCTCCAGACAAGAATGCTGGGGTGGGTTGCCATTCCCTTCTCCAGGGGATAAAAATAAAATAATTTTTAAAATTTCTCTTTAACTTTTTAATCCTTTGTTTCCTAATTTATTTGAACATGAAACATTTTCTCTTGAGGAATAGATATTAACACATCATGAAACAGTGTTCATAGAAAACAGTTTGAGAAACATTTATAGTTGCTTCCTTTGTTCTCCACAGTGGCTGTCAGAGACATATACAACCTCACTTCAAGCCCTCAACTCTTTTTGTTTTCAAACCTAATCTCTATTTATTTCACTGAGATAATGGAGACTTACATTTAACATGTCCAAAACAAAATTCACTATCTTTTTATCATTTAACCTTCCTTTATAGGAATAATAATAGAATATAGTCCATAGGATAATTATTGAGGGTTGAATGAGATAATCGTAAAGCAAGTAGTAAAATTCTGGCCCATGAAAAGTATATAGTAGCAATTATTATTAAATGACAGTCTCTCCTGTTAAATTGCAAGCTCTTAAAGGCAAAAACCGTGTCCTCAAATAGCACCAGCTTTGACTTGAAATAGGTACACAACAAAGCTTTGTTGAGTTAAAATGGATAATAATAGTAATAATCTGTCGAATAAGTGGTTTGTGTAACCATCTGACTTAGCTTAATCATTGTGTTTTAACAGTAGGCAATATTAGGTGTTCATTTTTTCTCCCTAGGTGCACTGTGTTGTAATCACTCAAAGGATAACCAGATGTGCCGTGATGTTTGTGAACAGGTAAGCTTGCATGATAATTATTGAGGATATTATTTAGTGTAATTGTTTCAGAGAAATCCGTTGGACAGCACTTAAATGGTCAGTTGACATCAGCAGTAATGGAACAAGTTAACATGAGTCTGCGAACATGGTGGGGCACAGTATCTGAAGTGGAATTCCTACCCAAAATACATAACCTGAATCCTGACGAAACAATACGGCAAACCCAGATTGAGGGGTATTCCTCAAAACAACTGCCTGTACCCTTCAGAGATATCAGTGTTACAAAAACAAAGGTCAAGAAATGTCCCAGGAATTCCTAGGTGGTGCTAGTGGTAAAGAACCCGCCTGCTAATACAGGAGACACGAGACGGGTTTGATTCCTGGGTTGGGAAGATCCCCTGGAGTAGGAAAAGGCAGTGCACTCCAGTATTCTTGCCTGGAAAGTGCCATGGACGGAGGAGCCTGGCAGGCTGCAGTTCCTGAGGCCTCAAAGAACACACAAGAAACTTCCAGATTAAAGGAAACTAAAGAGATATGACAGCTAAGTGCAGTGTATAATTCTGTATTGGGTCCTGGAATTAAAAAAAAAAAAAGACTGCTATAGAGGATGTGATTGAGATAAATTGGTGAAATTTAAATATGAGCTATAATATTGTACCTACCAGTGCTGTGAACTGAATCTGATGATTGTATTATGGTTAGTTAGGATGGTGTCCTTATTCTTAGAAGATACATGCTGGAATTTAGGAATGAATGATCATGTCTGTAATGAATTCTAAATGTTTCATCAAAGTAATAAAAATAATGTGCATATGAGGAGAAAGTTAAAGCAAATGTTAATAATGGGTGAATTTAGATGAAGGCTTATGTGGTTGTTCATTGTACTCAGTTCAGTTCAGTTGCTCAGTCATGTCCAGCTCTTTGGGAGCCCATGAACTGCAGCACACCAGGCCTCCCTGTCCATCACCAACTCCCGGAGTTTACTCAAACTCGTGTCCATTGAGTCGGTGATGCCATCCAACGATCTCATCCTCTGTTGTCCCCTTCTCCTCCTGCCATCAGTCTTTCCCAGCATCAGGGTCTTTTCAGATGAGTCAGTTCTTTGCATCAGGTGGCCAAAGTATTGGAGTTTCAGCTTCAGCATCAGTCCTTCCAGTGAATATTCAGGACTGATTTCCCACCTTTGAAACTTTTCTGTAGTTCTGCTTGAACCTTTTTAAGGCAAGTTCCACTGAAACAATAGCTGTTCATAATGTCTTACCTTTTTTTCATCATCTTGATTGTGTAGTTGTAGCCTTACCAGTTGAGAATTAATGGCCTTAATCATCTTTTGAGGAGTTTTCAAGTAATAACCTGGATTTTGTTACTTCCTAAAAATGAGAGCACTACCTAACAGAGACTAAAAAGATTTTTCAAGATACTCTTAAGTATAGCAAGATGTCTTACCTAAATAGCTGCTAGAGAATTCATGTCAAAACACTATAGCAGATTAAGTTTTCTGCAAATTTACTGCCAGAACAATAGCTTTTTAAAAGCAAAAATGGCCTCTTGATGGTGTCACCATAAGAGAGCTTTTAAAGTAACTCTCCTACTTTTGGAAGCATTTCTTTCCTGACTTTTTGCCTTGTTTCCTCTTGTTTTTTCCACTAATGTTCCATAGGGTAAATTATTTTTTATGAGGTACTTGCAGCAGGCAAGGACTAATTTCTTAAAATCTAAAGTGTTTGAAATTCTATAATGTAGCAAAGTAAGTGAATACTATAGTCATCCTAATAAAAAAAATTCTTCCCTGACCAAATTACTTTATTTCTAGTTACGCAAATGCTGAACGTAGATAGCATTTATCTCCAGGTATGCACTAAACTCCAGATAGACTTACTTGCAGAGGAAGAGAGGTAAGAATTGGATTCACTTTCCCTGGTCAGATTCAACAATCAGGTAAGTCAGTCGCCCCAATCACCCGAGGAGTGAGAGGCTAGAATGCTAAAGCTGGCAGAGCTCACTGACAGTGAGAAGAATTGCCAGGAATAAGGAGTCTTTAATTCTTCAACCAGTAAGGAGTGAAGAAAGGGTATTCTACTGATATTTAGGTTTTAATTTGGAGTGAATACTAATGCACTTGATGGCTGTAGGAAGTTAGGAAGATGATAGTGGGGTAAGTTGCTGAATTGTCAGTGAAAACTACTGTGTGAAGGCAGTTGGAGATTTGAAATTAAAACTTTTAGAATTTGAATTTATATAAGAAGTCGTGACTGATGTTTTACAATAAAGCACATTTATGAAGGGAAATTGGGAAATATTCTAGACAACTGATAAACCTAGAGGATAAAAAAATTTACCTCTTCCATTTTTTTATTGAAAAAATGCCATAAAACTTTTTTGTCTTTGTCAAGTAGATATTTTCCTCAAAAAGTGAATCGCGACTAAAACATCTGTTGCAGCGAGCCCCAGATTATTGCCCTGAAACAATGGTAGGTATTGTTTGACTTAACTATGGAAGTTTTTGTCTAATGAAGCACTCTATTGAGTTACTTTTGATTTAGCAAATTTTTCAGTGTGATTGGGGTTTGTGGTCAAAGTAAAATATTAGATTTAACTGGATACTTTAAAAAGATCTTCATATGAATTGCTGGATGGAATATTGTCTTTCATCTTTTGTTGTTTATGATGTATGTATAAAAACAGTATTATATAAAAATATGTTCTAGTCTTTAAATTTCATAATAATAGTTTCTCTGAAATTGAGAATTTTACTTATTATTATTTTGACAATTTTATGAAAACCATAACTAAATCTTATATTTATTTTAAGTTTTAAAAAGTCAGATTTAGGGTAAGGGAAAATGTGTAATTTCTCATTACTTCTGTCTTCTCAGTATCTGGTGTACTAAAAATACATTGCATGCCTGTCTGAATCATGTAACTTAAAATGTCTCTAATGCACGGACCATCCCATGTTTGGGATGCTCATGGCCAAGCTAAGAAAGTCTGAACTGGCATTAGAAAGCCTGTTTAGATAAGGTAGGTTGGGTTAAATGGGAAAGTTGATGATCAAACAGTTCTGACTGACATATTTTACTTTAATCACTCAACGGGCACTTTTATCTCTGTGCTTAGAAACAGTTATTCCCGTAAACATCCTGAGTAACCATACTTGTCCTTGGTATCCCAGAGGGGAAGTTAAGAAAACAGCAAGCAGTATTTTTACATCTCATTTCTATTTTTTCTTCCCCAGATAGCTGGTTGATGCTTCTAGATCATTGATTGTATAGAGACAGACATAATCAAATTAGCTATACGTAATTTCTGTAGAAATTGTATTTTGAAACTGGTTTTCTACATAAAAGTCTTTTGGTGATTACAATTTTAGGTTGACATTTGGAGTTGTATGAATTCATCTTTGCCAGGTAAGCAATTGTGATTGTAAAATCTGTGTCATAGTCCTGTAACCTAATATATACCCTTGGATTTCTATCCTCTCCTTCTTGGAGGCATCCAAATTTTCAAATGTATAATTTATTCTCATTCACTCAGTCCTTTTTGGTACTCTTGTTTCTACTTCAACTGTTCTGTTGAAACTGGGCTTCGAAAGATCACCAAGATCTCTTGGTTCCTAGATCTTACGGCTTTTTCTCAGTACTTGTTCTTTTTGACTTCATGTGACAGTTGATATATTGACCACTACCTCCTTGTGACTTCACCTTGGCCTTGTGACTTTGTCTTCTCTTATCCCCACGCCCCCCCCCCACACACACACACCATCACCCCTGTAACTACCATGGCTATTCCTGTGTGTGGTCCTCTTCCCTTCTTTCTCCACACTCACCCTGGTAACCACATTCCTTCCCAGAACTGTTATCTAATCAGCTCTGAGAAGATAATTTTCAAATACAAGTTATTATTCATGACTTCTGGTCTTCTCTACTTGGATCTCTGCATCCAGGTAGCATGACTGAAAACCAAACTCATCTTATAATTGCTTTTTGTTATGAATGACAGTAGGCTGGAAACCCTCAAGTCATTATCTCTGAATGTTTTTTCTTTTTAGCTTCATTCACCCTCTGTAAAATCTTGTATCCATCCTTGCTATTCCTAGTTCAAGCCTTTATTATTACACTTTTGGGGTAGATTTTTGCAGTAACCTCATAACTCATGTTTCAATACACCATAGCTGTCTTCCCCACCCTCTTCAAAACAACTCCCTCAGGGGCTATCCACTTCAATCAGAATAAAGCCCAAACTCCCTGTTGGCATTCCTGATCTCCTAGGATGAGAGCTGGTTTTCCAGTCCTGGTTAAAGCCAGTGCCTTGAAAAAAGGGAGTATAGCTTACATTTCTCTGAATTCTAAAGGTTTTCACACTGTTGAAAGTTTTCATTTCAAACAAATTGAACTATTTCCCTCTTGGAATTGCTCCCGTCCTTGCTTGTTCTCCTAATTATCCCTCTACCTAATGTCTATAATTATATATGTGTGTGTGTTGTTCCTACCAAACTGTAATCTCCATAAAGGGATAAATCATATGTTTTTATCTATTCGTTAGCCCACAAAATACCTGATAAAGGGCTTTGTATACAGTAAGGGTTCAGTGAATGTAGTTGCTTGTTGAATAATGTAATATTTTCTAAGAGGTAAGAACTCCTTTTGTGGCTCAGATGGTAAAGAATCTGCCTGCAATATGGGAGACCCAGGTTTGATCTCTGGATTGGGAAGATCCCCTAGAGAAGGGAATGGCAACCCACTCCAGTATTCAAGCCTGGAGAATTCTATGGACAGAGGAGCCTGGAGGGCTTCAGCCCATGGAGTTGCAAAGAGTCAGACATAACTAAGCGACTAACACAAAAGGTACTGGATATGTGAAAATGAATTATGGTATAAAAGTTCACAGAGTTTATGACCTACATTGATTTAATATGTGCAATTCTGAGTAGCAAGCAGCAAAGATCAAGAGGAAACTATACTAGGCAGTGGGACTAGATGGGAGTCTGCTGCCCTTTAATACCATTTAAACATATAGGGATATAGAATCTTATGATATGCAGTATTCTTAGCCAGTTTTAACAGTTGGGATGGTTTATGATTATATTTTGAGAGCTTTGTCTGTCCATGGGCCATTTGTTTGCTTTTTTTTAGTGGAATGCTTCTGTGTTTTATATTAGGTCTTAGTTTCGTATAGAGAACTATGTTACCTATTGCCTTGAATCCCTGACATTTTTTTCAAATGGAAGTAATTTAATGTACATGTGAATTTGCAGATCTGTGTATTACATGGAAGCAGCATAAAGCATTTCTTAAAAGAGATAAGGAATTTACAGCATTCCTACAAGTAAATCTTTTCTTTTATCGTAATCATTACTTCTATCTCCTAATTTTATCTAGGAGTTATTCATTGACATTTATGATTGCAAAAAGGGATCTTAAAATTGCTTTAGAACTCTTTTTATAATTTTACCACCTTTTTGTATCACTGTAATTTGGTTGGAGAAATAGCTACTGTGCATAAATTGCATTAATATAGTCATTTTGCCCCACAATAAAGTGTACCTATCAAAATCAGTCATGGCTCACAGGAGATGTTCCTGTCTGTTCACTATCAGTTGTTAAACAGCATCGTGGGTTTTATGCTGTTCTAGGTATTTTGAATACAATAATACTCATGCCCTATTTTGTTTGCTTGCTTATTAAGTTATTAATAGGAGTCCTGCCTCTGTGAACCCACAGTTCAGAAGTGAAAAAAGTCATTGCTTTCCTTAACCTGTATGCCCTCTAGAGATTCTGTCCACCTTAGAGTGAGAATGAGCTAAAGAGAAGGTGAGCAGGGAGAAGAGAGAAAAAACAAAGGACCTGGTAATTAGGCTGTGAGGGACCCTGAGAAGACTGATAGCATTGAGAGTCAGGGTGGGAGGAGAGGCTTCGTACTTTTGAGACCCTGCTATCTAAGCTAGTTTTCTTACGGAAACTTGCTTTGACTTGAGTGGTATCCTTGAACCAGTTTGTTTTGTCACTTCTTATGACCAAAACATTTGAACATTTTGTTTTTAAGGTGTGTTTAAGAAGTCTGATGGCTGGGTTGGCTTAGGCTGCTGTGAACTGGCTATTACCTTGGAATGTCGACAGGCATGCAAGCAGGTAACACTTGGCAATGAGGCTCTTAAGCAGAGTGCAGTATAGTTTGAGTTTTAGCTGTGTCCTGGATCTTGCCTATTTCTGGAGAGGTGACCCATAGCAGCTGCAAATTTAGCGTTCCTTGCATAGACCATTTCCTTTTAGACATGCTGCTTTTTCAGTTACATCTGCTGCATGTAAGACGCTATCCTTCTCTTGTGCTTTAACTTCTCTCTGCCACACAAAGAAAAAATGTTATTGAAATCAAGGACTTGTGTACTCTGCCTGTGGTCATGCTTAATCAGTGCTAAACGACTCCAAATAGTGGTATAAATTTCAGGCATGCTTGGATGAAAGCAGTTGACACAGTTGGCTTAATTTGCTTTTATCTTCCCTCTGTCTTTCATCATGGATTTACTCTGACTGTGTTCTTTATTCCTTCTCTGCTCCTCAGGTGAGCATGACTCCTACAGTGAATTATGACTTCTCTCTGATTTGATGTATCTCAGGTCTGAATCAAGTTAGACCCCTGAACTCTTCCTCACTATATGCTCATAGTGATTTGTCAGAGTGCTGTGGTAAAACTGGTCTCCAGGCTCCTCTTACTCCAAGTGGTGGGAGCACTCTTAACTGGGAAACTTAAGTGGCCCTGAAACTGCAGCTGCAAAGCCTTGTCTTATTTTCTTCCTCTAGTGACTGGTCTTTGAACAGAAGTATATGAGACACCTTCACTTTCATACAGACCTCTGAACCACACTCTTTGGGCAGCACACAGCCTAACTATCTGCTGTTCTCCTGCAGGCATTGAGGTGAAACTGAGTTGTAGAGGATTTGAACTGTAGTGTATCTCATGAGACACAGAATAGTTGTCAGTCCATTCTGCTTCTCGCTTTCCCTGTCCTCGTCAGCTGATCTATCAAGAATTGCGTGAGCCTAGGTAATAGAAGAGGAGGAAATAGAAAAAGGAACCAGAGCCCATGGCTCTGGGACTGTATTTCTAAGTGGGGACTGTATTCAGGTGGAAGAATAGCCACCCCTCAGCAAATGTGTTTTGGCTTGTTTTTTATGGAAAGTATATACTTTAGTAAATCATGTTGTTTCTCTATGTGTCCGTTTCCTCATCTGTAGAAGGGTTAATTTCTTCTTCATAAACTTGTTAAGAAAATTACATAAAAATAACTTTTATTAATTAATTGCCTGGCATTGCCTTTCCCTCTTTAGTTGTCTCCTTTGTTAGGTATGGATTTTTTCTGAGGATATGGGTTCATATGGGAACTTAGAATATGAAGGGTTAAAGAAAAAGCAAACTATAAATGCCCTGGCAGAACTTCATAAGAAAAGTTACTGCAGCAGAGCTTCCCAAGAAAATTTGTTACAGAATGGAATTTAGACTTTTTTTAAAAAGTCCTCTGATTTACATTTCCTTCAAACTTATCTAGTTTCTGAAATAACAAAAGGACTGTGTCATTATGTGACATTAAAGCCATAGGAGAATGAAATTCTAGCATATCTGGAGCTAATGCTTGTTTAAAAAATTATGAGATTTGTTTGGATAATATTTGAGCATGAGGTTTTCCCTGATGAAGTAAAGACTGCTGTGCCAACAATTACATATACTTATGTTTGTATTCTTTTTGGTTTCATACTGAAGAGCATGTGTAATAAATTAATTGAGAAATTTGTTATCTTTTAGGCATCATCAAAAAATGATATTTCCAGAGTTTGCAGAAAAGAATATGAGGTATGCATTTTAACAAATTTGGATAAATGAATCAGATGTTATCAGAATTGGTAGAATCAAATTTTAAAAATGAATTCATTGTTAAATAAATTACCTTTTACTTTATAGAAAAGATAGTCTTGAGAAAAATGTCATTTACTTTGTTTAGAAATGTTATGACTTTAACTTGTTGCAGTTAAGCATTAATCTGAAAGAAATGCCTAAATCACACACACAGAAGCTTTAACCTATGTTTTCATAATACAGCTACTGGTTGTATCCTAGGTTGTAAAATTTTCTTAGGTTCCATATCTTCTTTTGCCCCTTTTCCTATACCTTGATTCATCCAGGTATCCACCTTTATGAACTACTTCTAATTGGAAGAAACAATCACATTGCTAGCGTGAGTAACTTCATACTTTCCTAGCATTGTACATTGGAGGGGAGAGGTACATACTAAATTTCAAAGGCTGTATTAAATCTCGAGGGACTCTTCCTAGCAGTAGTGTTTCAAGCACTGCAGTACTTATTGATAGATTGGGCGGGGCATGGGGATACAGGTTGAGGAGGGGCAGAGGTATAGGCAGTATTTCACATCATGTAAGTATGTACAAAAGATTGTCCCTGATGTGAAATAAAAGCTCCTCACTGATACTAAAATTTGGTCAGTTTCTAGAACTTCATTGTTAAATGTGACAATATGTTTTTTCATAGTACAAAGCTGTATAATTAAGCATACAAGTCCACATTAGTCATCATTTTTATATATAAACATTGGGATTCCTATTGCTTTTAATAGTCTGTATTCTCTTGGAGAAGAAAAATAGAACAACCTCTTCACTGGTTCTAGATTATGGTTCTGATTTTTTTTTTCTCAAAGCCTATAAATAATCTCTCAATATTTTTTAATCAAAAAAAAGTCTTATTTATCTTTTGTTCCTTTATACTATTGCTAAGTTTTATCTGTTTCTCTGAAGATGAATTTCCAAATTAACTGCAGTTCTTGTCTGTTCTTATTGAAAAGAGCCTTTCTACAAAGAAGTAAAAGGTCTTTTTTTCTTTGCTCTCTACCACTGAAGTAACTGCTTTAGTTTCTCTTGAACAAAGTGACTAACTGCGACGATTCCTTCTTTTCTCCCACATGATGTCCATGACACTGACACTGTCCACCTCCTGTAGCTTGTCCTCCACTATTTTAGTGTGCTTCCTTCTCTTGTCTGGATTTCTGCATTGACCTAGGAAGTCTGCCAGTATGTGTTGATGAAGGACGGGACAGGAAAGGTAAGAGAGATAATCACTGTCCTATGAGAGAACTACTAAGAGTAGTTTCTCTTTTTCAGTCTCTCCTCCCTTATTTGGCCTTATTAAGCAACTATTAATATCTTCCAAAAATGTACATGTCAAGATGGTTCTTTCACATATATATAAAAATAAAATATATATGTAATATATATGTGTAAAGTATATATATGTTATATATATATATTATGTTTACATATGTAAAAAACTGACTGTACCCATTATCAAGATAATTTGAGATTCAATTTGATATTTTGTATGTTATTTAGAAATAAAAAGAGAGGGAGAGGCAAGAGCACTTAAACATGGAAAGAAGGTTCTGCATTATAAACCCCAAATAACAGTCACTCTCATTAGATTGATAAACTCTAGTGTAGACATAATGGCTATTTGTTATAAAGTGAAGTGGGTAACTTTGGTGTAGTGAAACCTATTTTAACTGGATCAGTTGTTTATCAATATGAGAATAGTTTATAAAACATAAAACTAGTTTTTTAGTACCTTTTCCTTAACACTGGAGTGGCCCCTGGAAGTGAACTTCCCCCAAATATGTAAGCTATTACTTTAGGTTTACAATTTTAGGAGTTAACATTTACTCTAAAGGATGAAGTTGCATAATTTGACTAGTGAGTCAGAGAATGAATGGTCATTTTCAATGGAGCTAATGTTTATCTTTACTGATAAACTGCTGCAGAATCCCCTTTGAGGAGATTTCCTGAGAAATTTATTTAAATGAATAAAGTTTAAAATTTTAATGCCATTTAAGGTTACTTTGTTCCAGCTAAGCTAAGATAAACTAGTTAAATGTAAGGCATTTTCATATATGATTTTGCAACATCTGGTTTCTTTTTTACACAAGTCAACAAATATTTATTGAATAGTGAGAGGCAATTTTATTATATTAGAAAGCAAACTTTTGGGAATTCCCTGGCCATCCAGTGAATAGGACTCCGTGCTTCCCCTGCAGGGAGCATGGGTTTCATCCCTGGTTGGGGAACTAAGATCCCACATAGCCACATGGCTTGGCCAAAAATAAATAAAAGTATATGAAAACTTTGGATCAGATCTAGGTTAGAATTATGGTTAAGCTACATATAGCTCAACTTCAAATACTAAAGAATTATATCTAATTGAGTCAAGATAATTAAAATATGTACTGAACACACAAGGACTCAAGGAAATGAGAAAGCAAACTGAGCATGCTGGGATTTATCAGCAGAAACTGCAAAAAGAGAGGCCTGAAAGGATTTATATAATTTGGGTTAGGAGACTGTATTGAAAGCATGTTAGCAAACGTGCACATGGCTTGTACAGGGGATTAAAAAGAAGATAGGCATATTTAGGGCTGAGAATCTGCTTGGATAGGTAAAGTGGGACCAGATCTTGGAAAAATTATATTTTGGGGGCTCAGTCATTATTAAGTAGAAGGAGATAATAAAGATTCTGTGATAAGAGATCAGCATAACAAATAAGTCCAATATTTTAAAAAGCTTTAAGTCGTAGATATGTGCAAGCTAAGTTTTAGATCCCCCAAATTTCTCTAACTTAGCTAAAAACAAATATGGCCCACAACTAGGATGATAGCAATAGAGTCAAATATTTGGGACTAAATCAAAGGTTTGAAGGTAAGAGTCCATCATTCAGGATTTGTTATGATGAACTGAGTATAGGAGATGATGTTCAGGGAAGTATAAAAAACAATTAATGAATTGGAAGATAGGACTAAAGAAGCTATATGAAAAAGCAGCACAGTGGGATAGGCTGAAAGAGACGTAAGAGACATAGAGGATATGAGTGTTCTAATTGGAATACTAGAGGAAGGAGAAAAAACACAGGCCCAAGAAGGATCTGGCAGGATTTTTTTTTTTTATATCCATACATTGCAGACATACTTCATAGCCAAAGATCTTAAAAACAGTCAGAAAAAAAAAAGACATTGTCTTCAAAGGAGTTCAACAGCTGACTTTTCAGAGCAACAGAGGAAGCCAGGGACAGTAGAATGATACCTAAAATGTTCTGAGAGAAAATAACTATCATATCCAGCAAAAATATTTTTCAAGAAAGAAGGCAAAATTAAGGTGTTTCTAGACAACAAAGACGAAGAATTGCTGTTACTGGACCGTTTCTAAAAGTCCTTCTCTAAAGGAAGTTCTAAAATATCTATTAATTATTTGAGATGCAAAGGAAAATGAGAACAATAAAAATACAAAGGGACTAAATTAAAACACATAAGTTATATGAAAACAATAGTAATATTGAGTTTTTGAAAAAGAGAAAATACACAGCAAAGATAGCATGGGAAGGGATTTTAAAGAAATAGAAGTATATGGAGTGTTAGGTCTTTTTTAAATATAAAAATTACATATCTCAGAGGTTAAGTTGGACTTCCCAGGTGGCTCAGTGGTAAAGAATCTGCCAGCAATGCAAGAGATGTGGGTTCGATCCCTGAGTCGGAAAGATTCCCTGGAGAAAGAAATGGCAACCCATTCCAGTATTCTTGCCTGGGAAATTCCATGGACAGAGGAGCCTGGTAGACTGCAGTCCATAGGGTCTCAAAGAGTTGGACACGGCTTAGTGACTGAGCATTCACACACACAGAGGTAGTTAGGAATACCAGACTAAAAATGAGAGATCATGCCCAAAGTCAACCACAAAGCAACTCTTGAATCTCAAGAGTGAAGGAAAGCTCTGTGAAAGAGGAAGTGTCGAAAAAAGTGAGAGCTGATTTTGAAAACTGCATTTTTAGGGAATGGAAAGAGGAGGAGCCATATACTGATCTGACATTTCAGTAGGAGGATCCTTTCTATGTTCATTGAAAATAGTGGATTAAGATATTTCCAAGAAAAAGAGAAATTCTTATTACTGTAAGTGTTCAAGCAAAGATTTACTGGATAAACACACTGTGGAGATTTCTGCAATGGGACAGGAGACTTGTCTCTGCAGTTCTTTTATTTTGAGTAATACCTGAGAAAGAATACTTCCTTCAGTATTTGAGAGTACTTCTTTCAGAATCACACCCATTTGGTTAAGAGTTGCCAGGATCAACCAGTAGCTTGATAACTCTGTCATGGACATGTTCAAGTGTCACAGGCATGCTCAGTTCTAGGTTCACCATATCTTTTCACAAACTTGGTCTTAACCCACCTAGAAGTATTGATCAGGCCATGACTATTCATGTGTGATGTTAGACCAGGGATGACATTTAAAATATTCAACAACTAGAATGAAAGCACTAATAATCAGAATAGATGCTGGATATAAAGTAGAGCCATACAAGTTTAGCCACACTAGGGCAAATTGGCTGATTAGAACTAAAGTAAAAACATAGTCATATTTTCCAGGAGGTGTGAAACTTTATGCATAGTCTTTGTCTACAGGCTAGCTGAAAACATTTTCACCAAGATGGTGGTTAAAAACAAAAACTGGTTGTTGGTAGTTATTTTCTTAAATGTCAGATTAAACATCAAGATGATGTGAGGCTGATATATTTCCAGAGACTTGGCAATGTCTCTAACATGATGAGACAAATTTTAGTTTTAGGTTCTTAAACCTGTGTCATGCCTTTATGTCAGACCTTACCTGCCATTCTCTTAACATAATGGCCATAAATCTATATACCTTTCCATTTTCTGCATGAACCACTGAAATACAGTGTTGCAAATTTATCATCAGACTTTTATGTTTTTACTTGTTTATTCCTTCTTTCACAGATCCTTCTCTATGCTTTTCTTTATATTCTTTTCAGAAATACAATTTTCAATTCTCTATTTTCTTCCTAGCTTCCTTCACTCATTATTTGATGTTATTTCATTAAGAAAGGTAAGAAACTATAAAGGAAAGCCAGAAGAAGATATTTTTGTGAGGATTTTTTTTTAAGTTAAGCCATTTAAAGTTTTAAACTAAATTGTTGCTAAAGAAAACTAAAATAATGCTATGTCCTGGGACTCTGGTTCTGTGGGAATACTGAGGTAAATTTAAGACTCTGAGGATGTTAAAAAGAGGCTCTAAAAACCACAAGAACAAAGATGGTCAGCCTTGTGAGTTCCAAGCTCAGTTCTGTCAACAATGTCCTATGAACACACAGCTAAATGCATAAGAGAAGAGTGCAGGTATGTGTTAAATTTCATTTTATTTGTTTTAGTATTCACATGTTCAGAATTCAAAACAGTATACAATAAAGTCTCTTTCTTACCTCTTATACCACAGCCACCCAGTTCTTAAAGTCACCAGAGACACTTTATGCACATGAAAGTAAATATGTACACGTAGTTCTTTTCCACCCTTCTGTAGACAAATGGTAGCTTACCACACACTTCATGGTACCCCTGGATGCCACTGTTTGGTGCATATTTATGTATATCTGTATGGTATATAGTGTATCATCAGGAAATGTCACAATAAATATTCTGCTTTAAATATTTCTATTTTAATTTTATTTTGTTCCTTTTCTCTCAAATTAACTTTGATTCTAGATTTACTACCAGAAGCATAAAGGAAAAGGGATGAAAAAATAGCTCCCAAAATTTAGAGCTGGGAGGGCAGGGACCAGCAGTATTCTCTGGACAGCTCGAGGCCTTCTGTGCCTCGGTGTGATTGGATCTGTGCTGCAGTAGTTCCAAGAATACAGTAGGCCTTCTTGAATGGCAGATGACAGCCTAGGCTGTGGACAGTTGACTTTGGGGAATTTTAACAATAAGAGTCATGTGATTACTTTGCCTCAGCAGAGCCTTCAGCACCTAAATGTAAAGCTTTTTTTAGTTAGTACCAAGGAAACTCCGAGGATTGTCAGAATATAATAAATAGAAGATGGTGGATGGGAGGCTTTGTAATGGTAAAATGCTCTACAGGTATGCTGTATGGGACTAGATTTGAGCCGTTACCTGCAGCTGATGAGCTCCAAAAAGAGCGAAACCTATTAGGTCCTGCAGTACTGGCTTAAGACAGTATAAAATCTTGATTATTCTCCATTTGTATGCTCTTTGGTTTTGTCATATTTTGTATTGTGGAAGGGAATAGCTCCCATTTAGTCTGTTGAGCTTATATATTTCCTCTTTAGTCCATTCTTCTCAGAAGTGAACTGAATGAGACAATCCCCAAAGGGAAATCTGCTCATGTCTGATTAGATTATGACCCCATCTAATCCAAATGGCCAGGTTTTTCTATCTAGGCAACCTCATCTACTGCTGTAAAAGTGCTGCACTCAATATCCCAGCAAATTTGGAAAACTCAGCAATGGCCACAGGACTGGAAAAATCAGTTTTCATTCCTATCCCAAAGAAAGGCAATGCCAAAGAATGCTCAAACTACTGCACAGTTGCACTCATCTCACACGCTAGTAAAGTAATGCTCAAAATTCTCCAAGCCAGGCTTCAGCAGTATGTGACCCATGGACTTCCAGGTGTTCAAGCTGGATTTAGAAAAGGCAGAGGAACCAGAGATCAAGTTGCCAACATCTGCTGTATTATCGAAAGAGCAAGAGAGTTCCAGAAAAACATCGACTTCTGCTTTCTTGACTATGCCAAAGCCTTTGACTGTGTGGATCACAATAAACTGTGGAAAATTCTGAAAGAGATGGGAATACCAGACCACCTTACCTGCCTCTTGAGAAATCTATATGCAGGTCAGGAAGCAACAAATTAGAACTGGACATGGAAAAACAGATTGGTTCCAGATCGGGAAAGGAGTATGTCAAGGTTGTATACTGTCACCCTCCTTATTTAACTTATATGCAGAGTACATCACAAGAAACCCTGGGCCGGATGAAGCACAAGCTGGAATCAGCATTGCCGGGAGAAATATCAATAACCTCAGATATGCAGATGACACCACCCTTATGGCAAAAAGCGAAGAACTAAAGAGCCTCTTGAAAGTGAAAGAGGAAAGTGAAAAAACTGGCTTAAAACTCAACATTCAGAAAACGAAGATCATGGCGTCTGGTCCCATCACTTCATGGGAGATAGATGGGGAAACAGTGGGAACAGTGCGAACTTTATTTTTTGGGGCTCCAAAATCACTGCAGATGGTGACTGCAGCCATGAAATTAAAAGACACTCCTTGGGAGAAAAGTTATGACCAACCTACACAACGTATTAAAAAGCAGAGACATTACTTTGCCAACAAAGGTCCGTCTAGTCAAGGCTATGGTTTTTCCAGTAGTCATGTATGGATTTGAGAGTTGGACTATAAAGAAAGCTGAGTGCTGAAGAATTGATCCTTTTGAACTGTGGTATTGGAGAAGACTCTTGAGAGTCCTTTGGACTGCAAGGAGATCCAACCAGTCCATCCTAAAGGAAATCAGTCCTGAATATTCCTTGGAAGCACTAATGTTGAAGCTGAAACTCCAATATTTTGGCCACCTGATGTGAAGAACTGACTCATTGGAAAATAACCTGATGCTGGGAAAGATTGAAAGCAGGAGGCAAAGGGATGACAGAGGATGAGATGGTTGGATGGAATCACCAATTCAGTGGACATGAGTTTGAGTAAACTCCGGGAGTTGGTGATGGAACAGGGAGGCCCGGTGTGCTGCAGTCCATGGTGTTGCGAAGAGTTGGACACAACTGAGCAACTGAACTGAACTGAATCTCATCTACCTTGATTGCTTTGATTGCCCCAATAAATCAGCCAAACTAATTTATCTTCCCTACCTCTCCTTCCCTCCACCCTACTGCTACACAACACCACACATACACTCATCCCCAGACAAAAACTTAACCATCTTTCTTATATTCCTCACTTGGTTGTTCAAGTACAGTCCTCCCAGATACACGAACTAAAAACCGAAGAGGTATTGTCTACTATTTCTTCTTTCTCACCACTTCCCACAAAAACAACAACTAGCCATAAAACAGTAGAGATTTGCCTGTGGAATATGTCTTAAATGGGCCTCCTTTCCAGACCCTCAGTTATAGCCTGTTTTAGGCCTTTATACCACTTTGGGGAGCTACTACAATAGCTGCCCAGGTAGCTTCCCTGTCTCTACTTTCTCCTCTTTTTTTTTTTTACTATCTCCATTTCTTCTAGGGTGACCTGTTTAAATACCAGATATGGTCATATCACTCCCTTCCTTGAAATTCTTCAGTGGCTCACCCATAAGATACAGTTCATGTTCCTCAACCTGGTGTACTTAAGCTTTTCTTGGTCCTAACTCTTCCCTCCTTGACAGTTCTGCAGGTTACTGCTTATACTTCCCAGATTGGCTGTGTGTTTTCTTAGTTAGTTGTGGTTGTACCACCCATTGTCCTGGAATTCCTGCTCCCTGAATCCATCTTATCGTTCCTGTCCATTAGTAGGCTAGAGCGAACTCCTACCTGCTAGGGAGAACTGGTCAGTTGTTAAATACTCAGGAATTTTGCAAGCCAGTTTTTAACTTGAAAAGCAGCCATGTTGGGGGTATTTATGCCACACGTATCAGCAAATATTACAAATCAGAACTCCCTTTTACCCGCACACCTGTGAAATCCCACCCCACCACAGAATGCCAAAACCCCTATCCAAATTCTGGCTTAGATGGTACCTCTTTAAAATCTTGTCTACTCAGCCCTCTTCCCTCCACACTCAAAAATATTAGTTGCTATTTATAAACACTTTCGGAGAAGGCAATGGCAACCCACTCCAGTACTCTTGCCTGGCAAATCCCATGGATGGAGGAGCCTGGTAGGCTGCAGTCCATGGGGTCGCTAGGAGTCAGACACAACTGAGCGACTTCACTTTTACTTTTCACTTTCATGCATTGGAGAAGGAAGTGGCAACCCACTCCAGTGTTCTTGCCTGGAGAATCCCAGGGACGGAGGAGTCTGGTGAGCTGCTGTCTGTGTGGTCGCACAGGGTCGGACAGGACTGAAGCGACTTAGCAGCAGCAGCATAAACACTTTGCATACTTTAGTGTAGCATTTTGTCACCTTATAGTGTAGCTCTTTGTTTGCGTGTCACTTTTTTAATGCTAATCGCTTGAGTTCCTATGGGCAGAGTCCATGTCTCACTTTTCTTTGCATCTGTCATTCATTCATTCCTTCAATGTTCATTGAGTTAATACATTTCATATGTACCAGGCACTGTTCTCAGAGTGCAAAGATGGAAGGATCATTGTACTCTGAGAACAGTAAGAAGTCCATAGCTTAGTCCATGGGAGGAGGGAAATTCAAATAGTCCATTATAATACAAATCCAAGTACATTGCTAGAAGTCTGTATAAGACACCTTGAAGCCTGGAGGAAAAAAATCCTGCCCAGGGTAATGAGGAAGTCTTCACAGAGCAGGTAAGACTTAAAGGATGAACAGAAATTTGTTGCCTGTAAATAGGTTCTACAGTTAGTACTTTTATAGATAGAATTTTTAATAGAAAATTTTCCCACTCTGGACAGTACACAAGGTTCTTTGTTTCAGAGTAAATAGCAGTTTTATGTGAAAACCCTGTGTAAATGTCTATGAATTAGTCATTCTTTGAATGAGCAGAGAAAGCACTGAATACTGTATCTGTAATCACAGTCATGTTGTGTAGCAAGCCATCCCTAAACCCCATAGCCTAGAACCATAACAATTTATTATTTCTCATGCATTTAGGCAGTTCTGATTTGAGCAAGCTGGGCCCACTTATGCTTCTGCCGTCACCTGGCAAATCAGCCAGGGCCTGGCTGATTTAGGATGCTCTTGGCTAAGTCAGCTCAGCTCCCTTCCACGAATCTCTCCCAGCGCTCTCACAGCCTGGCTCAGACAAGTTCCCATGGTGGTGGCCCAAGCCCAAGAGAGGAAGTGAAACCTGCAAGTATTGATATATGTGCAGGCCTCTACTTTCCTCTTGGAGAAGTCAATGGCACCCCACTCCAGCACTCTTGCCTGGAAAATCCCATGGATGGAGGAGCCTGGTAGGCTGCAGTCCATGGGGTCGCTAAGAGTCCGGCACGACTGAGTGACTTCACTTTCACGCATTGGAGAAGGAAGTGGCAACCCACTCCAGTGTTCTTGCCTGGAGAATCCCAGGAATGGGGGAGCCTGGTGGGCTGCCGTCTATGGGGTCGCACAGAGTCTGACACGACTGAAGTGACTTAGCAGCTACTTTCCTCACACTTACTGCTGTCCCCTTAACTAAAGCAAATCACATGATTAAGTCCAGAGTTAGTGTGAGAGAAAAAGACACAGAGAAGTGTGACAAATTGAAAGCGTTGCTGCAGTCAGTCTGCCACAGACACATACTCTATGTAAGCTCTCTTCTAGACCTTGTGTTACTCTGCAGGTGTTATAGTACTTGCCAGTGAATTTGCTTACTCTGTGGTAATCATGAACAAACTTCTCTGAGCAGTCTAGACCCGTTAATCTTAGTTTAGGGTCTCATTTTTTCCCCACTATTGAAATGACATTATTTGAAATGCTGAAGAAATTGAAGAATCACTTGTTTAGTGATGTCCATGTCGCATTAAGGGGCTTTCCTGGTGGCTCAGCAGTAAAGAATCCACCTGCCAATGCAGGAGAGACAGGTCCAATCCCTGGGTCAGCAAGATCCCCTGTCGGGGGAAATGGCAACCCACTCCAGTATTCTTGCCTGGGAAATCCCATGGACAGAGGAGCGTGATGGGTTACAGTCCATAAGGTCACAAAAGCGTCAGCCATGACTTAGTGACTAAACAGCAGCAATGTCACATTAAACTCCTTTACATGTTCTAGTCACTTAGATTTTTTTTTCACTAAAAAGCCATGGTGTCCACAGCAAGGAGAAAACATCTTGTAGAGGTTTAAAAAAACATGTTTTTAAAGTTCCATTGTTGGGGAATTCCCTGCGATCTGGTGGTCAGGACTCAGTGCTTTCACTGCTGTGGCCCAGGTTCAATCCCTGGTCAGGGAACTAAGATCCCGCAAGCTGTGTGGTGCGACCCAAAAAAAAGGTCAATTATTTAATCTCTGATTTAACATTTAATAAGCTAGATTTTTCATGCAAAACTTCAAACTGGGAGAAATCTCAGTCCATCTGTGCAAAGCAAACTGATATTATTTATTGAGGCCTTAGGAACAAAACAGCCCCTTTTACTTTTAACTAGTAGCCTTGGGAATAGGAAACATTAACATCTCATAGAATGTGTTCTTTTGGGTCTTTCTCCAGAAGTGACTAAAATATCCAAGATTCAAACTTGATTTTGTTTGTTTTTAATAAGATTCATACGATCCTTGTTTGTTTTTTTTTTTATCATCATCATTGGTGAGAATGGGGAAGGGAGCTGGGGGGACCAGTTATAGTAGAAGGGCAGTGGGACAGAGACAGGATTGAGACAAGTGGACAAATGGAGAAATGTTAGAAGGGGTCACTGAAGTGGAAAAGCAGGTTACCAGGTCAAAAATAAATCTACAGAGCTAACTTATGAACAAGAAGCTGAAGCTGCAGAATGTGCCTCCTACTTGGACCCCAAAAGGAAGGTTGATGTGACATGAAAGATCACATAGGGTTCTTGTTGATTTCACTCTGTATCTTAGTTTTTCTGCTAGGTTTGCCCACAGGTTACCTGCTCCCAGTACTAGGTGGAAGGGCTTATTGCAGTTCTCAAAAACCATTGAAGTCAGGGCAGGGAACTAGTTAATGAAAGCAGCTGCCTGAAGAAAGACTTCATGTTCAAAAATTTTTAAAGGATATAATAACCAAGAAGATTATTTTTTTCACAATTTAAGATGTTGATTTTAAAAACAGAGACTGTTAAAATAGATCACTCTATGGACATAAATTCAGCTTTGCATTGGCTACTTTCAAAATAATCCAAAGTCTTCTCACAGGATAGTGTCATAGGAGAGCACAAGCGGAGCACTCTGGGTTCTAGCCCCAGCTCTGCCCTTTGCTTACTGTATATATCTGTCTCTCCAGCTATACCATGAAGGCTTTGGGACTTGAGGATCTTTCGGGACACTGTCAACTTCCACATGCTGGCTTGTTCTTTGGGTCTCTGAGGTTGTGGTAGGTTCTCACCTCAGTTACCCTTTAATTTTGATCTCTTCTAGTGTAAAATGAGTGGGGTGGGGGGGGTGTTTATATGGGTATAGTATTTGTGGCAGGAGGTCAACAGAGACTCCATATAAACTGAAGTATAAACCCTCAGTTACTGCCTGCTTTTGCCACTAGATGGCGATCAGATATTTGATCCGATCACCAGACTTAAGACTTGACTTTAGCCAAGACCTCCAAGATTGACCGTTTAAAGAAATGAAGAAACTGTAAGCCAGTGCTGCAACTCATGTGTGTCCTAAGCCCTGTCAAACTAACCAGCAGTAGTTTAAGCAGTGAAGGGCTTCCCTGGTAGCTCAGCGGTAAAGAATCCACCTGCTACTGTTGGAGACTGGGATTCAATCCCTGGGTCAGGTAGATCCCCTGGAGAAGGAAAAGCAACCCACTTCAGTATTCTAGCCTGGGAAATCTCATGGACAAAGAAGCCTGGCAGGCTACAGTCCATGGGGTTGCAAAGAGTCAGACATGACTTAGCAACTGAACAACAATAAGCAGTAGAAATGTAGAGTTACTGGAACTCCTCTGGCAGTCCAGTGGTTAAGACTCTATGCTTACAATGCAGGAAACACAGATATGATCCCGGACCAAGGAACTAAGATCCCACGTGCTGTGTGCCCCCCGCCAAAGAAAAAGTTACCTATAGTTTATACTTTAGGTGTAGTTACATGCGGTTAAGAATCTTATCAAAGAGAAGGATATGATAAAATCATGATGTATATAAAGTAAGCAACAGAGAATTGATGAATTTATCAAATACCAGTATACTTGAATGAAGGACCATTCTTTTATTTTCTAAGTTTTTAATTTTATATTTTTATGGAAGTATAGTTGAATTACAGTGTTGTGTTACTGCTATACAGCAAAAGTGACTCAGTTATACATGTATATACATTCTTTTTCCCATTATGGCTTATCACTGAATATTGAATATAGTTTCCGTGTGCTATACAGTAGGACCTTGTTTATCAGTTCTGTATATACCAGTTTGCATCTGCTAATCTCAAACTCCCAATCCAGCCCTATCCCACACTCTCCCTCTTGGCAGCCACCAGTCTATTCTCTGCAGATTCTTTGAAACCTTAAAATTGATAAAGAAAGATGTAAATATGTTATTAACACTAGAGGTGCTGCCTTGCAGAAATATGAAAGTTCATATTTCTTTAGTTCAGTAAGTTAGAGTAACTGTATGCATGAAGGGTCTTTCAGTGAACATTAAGAGAAATGAGAAATGCTTAGGGAATATCTCTGAGCTCTGGATGTGACATCAAGAGAGACATCTGAGTCCTTCTATGTCAGGGGTTAGCAAACTTTGTGAAGAGTCAGATAGCAAATATTTTAGGCTTATAGACCGTTGTAGGCTTACTGTCCATTCAACTCTGCCATTATTGTGTGAGGTAGCCATATATAATATGTAAATGAGTGTGGCTGTGTTCTAATAAAATTATTTACAAAAACAGGCAGTGATCAAGATTTGACCCATGTGCCATAGTTTGCTGACCCATTTGTGGGTGAAAGCTAGGGTTCATAAGTATTTCTCCTTTCTAGACTTCAGTCGTTGGCGTCTGTCAAATAAGGAATTGGATTAGATGATTAGTGTCTCTCGCTGAAGCTAAATGATCCACAAGAGTGACCCAGAGTGGTATTTCTTTTAAGATCGAGGTTTTTAAAAATCAAGCTTGAACAAGTTTGTAAGTTTCTAGAGCAGGATTTCTCAACCTTCACACAGTTGACATCTGGGGCTGGATAGTCCTTTATTGTAGGGGGGCTGTCCTGCACATTGTCGGATGTTTCCCAGCACCTCTAGACTCCTCTACCTGCTAGATGTCAGTTCAGTAGTGCACCCCAACTCCATGAGTTATGACAACCAAAAATGTCTCTAGACATTGTCAGATGTTCCCTGGGAAACACAATCACCTACACTTCAGAACTACAGCTCTAGAGAATTTAAGAATAACTGGAAGAAGAACAAAAATGGAAATCAGGCTGTGCAACCTGCGTGCAATCAGGGTGGCCACCAAGATAATAACCATACTTCCTTAGGAACAAGACCAAAAAAGCTAAAACCTAGAGGAACAACCGGCATATTAGAAGGAGAAAGACAATGAGAATTTTATTGACCCAATCAAGAGGGGCTGGAAAGTTTGTAACAGATGACTTTTTAATATTGATTTAGGTCATTTTATTGAAGGTGTTCCTAAAACCATTGAACCAAAATAGAGAGCTACCTATAATAGGTAGCTGAAAAATTAAACTAAAACACAGAAACATGGATGAAGAGAAATATAAAAAAGACCACTACTAAAGAATACCAAGAATACTTACTTTTCACTATTTTATATTGTTTGATGAGGCCTCTAGCCGAAAGAAGTCATACTGAGTGAATTTATTGACCCTTATCTATGGGTCCTAGTATTTTGTTTTGCTTTGGATAAGTCAAAGTGTGGTTTATTCCTATAGTAGAATATTATTTAGTAGAGAAAATGCATCACAGCTTCATACAACTGCATAGATGGGTCCTTGAAGCTAAGTTTTAAATGTCAGTAAAGCTAATCCTTTAATAAGTCCAGATCATATAGCCAGCTTGGAAGTTAGTTACAATTAAAAGCCAAAATCATCTGTATTCATTAATAAGGGTGCCCTTGATTTCTATCTGCCTTCTATTTATACCCATATGCTTTCAAACTGTGGTGCTGGAAAAGACTCTTGGACAGCAAAGAGATCAAACTAGTCCATCCTAAAGAAGATCAACCCTGAATATTCATTGGGAGGACTGATACAGAATCTCCAATACTTGGGCCACCTGATGCAAAGAGCCAAATCATTGGAAAAGACCCTGATTCTAGGAAGGATTGAAGGCAGGAGAAGGGGCAACAGAGGATGAGATGGTTGAATGGCATCACCAACTCAGTTCACGTGAATCTGAGCAAACTTCAGGAGATAGAGAATGACAGGGAATCCTGGCATGCTACAGTACATGGGATCACAAAGAGTCAAGACACAACTTAGGGACTGAACAACAACATATTCTTTTAAGAATTCATCCTCTTCCAAATGTGAGTGATATTAATCTTAGCCAACAAGCCCTGATCATTCGACTCACTTTGTACAAGAAATTTTTTTGTCTTGTTTCTTATTTTCCTTACTTTAAGCCAGGATGATGTTTTCTAAACAGTGATCTAAGAGATCTAGAAACGTTAATTGTCGTCTCAGGTTCTAGTTTTGACTTGCTCTGTGACTTGGGGCTGTCTCTTCCTTGCTGAGGAAATGTTTTATTTATCTGTAAAGTAGTAGAGAGATCCCCCAACTCTGGTCCTTAGGATGGCTATACAGGAATCATCTTCAAGGGCTTGTTTAAAACTTAGATTTCTGTGCTTCGTTCCTGATTTCAATTCCGTAGTCTAGGGTAAAGTCTAGGAAGCCCAGGTGAGTCTAGTGTATGGCCATGTTTGAGTATAATTAGAAGTGATCTGTAAGGTCCTTTCAACTCTTAAAATACTGTGGTTATATGAAATATATTAATGTATTTCCCTAAATATCCTTTATTATTTTCTAAAAGCTTTTTTATATTCTGCAAGAAGTAATTGAGATTACTACATGGTAGTTTCCCCCTCATATGTTCGTTGGTACAGTTTTACATAAACTTGGTTTGCTGTAATGTGGTCAACTTATGGCTTGGGTGATAATCTTGATCCACAAAATGTGTTTGAGGATGGTTTCTCTTCTCACCAGGATGCTATATCATAGTCTCTTTGTTGTCAATCTTGGATTTAGAGAAAGATTAAGCAGTTTGATATCCTGATTTCTGTATAACTATAAAGTGGAATAAAATTAGAAATTCTGTGTGGTTGTTAATTTTTTATTTGTTTTTCTTTAATTTACAGAATGCTCTTTTCAGTTGCATTAGCAGAAATGAAAGTAAGTATATTATCAGTGGTTATACCAGCAATCCAAAGAGCACTACACAGCTTACAGAACATGATTTAGCTATTATAAATATTGCCGACACTTTGCTGTTATAACAGACTGTTGCTAACCCATCTGAAGGAATGTGCACAGCAGGATTCTGATAGGCTGCTTCCTCTAGAGCGTTCAAGCCATTCATGAATTCTAACAATTCCCATGTCTTAGTTGGAGATTTACAAAGCAGATAATAGTGCTGGGTGTTTTAGAGGAAGATCATGCTCCCCTTGGATAACTTTCAGAAGTTGAGCACACATAATATGATGTAAAATAACGCAGCAGTTGCTAAGGGCTACCTCTCAGTTCCTTCCGGATATTCACTGACTGCTTGCCCTGCTTTGTGCAGGGCAGATACACATCTTGGAGGGCATAATCTGTACACAAAGAACCCTGGAATGTGGTAGGTATGGGTTTAAGTTACTGAGAACGTGCTGTGGGAGTTCAGAGGAAGGAGAGGTCACCTCCTGAAGGGTGCTTAGAAGTAACTTTGTGGAGTTGGTACCTGAGCTCGGCCTAGAAGGACAGATATGATGTGAACAGTAGAGATTGGAGGAAGGAATGAGGTGAAGGAAACAATGAGACCAGTTGGAGATGGGGAAACGCATCCGAGGAACAAAGAGTTGTTTAGATGAGCTTGGTAGTGGGTGTATTAAAATATCAGAAACATTATCTGTCTGTACTTTATTTGCTACCTTTTTTATTGGGATTTAGTTCAAGATTTCCCAGATAGTCTTTGACACATAATTTTCTGTCCTCCCACACTGCAGGGAAGCCAGCCTCATTCTCTCTTGTCTCTCTCTCCTCAGCATCCATCACCTCTACCCTCAGTTTTAGCCTCATTGAGGTTGACAGTGATAAATGTAGCTGTGAATGAAAACAGGCTTGTCTTGCTGTTAGTTTGGTACTAGTTTAGTTCATTTGTATATAATTTTATCATTATTATTATTTCTGGAAGCCACCTGAATTCCCTATTCTATAGAAGTCACTGAAACCTGAGTCTGGTTCCTCCATAACCATCCCTAATAATTATCAGAGATTTCCCACCTGCCTTTTTCTTAACCTTTTATGGCCATCCCTCTGCCTTTTTGGCTCCCTTTGGCCTCCCACAGACCCCTTAGCCTTTCCTGTGAGGGCCTCTTGCTCCTCTTCGTTATAAATCCCACATCTTCACCCCTAGCCACTCATCGTGCTCTTCCCAGATAAACAGTCTACTTTGATTTTTAAAAATATGTAAATTGAGAATCAATTATTTCAAATGTGGGTTTTACTTTTCAGTATTGAAGCAGGTCATATCAGTTATAAGTTGAGAACTTTCAATTTAGTCCTAGTCTTGGAGATGTTTAAACAGCATAGAACTTTGGGGGTTTTATTTCAAGATAGACATATATAATTTGCAAATTTATGAAATGGTCCTGATATCTCTTAGTTTTTACCAGTCCTATTTTATAAAGGAGCTATTTGAAGTTTTGTTGTTTGGTATGTTCAATTTTTTTTTTTTTTTTTTTGCTTTGCTTATGAATCTCTACTAATCTGACATGGAAACAAACTGTCTGGTGGTTCTCACCCTGGGTGCTATTAGCTTTTGGGAGACAGTTTGATTGTATGAGACTGTCCTGTACATTGCAGAGCATTTAACAGCCCAGACCCCCATGTATTAAATGCCAGCAGATATCCTCAAGTTATTATGAAAACCAGAAATACTTCCACATGCATTCAAGTTCTCCCGTGGGCTGGTACTGCTCCTGCTGAGGACCACTGCATTGTAGACTATAAATTGACAAAAAATGACTTTCTCAGACCAGTGACCACCTGAGTATCCCCATGGCTATGCTTACAGTAGTTCTGACTTTAAGTACATGTCTTCTATGTTGTGGTTTTATTTCTCAAATTCAAAAAGACACAAATTGTTTCAGCATTATTATGATGACTGAATGTTAATGAATGGCTGATTTCATTTCACTGCCATCTTTTTTTTCCTCTAGTGGGATCAGTTTGTTGCAGTTATGCAGGCCATCACACAAACTGCCGAGAATACTGTCAAGCCATTTTCCGAACAGATTCTTCTCCTGGTCCTTCTCAGATCAAAGCAGTGGAAAATTATTGTGCCTCTATTAGTCCACGATTAATACACTGTGTGAACAATTACACCCAGTCTTATCCAATGAGGAACCCAACAGATAGTAAGTAAAAGCCATATGTATTCCTCTCATTTCAATCTTTGGTAAAATAATTTGTAAAAAGGAAATAAATTCATGAAGATCTCTATAGTCTGGGTCATTTGGGAAACACTAGACCTCCTTTGGTCTTTAGATTTGGCAGATTGGTCATTTTTGTCTTAGCTAAAAGATGCCAAGAAAGACAGAGCTGTTGAGGGTATAAAGAAAGAGGCCCTCTCTATCCTGAAGGGAGAATTCACTGGTATGGGTGTTTTTGGGATGGGAGGGGGAATTTGGTCTAATCTAGTAATTCCATTTCTCAGAATTTGTCCTTTAAGAAAACTTACAAATTTGTAAAAACACATCTATTCATATAAAGGATGTTTACTACAACATTGCTATTAATAGAGAAAAACTAGAAATAACCTAAATGTCCACTGATAGGGTGTTGATTAAAATTGATTAAATAAACTACATATCTCTGTAATAATAACATTATACAACCTGCAAAAAAGGAGATGTATGTTATGTAAACCCATCAAGTTAGAATATTGCCTCCCACCATACACAAAAATAAACTTAAAATGGCTTAAAGACTTAATTATAAGACATGATGACATAAAACTAAAAGAGAATATAGGCAAAATATTCTTTGACATAAATCATAGCAATATTTTCTTAGATAAGTTTCCCAAGGCAAAAGAAATAAAAACAAAATAAACAAATGGGACCTAATGAAACTTATAAGCTTTTGCAAGAAAACCATAAACAAAATAAAAAGACAACTTACAGACTGGGAGAAAAATATTTGCAAAAGAATGTGACCAACAAGGGTTTAATTTCTAAAATATATAGACAGCTCATACAACTCAATATCAAAAAATATAAACTAATCAAAAAATATACAGAAGGTCTAAATAGACATTTTTCTAAAGAAAACATACAGATGGCCAACAGGCACATGAAAAGATGCTCAACATTGCTAATTATTAGAGAAAAACAAATCAGAACTACAATGAGAGAAAAAAAAACCCTACAGTGAGGTATCACTTCACACCAATCAGAATGGCCATCATCAAAAAGTCTGCAAATAATATAATACATGCTGAAGAGGGTGTGAAAAAAAGGGAACCCGCCTATACTGTTGGTGGGAATTTAAATTGGTACAGCCAATATGCAGAATAGTATGGAGGTTCCTTAAAAAACTGAAACTATGAACAGCAATTCCACTCCTGGATATATATGTGGAAAAGATGAAAGCTCTAATTTGAAAAGAAACATACTACCACTTGTGTTTCATTTGTAGACAAAGACTTATATAGACAGGTGCAAAAATAAATCCTCTTTTGCAACCCAGAACTCATTGTTCTGTATGAGATTTTTATAGATTAGAAGGAACATGATACACAAAACAGATATAATGGATGTCTATTGGTGAACATAAAGATTTTTTCCAGGGCTATAGTGCTGATACTTTTCTCTCATATATTAAGCTTTTAAATTATTAGCTGTATTGATCTAGTTGTTAGTTTTAATGTTGACATAAAACAAGAAAAGAAAAGAAACATGCATGCCAGTGTCCAAAGCAGCATTGTTTAGAATAACCAAGACATGGAAAAAACCCAGGTGTTCATCAACAGATGAATGGATAAAGAAAATGTGATAACATAGAATGTAATATTAGCCATAAAAGAGAATGAAATAATGAAATAATGCCATTTTCAGCAACATGCATGGAGCTAGAGATTTTCGTACTAAGTCAAAGAGAAATAGTATATCACTTTTATCTGGAATCTAATAAAAAATTATACAAATCAACATTTTACAAAACAGACTCACAGACCGATAACAAAATTGTGGTTATCAAAGGAAAAGGTTGCGTGGGGAAGGATAAATTAGGAGTATGAGATTAACAGATATACAGTACCATATATGAAATAGATAAGCAACAAAGATTTACTATATAGCACAGGGAACTATATTGTTTATCTTGTACTAACGTGGAAAAGAATTTTTAAATATATGTATAACCGAATCACTCTGCTGTACACCTGGACCTAACACAATTCTGTAAATCCACTACAATACCAAAAAAATGTATATTTATTATAGAAGTCCAAGATGTATTAAGCAAGGAAAGGAAGTTGCAGAACTAAATGTATACAGTAAGATTCATTTTCAGTTAATACCTATTTGTTCCACATTGTTTGGATGTGTAATATTTGAATTTTACCAATGAACATTTGTTACTTTTATAATAAATATGTCAATATAAATGAGATTCTCATACTTTTTAAAAGTCAGGACCTCCTGATGAACTTGCACCTTATGGGATCTTTAGAATCTCAGCTTTGTAAAGCCTATAAATCATTTTCTTCATTTAGAGGTGATCAGACTTAAAGTAACTGACTAATTAAGCAAAATTGGCAAAAGGCTTATAAGCCAGATGCCAGTGTTTTGACTTACACTGGGATATTCAAAGACTTGTTTTTGTAAACTCAAAAGCAGTGCTATGCCTTGTTTGGCCAGATTCTAGCTAAGGCTTATGACATTCTGTGATTGTATGAGGAAAATCAGAGGGTGAAGCACTTGCTGCAAATAACATTCATTTATTTTAAAGAGAGATCTGTCTTCACTGACATTTAGGCTATGAAGAGGTGCTGCTGAAGCAAAGTTGATAGATAGCAGGTCAAAAAAAAAAAAGGCAGAAAATGTTTTAAGGGTAAAAGAACAACCATCTCATATGTCTGTGCTAATATATAGGAAAACTGGAAAAGAAAGCTACAAACAGATATGCCTGAATAGGCTTAAGAAGTCAAACTCCTAAGAAAACTACTTCAAAGAAGCCCTTTGAATTCTATAGTCTGGTTGAAAGTGTTCACTTGCTTTCTAGTTTTTTATAGAAAAGTATAACAAACTGATACCTTGTCAGAGTTTGTTATTGTGTTATTTAAATTACTGCTGCTGCTGCTAAGTCACTTCAGTTGTGTCCAACTCTGTGCGACCCCATAGATGGCAGCCCACCAGGCTCCACCGTCACTGGGACTCTCCAGGCAAGAACACTGGAGTGGGTTGCCATTTCCTTCTCCAGTGCACAAAAATGAAAAGTGAAAGTGAAGTCGCTTAGTCGTGTCTGAATCTTCTCGACCCCATGGGCTGTAGCCTACCAGGCTCCTCCACCCATGGGATTTTCCAGGCAAGAGTACTGGAGTGAGGTGCCATTTGCTACTTAGATTCATTTGTACAGATTTATAAATCTTTTTATCCCAAAATGTGATGAAATACAGTATTTATGATTATTACTATTAAAATTAGTCATCTTTCTCATTATGTCAAGAACATGATCCTTTTAGGTAGTTGTTTCTAGCATGAAATAATTCCAGTTTGATCTACTGTATCCTTTCCAGGAACATAAAACACCTTGCATGTAAGGACCTCTTCGGTGTAAGAGGATCTTTCATTTATCTAGGAATGATGCTGGAGAGCCCATGAATGAGCACAGTGGAGAATCTGATAATAGATACCTAGTCCACCTTTAGCTTTTCACTTGTTTGCAACACTGCAAAGCAATGAAAAGAGAATTTGGTAGGCTCAATATCCTGGAGATATTGACATGACTCAGAGTAGTAATGGATTCCAGTATACTACTTGATTCTTCTGCCTGAGCAATGCCTGCTATAAAACCAGCTAATTAATCCACTTCTATTCTGAAACTGTAGGTTTGTATTGCTGTGACAGAGCTGAAGATCATGCTTGCCAAAGTGCCTGCAAGAGAATTCTGATGTCTAAGAAAACAGAAATGGAGATTGTCGATGGCCTCATCGAGGGTTGTAAGACCCAGCCTTTGCCTCAGGATCCACTTTGGCAGTGTTTTCTTGAAAGCTCACAGTCTGTTCACCCTGGAGTCACTCTGCATCCTCCTCCCTCTACAGGCCTTGATGGTGCTAAACTGCATTGTTGTTCTAAAGCAAACACTTCAACATGTAGGTCAGTATCTCATTTTCCTTTATTAAAACCAGTAGAAAATAGCACTTTAATTAATGAATTTAAGGAAATATGTGTTATATTCTTGCACTGTGTAAAGAGTTCAGAAGATATAAAATCCCTCATTCTTTCATCCAGCAGGTGTTTATTGAGCATCATGTATATATAGAACATTGTTTTTGTACATTGAGCTAAAAGCACTGTGTTTTAGAATGAGAGGAGTAGCATTGGCAGCCATTAAATATTTAAAGATGATGCAATATGAATTCTTCCCTCGAGGTTATCCTCAAGTAAGCCTACAATGTAGATATTTTGACCTGACATCTAAGAGATTTTCTTTTTGTTAAACTATGAAACTTTGAACTTAATCAACTTTTTGTGTATATTGGTGAATAACCTGAGTTGACACTTGTATCCAGAGTTAGACAGCAGTATATTGGCATTTATTTAGGTGATACACTTAGGGATAAAAAACTAACAATACTATTTGTGTAGACTCGAGGAAACACAATCTAGAGACAAGAATAAATGGAGATAAAGTAATGGTAGAACACAGATGAAACAGAAGTTTGCTTTATTAGAGATATTTTGGGTGAAAATGTACCACGTTACTATAATATCCTGAAATAAATATGACATACAAAGAGTGAAGCAGTCCTTTGTGAGGGGGCGAGAGGGGGCTGTTTGTTTTGGCCGCACCACACAGCTTACGAGATCTTAGTTCTCCGACCAGAGATCAAACCCAGGCCCCCTGCAGTGGAAGCATGGAGTCCTAAACACTGGATCAACAGGAAATTCCTCTGTGTTTCCTAAACTGGATAGACTTTACCAAAAAATTGTGCCTAGAATAGCTCATTAAACTTCACCAAAGATATGAAAAACTTGGAAAACATCCAAAGAAAATTAACAGGTCTAAAAGAGAAGTTAAGTTGGTCCTGTAATTGGAAATTGGGTTACTGATAGGAATTATAAATGTATATATTTGGGAAGGATCCTGAATAATTCTTTGAGTGTCTACTAAAGAGTTGTGCCCTGTAGTCAACTGGAGATTGGAATGCCTGTGTCATCCAAGAAGAATTTTGGTAAGAAACACTACATCTCTTATCTTGATGTAAGGTTTTATGGTTTACTGGATGCTCTCACTTTCATCTTGTTCATATTCATGAAATCTGACAAGACTGGTATCATCTTATGACTGATGTCAATTTGTGTAATTCTTATTTATATATAGAAAACTAACTTGAGATATTAAACAAGGTCCAAGGTCATACAGAAAGTTAGGACTAGAGAAAGGACTGATTTTCTAGATCAAGGTGCCTGTTGGATCTTGGTACCTCAAGGTACCTCAACTTTCTCATCCCCATGATGTGTAAGCTCCACTGAGAGTAGGGACTTTCTTTCTTTTATTCACTGCTGCATAGCCAGTGCCTTAAACAGGGCCTCACATGAAATAGGCACTCAATAAATGTTGGTAAAGTGAATGAGCAAACTTATAAAAGTAAAGATACCCTCCTTATAGAGGGAATTATAAGAGTCAAAATGTGACAGAGGTAGAGAATTTTTACTTGTGACTTTGCATATTCTGGTAGTATTAAAATTTTATATTATGTATTAATTTTTTATACTCTTATTACATTTGTCAATGTTAAAAATTACCGAGTGTAATATGTGAAATCACTTTGGAAATGATCCTGATTTTGTTTCAGCTATATATGTATATGCACCGAAGTTCCTTTGTAATCATCGAGTACTAAAATAAGAATACATACATACTACAATAATATATATATATATACTATATATTGCTACATATAATAGTTTATAGCAGCTTTGAAATTCTTAAAGCCTTTATATATAGGCTGTCTTGGTATATCTTAGGGACTATAAGTTGCTTGGGATACTTTTTCAGGGAGAAGCTAGTGAACCCTAAGCCTATAATGCTTCTTAAAAGGAATCTGAGGATCAAGTTACATTTTTGCCTCATGTGACTGGAACATAAATATAGTGGACTATGTTTTGGTAGAAGCAGAACCATGTGCTCTACATTTGCTGATTTGCTGCTGCTGCAAAGTGGCTTCAGTCATGTCCAACTTTTTGCAACCCTATGATCCATAGCCTGCCAGGCTCCTCTGTCCACGGGATTCTCCAGGCCAGAATACTGGAGTGGGTTGCCATGCCCTCCTCCAGGGGATCTTCCTGACCCAGGGATCAAACCTGCATCTCTTATGTCTCCTGCATTTGCAGGCAGGTTATTTAAAGGTAAAAGAGAGATCAGAAATATAGAGGGGAATACTTGTGCCAAGAATAAGAATGTACAAATACTATGATTAAACATTAAATTGAGCACCAAGCTTTCTAGCAACCATGGCAAAGAAAAGAGATTGATGATAAAGCTAACTTTTTCATGTAAAAGGTTACTTTTAGGGGCTCTAAATTCTAGAAGATAGGTCTTAGTCTTTTGATCTCTGTATATATTTTTTTCATTTATGTTCTAAAGCACAGTTCATAGAGTTTTAAGTTTTATGCAAATCAAATATTCATGAGGCTTATCTGTATGTTTCTGTCTTTGTGCTTTTGTTTCAGAGAACTGTGTACTAAACTTTATAGCATGAGCTGGGGCAATACACAGAGTTGGCAAGAGTTTGATCGCTTTTGTGAATATAATCCAGTGGAAGTGTCCATGTTGACCTGTTTAGCAGATGTCCGGGAACCTTGCCAGTTGGGCTGTAGAAACCTTACTTACTGCACTAATTTTAACAACAGGTAAGAACAAATTACTATAAATGGAATGGAAGTATTTTATCACTAATTGTCTTATTTTTAAATAAGTGAAAAAAGATCATTTTAGCAGGAACTCTGCTAAAATGTTCCTTAGCAGGAGTTCCTTAAGAGCTCTGATGTTGTTCCTGCGGAGAGTGAAAAAGTTGGCTTAACGCTCAACATTCAGAAAATGAAGATCATGGCATCTGGTCCCATCACTTCATGGGAAATAGATGGGGAAACAGTGGAAACAGTGTCAGACTTTATTTTGGGGGGCTCCAAAATCACTGCAGATGGTGATTGCAGCCATGAAATTAAAAGACGCTTACTCCTTGGAAGGAAAGTTATGGCCAACCTAGATAGCATATTGAAAACCAGAGACATTACTTTGCCAACAAAGGTCCATTTAGTCAAGGCTATGGTTTTTCCTGTGGTCATGTATGGATGTAAGAGTTGGACTGTGAAGAAAGCTGAGCTCCGAAGAATTGATGCTTTTGAACTGTGGTGTTGGAGAAGACTCTTGAGAGTCCCTTGGACTGCAAGGAGATCCAACCAGTCCATCCTAAAGGAGATCAGCCCTGGGATTTCTTTGGAAGGAATGATGCTGAAGCTGAAACTCCAGTACTTTGGCCACCTCATGCAAAGAGTTAACTCATTGGAAAAGACTCTCATGCTGGGAGGGATTAAGGGCAGGAGGAGAAGGGGACGAGAGAGGATGAGATGGCTGGATGGCATGACTGACTCAATGGACGTGAGTCTGAGTGAACTCCGGGAGTTGGTGATGGACAGGGAGGCCTGGCATGCTGAGATTCATGGGTTCGCAAAGAGTCGGACACAACTGAGCGACTGAACTGAACTGAAGTTAAAAGGAGGTAGTATATCTTTATCATTTCATCTTTAAAGGCTATATTCTATCTGGTAAATCACCACTGGGAAAGGAAGCACTGCAACAAAGCCACTTCTGATCTAAAGATGCTTCAAACTTCTGGAATGCAGAGTCCCTCTGCCTTCAATCTCCCATTCTTCCTCTCTCCTTCCTCTGCATCACCAGTGAAAAAATAATTCAGTGTAGAATAAAGCAGTGTGAACAATTTACTCATCCAAATACCCTCTTATGACAACTTGCTGTGAAGGCCCTTCAGATTGATTGAAGTTCACACTCGGTGAGTCCCCTATGACATACAAAAGCTTTCTTTACAGAAGCAATTGAATAGGTGTTTTCCTGAGATAATCATTAAAAAATAAGAGCCAAGAACTGAATTAATGGCTGAAGAAGGAATGAAGAAAACCAGGAAAGGGGCATCCAGAAGCACAGAGAATGCTGTATCAGAGAAGCCAGAGAGGGAGAATTTCTAAAGAAAAGGGGGCTAGTTGATGTTTGAGGCACAGCCCAGAGATCAAGAGGGCAAAAAGGAAGAGAATCAATCAGTTGATCCAGAAGGAAGTTCATAGGATGTTTACCTCAAGCTAACACACCTTGAGGAGTTTACCTCAAGCTAGTTCTATCCTCTTAAAAGTATTCAGATTATTATTTTAAGAAAGAAAATAGAGATATCTTTACAGCTAATATTAGCCAATAAGGACCTAGCTTAGAGGTTGAGAAAATTTGAAATCTATCAAATGTTTAAAGTTAAATTTGGACATATTCCTAACTTACGGTAATGGTGGAGCAGTTTGTATAGAACTAATACCAATACCAATTATTGCTGTCATGGCGGGCTTGCTGAAGACCACTGACCTTGTGGGATTAGCTGTATGTAAGACTCCACATGAGACGCTAAAAATATTGTATACAAAGATTCTTGATGTTCTTGGACAGATTCCTAAAAAATGCAGCATATAGGAAGTATATAGAACAGATTACAAATGAGAAGCTGAGTATGGTTAAAGCGGAACCAGATGTTAAAAAACTAGGAGAGCAACTTCAGGGTGGCCAAGTGGAAGAGGTGATTGATTCTTCAAGCTGAAAAAGATCTAAGCCTGACAAGAAAAACAGTTCAGTGAAAACCATGGGATCCTTTGGTGAAAGAGCCTCCTGCCAACCAATGGAAATGGCCAGTATAAACAGCCTTCAATGACTTGTATGTTGATAGGAAACTGATATAATTAAATATTTTTTATATTAAAAAAATACCATTTTTTGATTGGGTCATTTATTTTTCTGGAATTGAGCTGCCAGAGTTGCTTGTATATTTTTGAGATTAGTTGCTTGTCAGTTGCTTCATTTGCTGTTATTTTCTTCCATTCTGAAGGCTGTCTTTTCACCTTGCTTATAGTTTCCTTTGTTGTGCAGAAGCTTTTAATTTTAATTAGGTCCCATTTGTTTATTTTTGCTTTTATTTCTAGTATCCTGGGAGGTGGGTCATAGAGGATCCTGCTGTGATTTATGTCAGAGAGTGTTTTGCCTATGTTCTTCTCTAGGAGTTTTATAGTTTCTGGTCTTACGTTTAGATCTTTAATCCGTTTTGAGTTTATTTTTGTGTATGCTGTTAGAAAGTGTTCTAGTTTCATTCTTTTACAAGTGGTTGACCAGTTTTCTCACCACCACTTGTTAAAGAGATTGTCTTTTCTCCATTGTATATTCTTGCCTCCTTTGTTGAAGATAAGGTGTCCATAGGTGTGTGGATTTATCTCTGGGCTTCACAGATGGCTACCAAACACATGAAAAGATGCTCAACATCACTCATTATTAGAGAAATGCAAATCAAAACCACAATGAGGTACCATTTCACGCCAGTCAGAATAGCTGTGATCCAAAAGTCTACAAGCAATAAATGCTGGAGAGGGTGTGGAGAAAAGGGAACCTTCTTACACTGTTGGTGGGAATGCAAACTAATAGAGCCTCTATGGAGAACAGTGTGGAGATTCCTTAAAAAACTGGAAATAGAACTGCCTATGACCCAGTGATCCCACTGCAAGGCATACACACTGAGGAAACCAGAATTGAAAGAGATACATGTACCCCAATGTTCATTGCAGCACTGTTTAGAATAGCCAGGACATGGAAGCAACCTAATGTCCATCAGCAGATGAATGGATAAGAAAGTCATGGTACCTATACACAATAGAGTATTACTCAGCCATTAAAAAGAATACATTTGAATCAGTTCTAGTGAGGTGGATGAAACTGGAGCCTATTATGCAGAGTGAAGTAAGCCAGAAAGAAAAGCACCAATACAGTATACTAATGCATATATATGAAATTTAGAAAGATGATAACAATAACCCTGTATGCAAGACAGCAAAAGAGACACAGATGTATAGAACAGTCTTTTGGACTCTGTGGGAGAGGGCGAGGGTGGGATGATTTGGGAGAATGGCACTGAAACATGTATAATATCACATAAGAAATGAATTGCCAGTCCAGGTTCGATACAGGATGCTTGGGGCTGGTGCACTGGGATGACCCAGAGGGATGGTACGGGGAGGGAGGTGGGAGGGGGGTTCGGGATGGGGAACACGTGTATGCCCATGGCGGATTCATTTGATGTATGGCAGAACCAATACAATATTGTAAAGTAATTAGCCTCCAACTAAAATAAATAAATTTAAATTAAAAAAAAACAATTATTAGCCCTACACAAACTACAAAAACATAATTGTTTTGAAGGCCTTTGAGAGTGACCTAAAGCAGGAAGAACTACATCTCATGAAAGATCTAGACCACACTGAGTGAGGGCCACTTTTATACAGTTTTTCCTTCATAGGCACTCTTAGTCCCCTGGCATGGCATATAGATTTCAAGCAAAAAGTAGCAGTATTGGACTGAGGAGTTAAGAGATCAGAGTTTGGGGCTGCCAGAGTAGCTGGATGTGGAAATAGAAAATCCCAGAAAGGAGGGAACTGAAAAAGGAGATGACGTAAAATCTGCATACAAACTCCCCTTAAATCCTTGAATTTGACAGAGTCATAGTGTATAAGGTTAACATAAAAAAGCAAATTGTATTTCTGTTTATTTGCAACAAACAATTAGAAAATGAAATTTATAAAGAAATCTATGCAACTGCATAAAAAATATGAAATACTTAGAGATAAAGTCAACAAAAGATGTACAAAAACTCTATACTAGAAACCAGAAAACTTTGCAAAAAGAAATTAAAGACAGAAAATACATGGAGAGAAGTGCTATGTTCATAGATTAGAACATCTTGATATTGTTAAGATGTTAATTCTTCTGAAACCAATGTGAACTCTAGTCAGTGCAATCTCAATCAAAATCCCAAATGACTTTTTAAAATAGAAAGTGGCAGTCTAATTCTAAAATTCATATGGAAATACAAAGAACCTAGAATGACTAAAACAGTATTTTTAAAGACTAAATTTGGAGACCTTATAGTACATGATTTCAAGACATTATAAAACAATAGAAATTAAATCAGTATGATATTGGCATAAGTTTAGACAAACAGGTCAATGACAGAGAAGCAAGAGTAGACCCACACTGTGCTGATACTTGATTTTCAACAAAGCAAGGCAACTCAATGCAAAAGTAACAGCTTTTTGACAAATAATGGTGGAACAATTGAATATCTGTATGAAAATAGAAAGGACCCTTAACTTCTATCTTGCACCATAAACATTAATTCAAGATAGGTCATAGAAATAAAAATAAAAGCTTCTAGAAAAAAAAATAAGAGAATCTCTAAACAACCATGATGACAAAGATTTTGTAGACAGGACACAATATACTAATTGTAATAGAAAATAATGAACTGGAGTTCAACAGTAAACATTTTTGTTGACTAAAAGGCACCATTTAAAATTTGAAAAGACAGGCCACAGTCTGAGAAAAAATATTTCCTACATCACACATGCACACACACACACACAATCACACACAGATGCATTTGACAAAGGTATTATATCCAGTATATATAGATAATTCCTATAATGGCATAGCAAAAGTCAAATTGAAAAATGGGCAAAAAAACTTCCAAGGACACTTCATCAAAAAGGACATTAAAAAAAAAAAAGACATCAAACCAAACACTTAGTATAGAAAAAGTTCATTACCATTAGTCATGCAAAAATGCAAATTAAAACCCCAATGAGATGCTCCCTCACACTAAATAGCTAAAATCAGAAGACTGCCAAGCATGTGCATGAAATGGAATTTTCATAATTTGCTGCTGGGAGTATAAGATGTGTTCAAGCAGTTTGGAAAGCTTTCTTGCAATTTCTTAGAAAGTTAAATCTGTACCCTAGCAATCTCATTCTGAAGCATTTATCCAAGAGACATGAAAATATATGTTCCCCCAAAAGGCTTACATAGCAGCCTTATTCATAAGAACTCCAAAATGGGGAGCTGCTGCTGCTGCTGCTGCTAAGTCACTTCAGTCTTGTCTAACTCTGTGCTACCCCATAGACAGCATCCCACCAGGCTCCCCAGTCTGGGGGATTCTCCAGGCAAGAACACTGGAGTGGGTTGCCATTTCCTTCTCCAATGGGGAGTGGAGGTGGATAAATAAAACATCCATCAAGAAGAGAATGAAAGAACATATTGTGGTATTTAAACAATAGAATAACTAGTACCTAGCAGGAGAGAAAAAAAAGCCAAACTACTGACAAACCCCAAAACACAGATGAATCTTATATTGAGTGAAAGAAGCCCAACCCAAAACACATCCACATGTATGAGTTCAAGAATAGAAAAAAGTAATCATTAAGGGTTAAGATCAGAAAGTCCTTGCCTCTGGCAGAAAGGGAAATTGCCTGGAAGAATGTATAAGGGAACTTTATGGAGTGATAGAAATGTTCTATATTTTATTTGGGGGTTTGATTATATAGATGAATATAATTTTCAAAACTTACTGAACTGAACTCTTAAGCTCTTCACATTATATTGTATGTAAATTATACCCCAATAATATAGTATCTCAAATAAATTTTTAAAGTTAAAAAAATTTGTTCATTGAAAGACACCATTGAGAAAATGAAAAGGCAAACCACAAGCTGACAGAAAATATTTGTAATACATATATCTGACAAAGAACTTAATGGCCAGAATATATAAAGAATTCTTACAACTCAATGGTAAAAAGACAAATTAAAAAGTCAAAAGGCTGGAAAGATGCTTCACAAATGAAGATATCAAAATGGTCAATAAGTGCATGAAAAGGTGCTCATTGCAATTAGTCATCAGCAAAATGCAAATTAAAACCAGTGATATACCACTACACACAACTGAGTGACTAACTACAAAGACTGACAAGTATGTAAATCAGCTAGAATTTTCATACTTTGCTGGTGAGAGCAGAAGATGGTATAACTACTTCGGAAAACAGTTTGACAGTTTCTTAGAAAGTTATAACCCAACAGTGCCATTCATAGCCAGGGAAAAGAGACATGAAAACTAGAAGCAACCTTAATGTCACTAAACCAGTGAATGAATGAATAAACTGGCCTTTCTCAAAGTGTGTTCTGTTATCCCAAAACCCCATGAGATTAAACTATTTTTACAATAGTTCAGTTCATTCGCTCAGTCGCGTCTGACTCTGTGACCCCATGAACCACAGCACGCCAGGCCTCCCTGTCCATCACCAACTCCCGGAGTTCACTCAGATTCATGTCCATTGAGTCAGTGATGCCATTCAGCCATCTCATCCTCTCTCGTCCCCTTCCCCTCCTGCCCCCAATCCCTCCCAGCATCAGAGTCTTTTCCAGTGAGTCAACTCTTCGCATGAGGTGGCCAAAGTACTGGAGTTTCAGCTTTAGTATCATTCCTTCCAAAGAAATCCCAGGGTTGATCTCCTTCAGAATGGACTGGTTGGATCTCCTTGCAGTCCAAGGGACTCTCAAGAGTCTTCTCCAACACCACAGTTCAAAAGCATCAATTCTTCGGCACTCAGCCTTCTTCACAGTCCAACTCTCACATCCATACATGACCAAGACATTTGCCTTTTTCACTCACAAGAGTGAACAGTGAAGTTTTCCAGCTGCTTTAAGGTGTGATATAGCTACAGATTGAATGCAGGGGCACATATGAACGTGCAGCTGTCTTCTATAAAGCCAGACATTAAAAGAGATTTTCAAAACCGTGAAACAGACCTACCCTTCTCTTCTTTCTGTTAACGTGTAATGGGTTTATAATTTTAAACGGATTAATAAGTACTTTAAAAATCTCTGTTTTGATTTATAATATGATGATGGGGTATTGGTGTATATAGTCTACATAAACAAAAGCTTTTTGAGAACTCAGTAGTTTCAAAAGTGTAAATGGGTCCTGAGATCAAAAAGTTTGGGAACCACTGGGATAAACAAATTGTGATACATTTATTAATAAAATATGACTGAACAATAAAAAGAATAAGCAATTTATATGCACAACATGAGTAAATCTCAAGATTCTTTAGCTCAAGACACTAGACTTGAAGACTACATACAGTATGATTCCATTTGAGAATTAATCTCTGGTGATCTGAATATGAATGGTGGTGGCCTCTGGGGTGCAGTAGCAGGGAAGGGCTTTGACTAGATGGGGACACAAGGGAACTTTTTAACAGGATAGAAATGCTGCTCATTGATTTGGATATGCCCATGTGAATGTATATGTTTGTCAAATTGAACTAACCATAAGATCTATAAATTTTATTTTTACAAATTATACCTCAGTTTTTAAAACTTGAACTTATTTAATGAGATGAAAGAAATAGTATGGTCTGAGATGATAGTCTACAGTGTTTTGAAGTTTTTAAGTGCCTCACAAAAATCTGTATTATAAAGAAAAATTTCAATCAGAGTCTTAGTGCTGATGTCTACTTTGAATCTTCATACATTCAAAGTTAACATTCTTTGATGGGTTGTATGCACTTTCTTCTTTAAAAAAATTTATTTTCCTGATACACTGGCATGTCAAGATTTTACACATTGCTTCTTTCTAGAATATAATTGCCTCTGATTCCTTCTGGCCTTTTTTCTCTTTAGGCCAACAGAACTTTTCAGGAGTTGCAATGCTCAGTCAGATCAAGGAGCCATGAATGACATGAAGCTGTGGGAAAAAGGAAGCATAAAGATGCCATTTATCAACATACCTGTTCTTGACATTAAAAAGTGCCAACCAGAAATGTGGAAAGCAATAGCTTGTTCGCTGCAGATTAAGCCTTGTCATAGTAAATCACGGGGCAGTATTATTTGCAAGTAAGTTTCTTTCATCATAATGACTCTCCAGTTTTGGTTTGGACCCTCTATGATCTCTACCCACAGCCTATCCGTAGAGTCACCACCCCCACATGTCAAATGTTCTCCCACTTTTCCATCTTTGCCTAAAATAATCTTCCTCCTACGTGCATCTTTACTCACCCACTGCCTGTCCTTCTTCAGCTCAGTTCAGTTCAGTCGCTCAGTCATGTCCGACTCTTTGCGACCCCATGAATCGCAGCATGCCAGGCCTCCCTGTCCATCACCAACTCCCGGAATTCACACAAACTCATGTCCATCGAGTCAGTGATGCCATCCAGCCATCTCATCCTCTGTTGTCCCCTTCTCCTCCTGCCCCCAATCACTCCCAGCATCAGAGTCTTTTCCAATGAGTCAACTGTTCGCATCAGGTGACCAAAGTATTGAAGTTTCAGCCTCAGCATCAGTCCTTCCAATGAACACCCAGAACTGGTCTCCTTTAGGATGGACTGGTTGGATCCCCTTGCAGTCCAAGGGACTCTCAAAAGTCATCTCCAACACCACAGTTCAAAAGCATCAATTCTTCAGTGCTCAGCTTTCTTCACAGTCCAACTCTCATATCCATACATGACCACTGGAAAAACCATAGCCTTGACTAGATGGGCCTTTGTTGGCAAATATCTCTGCTCTTTAATGTGCAGGTTGGTCATAACTTTCCTTCCAAGGAGTAAGCGTCTTTTAATTTCATGGCTGCAATCACCATCTGCAGTGATTTTGGAGCCCCGAAAAAGAAAGTCTGACACTGTTTCCACTGTTTCCCCATCTATTTCCCATGAAGTGATGGGACCAGATGCCATGATCTTCGTTTTCTGAATGTTGAGCTCTAAGCCAACTATTTCACTCTCCACTTTCACTTTCACCAAGAGGCTTTTTAGTTCCTCTTCACTTTCTGCCATAAGGGTGGTGTCATCTGCATATCTGAGGTTATTGATATTTCTCCTGACAGTCTTGATTCCAGCTTGTGCTTCTCCCAGCCCAGCGTTTCTCATGATGTACTCTGCATATAAATTAAATAAGCAGGGTGACAATGTACAGCCTTGACGTACTCCTTTTCCTATGTGAAATCAGTCTGTTGTTCTATGTCCAGTTCTAACTGTTGCTTCCTGACCTACATACAGGTTTCTCAAGAGGCAGGTAAGGTGGTCTGGTATTCCCATCTCTTTCAGAATTTTCCACAGTTTATTGTGATCCACACAGTCAAAGGCTTTGGCATAGTCAAGAAAGCAGAAGTCGATGTTTTTCTGGAACTCTCTTGCTTTTTTGATGATCCAGCAGATGTTGGCAATTTGATCTCTGGTTCCTCTGCCTTTTCTAAAACCAGCTTGAACATCTGGAAGTTCACAGTTCACGTTATTGCTGAAGCCTGGCTTGGAGAATCTTGAGCATTACTTTACTAGCATGTGAGATGAGTGCAATTGTGCAGTAGTTTGAGCATTCTTTGGCATTGCCTTTCTTTGGAATTGGAATGAAAACTGACCTTTTCCAGTCCTGTGGCCACTGCTGAGTTTTCCAAATTTGCTGGCATATTGAGTGCAACACTTTCACAGCATCATCTTCCAGGATTTGGAATAGCTCAACTGGAATTACATCACCTCCACTAGCTTTGTTCGTAGTGATGCTTCCTAAGGCCCACTTGACTTCGGCATTCCAGGATGTCTGGCTCTAAGTGAGTGATCACACCCTTGTGATTATCTGGGTCTTGAAGATCTTTTTTGTTCAGTTCTTCTGTGTATTCTTGCCACCTCTTCTTAATATCTTCTGCTTCTGTTAGGTCTATACCATTTCTGTCCCTTATCGAGCCCATCTTTGCATGAAATGTTCCCTTGGTATCTCTAATTTTCTTGAAGAGATCACTAGTCTTTCCCATTCTGTTGTTTTCCTCTATTTCTTTGCATTGATCGCTGAGGAAGGTTTTCTTATCTCTCCTTGCTATTCTTTGGAACTCTGCATTGAGATGCTTATATCTTTCCTTTTCTCCTTTTCCCTTCTCTTCTTTTCACAGCTATTTGTAAGGCCTCCCCAGACAGCCATTTTGCTTTTTTGCATTTCTTTTCCATGGGGATGGTCTTGATCCCTGTCTCCTGTACAATGTCACTAACCTCCGTCCATAGTTCATCAGATACTCTATCAGATCTAGTCCCTTAAATCTATTTTTCACTTCTACTGTATAATCATAAGGGATTTGATTTAGGTCATACCTGAATGGTCTAGTGGTGTTCCCCACTTTCTTCAATTTAAGTCTGAATTTGGCAATAAGGAGTTCATGATCTGAGCCACAGTCAGCTCCCAGTCTTGTGTATGCCTACTGTATAGAGCTTCTTTGGCTGTAAAGAATATAATCAATCTGATTTCGGTGTTGACCATCTGGTGATGTGCATGTGTAGAGTCTTCTCTTGTGTTGTTGGAAGAGGGGGTTGCCTTGACCAGTGTGTTCTCTTGGCAAAACCCTATTAGCGTTTGCCCTGCTTCATTCCATATTCCAAGGCCAAATTTGCCTGTTACTCCAGGTATCTCTTGACTTCCTACTTTTGCATTCCAGTCCCCTATAATGAAAAGGACATCTTTTGGGGGTGTTAGTTCTAAAAGGTCTTGTAGGTCTTCATGGAACCGTTCAACTTCAGCTTCTTCAGCATTACTGGTTGGGGCATAGGCTTGGATCACCGTGATACTGAATAATTTGCCTTGGAAACGAACAGAGGTCATTCTGTCGTTTCTGAGATTGCATCCAAGTACTGCATTTCGGACTATTTTGTTGACCATGATGGCTACTCCATTTCTTCTAAGGGATTCCTACCCACAGTAGTAGATATAATGGTCATCTGATTTAAATCACCCTTTCCAGTCCATTTTATTTTGCTGATTCCTAGAATGTTGACTGTCCTTCTTAGCCCCTCTTAAATTCCAGTCATTGCTATGGAATCTTCCCAGATTTCTCCAGCTGATAGTAGTTTATCCAAACTACAAATTTCTGTAGACCTTCATTTGTACTTTTCTCATGGAACTTAGTTCAAGAAACAGTGAGTTCCTTCAATGCACTATTCTATTCGTTTAATGTGTGTATTTGTCTTATATCCTGTTAGGTTTGCTCTCCTTGAGGATAAACACTCTTATTTGAACCTCTTTTTTTCTTATCTTTTCTCTCTTCTTTTTCTTCTCCAGGAATGAGCATAATCCTAAAGTGCAATAGATATTCCAGAAATGTTTGATGAGAAAAAGACTTAGTAAATATAGTCAATAGGGTCTGTTCCTAATAAACATTTCTGAATGATTTACTTACTAAGATCTATTATAGGATAAAGTTTAAGGACCTGTTGAATAGCACAGAGAACTATACTCAATATTTTGAAATAACCTATAAGAGAGAAGAATCTGAAAAAGAATATATATATATACATATATAAAACTAAACCAGTTTGTTGTACATCTGAAACGAACGCAGCATTTATAAAACAACTGTACTTCAATTAAAAAATTTTTAAGTAAATAGGAAGACAAAAAAAAGGGGGATCTGGATAAAATAAAGATGAAAGTTGCTGTGGTGTGTGAAATCAGAAACATTAACTACATAGTAACCTCTGTCAGCTTCTCTTCAAGCATCTTTTTTTTCCAAAAACCTTTCCCAAAACCAATTTACTATCTAACCCCTAAGTTTCTGGGCATTTGATAACTGATTGCAGATTATATCAATCTTGAATAGGATCCAGATCCATTCTCTGATATGACTTGGGGGTGGCCTGAGTAGAGGAGAGTTGAGAAATAACTACTGTGTGAAAGGCAAGAGGCAACAAGTGGGAAATTTATAGACTCTTAGCACAGAAACTTTATAGAGGGGTCAAATTTCTATTGAAGACAGAAAATTTTAAAGTAGTGGATTTCCCAACTGTTTTAGGCCAAACACTTTAATGTTGATATAAACAGATATTTTAAAAGAGAAAGGCAGGAAGGGGAGTGAGGGAAGAAGAAAGGAAGAAGCAAGCATGCATGGGCCCTGAGAGAAAGGAATATGATTTCACAGAGAGCACATCAGACTAGCCTAGGTTAATTTCCTTTCAATGACAGTAGAAAACCACATTGATAGTAGTGGCAGTAGGTATGAGTGTAAAATTTGAGCAAGGCTTTTGATCTCAGGTCAGAGAGAGTTAGGGATGATTTGATAGTGTAATACATTACTTACTCTTCAACCTAAGGTCTGCTGTCACTCTTGTTCTTTTATCATGCACCTAACAAAGTGTGAAACATTGTTGAGTTGTAAAAACTCACTTTCTGAAAAGCTTCTGAAACAGAATTGATATTGGCTAGGCAACCTGAGGAGTGAGGAGGTTCCTCAAATCCTAAATTTGTGTGTATTTTCCTTTTCAAGATCGGATTGTGTAGAGATTCTCAAGAAATGTGGGGACCAGAACAAATTCCCTGAAGACCACACAGCTGAAAGTATTTGTGAGCTTCTGTCACCCACAGATGACCTGGAGAATTGCATACCTTTGGATACATACCTCAGTAAGTACTTTTTTTTTTAATTTAATGGCTTCTCCCTTCTCTCTCTGCCCTTGATGTTTGCTTTGCATGAGCATCTATCTGTTGAGAACATGTGGTTTAATGATAATATCTCATCTGCAGACTCTTATCTTATTTGCTTGCCCTTTTCAGCCCAGGAAAGAATTGTCATCTTAAAATATGTACACAGAAGCAACTATCATTATCAGTCTGAGTGGGTAGTGAACTGTTGTCAATCAGGAATTTTTAGTGATGAGTCATGTGTCAGCATTCTCAGATAACCAGCTCTTTATCATTGCTGTCTCCTTGCCATGATTTGATCAAGTAGAATTTCCCCTAGGGAGTCTTCAGCTTCTTGTCATCTAAATATCAGTGGAAACTGAGCCAGGCGTTGGCTTGGACTTACCCACCAAATAGGGAGTAAGGAATGATGGTCTGGGTTAGTACAGGAAAATGGAGTTTTTCTCTGTACCAAATACTCCTACCAAGAGCTAGAAGAATAAATTTGTATCTCCTTGATGGATTCTGGAGCTAAGCTTCCCAGCAGGAGGTGACTATATGGTGGAAACCAGGGAATAAAATTCATAGACACTATATAGTCAAGGGGCTTCCCTGGTGGCTCAGTAAAAAGTCTGCCTGCAATGCTGGAGACCAGGGTTTGATCCCTGGGTTGGGAAGATCTCCTGGAGAAGGGCCTGACAACCCACTCCAGTATTCTTGCCTGGAGAATCCCTGTGGGTTGGTGGGCTGTAAGTCCATGGGGTCGCGGAGAGTCAGACACAACTGAGAGACTAAGTACATGTAGTTAAGAGAAGTGTTTAGGCTGCCACTAAGGGGCATTAGTGCTGTGAGCTGGCTCAAACTAGCTTTATTTTCCTGTGTTAAGATAGAATTAAGTTCAGCTGTGAAATAGAACTGCCTTATGACCCAGCAATCCCACCGCTGGGCATACACACCGAGGAAACCAGAATTGAAAGAGACACGTGTACCCCAATGTTCATCGCAGCACTGTTTATAATAGCCAGGACATGGAAGCAACCTAGATGTCCATCAGCAGATGAATGGATAAAAAAGCTGTGGTACATATACACAGTGGAGTATTACTCAGCCATTAAAAAGAATACATTTGAATCAGTTCTAATGAGGTGGATGAAACTGGAGCCTATTATAGAGAGTGAAGTAGGCCAGAAAGAAAAACACCAATACAGTATACTAATGCATATATATGGAATTTATAAAGATGGTAATGATAACCCTGTATGTGAGACAGCAAAAAAGACACAGATATATAGAACAGTCTTTTGGACTCTGTGGGAGAGGGCGAGGGTGGGATGATTTGGGAGAATGGCACTGAAACATGCATAATATCATATAAGAAATGAATCACCAGTCCAGGTTCGATACAGGATGCTTGGGGCTGGTGCACTGGGATGACCCAGAGGGATGGTACAGGGAGGGAAGTGGGAGGGGGGTTCAGGATGGGGAACACGTGTATGCCTGTGGCGGATTCATGTTGATGTGTGGCAGAACCAATACAATATTGTAAAGCAATTAGCCTCCAATTAAAATAAATAAATTTAAATTAACTAAAAAAAAAAATAAGCTCAACTGCAAATAATAGAACAGATGGAAGCAAAAGAAAGCCCAGAAATAAATAGTCTAGGGCTGTTACAGTGGAATCCAGGTTCCCTTTTCTTTCTCCACCATTCTTAGTACTTGGCTTCCATCATCAAGGTTACTTCTTATACTTTACCATCACAACATGAGTATTTTAATTCTAGCTACCTCGTGTAAGGGAAAACCACCCCTCATTGTATGGGAAGCTGGGAAAGATTTTTTTATCTATGGGCCCATTGCCAACTTGGTAGTAAGTAAAAAGAAAAGAGTGGGTACTCTATTTGCAGCTCACAATATCCACTATATTTTAATCAAGACAAACAGACTGTGTCCTTAACCTTAGTGACAATTGTAGAAAAAAAGAGAACATTAGACTGACTAGAATCATAGGCCTCTCTGATTTTAAGCAGATGACTTCTATGAGCCTCAGCTTCCCTATTTATAAAATGATTGGGCTGGATGAGATAAATTCCATAAGCCCTATACTCTGTTAGCCTTAGAGTCTAAGTCTGGCCCAAAATCAAGTAAGCAAAATGAATGTATTCATAATCCTGGGTGCCATTAGAGTAGTCAAATATATGTGTAGACAGACTATTTTCAGTGGGAGGAAAGTTAAAGAAATGCTTTTGTTTACATTTCAATACTCTTAAAATATCACACAGAGTTTGCCCTCCATATCCACAGGTTCTGCATTTGCAAATTGAAAATATTCAGGAAAAAAAAAAACTCCAGAAAGTTCCAAAAAGCAAAATTTGAATGTTGTATACCTGGCAACTACTTACATGGCATTTACATTTTATTTATAACTATTTATGTAGTATTTACATTGTATTAGGTATTATAAATAATCTGGAGATAATTTAAAGTATGCAGGAGAGTGTGCTTAGGTTATGTGCAAATACTACACCATTTTATATAAAGGACTTGAGCATTCTCAGAATTTGATATCCATGGGAGTGTTGGAATCAACCCCCTACATATACTGAGGGATAACTGTATATTAAGTGAGATTTTTCCTTGGTCGTTATTTAATAAGTTAACCAATATGATCATGGTTTTAGGTCCATCTTACCATAATAAATTATCATTCTTTATGGTGAATGTGCTAAATTATCCCTCTTAGACATAAGCATCTATTTGACCACCTTATTCAAAATACATGTTACAGTCCATCCCTTTATACTGCTTATTGTTATCTGACTTTTTACTTATATTCATGCATACACACGCACAGAGTCTATTTATTTATTTCCTGACCAAAACGTAAACTCTATAGAGACTTGCCTTTTTTGTTCACTTCTGTATCTCCAGAACCTAGAACCTTGCCAGGCATTATCTTAGGCACCCAGTAAATAAACAGATGAATGAATGTTTGTTTATGCTAAATGCACAGTTGATCAGGAAATCTATTTCAATAACTCACTTGAACCATACTTCATGTTGTTGTTCAGTCCCTCAGTCGTGTCCAGTTCTTTGCCACCCCATGGACTGCAGCATGCCAGGCTTCCCTGTCGTTCACTATCTCTCAGAGTTTGCTTAAACTCATGTTTATTGAGTCAATGATGCCAACCAACCGTCTCATCCTCTGCCACCCACTTCTGCTCCTGCCCTCTATCTTCCCAGCATCAGTGTCTTTTCTTTTGAATCAGCTCTTCACATCAGATGACCAAAGCACTGGAGCTTCAGCTTCAGCATCAGTCCTTCCAGTGAATATTCAGGGTTGATTTACTTTAGGATTGACTGATTGGATTTCCTTGTTAACCAAGGGACCCTCAAGAGTCTCGTCCAGCACCACAGTTTGAAAGCATCAATTCTTTGGTGCTCAGCCTTCTTTGTGGTCCAACTCTCACATCAGTGCATGACTACTAGAAAAACTATAGCTTTGCCTATATAGACCTCATGAGCTGTCCATTTGTTTCAGATGTCATTAATTCAGACAATTTACAGACCTCTTCTACTCTCTTGGGTGTTTAAACTGATCTGTTTTTGTATTTTCAGGGCCAAGTTCTTTAGGTAACATTGTAGAAGAGGTGACTCATCCTTGTAACCCAAACCCTTGCCCTGCTAACGAGCTCTGTGAGGTAAACCGGAAAGGGTGTCCATCTGGTGATCCCTGCCTTCCATACTCTTGTGTTCAGGGTAAGAGGTGGGGTAGGGTGTGGGATGGGCAAGGGTATGTGCTGCTATTGTTTCTTTATAGCAGTTATCTTTGGAATAAGATTATTTTCTAAATTATGTTTTTCAAATAAACATGTATTATTTATGTAAGCAGAGGAAGACAAAAAAATAATTTTCAGTAGTCATTTAGATTGTAAACTTATTTCACTTTCAAAACCAGATTCTCATAATGAGTCATAAGGTTCTTGACAACCAAAGGAAAAAAGAACCTTGGGCTAGTTTTTAAACATGGGAAGTAAAAAGGAAAAAAATACTAAATAAGCATATCTCAAAGGGCCATTTGTAATATTTGTATAATACTACATCCACTATAGCATCATAATAAATCTTGTTAAAATTAAAAGTAAATGGGTTTTCCTGAAGTCCAATCAAGTATTCACTTTTCTTTGAATTTATGATGTGTCTTTATTCCATCACTAAAAGTTTTCTGACCAGCTTATTCTAAAATTACTCTCAGTTGCCATGTTACATTTAAAAAAATATCTGTGAGTTTAAAATATATTTGATAAGCCTTAAAAATTTTTAAGAACTGCTTAACTTACAGCATTTTTGTAAGAACTGTTGCTAACTTTGGGGTATGTGTCCTTTAATCACTACCACTTCACAGACCGAACATGGAATTTTTGTTTGTTTGTGGCCAGTGAACCAAAGCAATTCCCTAGTTTAGTGAAAGTTCTATTATGTAATCTTTAGTGGCCACACAGTATCTATAAAACTATGTGAAGTGTATCTGATATCACAAAACAATATCAGGGAACAGTGCCAGCTCTCTCAGCTCATTTTTGTCCCTACAGGCTGCAAATTGGGAGAAGCATCTGATTTTATTGTCCGTCAAGGGACACTGATCCAGGTGCCATCATCTGCAGGGGAAGTTGGTTGTTATAAAATTTGCTCATGTGGGCAAAGTGGACTCTTAGAAAACTGTATAGAGATGCACTGTATAGACCTTCAGAAGTCTTGTATTGTTGGAGGAAAAAGAAAAAGTGAGTCTTGAACTGTTTTGGGGGTTTTTTTGTTTTGTTTTTAAGACAAGATTAGTTGTATTAACTTGGTAGGGAGAACATTGGATGGGTTCTCACCAGAGAGTAAAAGTCTACAAATCAGATATTCTAGGGAAGAATACTTCAAACTCTATGGAACACAAGGACTTCTAAGGAACCCTCTTAGAAGCCTCATCAAGAAGGGACTACTAACAGCTGATAGTAACTAACACTTACTGAACTCTTAACTGTGTGGCAATACTGTGCTAAGTCTTGGCCTGTGTTATCTCGTTAAATCCTCCCAGTTGTTTGATACGGGTACTATGTAAGGAAGCTGATGCTTAGAGAGGTCACCCAGCTAGTAAATGACCAAAGCAGAATTCAGTCCTAGGCCTATTTGACGACAAAGCCCTTGCCCTCCACAGGCAAGGACACAGGTCTGCTCCTTCCCACCCCTTTCTCAGCAGTTGTTCTCTGCTTTGCCCTTTTCCCCGAAGTAAAACCCAGAGGTTGATATCATGGAAAGCAAAGGGATGGGAACTACACTGTTGGATAGGGGTTAAGGGAGAGCACATTAAGAGTACTTCCCTATTTGATCACCTTCTCTAGAAGTCTGAGGGTCTTGCTTTCTCATTGCTTCCTTAAACCATCTTTTGCTTATAGCCTTTAATAACTCTTCATATCAATATATAACCTCAAAAACTGTGAAAAAAAAAATACCACTTTTGAGAATGTGCTCCCCACCCCACCTGCTCATTCTGCTACCTCTACATCCATCCTCCTACCCATCAACTAGAGTAGTTCAGCTTTTATAAGCCTCTTGTTCCACTCTTCTGTGTGAGATCTTACTTTAAGAAGAGTACTTTTGACTAAAAAGAGCTTGCAAATTTCTGCTTAGACCAACAAGTCAGGTATTCATTGCTTAGTCCATATGCTAATTAGCTAAAATGTAACATAGATACCTTGAATCACAGAAAACTTCGGAAGATAAACTCATTCTTTCCATAAACTTTCACTGACTAAATACCTTTTCTGTACAAAAGAACCTGGGACGAGGAATTGAAGTCATGCTTTACATAGTAAGATAGGAGAGAATTTGAAGCAGTCTAGTGAGATGAGCATATTAGGGGTTTGGAGGGGATATGGTGGGAGGTCAATATGAAAATATCAGTATTACAAGTTTAATTCCCTAGTTTATATATTCAGAAGTCATCTTTCAAGAATTTCTATTTTAAAACTATGTAATTTTTTATTTGTGATTTATTTATAAATTTATGACACAGATCAGTATTTTATTTCTCTTTCTCTTAGGTCATGGAACTTCCTTTAATGTTGACTGCAATATCTGTTCTTGTTTTGCTGGCAATTTGGTGTGTTCTACCCGCCTGTGTCTCAGTGAGCACAGCTCAGAAGATGACCGTCGTACCTTCACAGGTAACCGTGGTCATCCAGCAGCTTTCCTCATCCTCTGTACCCATTCTCCCTTGAAGGCAGCATCTCATTAACTGCAAATGTGCACAGTAAAGTAAATACGTAACCTGAGAGCAAGGTACTTTGCTCTCTGGATCACTTCCTCCTCTATAAATTGAAGGCATTAAAGTAAGTGGTTTCTTAAGGTCCTTTTGGAATTCCATAAGTCAAAAAGAACGGGGCCAGTGATTGTATAGTTTTAGTTAAATGGAAGTTTTCCACCTGCTGAAATACCCATTTACCCCTACCATTATAGTCTAAAGTGTCCATGTATTTTGTAAATTTGCTTCTGTGTTTGTTTTTTTTTAACCATGTTCTTCCTTGTCCTACTGTGGCTTACTGGATTCATATAGGCAGGGACCTCTATAAACACAGCTACTGGAAGAAAAAGTAAAGACTATTTCTCCCAAACTAGATATAAAATCTAGAATTTAGATATGTCAAGTCTGGGAGTTTTCTGGAATGTTGAAGGGTGATAATAATAGCAAGACAAAGACAAAGGTTGTAAACACCTTACATAGCTTCCTTCCATTCGTATCTCCTTAGGGAGGGGGGAAAACAGGGAAGTAACTTGGGAAATTATTGTAATTTTGAAACTTAATTTTTATGAACAGTTATGCTTCTGGTATTACGCTTACATCAGCCACAGTAAGTGACAAGGTTAGTGAGATGAGATGCTCTTTTCTTGAGTAGAAACTCCAGTTGTCAACAACAAGAGCATAGTTGCCAGTATTCACTGAAAGTGAAAGTGAAGTCGCTCAGTTGTGTCCGACTCTTTGTGACCCCATGGACTGTAGCCTATCAGGCTCCTCTGTCCATGGGATTTTCCAGGCAAGAGTGCTGGAGTGGATTGCCATTTCCTTCTCCAGGGGATCTTCCCAACCCAGGAATCGAACCCGGGTCTCTCGCACTGCAGGCAAACGCTTTACCATGGGAGCCATCAGGGAAGCCCCTCAGGGAAGCATAGTTGCCAGTATTCACTGGTATCTGCTTTTTTCCCAAATCTGGTTCTGGGCAAAGAGGAGTTAGGTAGTTGCCCTTAAACTATTTCTTGCTGTTGCAGCAGCAGCTTGACTCTGAGTTGGTATTACACGTGGAATAGGGTAGGAAGAGAACAGAATAGGATTTACCAACCTTGTATCTCCAGCACACTGGAAATAAAAGGGAGATCAGAAACAAGAAGTGAACTCAGACTGATGGGGAAGTAGAGGCAGGACCAGCTCCAACCCATCCTCTATCCACCCTAATGAGAACCAGGGTTTGCTACTTTATTGTCTTGTTGTTGTCTATTTTTATTGTCTTGTTGTTTGTTTTTATCCTTTATCTGCTGTGCTCTGATGAGGACAATTCATTTTGCCTAGAGAAACTGAAAAATGATGTGGGATGAGAAATGAACTAAAGATTTACAAGGAAGACTTTTACTTATTTATTTACATAACAATGTTTTTAGAAGTTGAAGTTTACAACTAGCAGGACCCTCTTTCCCTGTAGTGTGTAGCCCCTCATGTCCTGGAATAAGTTACATTAATGAGTATTTAATGGGATTTCCCTGGTAGTCCAGTGGTTAGGACTCCACACTTTCACTATTGAGGGCCTGGGTTCTATCCCTGGTCGAGGAACTAAAATCCCATAAGGCATGCAGCACAGACAAAAAAAAAAAAAAATAATAAAGACTATTTAGCTAGCAGATTCTAAGGAGATTTTACTGGCCACAAAGTATACACATTTGGGGGGACTCAGATAGGGCCCCAGTCCACACAGGACTCAGAAGGAGATGTTCATAAAAATTCTTAAGTTTTAAGTTACAATAACTACCCAAGTTACTAACTTCTTGTTCTTCCCGCCTCCCTAAGGAGGTGGAAAGAACTTATGTGAGGCATTTACAACCTTCATTCTTTGTCTTGTCTTTTGGTATTATCCTTGAACATTCTGGAAATCCCCTAAACCAGAATCAAACATCTAAATCCCAGATTCTGTATATCAGATTGGGAGAAATGTTCTTTACCTTTCCTACCCATAGTTTAGTTTGCAAGGATCTCTACCCCTGGGATCAAGATCTGGAAGCCCTCAGTTAGCAGGCAATAAATGGAACAAAGGAAAGTCGTTGTGCAGACAAATGGCTTTTCAGAACCTTCCCACCTTTAAAAACAGAGATGAGAGGATATCCCCCCTTCCATACAGCTCCCCCTCCTCCCCCAACCCCCCTGACCTAATGTTAAATTCTGTTTTAACCTGAGACCTCTGGCTGCTTGTCAGTGGTTTACCTTAATTAGAAAACAGAGGAAGGGGCCATACAAGAGCAATCGCTGAGGTGCTCTCCCCCTCCAGGTCTGCCCTGCAACTGTGCAGATCAGTTTGTCCCCGTTTGTGGGCAGAATGGACGCACTTACCCCAGCGCCTGCATTGCTCGCTGTGTGGGGCTCCAGGACCATCAGTTTGAGTTTGGATCATGCATCTCAAAGGATCCATGTACTCCTAATCCCTGCCCAAAAAACCAAAGGTAAGTCAAATGCCTCCTTGTCTTTTTCAACTGAAGGTTTCTCTATACCAGACAGTAAAAATACAAAGATGAATTAAGATACTCTCTCCCCTGAGAAGTTAGAGTCTCGAGGGAAAGATCCAGGTAAAGCTGCTTGGTGATATGCTGTGATTGGGGGCCCAGAGGTCAAGCAGTTGACACAGCCTGGAGGAACCTGAGAAAGCCTCTAGAGCATGTGGTAGTTAGCTGGGAAAACGAGGAGACTGCCAGCAAGGTTTATGGTAGAGGAAAAGTGGTATTCATGAAGGCAGAGGGAGTGACCAGAGCAAATCTCTTGGCTGCTAATGAGAGAGCATGGTGTATGCCAGAAGCTAGACCAGTTCTGTAAGACAGAAACCAAGTGTGAGGCAAGGAGAAGCGGCAGCTAAGACAAGAGAAATGGATGCATTCTTATTACTAGCTACTGATGCCTGGTAGTAATAGAAAATAGTCTACTTAAAACCTGCCTCCGCTGTACAGATCAAACATGAGAAATCTCTGGAAGTGCACTTTCAGTATTTTATGAAGTTATTTGTTTAGGGACTCCTCTCTCTGTTGCTTCCTCAGGAGCTCAGAGTGCAGTTGACGTCACCTTAATGATGGATTTCTGCTTGTGATGGTCGCAGGTGAAGGGTACTGCTGATTCTCTTAGGTTTCAAGCTTCTGGAATTGAAGTTTTTACTGACTGCCTCAGAGAGCTGAGTAAGACACGTCCCAGCACCACAGTCCTTGCCTTTTGAAGGTTTTGTGGAGAATAAGCAATTGCTTCTCCATCCCAAAAACCTTGGTGCAGTATGAAGGGAGAGAAAGAAAAATTTTCTCTTGTGTTAAATTTATTTTAACAAATTTAAATTCTCTTTTACCAAAGAGAATTGGTCCCTGTCTAGCAAAGTTTACATCATGAAAACTAAGCCCAAAGAGTTGTTCTGCAAAGAAGACAGAGTGTTATGCATAAGAAAACATGATAAATAAATCAGAAGTATAATATAGTTGTGTCGGGATGTAGAATTGAGAGTTGTTTTGGTATCTGTTTATCTGTTTGCTTCCTTCTATTTGGTAACCTTTCTGAATAAGATTGACTTGCTTTTATAATAAAACCACAAATCTCAAAAATGGGAAGGCCTGGCTGGGTATAATATAAAATCAATATAAAAGAACAGTTTAAAAAATACAACTACATGAAAATGAAGTTTTTCTGCATGGTAACAAATGAAAAACTAAGAGGAATCTTAAGAGAAAAGGATTTCAGTACAATCTCTGATAATATAAAGAACCCCTACAAATCAATATGAAAAAGATGAACAACTTAATATATTAATAAAAATAGACAAAGATCTATAACCAGTGGAAAATGGACCAAGGACATAAACATAGGAAAAGAAATACAAATGCTTCTTAAACACTTAAAAAGATGCTTTTATTAGTTGGGGGGAGTAACTCTAGCTACTGTATACAAATCCCCAAATATCAGTACTTCTACTTGGTGGAAGTTCAAATACAGTCCATTTGGATTGTCAGCAGGTGCCTTTCCACCTGCTGACAGGTGATTCAGAAACTTAGGATCTTTCCATCTAGCAACTCAGCCAGCTCCTATAGCCCCTAGTCCTCCTGTGTCAGGCAAATAAGAGAAGGGAGATGATGGAGGTTGCTCCTGAAAAGCTTTTATAGGCCAAGTTAAAATTCATCTCTACTTCTAGCCATATTCCATTGTCTAGAACTTATTCATTTGGCCAACACTTCCAGGGAGACTGGGGAAATATAATCCAGATGTATGCCCAGGAAGAAAATTAAGTGAATTTGATGAATGAGCTCTAGCCAATCTACCACAATGCTTAACCTCTCTCATATTAAGAGAAATATAAATTAAAACTACAGTTGTGTACCATTTTCCATCTACCAGATTGGTAAAGATAAAAAAGTTTGATAACAAAATATAGGGAAACAGGCACTCCCATACAAGAGAGGATTGGGGCAAAGACTGGTACCTCCTCTATGGAGGGCAGTTTGGCCAAGCATATCAAAATTTTAAGTGCACATGCTCTTTGAATCAGCATGTATAAATGCTTGTTCTTACATAAAATATCTCTGGAAGAATGAATAAGAAGTTGGTAATAAGTGATACCTCCAGGGAGGGTGGCTGGGATACAAAGAATAGGCAGGAGACTTACTTTTCATTATATACAGTTTTGTCTTTTCATTTTCTCCATGGGCTTGTATTATCTGTTCAAAAAATAGTTGTTTAAAAAATAGAAATTTGAAAATAAATGAAGTCATATTCATTCATCAAGTATCTCCTGTTGTACTGGTCTTTCTAAACACTAAGACACAGTAGTCGACAAGATCAAGTCCCTGCCCTGATAGTGTTTATTGTAATTTGTTGCCCCCTCCTTGATTCTCAGCCTTTCCTGTTGATCCTCTTATTTCTGTGTATTCAAATTAGTAATGTTTTTCCTTCCAAAATTACCAAATTTCTCGTGATATTCTTTGTCCTCATTCCTTCATGTTAATAGATAGTGAAGTTCTAATCTTTTTCATTTCTCTTCAAATGCCTTAAATTTCTATAAAATTATAACAATGCATTCCAATTTCTTTCTTCTAGTTTTTTTGAGATAGACTTGACATGTAGCCCTGTATAAGTTTAAGGTGTACAACACAATGATTTGATTTACATGCATCATGAAATAACTACCACAGTAAGTTTAGTGAACATCTATCATCTTGAAGAAATAGAAAAAAAATTTCTTCTTGGTGCTAAAAGCTCTTGGGATTTAGTCTCTTAATAACTTCCATATGTAACTCTCAGCAGTGTTAATTATATTTATCATGTTGTACATTACATCACTATGTTATAACTAGAGGTTTGTTATCTTTTGACTCAGTTCAGTTCAGTTCAGTCATTCAGTCATGTCCGACTCTGCCACCCCATGGACTGCCAGCACGCCAGGCTTCCCTGTCCAGTTGGCACCAACTCCCGGAGCTTTCTCAAACTCATGTCCATTGAGTTGGTGATGCCATGCAACCATCTCATCCTCTGTCGTCCCCTTCTCCTCCTGTCTTCAATCTTCCCCGGAATCAGGGTCTTTTCCAATGAGTCGTTTCATCACATCAGTTCTTTCAATGAATATTAAGGACTGATTTTCTTTAGGATTGACTGGTTGGATCTCCTTGCAGTCCAAGGGACTCTCAAGAGTCTCCTCCAACAGCACAGTTCAAAAGCATCAATTCTTCAGCACTTAGCTTTCTTTATGGTCCAAATCCCACATCCATACCTGACTGCTGGAAAAACATAGCTTTGACTAGACAGACTTTTGTTGGCAAAGTAATGTCTCTGCTTAATATTCTGTGGTTGGTCATAGGTTTTCTTCCAAGGAGCAAGCGTCTTTTAATTTCATGGCTGCAGTCACCATCTGCAGTGATTTTGGAGCCAAAAAAATAAAGTCTGTCACTGTTTACATTGTTTCCCCATCTATTTGCCATGAAGTGATGGGGCCAGTTGCCATGATCTTCTTTGTTTTCTGAATGTTGAGTTTTAAGCCAACTTTTTCCACTCCTCTTTCACTTTCATCAGGAGGCTCTTTAGTTTCTCTTTACTTTCTTCCCTAAGGGTGATTTCATCTGTATATCTGAGTAAGTAAAGTCACTCAGTTGTGTCCGACTCTTTGCGACCCCGTGGACTGCAGCCCACCAGGCTCCTCAGTCCATGGGATTCTTCAGGCAAGAATACTGGAGTGGGTTGCCATTTCCTTTGCCAGGGGATCTTCCCGACCCAGGGATCGAACCCAGGTCTCCCGGATTGGAGGCAAACGCTTTAACCTCAGTCTTGATTCCAGCTTGTGCTTCATATAGTCCGGCATTTCTCATGATGTACTCTGCATTTAAGTTAAATACGCAGGGTAACAATATATAGCCTGACGTACTCCTTTCCCAATTTGGAGCCAGTCTGTTGTTCCATGTCTGGTTCTGACTACCTTCATCTAAGTCTCCCTCCCCTCACCCTTTGTCTCTGACAACCACATATCTGATCTTTTCCTATGAGTTTGTCTGTTTTAAAGTGTAATTGACCTACAACTCTGTGTTAGTTCCTGGTATAAACATAGTGATTCAGTATTTCTATACATTTTGAAGTAAGTTTAGTTACTGTCTTTCACCATATAAGGATATTACATAATTATCAACTCTGTTTTCCATACTGTACATTTCATACCTATGATTCATTTATTGTGCAACTGGAATTTTGTACGTCTTGGTCTTCCACACCAATTTCTCTCCTCTCCCCACTCTCCTCCCCTCTGGCAATCACCTGTTTGTTCTCTGCATCTACTCATAGATACATTCCTTTACTATGTTTGTTCATTTCATTTTTTATAGTCCACATATAACTGAAATCTGTCTTTCTCTTTCTGTCTTATTTCACTTTAGCATAGCACTCTCTAGGTCCATCCATGTTGTAACAAGATTTCATTCTTTTCTATAACTGAATAATATTCCATCCTGTGTGTGCACATGGGTGGCATCCATCACATGCACGCAGAAGCGTTTCCTTTTCTCCACATCTTCATCAAGACTTATTTGTTGTCTTTTGGATAATAGTCATTCTGACAGGTATGAGGTGATGTCTCATTGTGATTCTGATTTGCATTTCCCTGGTTACTAAGGATGTTGAGCATCTTTTCCTGTGCCTTTTAGCCATCTGTATGTCTTCTTTGGGAAAATGTCTCTTCACATCCTCTGCCCATGGCTTGATTGGTTGTTTAGGGTTAGGGGTTTTTTGTATGTATGTTTGCTTGCGTGCTTGTTTTGATGTTGAGTTCTTTGAGTTCTTTGCATATTTAGGATATTAACCCCTTACCACATATATCTTTTGCAAATATGTTCTCCCATTCAGTAGGCAGCCTTTTCATTTTGTTGATGGTTTTCTCTGCTGTGCAAAAGCTTTTTAGTTTGATGTAGTCAACGTTTGTTTATATTTGCTCTTGTTTCCCTTGCCTGAGGAGACATACCTAAAAAATATTACTAAGACTAATGTCAGGGAGCATACTGCCTGTGTTTTCTTCTAGAAGTGTTATGGTTTCAGGTTTTACATTTAAGTCATCAATCCATTTTGAATTTATATTTGTGTATGGTGTGAGAAAGTGGTCCAGTTTGATTCTTTTACATGTAGTTGTCCAGTTTTCCCAACACAATTTATTGAACAGACTATCTCTTACCCATTGTATATTCTTGCCTCCTTTGTCATAGATTAAGTGCCCATAAAAATGTGGGTTTATTTCTGGACTCTCTGTTTTGTTCGTTGATCTATGTGTCTGTTTTTGTGCTAGTACCATATGGTTTGATGGCTATAGCTATGTAGTATAGTTTGAAATCAGGGAGGGCTCTTTTCTTCTTTCTCAAGATTGTTTTGGCTATTCAGGAACTTTTGTTTTTCCATACAAATTTTATAATTATTTGTTCTAGTTCTATGAAAAATGCTATTTGTATTTGATAGGGAGTGCATTGGATCTATAGATTACCTTGGGTAACTGTCATTTTTAACAATAGCTCTTCTAATCCATGAGCATAATATATCCTTCCACCTGTTTGTGTTGTCTTCAGTTTATTTTATCAGTGTCTTATAGTTTTCCTTAGTTATTTGTGCTTATAAATTGGATTGTTTTCTTAATTTGTCTTTACATACGTACTAATTTTAAATCTCATCAGAAAAGGTAGCCATAGGTGGTAATTTCGTGTAAAAAGAAGTAATTTCCTTTGAAATTATATGATGTTAACTAATATATTCTTCCCCTTTTATGTTATAGATGAATATTTGTGTATCCTATTATTTTAAATACCGCGTAAAAGTTAAACATTTTCTTAGGTCTTGTCTTCTTATAGAAAATTATAAATACCCTTTATAGAAATGAGAGAGGCAAAGAAGTCTAAAGAAGAAAAGAACCATCCTCCCTACCCCCTCTGAAGAAGTTCAGAGATTGAGAATGAAGCCAGATCCGGGTATTACTAGGAAAACCCAGCTTCATGGGGTGGCATTCTCTCAGTGATTCACAACCAGCCAGCATCAGGTCCTCAGCCTTATAAACACAGAAGCCTAAAATTTTCAGCATATGCTGTGAAGATTTCTCTTAAGATAGACTCATATTAGCCAAGCTGATAATTAAGTCCCTGAAAAATGCTTCATTTATTATTGATAAGAATGCCTCTAGCATTGGACCCTGACCTGTCTGGTGGTCTCGTATCATGCCTCTTCCACCCCGAGCACCCTTCGCTTCTGCCCTCAGGGCCCCCTGCCCTCTCCCCCAGCACCACAGGGTCTGGGGCATCACATGCTTGCTTTGCTACTCCCTCTGACTGGCAGGCCTTCATCCTCGGGGCTCCACCTCCTCCATGAGCTTTATCCAGGCTCCCCAATCAGAATGACTCATTCTCGTGAGCATTTGGCATGTGGTTTTCTACCTGAGGGCCTGCTTTACATGCATGCTGGACTCCCCAGTCTCCATAAGCTCTCAGGCACAGGGACTGTTTCTGATTGCTCTCTTACTTTCTCTTCAGCCTCCCGTGCCCCACCACTGCCTGCCAGCCCCACTATAGTCTCTTTCAACATTGACTCATGGTGCTGCATTTGTGTTTTTCAGATGCATACCCAAACCACAAGTCTGCCTGACGACATTTGATAAATTTGGATGTAGCCAATATGAGTGTTTGCCAAGACAGCTCACCTGTGACCAGGTCCGAGATCCTGTTTGTGATACAAACCACATGGAGCACAGCAATCTCTGCACTTTGTACCAGAGAGGGAAAAGCCTCTTATACAAAGGCCCGTGCCAGGTACTACTGTTGGCCTGACAAGCCCAAGTACACTTTGCTCATGACCCTTTGCACCTCTAGTGTACAGAGCAAAAAGAGAGGCTTCTTGACACCAACCACTAGAAAAGAATTTAAAGCCTTGCACCCCTGGCATGAGTCAGCAGCATCTTCACTTCCCCTAGTTCTGTGGGCCCAGAACTGTTTCGTTAGAAAACCGCACAAACAAAACTAATAAAAAAGAAAGAAAACAGCTCAAGAAGAATGTGAGGGAAAACAACCAAGAAAAGAGTTTTCCCCCACTCTTTCCACTGAAGATCTACCCAAGGTCCTGAAAACTGACTGAAAACTTCTCTAAAATTTAATGTCTTTTTTTTTAGATATTTTTTAGATTTATTTAGAATTTTATATTTACTTAGTATAATTTACAAAATTAGGCTTTGTCTTATATAATTCTTTCTGTATTTACTTTTAATTGAAGGATAATTGCTTTACACCGCTGTATTGGTTTTTGCCATACATCGACATGAATCAGCCATGGGTATACATATGTCCTGTTTCTTGACCTTCCCTCTCACTTCCCACCCCTTCCCACCTAATATATATAATTTATTTTATTTTAAAACTTAATGTCTTCATCAGTTTACTTTAGTCTTTGAGGGTTGTGAAATTGGTATTCATGTCAAAAAATAACCCTGAGGACAACCCCACTGACACACCAGTGATCTGTGTGCTGGGCCGTCTGCCTGGAGGAAGCCCAGCCTTGGACCAGCAATCCCCGCCCACAGCCAGCTGACACCTGACATGCTGGCTTCTCCTTTCCTGGTTTTCACTGAAGAAAAGTCCCTTCAGCTCATCTCCCTGGGCTTGTTTCCCCTTAGAGCTTATGTTCTAAGTGCACTGATACCTTTACTCTGAATTCCCTCTTGTTGGTCCCTCTTCCTGGCTTCAGGTTTTCTCTTACATGTTCTGCATGGATGCAGAGTCCATTTGCTCTCCTCATCTCTCCTCTTTTCCCTCTCTATCCTATTGTTCAGTCGCTAAGTCGTGTCTGACTCTGCAACCCCATGAAGCAGTGTGAAATGATAAGGCCTCTGAATTTGCATCAAGATTGGTCTTGTTTTCTTCTAACAGGCTCTTCTGGAATAGTGGAAGTCAGGAGAAAGGGAGGCTTTTTATCTCATATCAGTTCTCAGAGAATGAACACCCAGGTCCCTGAGAGGCTGAGAAAAGTAGTCTCTTCAGTCAGTCTTGGGATGGTCCTGTTGCCCCTAACCCCACGCCCTGTTTAGCAGCCTTTTCAATGTCCAAGAATTTATACTGTCTTTTCTCCTTCTTGAAAGTAGGGAGACCTATTCTTGGTTAGGAAAAGTGCCCCATAGAAGTTTACAGCTAAGTATGCTTTCTTGCCCTCAGCCTTTTTGCAGGGCCCCGGAGCTCATCTGTGGGCACAACGGGGAGACCTACAGCAGTGTGTGTGCTGCCTACTCGGACCGGGTGGCCGTTGATTACTATGGGCCCTGCCAGGCTGTTGGGGTCCTCTCCGAGTACAGTTCTGTGGCTGAGTGTGCTGCCGTGAAGTGTCCTTCACTCTTAGCGACTGAGTGCAAACCCATCATCCCACCTGGTAGGCTGGCAGTGCCGGGGGTGGGGCAGGGGCGGGATTGGGAGGATTTGCTTATCTGTCTTCAGAGAGTGAGTCACTAAGAATAAAGCTGACTTAAGTGTGTTTAAACTTCTCAGAAAGTCTTGACTCCTCCTAATGCTGATTGGATGCATTTCTCTGGGCCGACCGTAATAAGTAGTGGATCTATCTTAGACATCATCTGGTCTAGTGGTTTTAAAACAATATGGAAAACTTATTTCAGTCTTACCTCAAGCACCAATAGATAAACAGCAATATTTAACTGCTAGAATTATGGTTATTAGTTCAAAGGCATAATGTTTGCCTGTTATAAAGTTAATGAATAAATGATTGGACATTAATGAACAATTGAAGTATTTTTGATGAACACAAACATTTTAAATTGAGAAAAACAAGATAGTTGTTGTCTTAGACTGGCCTTAACGTCTAATTGAATTGTTTCAGTTGCATATAATCAAGAAGTCTTGTTTCAAACAGGCTATTATAAGCAGTAACAGTTTTCAAACAGCTTACCTTTCAGTTTCATACTCTTCGGTTAAGCAGAGGTAGCAGAAGAGGCTTTATCCCAAGTCTGCACAGAACAGATTACCTGGAGTCTAACAAGTTCATTCCTCTGTCCAGAAACTCAGCAAATGTTTCTTGAGCATCTGCTATGTCCTCGACAAGTGTCTAGGTGCTAGGGGCACAGCAGTGAACGAACAAAGCCTCCTTCCTCCTGGAGACCATGGTCTGGCATGTTATTATTGTTTTTTTAACAGTTAAATAACTTTTAAAATTCAGTTTGAATCAAACACCCATGGGCTCTCTGAAACACTTGCTCCTGCGTTTTGCTGACAGGAAACACTTGCCTGGGACCACACAGTGAGCTCTGGGTAGGGCAGGGTCTAGGCCCCGAGTCTCTGGAAAGGCCAGCTCTCCCTGTGCTGCCTGCAGCCGCAGCTGCCCCGCCTGAGAAGTGGCGCAGGAAAGCAGGAGTGGAGGAAGGATTTTGGTAGATGTGTAGATCACTAGACTCCAAGTTGATCAGGGAAGATATCTGAAAGCGCAGTCATCAGGAAGGACTTTGGTAACTTTCCCAGCACAAAAGGGAGGGCTGGTAATTTCACCAACTATTTTGAATTTTCTTTATTTCTAATTCTGAACACAGACAGAATGGTTTCTGTTATACAGGTGCTTGTTGCCCATTATGTGCTGGAATGTTAAGAGTTTTGTTTGACAGAGAAAAACTGGATACTATTGCTAAGGTAAGTTGCTTTATGTGCCATGTACTATTGAAACCTTATTAATGAACTTGTCAGTAATCATACAGACAGAATGTGTCATCCCTTTCATAGATGAAGAAACTAATTTGCAGAGGAACATCTTGCCCAAGGCCATACAGTAGCTCCCAATCAGGAGGACTGGGCTTTGAGCTCAGGGCATCTGCCTCCCCATCCTGTGCTCCTTCCCTGTACAGCCTGGCTGTGCAGTGACCTTGCTCTGCAACCAGGTAGCCTGCACTTGCTTAAAAAAGGTCTCCCGCCAGCACAGTGAGCAGAGTGAGGGCTGGAGCCAGAGCCAGGCAGCCAGCAGCTGGTAGACTCCCAGATAGTTTCAAGGTTGCCCGCCCTCAGGTGGTCCCCATTCCTCTGGGGGTATGTCCAGAATCGACCATCTTCCCGTGATGGTTTTGCCCCTTTTCCTTTTTTGTACCGTTACTTTTGCTGCTTACTCTTGTGAAGATGAGATTGCAGAAGTGTAGCAACCAACACCTGCCACTACCTAAAAAAATTACACCCGTTTCAATGAAAACAACTGTATTTTTACAGGAAGGCTTTAATTATTTCCCCATGGCGTCCAACTCAGAACTGTCCCTTAAAAAGTGCTCCTGGTGAGAGTGTTTATGTCAGCCAGAAAACTCAGCAGTCAGAAAAAACCCTACTGGAATGGGTTCTGTGGATTTTTAGAATTCATCCAGCAAGACCCTGCCCCACACTTAGGATTAAAAGAGCCTTCTTGTTTTAGGCAAGGTAACAAGGAAGCTTAGGCAGTAGTAAGGAATTCTTTTTTCAGGTAATAGAATTGTTTTCTCTTTCTAGGTTACAAACAAAAAGCCAATCACAGTTCTGGAAATACTTCAGAAGATCCGCATGCACGTGTCTGTCCCACAGTGTGACGTGTTTGGGTACTTCAGCATTGAGTCAGAAATTGTGATCCTTATCATTCCTGTGGACCATCATCCAAAGGCTTTACAGGTGAGGTCAGCATGCGTCGTGCAGCCATCCTGTCACATTGAATTGGGAGGAAAGCCCGGCAGCTCTGAGGACAGAGCTGCTCCAGGGGAGGGGCTTCCAACAGAATGCGGGGGAGGGGGAGGCGGGGAGGTGCATGTGCTGTGACTCAGAAGGTGCAGACAGGAAAGGTATCTGCTCATCTTGCAGATGAGACGGTTGAGGCCCAGGGAGGGCAGGGACAGATGCCAGCCACTCAGTGACAAGGCCAGGCCTGTCTCCCAAGGGCTGTGCTCCTACTGGGGAGGAGGAGCCCACCAGAACTGATCTGATGGGCCCCGAGTTTTCTTCCTCATAATCTAGAGGTGAACCTCACTCAGGAGGCACAAGTTTCAGCATCAACATAGGAAGGTCCCAGTGACGGGAGTAAATACAGCGGTTTCTAAGCTGCCACAGTGAGGAAGCTCATTCTGTCTCAGCGCTCTCTTCTCCTCCTGATGTGTAGGTGGCCCTGGAGAGGCCAGTCCCTGTGACTGTTTAAGCAAGAAAAGATAATGTCTAAACGTGAAGAAGGGGTGAACAGGATTGTGGGGAAAGAAAGGGCAGCGGCTGTGTGGGTCATAGCTTTTTTTTAAAATTTGATTTCCATTGATGCTGTTATTATTTGTGTAATAAATTAAGACTTTATTAGAATATTACTTTGCTAAAAAAAAGGATAAAGAGAAGACGTATTCCGTGTGTTGGGATATATGTGGAATTTGTCTGACTTGACCTTTTTTGTGGGTTCTGTGACTTATATTAAAAGGATCTGATTATCCTCTCCCAGATTGAGGCCTGCAATAAGGAAGCAGAGAAGATCGAATCTCTTATCAACTCTGACAGCCCCACTCTGGCGGCCCACGTCCCTCTGTCTGCCCTGGTCATCTCCCAGGTGCAGGTCTCCAGCAGCATGCCCTCAGCCGCCCCAAGGGCCCGGCCTCCCCATCACTCCTGCCTCTTCCTCCTCAGCCTGGGCCTCATCTTCCACAGGGTCTGGAGACACAACTGATGCCCATGAAAACTGCAAAATAGTCCTTGATCTAATTTTCTTACTTTGGAAAAAACATATAGGACTGCTGGTTTGTAGTTGAATAGTGGCCAAGGCAAAGCACTTGTCACCTCTAACCTCTGTTCACCATACAGTATTTTTCTTAATTACCAGTATTAGTAAGGATTTTGCCTTGTTTCTACAAGTGTTACAATATATTCTTCCAAATACTAAGGAAAAGAGGATGTTTCCTTCTGGTGGATCACTGACTGCCTTACAATTTACATTTTGCTCGTTAGATGGGTCCCCCAACCAAAACAAATTATATATCATTGATAAATGAGATGATCACTTTTTAGAAAGACAGCTCACTTTAACTATGGACTTCGTATCACAGAAACTTCATTTCAGAGTTCTTCCGGTATTAAGGTGCCCCTAGTGTGTGTGTGTTTGTTTACAGATAATTCCCTACTCTGTCTAGAAGTGAGGAGTCACAGTGAAGAGCCACTGTATTAGAGTATGAGAAAAAGATAAGGCATCTTTGGAATTATCATATAAGTCATCAGGCAAATTTAATTTATAGAAATCTAATTCAGAATCCATTTAATGTGTTAAGTAAGCAAAAGTAGGCTAAGTAAATGGCACTCACATGATATATTGTACCTAAGTGATAGTCTCAGTGGTTCTTAAAGTGTGTCTGTGACTTCTGTGAAAGGGAGAAGTTATATTGCATCAAAGCATCTTGTATTATGCATTTTTATATTAACAGATGTATATCTTTTGGTATCATCCAAGTTAAATGTTGAGTTTTTAAACATTAACCTTTAAACCAATTGCTGCTACTTATGTAATTGCCAAAAAGTGAAATAATTAGTAGTTCATGTAAATAATACATGATTTTTCTATTTTATTATGAAGAAGGTGAATAGCCATATTTGTAAAATGACAATCATGTGTGTTAACCCAGTACTTTCCGTTCATGAAGATACATTTGTTTTTTGTGATATGCACAATGTAGGTAAGTGTTCTGTTTTTCTTTTTTGATACAGATTTATAAAGAAGTGTGGTTTATATATTTAAAAGTGTCAATCTAAGTATTAAAATGTTTGCATGTTGTCTAAGAAATCGAATACTTTGAATGTGTTTCACAGTTTTAAATAAGCTATTCAGTGTAATACTTCTTGTTTATATGCACCTAAACTTAGAATTTACATGAAGTGTTTTTCTCAGTGTTATATATATGTACCCTCTGAAAGATATAGGGTTATGCTTATTATACCAAAATGTTGTTTAAAAGTGGGCACTTAAAGCTTTCAGAATTTCTCAGTGCTGATGTAGCATGTTTGTTGCAATTGCTATAAATCTCTTCAATGCAATATACTGGAAAGCTTTTCTATTTTAATAAAATAATTTTATATGATTATGTGTATTTCTAAGCAAAGTGCACATTTACAATGAAACTACTGATCACTCTTCAGCGAGCCATGTCCTTTGCTCTGAATAAGAAGTTATGGGAGTGTGATTACTTCAGAAGTGGGAAAACAGAGCAGCTGGGACAGAGCTGGTCAGAACAGACCCTGGCATGTTCTTGGCAGAAGGGTCAAGGACAAAGACCCTGGCTTCTTCAGGACAGAGAGCTTCAGGCACTCTAAGACCAGGAGTAGATTAGGCAGTCCTTTTCCCCACTGGTTCAGCCCCAGCTTCTTCAGGACTGAGAGAGCTTCAGGTACTCCAAGACCAGGAATAGGTTAGGCAGTTCTTCTCCCCACTGGTTCATCCCGATATTTCAGCCCTATGGTATATCCTAGAACAGAGTGAACTTTGCACTGTGGAGACAGAGCCAGCTAATCAGGGCCTGAGAGGTTCTGCCAGTCAGCTGAGGCTAAGGCCCCCAACCTCCGTCTTGCTCCCGTCACATGTCTGCTGTGCTTCTTCTCATTGTGCTTCACTCCAGGACCCACGCAATGTCCTCACAAAGGGAAGAAGGAGATGAAGGAAACCACAACTGGTGGTTAGGTCTCTGCTCAGAAGTGACGGTATCATTTCTGCCTACGGCTAACATCCAAGCAAGTCACGTGGCCGCCCCTGACTCCAAAAGGTAGCGAGGAACATACCGTCCTCTTGTGTATGTGTGTGTATCTGTGTGTTGAGGGGAAGAAGGGAAGAAGCTGGGGCAGACCATGAGTATTTTGAACAATGATACAGTCTACTGCAGAGGCCCTTTCTCATCAGGATAGGGCAATAGCCAGGAATGACTAAATTTCTTATTAAAAAAGCAGTAGAAGTTTTTGGTCTGGGAAGGAAATGAGAAATGAGAGAGGTGCTTGGGTTTGATGGAGGGGGGAATATTAAGGGAGGAAAAGATCTAAAGGTTGGTCCTGCCCCAAGGACAGAATCACAGTCTTGAGAACTCTGACCATAGGTAGTCATAGGCAAAATAAGCCCAGGTCCAGTCAGTTCAGGAGATGGCACTCCTCACTAGCCAGTGGCTGTGATGAGCACAGCCAGGCTGCCTTGGGGACCGGCTGTCAGTGGCTGCCCAGCCTCAGAGCAGGACAGAGCTCCTACTGGTTGGCTCTGCCCAAGGGTATCAGGCTAGTAGAGGCTCTGCGGGAGACGGGGCACAGGCAAAAGAGAGAAATGTGGGCTCTGCCCTTCTGTAATTCTTCCAGGGGCTAGAGGCAGGGAGGATCTGGAAGTCTGGAGAAAGTGGTTCTGTGGGAGGTGGGCAACTTAGCAGATGAGATAACTGCATGAAAAGTGGACTCCAGAGAAAGGTTCAGAGGCTCCCATAAGGCCATGGGTAATTAAACTAATAAGACATTAGGGAAACAGAGGAAATAACCTCCTGTCCAGCCTACAGGAAGTAATTGGGCAGGAGTGGACCCTAAGAGGGTCATAAGCCTGCCCTGGGTCACATGCCCACCTCTGGCAGGGGTGGAAAGTCAGGGGAGCTTCCGCCCCACTTAAACCAGACAGAATGGATTTCTCACAGGAAATGACTCAGTTCCTAGGAGAAGGCTGCTGCTAGATGTGTCCTCTGGGGAGTATGTGTCTCTCTAACTGGCCATTAGTCCCCAGACCATTTCAGTCTGGGAGCACACAACAGTGCCTCACCCTCGGGCCAGGGGCGCACCTGGAACTGTGAAACCATCAGCCACCAGAGCCCAGGGACAGCCAACAGGGTGCTTTGTATGAGAGACCTATTAAACAAGGGAGTTATCCAAAGTGACTGGTAATAAAGTAAATCATCTTCAGAGCAAAAATGGCAATGAAGAGGAGAGACTGTGATGAATGTAAACATTTTTAATCAGGGCAAAAAGAAGCAGGCGAACTTGGGAAAGATTCTTCTTATCTCCTGGAGTCCTCACTCCACAACCAGCTCTGTCAGGGGTCTTCCCAAGGGCTCCAGGACAGAGGATCCAGGCTTAAGGCTCAATTGTCACAGGGTGACACTAAATTGTTGGTCTCTCGTAAGTCATCATTTACTGTAAACCAGGGACAGCAAATGTGTGTCATTCATGCCACCAATTGCTCGTTGGATGTCCATGGTAAAGAGATTGCAGTTCCATCATGGTCTCCTGGTGGTGGCGACAAGCCCAGCTTCAAGCACAGCATTCTGAGGAAGAAGAAAGGGCACTAGAGTCATGGTACCTTCTTTGCTGCCATCGTATCTTATGAATAAAAAAAATGATTCTCAGAAATCCCTCAACAGTTGTCCCGTGTATCTCCTTGCCCAGGACTGGGTAGTATTGGCCAACACTAGACAGTTGGCCGAGGGGAGCAGGATGGCCGTAGTTGGTTGGCTAGTCAGGGGCAAACACACTGCTGCCCCAACCAATCTGAGGTGCGGGAGGGCAAGAGTAAGTCGGCCAAGGCCGCCAACAGCGTTCACCTTAAGATAAAGTCAGTTTTTGGCAGTCTTAACTTGTTAGGGTATAGATATGAAAAATTTTGTTTAACTACCTCCAGCTGTGATAGGTGTTTCTAACTAGGTGATTGTTCAGTTGCTAAGTCGTATCCAACTCGTTGTGATCCCATGAACTGCAGCTAGTTCACTAACAAGGTAGTGAAACCCCATAACAGCAACTGTCTGATTTCATAACTTTAATGCTTTCTTCCAGTTACGTAAACAGCCCTACTTCATTCTTCAGGCCTCTGACCTGGTTATTTTAAAACTTCCATCCCATATCCAATGCAAAGGCCTGTTCACCTCCTCCAGCCTAGACTAAATGTTTGCTCAAGAACAGGGTGTTTGGAAGGGATGGTCTTGTTGCCACAAACATATGCAAGGCTCACATCTCAGAGTCTGTAAGCTTGTCATGATGTCACTAGTGGCATTAGTCACAGACATTAGGGTGTCTTCAGTACAAACTCTGGAACATTCATTTCTAGTAAGAAAGTTTGTCAACCAAGAGGTGAGTAGTCTTGCCCTCAGCTGTGGTTAGCCTATGCAAAACAGATGTAGGTCACCTAGTTGACCAAGGCAGTGTGCCGTGAGAAGTGCGAGGAGTGGGAGAGAAAATCCAATAAGGAGCAGACAGAAGGCTGTGCAGGGCTTCATTAGCACTGGGTCTGTCCCAGTGGTAGTATAGTGGCGTTAATGACTTGGAAACGGGTGGTGAGGGGAAGCACAAGGCAGGTCAGGTTTGGAGCCTAGGCTGCCAGGCTGGAATGGCACCCAGAGCTGTTGGCCTTGCCCTCCCAGCTATACTGCCTGGCATAGTTCCTAGGCATAGAACCGTGGCCACCCAACTTCAGTGACTGGAGAGACCTTCAAGGTCACCCACTGATCTCGTTATCTCATGCTCCCTTCCTCTGTCCTGTGAACATCCTGGACTCTATTGAGGAAACATTAATTGAGCCAGGCTGGGTGCCAGCTTTCCCTAGAACTTGCCCCCTCCTTCAGGGTTCAGCCTGGGTCTGTTTCAGCTGCACCTTGGGAAGAAAGTTAAACCCGCCAGCAACACTGATGGCCTTCACACAAAATCCATAGAAGACATTTTATTTTCTTTCATTTGATTGAATGGTTTTCCTTTAGACCTGGCTGGTGGGAATCAAACCCACACATTCCCACAGAGGGCACTGTATTTCTCAAAGGGACCAGAGGCCCTGGTCCTCTCTCCCTTTCTCCCAGCTGCATTGTGAGCTTTGCCAGATGAGGGAAAGGGAAAGCTGCAGAATCATTCCTAGGGGAATTCCTTTCCCCAGTCCAGCAGACTTTAATTTTGTACACAGAGGGCAGTGGGCCCGGAAAGCAATATAAGCCCAGGGTCACACGGCAAGTCAGGTCAGAGCCAAGCCAGAGGCCAGGTCTGGGCTTTCCCTGGCACCAGGCAGCTGGGCAGGATTTGTGCTCCTCGGGGGTGGAGCCAGCCATGCAGGAGCGCTCTGTGAAGGTGGACACCGTGGGTGGCCCGAGTGAACTAGGTTCAATGTCAGATCAGACTGACAAGGCAGGCACCTGGGTGGGATCTGACAGGTCCAAGGAGCAACAGGGATCATAAAAGTAATGGACACAGCCCTCCTGCCCTTTGTGTGACAGTCTGCACAGCACCCTCCACCTGCTTCTCTCACTGGCCCACAGCAAAAGGCAGAGAGAGCATATACCAAGTCCAAGGTCAGGTTAGGTTCTCAGGAAGTGAGGCTGGTAAGGGTAAGGCAAGGGTAAGGCAGGAGCCTTCACATGGGGAAGCTTCCTAACACCCCTGCCCCCAGCTCCACCCACTCTTTCATTTTTCCTAAATGAAATTTATTGTTTTCTTATTGTGAAAAATAACTTAGTGTGTTCCCCCAAAACCTGGAAATATACACAGGAAAAAGTAACCCTCAGTGCACCATCTGCCCCTTGCCCCTACTAGTGAGAGTGGAATCTTTCTAGAACCGTCTCTGCATCCAACTGGGTCAGGGTCCTTTCTCCTTGTGCTTGGGGGCAACCGGTGGTTACCTCAGGACCTTGGTTTCATACTGGGGAGGTTGCCTGCTGATTGACACTTCCCTGCCTGATGGTTCACAGGTAGAGGCCTCAGCTCAGCCAGAACCTCTCCAGGTCCCCCTCCTGAGGGCTGTCTTCCCTGGACGATCTCCCGCTGGCTTCGACTGGAGATGTGAGCCGCAGTTTTAGGGAGGAGTCATGGAGGCATTCATGTTGGTCAAGACCCAGCAGGAAAACAGGTGGCCCACCCAAATCAGGATAATTTGAGGAAGGCTTCATAAAGGAACTATTTACAAAGGTGTGAGCAGTATGTAAGAAACCACAGGAAGAGTACAGGGCACGAGCTGTAACACAGGGCTGTTAACACCCCTTGGCACAAAGTGGTGAGGTGGTTTCCAGAAGCCAAGGGCACTACTGCATGGAGCAGGCATTTCCTCCCACTCCCTCAAGTGTCCACCCATTGCTGAACCGCATCAGAAGCCAGAGGACAAGGGGTCCTGTTGCAACTATGCAAGTCAACCTTCCCCACAGGGCACAGAGTGATTTAGGGAAGGAAGTGGAGAAGAAGAAGACACCAGCACAACAGATCAGGGCCGTACCTTGTAAGAGGAGGGAAGATGTGACAGTATCTGCCCCCTCCTTCCAGCACACCCCAAGATGGCAAGGCCTCTTGGTTTAAACTTTTGGAAGGGTCCCACTGAGTGCAGTCTCCACAGTTCCTCTCCATCCTCCTCTCGTGGCCATTCTTCATGCCACATTTCCCAGAGTCTCTGCCCAACTCCCCAAGAATGACCTGGAAAGGTCATCTGGCTCAGGATCCAGCTCACCTTCGTTGTCAGCATGGAGCTGCCCAAGAGCAAGCACCCTCTTCAACATATCATTTTCTTCCTAAAGCAGACAAGGCTGTCACATGTAAAGAAGCGACATAATCCTTGTAATAAAATGAATTTGATCATGTGTCTAGTGAAACAAGTCCATACTTGGGTACTTTTAAAATGGGTTGATGTCAAGACTTCCTCAACAGTCCAGTAGTTAAGACTTCGCCTTCCAGCACAGGGAGTGCAGGTTCAGTTCCTGATCAGGAAGCTAAGATCCCGCATACCTCGAGACCAAAAAACCAAAACATAACAGAAGCAATATGGCAACAAATTCAATAAAGACTTTAAAAACTAGTCCAAATTAAAAACAAAAAATCTTTAAAAAAAGTAAGTTGCTATTACTGCTGTTAATCAAGGTTTTGCCCATGATATATTCTAGTAAGGTTATGCTCAAAATCTTCAAGCTAGGCTTCAGCAGTACATGAACAGAGAATTTCCAGATGTATAAGCTGGTTTTAGAAAAGGCAGAGAAACCAGAGATCAAATTGCCAACATCTGTTGGGACACAGAGAAAGCACGAGAATTCCAGAAAAATATCTGCTTCTGCTTCACTGACTACGCAAAAGCCTTTGACTGTGTGGATCACAGCAAACTGTGGAAAATTCTTAAAGAGATGAGACTACCAGACCACCTTGCCTGTCTCCTGAAACCTGTATGTGGATCAGAAGCAACAATTAGAACCTTGCATGGAACAACTGGTTCAAAATTGGGAAAGGAGTACAACAAGGTTGTATGTATCACCCTATTTATTTAACTTCTATGCCATCATGTGAAATAACTGCACTAGATGATTCACAAGCTTGAATCAAGGTTGCCAGGAAAAATACCAGCAACTTCAGATGTGTAGACAATACCACTCTAATGGCAGAAAGTGAAAAGGAGCTAAAAAGCCTCTTAAGGGTGAAAGAGGAGAGTGAAAAAGTTGGCTTTTTTGAATTCAACATTCAAATAATGAATATCATGGCATCTGGCCCCATCACTTCATGACAAATAGATGGGGGAAAAGTGGAAGCAGTGACAGATTTTCTTTCTTCTTGGGCTCCAAAATCACTGCGAATGGTGGCTACAGCCATAAAATTAAGAGACTCTTACTCCTTGGAAGGAAAACTATGAAAAACCTAGACAGTGTATTAAAAAGCAGAGACATCACATGGCCAACAAAGGTCCATCTAGTCAAAGCTATGGTTTTTCTAGTAGTCATGTGAGATTTAGACCGTAAAGAAGGCTGAGCCCCAAAGAACTGACGCTTTCAAATTGTGGTACTGGAGAAGACTCTTGAGAGTCCTTTGGACTGCAAGGGGATCAAACTAGTCAATCCCAAAGGAAATCAACCCTGAATATTCATTGGAAAGACTGATGCTAAAGCTGAAGCTTCAATACTTTGGCCACCTGATGCAAAGAGCCATCTCATTGGAAAAGACCCTGATGCTGGGAAAGATTGAAGGCAAAATGAGAAGAGGGCAACAGAGGATGAGATAGTTAGATAACATCACCAACTCAATGGACATAAATTTGAGCAACTCCCGGAGATAAAGGACGAGGAAGCCTGGTATGCTTCAGTCCATGGGGTCTCAAAGAATCGGACACAACTTAGTGACTCAGCAACAACATTCTAACTAGGTATTGATGCCATGTGAAAAAGCTGATTCTTAAAAATATTATTCTTGGATCTGGCTATCATTTGAAGGTTTTTATATTAATTTAATGAATTTTCTTAGTTTTTTCTAGGGAGAAGCCATAATTAAAACTTCACTCTTCCTTTACCAATATTTATACCTCTTACATCATTTTGTTGCCCTAGCATGGGCTAGAATTCCCCAAACAGTGTTGAATAACAGTGGTGATAGCAAGAAACCTTATGTTCTTTATTTTAATGGCAGTGTCCCATTGTTTTACTATTAAACATGATGTTTTAAGTATTTGTCCTGGAGGTTTCTCTTGATTCTGCTAAGGGAAAACTTTTTTTTTTTAATCTCCTTAGTGGATATTGAGTTGTATCAAAGGTATTTTCTGCATCCATTTAAATGACATTTTTCCTTTGACTTATAAATTATGAATATATTTCTTAATATCCTTGAAATAAATTTTACTCTAATAATATGCTTCCAGATTCATTTTGCTGACATTTTATTTAGGACATTGATATTTATATTCATAATGTGTTTTTGTATTTGCTATATTTTTCAGGTTGTGGAATGAGGATCATTTTAGCTTCATTAAATGAGAGGGGAAGGTTTTCTGTGCTTTCAGTTCAGTTCAGTTCAGTTCATTTCAGTCGCTCAGTTGTGTGCGACTCTTTGCGACCCCATGAATTGCAGCATGCCAGGCCTCCCTGTCCATCACCATCTCCTGGAATTCACTCAGACTCACTTCCATTGAGTCCATGATGCCATCCAACCATCTCATCCTCGCTCGTCGCCTTCTCCTCCTGCCCCCAATCCCTCCCAGCATCAGAGTCTTTTCCAATGAGTCAGCTCTTCGCATCAGGTGGCCAAAGTACTAGAGCTTCAGCTCTAGCATCATTCCTTCCAAAGAAATCCCAGGGTTGATCTCCTTCAGAATGGACTGGTTGGATCTCCTTGCAGTCCAAGGGACTCTCAAGAGTCTTCTCCAACACCACAGTTCAAAAACATCAATTCTTCGGCGCTCAGCCTTCTTCACAGTCCAACTCTCACATCCATACATGACCACAGAAAAAACCATAGCCTTGACTAGACAGACCTTAGTTGGCAAAGTAATGTCTCTGCTTTCGAATATACTATCTAGGTTGGTCATAACTTTTCTTCCAAGGAGTAAGCGTCTTTTAATTTCATGGCTGCAGTCACCATCTGTAGTGATTTTGGAGCCCCAAAAATAAAGTCTGACACTGTTTCCCCATCTATTTCCCATGAAGTGATGGGACCAGATGCCATGATCTTCGTTTTCTGAATATTGAGCTTTAAGCCAACTTTTTCACTCTCCTCTTTCACTTTCATCAAGAGGCTTTTTAGTTCCTTTTCACTTTCTGCCATAAGGGTGGTGTCATCTGCATATCTGAGGTTATTGATATTTCTCCTGGCAATCTTGATTCCAGCTTGTGTTTCTTCCAGTCCAGCATTTCTCATGATGTACTCTGCATATAAGTTAAATAAGCAGGGTGACAATATACAGCCTTGATGTACTCCCTTTCCTATTTGGAACCAGTCTGTTGTTCCATGTCCAGTTCTAACTGTTGCTCCCTGACCTGCATACAGATTTCTCAAGAGGCAGGTTAGGTGGTCTGGTATTCCCATCTCTTTCAGAATTTTCCAGTTTTAGTACCAGAATCATCTGTCTCTCAAAGCTTTGATAGAATTTACCTGCAGGCTTATCTGGGTCCAGCTCTTATTTGGGTAAGCAGTCATAGTTTCATTTTTTAATGACCATATTGGTTCATTTTGATTTTTTTCTCTTCTTAAATACTTACATATTTTTTTCCCTAGAAAATTGCCCAATTCAGAAAATCTACTAGTTGAGAGTCAATACTGTTTTTCTAAAAAAGAGGTTACCTCCTCTTTTTATTATTAATGTAGTATATTTGAATTTTCTCTTGTTAGACTTTTTTTTATTGATTTTGTAGAAATTTATCTATTTGATATCTTCCAGCTCTGGGATATATTTTTTCACTTCTGCTGCTTTTCTGTTTTACCTATATTAATTTCTTTATTCAGTTAATTATGGAAAATTTCAAACTGGCAGACAATTTAAAAGTGAAAATCCATATACCACTGTTCAGATTCTATAATGAACATTTTGCTAATTGCTTTATCACTATTTAACCATCTCTTCTTCTATCTAACCATCCATCTTATACTTTATACATTTCAAAGTAAGTTGCAAACATTAATATATTTCACCCCTAAACACGTCAGCATTTATTCATTAATTCGAATTCAATATTTTTTTATGATTCTTTATTTTTTATAACTTGTCTAACTGCTTTGGCCCAGCGTTATTTATTTTCTCTTTTTAAACAACTGGCAATCCCATATATTTCCTTTTTTCTAATCTTTTTTTTTATGTGAACCATTTTTAAAATCTTTATTGAATTTGTTACAATATTGCTTCATCCTATGTTTTGGGGGTTTTCTTTTTTGACCCCAAGGCATGGGAGGTCCTAGCTCCCCAACCAAGGTTCAAACCCATACCCCTTGCATTGGAAGGCAAAGTCTTGACCACTGGACCAACAGGGAAGTCCCCCCTACCATATAGTTTCTACCAACAGTAATAAAGAGAGCATAACTCAATAAAATGAGAATTTCTGCCAAGGTTTTACTTTCCTCCACTTTTCTAGCTGCCATAATCTCTACTCATCAAACTATTACAATGAATTTTTTATTCCCCAGAACTGCAGATCAAGACCCAAAGGCTGAAGGGCTTAAAGCATTATATGTATTTAATATACATATAATTGTATTAAATACATATAATGTATTTAATACATTATGGTTTAGGGAAGAATTTATAATAATATAAGACTTTAAACACTAGGACCAAATCATGGAGTGCAGCACATTCTGGGGAGACATTTAGGACAGAAACAAAATTTCCTTTTGTTGAAGGGAGGATAAGGTAGATATCTTCTGGGTTCTGGCTGCTCAGCAGGTGGCGAGGTCTTTGAGTATACAAGATCCTGTATCTAACTATGGAAGCTGAAGGAGGGCAGACATTCCTCTGTTCTCTTTCTGAAAGCTTGTGGGAAGTCATGTGACCCCAGTTCAGCTAAACAGGTGCTCCTGCCCAAGAATCTGAGTCTAGAAGAGTTGACCCAGAGGCGTAGCAAGGGATCAAGAAAGATTCTGGATTGGTTGAATATTTATCCCCAAGAGACTAAAGTAGATGTGACAGTTTCCATCAATTTGCAAGTTTAAGTTTTCTACCATCAGCGGAATTTGAGGTAGATCTATACAGTGACCTTTTTACATATCTAAACTGTTACTGTGAAATATTACCCACACACAAATAAGTGATGTTTAAAGGATGCTTTAGTTATCATCTTATTTAATTAAAAAAAAAACAAACACTCTGAGTTAGGTATTACTGTCATTTCAAGCACCTGGATGAGAATCCCAGTCAGTGGACAGCAGAGCTGGAACATGGACATGGGCCACGTGACTTCAAGGCCATGCCCCAGGCTCTTAACCAAATATTCTTAATTGCCATTCATCTCTTAACACTTCCTTTGACTTCGCCTTTCAGTCCTCTGGGAGGGACTTTTTTCATTTCAAAAATTATCAGTTAATCTTTAGTTAAATTTTAGTTTTATTACATTGTGTTCAGAAAATTTAACTGGATAGTTTCTACTTTGGGGAATGTCTTGTGGTTTACTTTAGGGCCTAATATTTGGTCAACCTTTGTATTTGTTCCATAGAAATTTGAAAATAATGTTATCAAATATAAATGGTCTTATTTGCCTGGCACAGGGGAGGAAGTAAAGAGGACAGTGCCCAGTCTTCCTTAAAAATCAACCCTTGGGGTCTCTTTATCGTGGCGCCTCGGAGGCTGTCAGCCGCTTCAGAATGAAGCTGAACATCTCTTTCCCGGCCACTGGCTGCCACAAGCTCATTGAAGTGGACGATGAACGAAAACTTTGTACCTTCTACAAGAAGCGTATGGCCACAGAAGTTGCTGCTGACGCTCTGGGTGAAGAATGGAAGGGTTATGTGGTCTGAATTAGTGGTGGGAACGACAAGCAGGGTTTCCCCATGAAGCAGGGTCTTGACCCATGGCCGAGTGCGTCTGCTTCTGAGTAAGGGGCATTCCTGTTACAGACCAAGGAGGACTGGAGAGAGAAAGCGCAAATCTGTGCGGGGTTGCATTGTGGATGCCAATCTGAGTGTTCTCAATTTGGTCATCGTGAAAAAAGGGGAGAAGGATATTCCTGGACTCACTGATACTACAGTGCCTCGTCGCCTGGGTCCCAAAAGAGCTAGCAGAATCTGCAAACTTTTCAATCTCTCTAAAGAAGATGATGTCCGCCAGTATGTTGTGTGAAAGCCCCTAAACAAAGACGGTAAGAAACCTAGGACTAAAGCACCCAAGATTCAGCATCTCGTGACTCCCCGAGTTCTGCAACACAAACGCCGGCGTATTGCTCTGAAGAAACAGCGTACTAAGAAAAATAAAGAAGAGGCTGCAGAATATGCTAAACTTTTGGCCAAGAGAATGAAGGAGGCCAAAGAAAAACGGCAGGAGCAGATCGCCAAGAGACGGAGGCTGTCCTCCCTGAGAGCTTCTACTTCCAAGTCTGAGTCCAGTCAAAAATGAGGTGTTCTGAGAGTGACAAAGCAGACCAGACACCAAAAAAAAAAAAAAAAAATCAACCCTTATTAACAAGTCAGTCTGCTTCAGTGCCCAGTTAAAAAATCTTAAAATTAGCTTCTTTCAGTTAGGGTTTACTGAATCCCTTCCCCCATAAGGAGTTACTCTGGGGAATCTCACCCAGGCTGCATCTTTATTTCCCTGCTTGTCTCACACAGGGGTGGGGCCATAAGTGAAGCCAAGTCTCTTTAGTGCCAGGTGTGTACTGACCACTGCCCCAAGGCCAGAAGAGGTCAGGACCTGTGGAAGTTGAAGGGACCCATACATCCTAAGGGAAGAATAGGATTTGAATGGGCAGAGATGGGCCAGCAGACCAGACTGAACAAATAGCCCAAGGAAGGCAAGAAGGTGAGGAATCTCTGAACATGTTTGGGGAATATCAGAAAGTCTGTTGTTGTTCAGCCACTAAGTTATGTCCGATTCTTTGCCACCCCATGGACTGCAACACACCAGGCTTTCCTGTCCTTCACCATCTCCTGGAGTTTGTGCAGACTCATATCCGTTGAGTTGGTGATGGCATTCAACCATCTCATCTTCTGTCCCCCCTTCTCCTCTTGCCCTCAGTCTTTCCCAGCATCAGGGTCTTTTCAAATGAGTCAGCTCTTTGCATCAGTTGGCCAAAGTATTAGAATATCAGCTTCAGCATCAGTCCTTCCAATGATAATTCAGGGTTAATTTCCTTTAGGATTGGCTGGTTGGATCTCCTTGCTGTCCAATTCAGCTCAGTTCAGTCGCTCAATGGTGTCCATCTCTTTGTGACCCTATGGACTGCAGCATGCCAGGCCTCCCTATTCATCACTAACTCCCGTAGTTTACCCAAACTCATGTCCATTGAGTTGTGATGCCATCCAACAATCTCATCCTGTCATTCCCTTCTTCTCCTGCCTTCAATCTTTCCCAGCATCAGGGTCTTTTCAAATGAGTCAGCTTTTCGAATCAGGTGGCCAAAGTATTGGAGTTTCAGCTTCAACATCAGTCCTTCCAATGAACACTCAGGACTGATCACCTTTAGGATGGACTGGTTGGATCTCCTTGTAGTCCAAGGGACTCTCAAGAGTCTCCTCCAACACCGCAGTTCAAAAGCATCAATTCTTCGGTGCTCAGCTTTCTTTACAGTCCAACTCTCACATCCATACATGACTACTGGAAAAACCATAGCTTTGGCTACTCGGACCTTTGTCAGTAAGATAATGTCTCTTCTTTTTAATATGCTGTCTAGGTTTGTCATGGAGAAGGCAATGGCACCCCACTCCATTACTCTTGCCTTGAAAATCCCATGGACAGAGGAGCTTGGTGGGCTGCAGTCCATGGGGTCACTAAGAGTTGGACACAACTGAGCAACTTCACTTTCACTTTCATGCACTGGAGAAGGAAATGGCACCCCACTCCAGTGTTCTTGCCTGGAGAATCCCAGGGACGGGGGAGTCTGGTGGGCTGCCGTCTCGGGGGTCCTGCAGAGTCGGACACAACTGAAGCGACTTAGCAGCAGCAGCAGCAGCAGGTTTGTCATAGCTTTTCCTCCAAGGAGCAAGCGTCTTTTAATTTCATGGCTGCAGTCACCATCCGCAGTGATTTTGGAGCCCAAGAAAATAAAATCTGCCAATATTTCCACTTTCCCCCTATCTATTTGCCATGAAGTAATAGGACCGGATGCCATGATCTTAATTTTTTTAGTTTGAATAATTCCCTCGCAGTCCAGTAGTTGGGAATCTGCGGTTTGGACCCTGCCATGGGCTGGGTTTGATCCCTGGTCTGGGAACTAAGAATCTGCAAGCCACTCGGTGAGGGCCCCCAACCCCCGACCTCATAAGTCTAATTTGACTGGAGCATGGGATGAAGTTAGGAAGCTGAGGAGACAGGTCTGCCGCCAGACTTCAGGAGTGGGGGGTTTGACTTGATCTGACAGGCAACGAGGGACAAGAGGACAGGGGACAGAGCGAGACTGCAGAAGCCTCCCTGGGACTGCCACGCGGGGAAGGGGAGTGTTGGGAAGTGCCCAGCTCCAACCCAGACCCGCACCAGAGGGTGTGTGCTGCGGAGAGGACAAGACGTACATCGGAGTACGGGGCCTTAGGGGTTTGTGGGGGCCAGGCCGCTACAGGGAGAGCACCAAGCCCCTGGTGATGCGGGTCGGAACCGTCCCTCACTCCCCGACAATAGCCCTGCGGAACCCTTAGCGTATCTGTCTCTGAGCATCTACCAACTGTGTAGAAGGCACGGGCTTCCCTCCTCACCCCCATTCGGTTTCCGGAGAGGGGCAGCTCGGGGCCAGTAGCCTGGGCTCCCGTCCGCACTTGGAGAGCTTTGAGCGGCCCCAGGCGGGCAAGTTTCTCCGGGGTCGGAGAGAGGCCCGCGCGGTGCCGGGGCGCGGTGCCTCCTCCAGGCAGCCGGCGGGATGGCCCCTGGCAACTCCTCCTGCAGCTGCCGCTGCCTTATAAGGCGGGGGCCGGGCGGCGCCAGGGGAGGGGCTGTAGCCGCCGGGCCTCCTCCTCCTCAGCTCTGAACGGCGCCGGGCCGGGAGGGAGCGCAGCGCAGCGCAGCGGGAGCGGAGCAGCGCGCCGAGCCTGCCATGGGCAAATCAGGTGAGCCCGCCGGGCCAGTAGAACTGGGGTGCGGTGATGGTTTGGGGCTCCGAGGTCCTCGCTGTCACTCTTTCCGAAGCTGGCTGGATCCCCAGGGGGAGTGGGTCGACCGCCTCCGCCGGGGCGACGCGGCTCCTGCCGCGCTGTGGGACCGCAGGGTGCGGGATGGAGGGGCTCACAGAGCTGGCAGTTTCCGGGGCAGCCAGGAAGCCGAGGTGGCCGTCGGGCCACCGGGAGAGAGGGAGCGAAGGCGAGACAGAGGGAGGGTCCTCCTGTCTGCGAGCCAGAGATTGCGTCAGGGAGGTCTTCCAGGCGCTGATGGGATTAGCGCTGAGTCCGGCCAAGGCGTGGCTTTTGCTTTGTTTCAGGACAGGGTTAGAGTTGGAAAAAGCCACAGAACTGTGACAGCATCTCTTGATGCAAAGCAGCTTGCCCGGACCAACCCTGCGAAAGACAGCTCTGAGCATCCTTTTCTTCTGACATTGTGCCTTCTCCTCTAAGCACCCCCTCCCACCCCGTGCCAGACTCAGGCTACACAGGAGTACACACAACGGCTTCCCCCTTCTCTGACCTGTCAGCTGCCCATCCTCACCACGGTGGCTGCCACGGTGAACTTTCTAAAACCCAGATCTCCTCTTGTTATTCCCGAACAACTTCCATCCCATAGTGTGCAGGTGAAAGAGTACACAATCTTCAGCTCCACCGTGGGGCTCTCAGGGAGCTGCCATCACCCCTTTCTTGCCTCTGCACTCACCTTTGGCACTGGATCCTTCCCCTGAGTTCCCCTTCCCAGCGTTCACCACCACCACCACCAGCACTTCGGCTCTCCCACTTCGGTGAAATTGAAAATCCTCCCCATCCTTCCAGGCTCAACACCTAGACTAGTACCGCACCCCAGTTCCTGACCTGGTGTCTTCTTCCTTGCAGCCGTCCCGGCTATCAGGTTGGGACTTTACCCAGCCAAAGACCTGCTTCCCACCAACTCCTCACTTCTGACAGCCAGAAGCCATGTCTATCTCAGCATAGTTCATGCCTCACAGGAGGCTTTTGAATGAACAGATTTTGAACAGAGTTCAAAAGCCCCACTTCATGGAAAGTTGAGGTTGTCAGCCTCAGATGGTGGATCTCTTCCTGAATCTGTCCTCTACTTCTGAGGTACCAATGTTGGAGTAAGTGACTTTCTCTGGCATTGGGCCTAGCCTGCCTTATCTGTAGTGGCAGCTCTGGCTTTCAGCCCCGGCCCTGCTAACCACTTGCTGTGTGATCTTGAGCAAAGCCCTTTCCTTCTCTGTGCCTGTTTCCTCATTTATACAAAGAAAATGGCCGGTATCATCCCCAGGGTCTTTTGCAGACTGGAAAGGTAGCATAGTTATTATGCAGTTAAAGGACAGGCTAGTGGGGTGTGGGGGAAAGCATGGCAGATGTGAGAGGGCCCTTTGAAATCCCTATTTGGGAAATTAGTCCCTTTCTCTACAGATTAGGAGAAAGTCCACAAATTATCTAAAGCTACATGCTAATCAGTTGTTTCTGGCTTCTTTCCTAAGAAACAGTTTTCCAGAACTGCTGAATGCCCATTTTTCTCTGTTCATCCATCTGTCTCTCCCTCCCTCCATCTTTCCTTCCTTCCCTTGTTCTTCCCTTCCATCATTTGTCACCTCTGTATCAACCTGTGGACCTAGTGCTGCAGAGGGCATGGCCCCTGTCTTTAGGAGTGTTTGGGTGGATTATGAAATGCATCAGAAAGCTAGTTGGGGGAAAGACAGGCACTACACTCTAGCAAGAGGTGGAAAGTGATCCATGCCACAAGACAGGTGCAGGTGAAGAGCAGTGGGAGCTTGTGGTGGGGTGGGGGTGGGGAGTGGATCTCTTTCCCAAGCATCCAGTGAAGATTCTTGGAAGAGGTGGTCAGACTCTTGAGTGTCTTGGAACTTTGGACCTTCTCCATGAGACCTGGGGGGGCACTGAAAGGTGTTGATCTAAAAGCTGTGGGACCAGAATTGTTCCAGGGTGGAGGGTGGATCAGATGGAGAGAGAGTGGAGGTAGGGGTCAGGGAGAAACTATTGCAGTTACTCAAGCAAGAGATAACAGAAACATCTAAGGGACTGGAGAAGAAGCAGGGATGGATTTTTTTTTTTTTTCCCAAATGTAGTAAAGATTTTATCAACTCAACAGCTTCACTTAAGCATTAAATGAACATAAAATATTTTACTGACAAGTTAGAATTCACTTATGAAAGGGGAGATGACATTCACGGAGGTCTACTCTTCTAGTCTAAGGAGTGAGAGATTTATTTCAAAGTTATACAAATAAGCAACAAAGAAATGAAATTTCTAGAAGCAGTAGTGGTATCAAATTAGCAAAAACAAAATGAATAGAATGTTAAAATTTTAGACAGGAAACCTACATATAAAAAAATTCTATTTCTAAAATTGGGAAATAAGGCTATAGGTCCTACATGACTACATAAAAAGTGACTAGACATGCAGATGTCCTAAAGAAGGACCTGCAGGAAGTGAATAGGAGACTATATTTCTTTTTGGTGAAAGTGAAAGTGAAAATGAAGTCACTCAGTCGTGTCCGACTCTTTGCGACCCCATGGACTGTAGCCTATCAGGCTCCTCCATCCATGGGATTCTCCAGGCAGGAATACTGGAGTGGGTTGCCATTTCCTTCTCCAGGGGGTGGATTTTCAAGATGGTAGCCTCAAGCAGACTTGGTGACTAACTTGTGAATAAGAAAGAAAGGTCAGTGGTGTGAGTCTGGGTGCAGGAAGGTGATGACACCTTCTAGAACTGGAGATGCAGAGTCTCCAGGATGGTGGCAGAAAGCAAGTTAGAGCCGGTTCAGGCAGTTTCCGCCTCCTTCCCGTCGTTAACCTCCACAGACCTGGGGAACTTCCAGAATACTGGCCCTTAGCCACATGCATTCTACTCATCTCCTTCCAAAGACTCTGAGCCCCCTGGATAGTATCCTGCTCCCCTAAGGATCCCCAAGAGAAAATTGCTTTTCTGGGTTACACAGGCCCAAACTTGTCATTCCAGGCCACCAGCCTGAGACTGTCTGTGCCCAAAGGACAGGCAGCATCACAGACGTGCATCCACAGAGGGGCTCTTTGTGGTTCCATAAAGACCTTCGTAAGGAGCTTGCCTCTTCTGGGCCTCAGTTTCCTCATCACTGCACAGGAGCCCATCTCTTTTTAATCTTTAACCTCAGATATACAGCAGAACTACTGGGGTAGTAGGCATTGCTGGAAAAGTGTCTCAACCAACACAGCTTAAATTCTGGAAGTCCAGTGTTCAGAGACTCCTAGGTCCAGCCCCTGGCCCGCATCTTCCTGCTGGGCTTCAGTTTGCAGCTGAGCAGAGAAAGGCAACAGTCTGGGGCTCAGTGGAAGCCTCTAATACTGTCCCTAATAACAGCGATTGCCAATTATTCAGCTCCTATTGTGTGACAGGCTTGAAGCTGGGTGTTTCATATGTGTTATCAACTTTTGTAACAGCCTGTGAGGCCCTTATTATCAGCTGAATGGATTTACAGAGGTTGAGTACTTTGCCCAAGCTCACACCCTGAACAAACAGATTTGCACCAGGTTCTCTGACTTCCCAGCTGGGTGCTGACCTGTCTGCCACACTGATCATTTGTCACCCTGCTCCTCAGCCTGGACTCCAGCCCTGAAGGACAGCCACACACTCTCTATCGCTAAGAATCTTACTGTCCCTCGATCCACATCTCCCAGCCCAAGGTCATCAGAGCAAAAAGACCTCCAGGGACCAAATTATCCAGGAATTTTCTACAGAGCAGGGCTTTCACACCTCTCCAGGGGAAGGCTGCATGGGCAGGTTAGTCCCCACAGTTCTGTTTTCATCTGTTGATTCTAAAGAAAGGTTCAAAAAAGGGTTTCCCTGCTTTGAAGCTATTTTGAAAACCACAGATGTCAGGCTTCTTTCTCACACAGATGAGGAAACAGGGCAGCATGATGGCAGGCAGGCCTGGGTGGCGGCGGGCAGGACTGGAGAGAGACCGCCTCTCTGCTGGCAAAACAAGCACTGTCCCTGCCCTGCCTCCTTCAGTTCTTCCGTGACCATCATCCGCCCACACAGGGGCAGCCTAAGGCATACCCTGTCATTCTTGCTTAGGGACAGAAAGAAGTATGTAAGGTGGAAAGTGTGTGAGATCCAGGGCAAGGGAGGGACATTCTTGGATCTGACTCCAGTGTGGATTCACCATGGGACCTCGGGCAAGTCACATGTCCTCCCAAAGACCAAAATTTCCTTGTCTTAATGAGAAGAAATCTGTCCTCAGGCTTCCTCAGTGCTGGTATGAGAATCTCATTCATCTGTTCTTGTACTCACTTTTTCACTCAATAAGTACCTGAGCTCAGAGGTACTGAAAAAGGTCATCAAAGACCAAGTTAAATACCAGCAGCCCTGCTCCCATTAAAATCAGGGAGGGGAGTTTCCCCCAAAGCCAGGAGGCTAATGGATCTCTGCCCAACAGTAATGATTTATAGGTGACATTTAGTTGAATTATAGTTTGTTCACTTTGTTCCAGATCTGATCTAAAGCATTTACAAAGATTGATTTATTTAATTCTCACAACCCTGTGAGGTAGATACTGTTATCCCCATTTTGTGTATGGAAGAAATGAGGTACAGAGTGATTTAGCAACTTTACCAAGATCACACAGCTAATAAAAGGCAGGGCTGGGATTTGCCTCTTGAATGTCCTGGAACCCAGGCTGAAAAAGCTACCCATCTGGAACTCATTCTTTTTATTTTTTTTTAATCAGCTTTTTATTCTTTCCTTCCTGATAAACTAGCAAAACCAGCTTTGCCCCAAAAGCTTTCTAGCCTCTTGCCAGGGGACAGAAGGGGCCTGTTCATAATTCCTGCTCTGGCCCCTGCCTGTCCTGGGCCTCTTTGTTGGGGAGTTGGGAGAGGGCTGAGAAATGAGTCAGCTGGGCTCTGGGAGGCCAGAAGAGGACGAATGCTGAGGGAGGGGCCTGTTTCAGCCAACAGTTGTGAGGGAGGAGGGGCACGGACCTCCTCAGAGTCTTTATTCCATAGTTAGAAGCTCTGCCCTAAGGACCTTTGAGAGCCCCTAGTCCAGCCCTACCCAAGACGCCTTTGTCTTCCACCTAGCAGAGACGCCCTGGCCTGCCCCCTCCCCTCGGCCGCAGGAGCCAGGCCCAGGCAGCCCCTTCCAGCAGCACTGACCTCAAGCCCCAGTTGTGCCCCCTGGAGCTTCTTCTCCAGAGCCCTTGGCTTTCCTCTGGGACGACTCGGGCAGGTCTGTCTACAAAGGGCTTAGCACAGAGGAGGTTCTTGAGAAATCTTAGTTCTTTTCTTCTCTTCTCTCTTCCTCCTCTTTGAGGAAGGCAGATTTGAAGGCAGCTGTCAACCTCATGGGTCTGGTGGCCCTCTTTTCTCAGTGATTTCCTCTGTCTGGTGACCCTTGAAGTGGGCTGGGGTTCAGGGCAGGGTTCCCCTCCTCTTGGGCCTACCCCTAGACCATCTGTGGGAACGTGGACAGAGTATGTTCTTGAGCCTGTTTCCTCATCCAAAATATGGGTACAATGGTGAAAGCTCCAGCAAAGGTGATGAAAAGTAAATCAGATGATGCCCAGGCCTGGCACCCAGAAATGGTTGGCCAACAAGCAAAAGGAAGGCCTTCCCTCATTCCAGGCCGGTACCCTGAGGCTGCATGACCTCTCTGAGCCTCAGTTTGCGTGTGTGCTCAGGCACATCTGACTCTTTGTGACTCCCTGGACTGTAGCCCACCAGGCTCCTCTGTCCATGGGATTCTCCAGGCAGGAATACTGGAGTGGGTTGCCATGCCCTCCTCCAGGGGATCGTCCCAACCCAGGGATTGAACCCACGTCTCCTGTGGTTCCTGCATTGGCACATGGGCTTTTTTTTTTTTTTTTTACTACTAAGACCTCAGACTCTGAGGTCTCTCCTTGCTTGATGCGGGGCTGGGTGGGTTTTCTTTGACGCCTCTTTTTTCTGGTGTTTATCTGTCCTCAGGTCTTTCTACAGAAGGGGGTGAGTCTCTTGCTGGGTGTGGTCATTGGGAGGTATCTTGCCTCCCTGGGGCTGGGTTCTGCTCAGAGGAGCCACCTGAGCTGGGACTGGCTGCTGTGGTGGGAGGGAACCCCTGTGTCAGCCAGGGGTATGGTTATAGGGCCCCAAGGCTTTCCAGTCAGTGACAGGGAGAGAGGGCGACCCTGCTGACCCCTTCCTAGAAACCCTGGTGCTGGAACTTTCACTTTTTGTTTCAGTACTTCCCACATTCTGGGAATGCTGTGACCTAGTTTTTAGCAGCCTTATATGTCCCTCTCTGCCAAGGAGACTTCAGGGCCTGAGCAGTCCAGGGTCCATTGTATCACACAGGGCTATCTTTAAACTGGCTTTGCCTTAGTGACCCCCCCCCCATTCCCCTTAACTCCACTTCTTTCTCACAGCACAATTTATACCAGACCCCTGCAATCCTGGTTCTTTCTGCACCTTTGCCTCCTCCTCACCTCTTCCAGGGAGCCTTCCCTGATACATCTGTGGTCACCGTGGCCTGCCTGGTACACAGGAGCTGGAAGGGACTTCAGGATGGGCCTAGCCAGGCCTGTCACTCAGAGCCCCTCTGCCACTGTGTGTGTACCCACACTCGCCCTTGCATGCATACACACACTGAACTCCTGCAAGTCTGGGGTCAGTCAGTCATCTTGCCTCCTCACCCTCACCCTCAGGATTGGAAGTGACTTAAAAGTCATCTGACCGGGCCTCCATTGCCTGAATTCCTCTGAGAGGAATTGTATGCCCCCAGTGCTGGAGAGCTCACTACCATGTGAGGTAGCACTTTCAGTCTTCAGAAAGCTTTGCTGGAGACAGAGATCTTTCTTAGGCTGAGCTGAAATCTGTCATCCTGACTTTCCACCCACTGTTCCCAACTTTGCCCTGTGGGGCCCCAGAATTCAGCAGGGTCCTGTCCTACATCTTCCAAAGTCTGATCTTCTCCAGTTCTTGCTACCATCCCTTATGAGACCACATATCCAGCCCCTTCTTCACCTCATCACCACCTCTGTACACACTTCAGACTGTCATTGACTCTAATGGAAGGTGGGGGCTGGGCCGGGTGAAGAATTGCAGCTGGACGCTGGCTTGTGCAGGGCAAGCAGCACATCACCCAGGAGCCCATGGGTTTCTGGCCACCATGCCACCCTGCTGACTCCTTAGCATCCTGTTAGTGAGGCTCCAGTGTGGTCCCCATGAGTTGCTGTGATTCTTGCCACTTCCACCTGAGATATTCTTTAAAAGCCTCTGTGACTCCATTATCCAGAGTAACATGTGAAACCCCAATTTTTTTTTAATATTTATTTATTTGGCTGTGCTGAGTCTTAGTTGTGACACATGAGATCTTTAGTTGTGACATGTGGGTTCTAGTTCCCTGACCACTGCACATTGGGAGTGCTGAGTCTTAGCCACTAGGGAAGTCCCCCAAAATCTTTTTTTTTAATTCTGGTAAAAATCACATGACACAGAATTCACCGTCTTAACCACTTTTTAGTAAAGTGTGTTCACAGTGTTGTAAAGCAGATCTCCAGGACTTTTTCATCTTGCAGATCTGAAACCCTGTACTCATTCAAAGGCACCTTCCCTCTCGGCGGGTCTCTCGGCCACAGAGGCCTGAGGACTTCAGGTGGTAGCTCCCCCCTCTGCCTTATGACCCATTACCATGGCCATGGTTTTCCCCTCCATGCCTTGGTCACAGCATCTCCCCATCTCTGCCTGTCAGTCCAGACCGCCCAGATCCTGGCGTTTGGCACCCTTTTCCCGCCCTGTCCCACTCCCCATTACTATGACTGGACCCCACCAGACTGCCCCACCAGTCCCCAGAGTGTGGAGGTTGTGACCACTTGCCCACCACTGGCATGGCCTGCAGTTTCCTTCCCTCTCCTGGTCAGTGTCTAGCCCAAAGCTCCGGAGGGCAAGCCCTGGGTCTTCTTCCCTCAAGTCCCCTAGCGACCCAATGGGATTCAATCCGAAGGCCCAGGAGACCTGAGGGAGGGGAAGAGGACCCCTGCTGGTTCATCTCCACGGCCTGTGGGGGACAAGACCGCAGAGGAGAAAGGTGGCTGGTGATGGTGACTCGGGCCAGTGGATGGAGAGGTGCTTCTCTCATCCTCTGGTTTACACCCTCTGCCCACAGCAGGCTTCAGGGACAGGCTCCTGCCAGAGGGGACTAGCTCAGTTCTGTGGACCCCCTGTGGCCCTCACACATAACTCAACCATTTCTATGGTGATGGCAGGGGGTCCTCCCAGATTCCTAAGGCTGAGGTCAGCAACCTTCAGAGTCTTAGCCTGGCCAGCTCCTATTCAGACATCTGTGGGGCCTCAAATCAGGCCTAACCATGTTAGGCTACTTTTCTCCTAGTTCCTCTTGAACTGTGCTCACCTGCACCTTGACCCTGCCACACTGTTGGCTGTTGTTTTCAAGACTCTCTCCCTTCTGGGTATGAGCTTTTCGAGGGAAGGACATAGCTAACTTGTCCAAACCTCTGGCATATTGTATGGGACTTGGCACAGAGGACATACTCAGAGAGCAGATGAACAGATAGATGAGTTGGGGTTGGATGGATGACAGATGGGTGATTGGATGCTGCTGCTTACATCATGAATCCATAGGTGGATGGATGAGTGATGGATGGAGGATGTGGGATAGATGAAGTTCCATTTGAGATTCAAATTGATAAGACCTCTGTCCACTACTGACCTGGCCTACCTTTGACTTCACCACTTCTCTTCTCCCAGTTCCAGCCCCCTTGGCTTTGCCGCTTCTGGGGTTGTGACCCAGTTGGGCACACCTTCCTTCACTGCTGAGGCCAGCTGGTCACACCACAGCATTCTTTCCCCACACTCCCCCCTCTCTCCACTTCCTGATGCTGTCCTGCCCTGGTCAGTCCGCCTCTCTCCATCTGTCCCTCTGTCTTGGGGCAGTGCAGGTACCCCTGCACTCCAGCCAGGCCTAGGCCTGTTCTCTCTGAGCTCCCATCTCCAGCCCTTCCCAGTCCTCCCGTAGTATGCACCATAGGTCCCATCTGAGATATCCAGTCTCCTTCACACATTTTCTTTCAGATGTCCTGCTCTTCCCTGTCCAGTACCCCTCTCTCCATCTGCTCTGTGCCTCCAGCCCATCCTCCACTCAGCAGCCAGCAGGGTCTTCCAGAAACAGAGGTCTCCTTAGCTCACCCCCTTTCCCCCAGTCAGTCACTTCCCATTGCCATGAATAAAGACCCAGATTCCTTACATGCCCCATGGGGCCCTACATAGTTCTGGGGGTGTTGGTGTGCAGAGATTGGGGCAGCAAGCCTGGCCCTGTGGCCTCAAGTCTGAGCTGGGCCGTGCTCTGAAGTCTGCAGGGTACTTTCCTACTTCCCGTGGCTCTTTTCTCCTCACTGAGATGGTCTCCATCTTGAACTCATTGCAGCCTCCAAGCAGTTTAACGACGAGGTCCTGAAGGCCCACAATGAGTACCGGAAGCAGCATGGTGTGCCCCCACTGAAGCTCTGCAAGAAGCTCAACCGGGAGGCTCAGCAGTGAGTGCCCCCCAGTGCCCAAGGCCCTTCATGGTGCTGCCGCTGCTGCAGTCATGGATGAGCGCTAGGATGCAGGAGAGATGTGGGCTTGGGGGGCAAACACAGCCATGCTTGACTAGCCCCTCTGCCATTTACCTAGGCGGGTCCCATGTTCCTCTGAGCCTTAGTTTGCTCCTCTGTAGAGTGGAACTGGAGCAGGGGCTTAGAAGCGATGCAGGTGTGATGCTCCTGATTGCCTCCACGAGCCCAGGGCAGGGACGGAAGCTCAGCCACACTAGGTTAGGGCTCCTACTTTTGAGGCTTCCCCAGGCTATACGCGCTCTAAGGAAGCACCGTGGACTCCTGCAGGTATTCAGAGGCCCTGGCCAGCACAAGGATCCTCAAGCACAGCCCAGAGTCCAGTCGTGGCCAGTGTGGAGAGAACTTGGCATGGGCATCCTACGATCAGACAGGTGGGTCATTCCTCAGCCCCCCACCCACTGCCTGAGCTGGGCCTGGGACATCCAGTGTTCAGGCTCCTCCTGGCCCCAGTGCCCTCACAGTGCCACCATGATGCCACTACCTGCCCAGAAAGGGAAAAGAACCCCAGAGCTCTCTGTCTGCCCCCAGGGGCTGACTGCAGTTCACCACAAGGGCTCCAGTGGCCAGCTCAGGGCCAGGCTTGTGCGGAGTGCCAGGGACACAGAGATGAGTCAGACTGCCTGTCCCCGCACCTTCTTCAGAAGAACTCCCTGCTGAGAGTGGGGGCGGGGGAAGGACCGTTTGTGTGCTGCGCCTCAGCCTGACCCTGTGGGCACTGCAGCACCCCCAGTTACGGAAGAATTTTACTTTCCTCACGTTCTTCTAAAAGTCTTTTCAGTGCTTGTGTATTAGCTGTTTTCATGAGAAAAGTGCAATAGAGCTTTTTTCCATGTTGGACAAAGTAATAATAATGAGAAAGGCAATTCCTCACCCAAGGTCACAGCCTGGATGGTGATCCCACCACACTGACCAAACATTGTGGAGCTTCCTGGCTCTGATAGGGCTGGCGCGGCTTTTTAGGAAAAATGCTGGAGAGAGCCACCTCGCGCTCTGACCGGCTCCCTCCCCTGCAGGAGAATGACTGTTCCCTCCCTGGCCTCACATTCCTGGGGGTTCCCCAGGGAGGCCCTGGACAGCCTCTATGTTTCCAGGCAGAGCTCTCCATGAGAAGCAAGAAGCGAGAAGCAGAAGCGAGAAGCGAAGCGTGGGCCTGCCCCTGAGGAGGGTGGAGCCCGAGGCCCACAGACCCTCCCCAGGCTCAGGCTGTGGGCCTGGATGGGAAGAAGGGAAGGGGGCCGGAAAGAGCCAGCAGGAGATGAGACTCCCTCCCAGCCTCACAATGGCTCCCCGTGGAGCCTTGAGCAAGTCTGCTACCCTCCCTGGCCCCAGTGTCCCCATCCCTACAGAGAGGGGTTAGGTGGGTGGTCTCTAGGGCAGCAATTCCCCACCCTGGCTGCACCCTGGGATCTTCTGTGGTGCTTTTAAAAAGTATAGTGCCTGATCTCTCCTCCAAAGACACTGATACAATCAGTATCAGGCATCAGTAATTTTGAAAATCTTCCCACTGCTCTCAGAGGCCCTGCCACTCCAGGTGTGGTCCATGGATCAGCCACAGCACCTGGAAATGTGTTAGCAGTGCAGACAGATCTGCCAGAGTCCGAAGCTGCATTTTAACAAGAATGATTCATGCACTTGTTAAAGTTCAAGACTTACTGCCCTGAGGCCCAAGGCTTCTAGCCCTCTGGCCCTGAGTTCAACTGCTCCCAGGGGAATGCTATGACCAGTGGATGCTCCAGGAGAGGGCCCTTCTGCCTGCAGCAGAGACCCTGACCCACCAGCCCAATTACACTTCCTCCTGTGGATGTTTCAGGAGCAAGAGTTGCGGTGGGATGAGGGCAGAGTCTCCCGAAAGCTCACAGCATTGTTAGAAGCCCTTGGAGTATGTTGCATTCAGCCCTGTTGTATAGAGGCCCAGAACTGGGCAGGCCTTGCCCAGGATTGCACAGCGAATTAGTGGCAGGACAGGGACATAGATGCAGGCCCCCTGACCTCAGGTCAGGGCTGTTCCCAACCCCCAAGAAGGCCCTCCCTTCAGCCTGGATGTGCTCAGGGGCAAGAGTCCCCATGTCAGCCCATTGGTGCTTCATGAAATGTCTAACTGAGGGATGAGTGCTTTGGAGCTAATGGGAGATGGAAGGAATAGGGAGTCGGTTAATTATGCTGCTGAGTTGTCAGCAGTGTCTTTTCCTTACAGGAAAGGAGGTGGCTGATAGATGGTACAGTGAGATCAAGAACTACAACTTTCAGCAGCCTGGCTTCACCTCTGGGACAGGTGAGTGATGTGGACACAGCAGTGACCTGGCCCGGAGTAGGGTTGCAGTCTGGGTCTGACTTCAGAGGAACTAACCCCCTAAAAATCAATCACTTTCCTTCTGTTTTACTTCTTCCATATTTCTCTGGTTTGACTTTGCCCAGAGGGCAAAACCATCCACATCTCTTTGAAAACAGACACACACACACGCACACACACACGCACGCACACACACACACACGTGCATACGTACATACACACACCCCTCCATCCAAGAGCACCCAAGCTGCCGGTTCCTGCCCCAGCAGCTCAGCACTCTTCAGGTGACTGGGGTGTGGCATGAAGAGGCTGTGGACTGTAAAAGCTGCTGAGTGTGTCTTTTCAGGAGTGGTGCCTCAGCACTTGTCATCGGTCATCCCACTTCTGGGCCTGCTCTCCAGGAGCCAGAGTATTCTAAGACCTTCTCTGTCCATGCTGCTCTTCTGATTAAACTGCCAGTGGCTTCCTGGGGCCATCAGGAAAACTGAGCCACTGACTCTTCCCCTGGTCTTAACACCCTCCTCCCTCCTGCCCTCAAATCCTCCCCCCGCCCCATACCCGCTCCTCACAACCTCCCAAGTATTCTCCCTTCTCCTTTACACACTAGTTTGCGGTTCAGGTGAGCTTGGAATGCAGAGATTTTGGGATCTAGTCTCAGCTCTGGCACTATGAGTTGCATGAACTTGGGTCAGCGCCGTCCTTCCCTGTCCCCAAGGGAGAGACACAAGGTGGTGGCCTCTATGGGACATTCTGAGAGCTGGGATTTAGATTCAGGGAGCCGGCCATGGGACCATCCAGACCTTCCCGTGGACCTCCCATGTGAGCAGCGAATGGTTAGCCTACCAAAGCCCTGGTTAGCCGCTCTGGGTTCCCCCTACCCCTCACAGGCCTCACCAGGCTCGTCTTTCCTCAGAACTGACTCACGTCCACCCAGGGCCCAGGATGGTTTCAAAGGAGCTGGGAGTTTCTCTGACCAGAAGACACCAGAGGAACTGAACAGAGGATTCTCTGTCCATCCCGCTATTCCTCTACCCCACCCCATCCCACCCATGGGTGGAGACACTTACAGCCTCCCACCCTCTGCAGGACTCTTCAGAAGCAGGAAGTGACATGTTCTCAGAGCCAGTCACCATTTCCTGTGGTTTGTGCTCACCCTTTGGGGCAGCGGTTCTTGCAATCGTGTGGGGAGAGGTAGCAGCATCTGAACCGAGGCATTTCCTATCAGTCCTGTGGGGCAGGACCAGGAGGCTGCAGCCAGGCCCTGGGAGAGAACTGCTGGTTCTGTGGTAATTAGATTTGAGAGGTGAAGCAGAAACAATGACAACCTCCTACCAGTGATTAACAATGTGTAGGCAGAACCTGGCCTTCTTTTCATAAAGATCAATGTCCAGAAGATGTTTTATTTCATCCTGTGAGCAAGATTCACGAGCAATCACACATGTGTCAGAGCAAGTTATTGGTGTTGCTCGTGTGTACACGCCACTTGATAGTAAAAAGTGTCTCCACCTCCACGGCCACGTAACCTGCAATACCTTTTGGAGCTGGAGCTTTATTCCACCCATTTTGCAGAGGAGGAAGCTGAGGCCCAGAAAGAGGAAAAGACTTTTTACCTTCTGTCTTCAATTTGATGCTTTTTCCATGGTCCCTGCTGCAAGGTAGGAATCTCTCAAGTGTCAGAGCTGGGGATTGGTCTCAACTTTCCATGATCACTGACTCTCTGTCTTGTCTGTTATTCTACATCTCCCACCCCTCAAGAGGAAAAGCCTAGAGCCAACAGCCCCTACTCCATCCCAGGCACCAGTGGGCAGTGCCTGGGGTCACACAGAGCCTGACCCTTGGACAGGAGCACAGCTTTGGCTGGTGATAGAAGCAGGGGTTTTGCAAGACTCTTAAAAATGCGCAGGCCTGTCCCCCTTGCATCAGCCACCCCTAGAGCTGCTTCTCACTGCATCATGGCTCAGGGAGTCCCTGACCTGGGCCCATGTTGTAGGTGAAAGAGCCTTCAAAATATCCCTGACCCCACCCCACCCCTACCCAGGTCAAAGTCTTGTGATGAAGGACACAATTCTGTTTCTACTGAGAGAAACAGCTTCTTGCAGTTCCTTTATTTTGGGCTTTTTTTTTTTTTTTAATGCATAGGCTTGCTGACTTATTCTGAATAAGTAATACGTATATATGACATGAGATTTGCAAGCTGTATAAGGTGGAAAGTCTTCCTTCCATCCCTGGCTTCCAGTGCTTTGCCTCCCAACCAGTAATACCAGATTCTGTGTATCCTATAGAGTCATTCAAACCAACATTTGTGGTTTTTCCTTTTTTTATTCTCTGGTGTCAGGTAGATGATCTCTTTCACACTTGCTTTCTTCACACAGCAGATTGACAGAGATTGTATCATATCAATTGGGAAAGAGCTTTCTGTTTTATTCTCTTGCAAGGATATACTGTAACTTATTTAATGTGTTTTTCAGATGTATATTCTGGAAAGTTTGGGTTCATAGCAGGAAAGAGGATGTGATCCTTTTAGGAAAAAAAAAGAAAAAGAAGGAAGCTGTTAGTAATTTAGGGTTAGAAACCAGTGTGTATCTGATGGTTGCTAAGGAAGTTGTGTCCTCTAATTCATCTCTAAATACCCAGGCTTAATTATCCGTGTGCAGACTGAAACCTCTGAAGTCAGAGGAAAGATGGTTGAGTTTTATCTGTTTGGAAAAGGCTTCCACAGTCATTCATACTGCTGGTGTGCATGTGGCGTCTGTAATCATTTTCTTGGCAACCAGTGGATAAATGACAGCTCTTCCTTGTCTGGGTGATGGAGACAGTGGGTAGGTCAGTGGCCAAAGCATGTGGTCTCTTGGAGAAAAGGTTTGTGGGCAAAAGGGTGTGCGCCTTAATGAAAAGACAGTCCATAGAAGCAGTGACACCTGGCAAAGCTGCTGAAGAGCTGGAGATGAAAGAAATGTGATTAAAAGTTTAAGGACCAAGGATGAATTGGAAAATAGTGCTTCCTCTTTTCTGAGGTGAGACTCAGGGTGTATTGAGCAACAGTTAACATGAGCTTAAGGGTAAATGGTCAGGATGCATAACTGTAGTTAATGTTTGTTTCCTTTTAATTCTTGCTTTGATTAGATCACAGCAGCCCTGAAGGTTAGTGTTTATGTTTGGTTGTTTTCATAAAGAATTTAGTAATCACAAATCTTTTAGAGATGTAGACAAAGAAATAATGCCTAAATTTTAAAATTATAAAAATGGGGACTTCCTTGCTGGTCCAGTGGCTAAGATTCTGAGCTCCCAATGCAAAGGGCCCAGGTTCCCTGTTCAGGCAACTGGATCCCACATGTTCCAACTAAGACCCAGTGAAGCCAAATAAAAATAATAAATAAAATTTTTTAAATTATAAAAATAGAGTTCATCTATAGGAGAAAAACAGTTTAATCAGTGAATGTTTATTTAGTCCTTACCAAATACAAGACACAATGGGAAACTTTGTCTCTTCCCTGACTGGAAGAGTGTGGATACCAGCCCTGTCTTCTTCCTTCCTTTCTTTATTTCATTTTGTGGTGAAATACACTTAAAATAAATTTACCATTTTAACCCTGTTTTATAATTTTTTAAAATTTTATTTATTTTGTTTTTGGCTGTGGTGTGTCTTCCTTGCTGCACGGGCCTTTCTCTAGTTGCAGCGAGCGGGGGCTACGCTCCAGCTGTGATACACAGGTTTCTCATTACAGTGGCTTCTCTTGTTGTGGAGCACAGGCTCAACGCTTGTGGTGCACGGGCTTAGTTGCTCCAAGGCATGTGGGATCTTTCCTGACCAGGGATCAAACCCACGTCTCCTGCGTTGGCAGGAGGATTCTTTACCACTGAGCCACCAGGGAAGCTCCATTGTAACCATTTTTGAGCACACGGTTCACTGGAATGAAGTGCACGCATATTGTTGTGCAGCTGTCACCACCGTGCACCTCCTGAACATTGTCATCATTCCGAGTGAAACTCTGAACCCATTAAACAATAACACCTATCCCTTCCTACCACCCCCTGCCCAAGCCGTGGTAACGACTATTCTACTTTTCTCCACAAATCTGACTATTCTACTCATATAACATTTTGTTTATCCATGGGCAGTTGTTTTCTTTCCCCCTTTTAGCTATTATGAATAATATGAACATTGGTGTGCAAATATTTGAATCCCTGCTTTTTGTTCTTTTGGGTGTATGCCTAGAAGTGGAATTACTGGATCATATGGTAATTCTGTATTTAATTATTTTAGGAACTGCCATACTGTCTCCCGCGGTCACTGCACCATTTTACATTCTCATCAGCAAAGCAAAAGGGTTCTAATTTCTCCCCATCAGCCTCATCAACAAGTAACATTTGTTATTTTTTTAAAAATAATTTCCATCTTAATGAGTATAAAGTGGTTACCCTCTTTCTTAACCACCCAGTGGGGAGCTTAGCTACTCTGATTACAATTTTCCTCCTTCTTCCTTCCCTCTGTCTCTTCTTTCTTCATCAGATATTAATTAAGTATCTACTGTGTACCAAGCCCACTGGTCAAGAAGACAAATATGGTGCCTGCTCTCAAAGAGGAAACATAATCTCTTCAGGGTTGTTTTTAGAAAATGAATGCCATACTGTGACATGGAAGTAAATATCCCACAGACCTGTCAAATGATCTCTCTGAATCTTCAGCAGTAAAGGTGAAAAAGATGAACTCCTGATCTCTGCTCCCAGGAGACGAGAATTTATGATCATTGAGCAAAGAGTACATTATAGCATCAGTTCTTTGACCCCAAAACAAGAGCAGGGTTAGAAGCTAAGCTATGTTAGCAGCTGGAAAAGACCAGTGAGTGCGGGGCAGGCAGCCTGAGCAGTGGGAGAATGATGCCGGGAGGCTTCAGCAGCCACAGAAGCATCTGGAGGGGCCAGCAATAGCTTGAGAAGGAACTTAGCTATGTGGCTCAGAGCAGAGGGAACTGAAGGAGGCTCTAACTTGTCTGGGTCTCAAAGAGCTCAAAACATACAAGGCCTGCACTTCCCGTGATGGCAGAACTTATTCCAAGTTGGTTCTTCCATATGCCTTTCATTCATTCATTCCATTTATTCATTCCACAAAGTTTTATTTCACATTCCATGTGTCAGGCTGTGCCAGGTACTGCACATACTTTGATAAATAAATCAGTTTGGTTCCTGCCCATATGGGGCTCATAGCCTAGTGAAGGGGCCAAGTGCTTAGCAAGTAATCAAGCAAATATATCACTGCAAATGGTAAGAATGCTGTGAGGGGGAACCAGTACAGTAAGGCCGTCTTGAGAGGGAGGTGTTCAGGAAATGAGAGTGATTGCGAAAGGCCTCTCTGAACAAGTGACATCTGGGCCAAGACCTAAGGGATAAGAAAACACTGGTCATCAGACGAGCATTGCATACAGTGGCCAGTGTGTGCAAGGGCTCCATAGTAAGAAATAACTAGATGTGTTCAAGGGATGGAAAGGAGGCCACTGGACCAAAGCATTCATTTTCATTTTAGGTGCAACTAGAAGCAATGGAAGGATTTTTAAGTAGAGAAGTAAACAGATATGATCTATGTTTCAAAATGATCACTCTGGCTACATCAGTGGAAAATAAATTGAGGAAGCAAGGGTGGATGCTGGAGAGTCAGGCGAAGGCTATTGCAGTGATCCAAGAGAGAAAAGTTCATGCTTGAGACCATGGTTTTGGGAATGAAAGGACTAGAGATGTATTTTGAAGTTATGATTCTTCAGGATTGAATGAGTGTTTGGGGAAATGACAGTGAAGGAGGAATGCAGAGCAACCCTGAGGATTGTGTGCACAGAGGTACTGGTCATGGAAATGGGAGAGACCAAAATTAAGAGTGAGGTTTGGGTAGGTTAAATTTGAGATGCGTGTGAGTCATCCCAGTGGAAATGTCAAGTAAGTAGTTGTGTTTGGAACACAGAGGAGAGATTTGGGCTGGACAAAGATATTTGGGAGCCAAGGAAAGATGAAATTGTGTGAAGAGGGCAACAGGAAAAGAGAGCCCAGGATTGAACCTTGGGAAATGCAAGTCCTCCAATATTCACAAGTGAGATGCAAGAGGAGGAGGAAGAGAGTGATGCGGGGTGAATGCCAAGAGAGGAAACCAAAAGAGGAGAGTCCTTTGAAAGGGGCAGGAATCTATTCTATTAATGTTCCTGAGATGAGTAAGATGAGGACAACCAGTGACCACTGGGAAGGAACACAGAGATAGTTGGTGACCTTGAAAGTGTGGTTTGGGGCGAGGGGTGGAAGTAGGTGCCAAGTAGGGTGACCTTCTAATTGTTGAGGTCACTGGGCTTTGCCATAATCTCTAGGAGACCATGAAACTTTTGAGCATTGAATAGTGAGATGAGTAGGGTCTATTTGGCTGATTGAGAGGACCCAATGTGTTCGAAAATTAGTCAGTGTCTTGTATCTCCTTCTTCTGATTGGCAGTTGAAGATCAAGCTTCCCCCCGCATGGCAGAATGGTACAGGAGTTCAAGAGTCCCTTGGAACACCATTCTCCAGGTTTTGCTAACTAGCCTGTTTCCCTCTCCCCATGCCTGTTCCTACAGGACACTTCACAGCCATGGTATGGAAGAATACAAAGAAAATGGGAGTGGGGAAGGCGTCTGCAAGTGACGGGTCCTCTTTTGTGGTGGCCAGATACTTCCCAGCAGGAAATGTCGTCAACCAAGGCTTCTTTGAGGAAAATGTCCTGCCTCCAAAGAAGTAATTTGTCCAGTGGAATGGGAAGGTGGCAGACTTAAGAACTTGGATATGAAGTGCCTAGAACAACAAAACTCAGCTGGGTGTCTGTCCCTGTGGGTGTGTGTGCTGTGTGTGTGATGCTGAGTCTCTTGCACACGCACTTGGTTAGACAGTTGTGCATGAAATCATTCTCATCAAAGAAATGAGCATACAAAGCCTTTATCTCAATGATTCCCTGGGCTGCAATTATTTGGACTTTGAGGGGAAAAACTCAATTTTTAAACTTTAAAAAAATTTTTTAAAGCAAACTTTTTTTGTACCTTCTTACTTATATCCATCCCTAATCCCTGGACTTTCTGTATTCCAACTGTTTGTGATGCTGAGAAAGTGAAGTTCATCTTATGGGACCTTCATGCATTGTAATCTACTTTTGGTAGATATTTAAGAATATTAAATCCTCATTTAAATGTGACAAAAATACAGCTTTAAACATGTAAATACAAAGCGGTTTCCATCCGAAATACAGGGTAGGCAGGGACTCCATTTCATGGAATTACTGAGATTTCTCAGTTGTAAGACATGATGTCATCTGCACGCCTCCTGGAATTCTCTAGTGGGATTGCCAAATGGAGAAAAAAGCTTGACTTCCTTGCATTTTTCTATCTTCCACCACCCTTGGCCCACCCTCTTTTTCTAAAGATCCTCTGGCATTTCAGAGCTCACTATGCCGCCCCTCCACCACCACCTTGGTTTCTAGGGAGCAGGGCTAGGCCTGCAACTCACCCATCCCCCACTCTGCCTGGTGGCCCAGGGCCTGTTCTGGGAGAAAGCCCCTCACTCTGCCTGGGCTCTTGGCCAAGCAGCCTTGGATGATGAAGTCAGTGAGTGCGGGGGTGAGGGTGAGCTCACTCAGAGTCCCCAGAGGAAGCCCTCCAGCCTGTGCCCTCCCCCCACACAGGGTGGGAGCCCCAGCCTGTTCCTGGCAGCTGTGACTGCAGCTGTGCTGCTGCTCCTCCAGGAATGTGTCACAGGCCCAAGCATTCCAAAGAGATATCCCATGCGGGGGCTTAGAGGCGCTAACTTAGTTCTGCGTTTTGCCTCAAACTATGCAAAGTCCTCTAAAATCAGGACTCCATATGGTCCAGGTGAGAAGGGCCAAGCTGTGTGTCCCTGAAACCACGGCATCTCCAGGTAGTGAGATACCAGGGCCGGGAGTCTGTGCGGGCCAGTCTTTGAGACGTGCTTCCTGAACGTCTCTGTTGTGAACACAGGCTTCTGCTGTGCCCTTCGTCTCATCCAGGGACAGTAATAAAATCTTTTTTAGTGTAATATCTTACTCCCATGTGATTCATGCCTGATTCTTAAGGTTTTCTTTGGTATGAACCATTTAAAAAAATCTTTTATCAAGTTTTTTACAATCTTGCTTCTGGGTTTTTTGTTTTGTTTTATGTTTTTGTCCCCAAGGCATATGGGATGTTAGTTCCCTGACCAGGGATCAAACCTGCATCCCCTGCATTGGAAGGTGAAGTCTTACCACCAGGGAAGTTGCTCATGCCTGATTCTTAACCAGTAACTAAGGTAATCAATAACTCTGAGTTCCATCTTAGGTAACTCAAGATTCTGAATACCTCCAACCCCTCCCCTGTAGACTTGTTTTGAATCATGTGACCTACCGTCTCATAGCTGACAGGACTAGAGTGGACATGTGATTCATGGCAGCCAATCTCTAGCCTGGCCATGGACCAGGAATTTGAGCTAAGAAATACAGAGAGAATTGACCAGTGGGGCTGAAAAAATAAGGATGCTATGAGTTTGAATTAAGACTACGGCAAGTCAAAGCTATGTGTAAGCCCAGTTAGTTATGAGTTGGAAATATATGGAAGTGAGAAAGCCAGTTGTTAAGAGGTATAAAACAGGTGGAAAGACAGGAAGACTCATCTTATCCTTTCCAGTTCCAGGCCAAATCTATATTTAAAACATACCCTTCATTTTCTTCAGGGTTTCCCAACAAATTGATATATTAATTGATGGTCCCCAGAAGGATAGAATATTAGATAGAGGCCCCCCGAACCCCCGCCCTCTGTTGCATTTTCCAGCAACAGAAAATGCTGACCTGTGCAAGAAGCTGAGGGCCTTGGCCATACCTGGGCAGCTACCACGAACAAGACAAACTCAGCGACCAGTCATTGAACATCCCGTAGCTCCTAGGGACATACTCTACCCAATACACACGTATACCTAACCACCTGATGGACCCTGGCAGGCAGCCTGCCCCTTTAGGTTGGAGTCTGTTTCTTCAGTTGGCTGGAGTAAGGAACAAGCTGACCAGGGGAGCTTTCTGAAGCTGAAGATAAGCCAGATAACAAAGCTGGCTGAGTGAGTAGGCACAAATCTAATTTCTTACAATGGATTTTGTAAAGATGGCAGCTCCTAAAAGTTCAAGGGCTTCTCTGATGGCTAAGTCAGTAAAGAATCTGCCTGCAATGCAGGAGATGTGGGTTCGATCCCTGGGTCACACAGATCCTCTGGAGAAGGAAATGGCACCCCACTCCAGAATTCTTGCCTGGGAAATCCCATGGACAGAGGAGCTGGTAGGCTACAGTCCACGGGGTCGCAAGAGTTGGACATGACTTAGGAACTAAATCACCACCACCATAAATTCCACGTGAGCAGAAGACAAGCCAGATTGCCACCTCTCCTTTGCAGCCAAGAGAGTAGAAGGAGTCAGGCACTCTGGCTTCCAGTCCTAGCTCTGTGAACTGAGTTGAATGAGCCCCTTCCCCTCTCTGGGCCACAATCTGTCTAGCTGTACAAGGTCTGACACATGGAAATAAGCCTATTGGATCCTCTAAGGTCTCCAGGACACCCTGTAAACCTAACTTTCTTAAGCCAGAAGGAAGCATCTGATGAGAGATCTTCTGGCCATGATTTCTGGGACCTGAAACAAAAACAGAGGGGCATGGCCAACCTCCTCCATCCACGTTGGGGTGGGGGCAAAGGAGTGATGATGACCCACTCATCCCCTACCCCTGGGTGGGCAGGCCTAGAAGCCAATGGAAGTGATGAGTGTCTGGCCTCAGCACCAAGAGGCCTCATCCTTCACCTGAATCACAGTGGCCTCTCCTCTCCAGAGATCAGAGCTGGAGAAGCAATTAGAGCTTAATTATCTTCACAGGGAGAGAAGGGACCAGGTGGAACTCACCTAAGCCACAGAGCTAGTCCGTGGAAGGGCAGAAAGCCAAACCTTCTTCCCTTCGGGAAAACAGAAGGTTCTAGCCTTGTGCAGACACGTATCTCAAGAGACTGAGTGCTTCTCACCCTGGAGACGTCAAGGTGAACAAATATAGCATTAAAAGGTAAGTACTCTAAAATAATTTTCAAATTAAGAAAAAGCCAGATCTGGAATGAAGGGAGGAGGGAAAGACCAGCAGTTAATAATGAGAACTTGACTACACCGGGAGGGAAAGAGCTGGCAGGCTCACATTCCCAAGGCTGCAGCGAGTTTTCCTAGTAAGAACGCTAAAGACGGCCTGATGGTCAGGAGTGGGGCTCAGGGATCAAGGGTGCGGTCCGAGCTCAAGTCTTCTCTGTACGACCTTGCTGTTGCCGCCAGGGTCTACGCTGTTGTGCTGGGAGCCCCGAAGGCTGGTCCTGGTGGGACCCCCAGGAGCCGGCCCTCTTCCGTGGGAGGCTGTGGCTGGTCCTTATCCCCTCCTGGGCACAGCAGCGCCACGGGAACTTGGGGAGCCCCCACGCCGGCTCGGAGGCGGGGTGGGCCGTGGACGTGGCACCCGGGGGGGACGCCTAGAGTTCTGGATGTCTCCTTTCTAGCCGCTCGGCCGTGCGCCCGCTATCTGGGGCTTTACCTCTGTCTGAAAAATGGGCACAGGGTGTTTTGCGGCGATCGGGTCAGAGAAGAGGGAGTGGCACCGGGGGCGGTAATGAGTTCGCCGTTCCCAGGCGGGAGATGACTCTCCAGCGCCACCGCGTGGCTGAGGCGGCGCACGGAGCCCAGCCCGAGGAGATGGGGATTTCCAGACTTGGCAACGATCCCAGAGAACCACAAGTGTTTACGAAAGGAGCAGCCAGCCAGGAACACCGAAGCCTGGCGAACTAGTGAAATGGCAGCTAGCATCTGTTGAACGATTGTTGCGAACCAAACACTGGGCTTAACATTTTCCGGCCCTTTTCTCTTGTAAACTCTTAATCATCTTTTAAGCGGATGCAGCTATTATTCCTATCTCACAGCGGAGGAAACTGAGGTTTAGAGAGAATGAGAAACTTGTCCAAGTCCCCAGCTGATGGGGAAAGCTGACCTATCCCAGCCTCCAACATTTTACAAGCTAGAGACTTGGAAGTGTGGACAGAATGGCCCGATTTTCCGTGAAACTGAAATAATCAGGGCTTCGAGGGCCCTCCCATCCCCCGGTCCGAGAGTAACTCCTGCGTCCTTGCTCCCTGAGGGGCCGCCACCTCTCCGTTTTATTGGGTCGGCCAAAAAGGTCGTTTCTTTTTGGCCGACCCAATGTGAAGAATGATGTCTGTAGCCGCAAAGGTCAGAAGCCAAAGAACACAGCTTTTTCTTCTCTAATATCCAGGAGCCTTGGTAGTGAAAGGTGCTTTGGGGCTTGAGAATCACAGACAGAGGAAAGATGAGTAGTTAGGAGCATCCCGGAAGGGTGGGTTTCAGAAGGACTGGGTTTCAGGCCCTGCTCTGCTTCCAACTAGCTACGTGATCTTGGGCAAGTTCATGCTCTTCTATGGGCCGTGGTTTCCCTCCTGTGCAACGTACATTCCTCTAGATGATGTAAAAATCCTTACCCCAGCCTTCCTAATAGCCTTCCCATACTAGCCCCGCCCAGACTGGCCCTGACATTCCAGAAGCCTCCCTGAAGTGAGGTTGAAGGTCCCAGGTGGGAGCTGTGACCCATCTCTGAGTTTCCTCCTGAGTTCTGGGCCCTGGACTAGGTCCTGGCAGGGTATCTGGCCTTGGCAGATCAGAGCCATCAGAGGGGAGAAAAGCCCTGTGCCTCTGAGAAAGGCCTCAGGGAGGGGGGCCTGCATTGTGATGACCTCATCCATTCTATGACATCATCCTCTCTCTTATTCCCACTCCTCCCTGATCAACTGCTCTGCAAACAACCATCAGTCTGAATCCCAAAGGCCTGAGAAAGTCTGTTCTCCAGTACCTACTGCTGATCTTCTGTCTCACCCAGCAAGAAGCACCATGAAATTGGAATTCACCGAGAAAAACTACAACAGCTTCGTACTGCAGAACCTGAACAAACAGAGAAAACGCAAAGAGTACTGGGACATAGCCCTGACTGTGGACCACCATGTCTTCTTTGCACATCGCAATGTGCTGGCTGCAGTCTCCCCGCTGGTGAAGAACCTCATCTCCAACCATGACATGAAGACCACCGATGAGCTCTTTATCACCATTGACCCCAACTACCTGAGTCCGACCACAGTGGACCAGCTCCTAGACTACTTCTACAGTGGCAAGGTGGTGATCTCAGAACAGAACGTGGAAGAGCTCCTTCGCGGGGCCCAGTATTTCAACACACCCCGCCTTCGAATTCACTGCAATGACTTCCTGATCAAGTCCATCCGCCGTGCCAACTGCTTGCGCTACCTCTTCTTGGCTGAGTTGTTTGAGCTCAAAGAGGTGTCAGACTTGGCCTACTCTGGTATTCGTGACAACTTCCACTACTGGGCCAGTCCTGAGGGCAGCATGCACTTCATGCGCTGTCCACCTGTCATCTTCGGCCGCCTGCTCCGAGATGAAAACTTGCATGTACTCAACGAAGACCAGGCTCTCAATGCACTCATCAATTGGGTATGCTTCCGGAAGGATGAGCGGGAGAAGTATTTCAAGAAGTTCTTCAATTACATCAACCTTAATGCTGTCTCCAACAAGACGCTAATGTATGCCAGCAACAAGCTGATGGGCATGGAGAACAGCTCAGCCCACTCAACCCTGATTGAGAGTGTCCTTGTGGACCGCAAACAGGAGAGGCCAACCAGTCTGCTGAGCTACCAGCGGAAAGGGGCCCTGCTTGATTCAGTGGTCATCCTAGGTGGCCAGAAGGCCCACGGCAAGTTCAACGATGGAGTGTTTGCTTATATCATCCAGGAGAACCTGTGGTTGAAGCTCTCAGAGATGCCCTACCGGGCAGCAGCACTGAGTGCCACCTCTGCTGGTCGCTACATCTACATCTCTGGTGGAACCACTGAGCAGATTTCAGGGCTGAAGACGGCTTGGCGGTATGACATGGATGACAACTCCTGGACCAAGTTGCCCGACCTGCCAATTGGGCTTGTCTTCCACACCATGGTGACCTGTGGGGGGACAGTGTACTCAGTGGGAGGCAGCATTGCCCCGAGGCGCTATGTCTCTAACATCTATCGCTATGATGAGCGCAAGGAGACCTGGTGCCTGGCAGGGAAGATGAGCATTCCTATGGACGGCACAGCCGTGATCACCAAGGGTGACCGGAACCTGTATATTGTCACCGGGCGGTGCTTGGTGAAGGGTTACATCTCCCGGGTTGGGGTGGTGGACTGCTTCGATACCAACACTGGGGAGGTGGTCCAGTGTATCACCTTTCCTATTGAGTTCAACCACCGGCCCCTGCTCTCTTTTCATCAGGACAACATCCTCTGTGTGTACAGCCACCGGCAGAGTGTGGAGATCAATCTGCAGAAGGTAAAGGCCAACAAGACAACCACCTCAGTGCCTCTTTTGCCCAACAACTGCCCCTTGGATGTGTCCCATGCTATATGCTCTGTTGGAGACAACAGGGTGTTTGTGTGCGGAGGTGTCACCACAACCAGCGATGTCCAGGCAAAGGACTACACCATCAATCCAAATGCCTACCTGCTGGACCAAAAGGCAGGCGAGTGGAAGACCCTGGCCCCCCCACCGGAGGCACTGGACTGTCCTGCCTGCTGTCTAGCCAAGCTACCTTGCAAGATTCTTCAAAGGATTTAAACAACTTTTTAAGTGGGAGAATAAGTAAATGCATTATTATTCACAATTTAGTGAGAGAGAAATAGAGAGGAAGGCGTTGGTTCCTTTTTAGTCTCTGTTTGGCCCCGAAGGTGGAGATCCTGGGCTCTGGCTACTCCCAGTGCGGGGAGATTCAGGGCTGCCCTGTTACTGAAGGGATCCAGGCTGAGGCTGAAAGAGTTCCTGGTGGGTGGGATTGAGGCGTATCTTGGGCACTGGCTCCCAGTGGGTGAAGATTCAGGGCTACTCCATCACTGAAGGGATCCAAGGAGAGGCTGGAAGGGGATCCTGGGTGGGTGAGATCAAGGCATCTCCCAGGCCCTGGCCAAGGTGATGTCTGAAAGGCCCCCTATCCTATACCCTTGTAGTCACCTTGAAGACACATGCTAGACTGACAGGTAAAGCACCTGCTTAGAGTTGTGAAGCCTCAGGCTCCTCCAACACTCATTTCTGAGTCTGCCCAGGAAGGCAGGGGAGGGCCAATCCCAGGTCTGGGAGAGGAGCCTCCTGGGTTAGGGAGGGAGAAGGTGGTGAGCCAGGCTCGGGGATGCGGGCAGAGGGTGTGGGGTTGGGACAGGAGAGGAGGCAGGGTTGCTTGGCTATTGGGCTGGACCATGCAGCTATGGTGTGTCTCATTTGTGGGCAAGTTGGAGGGTTACTTACATGTTTCCAGTAAGCAAGGTTCATTGGGAACTTTCTCCAGGAATACAAGGTCTGAGGAACTAGGGGTGGAAGAGAGGTGAGTAAAGGGAGAAAAAAGAAACCTACATCTCTATTGGAGACATAAGGGAGATGATGGGATGAGAGTCGGGATGGTTTAGTAGTGAGGGGCCTGACTACTGGGGACAGATGGCCTGGTTCAAATGCCAGTTCCACCACTTACTGAGTAATCCTGAGAAAGTTATTAACATCTCTGTGCCTTAGTTCCCTTATCTGTAAAGGGGGGGACAATAAGAGCACCTGCCTCACTGGGTGATGTGATGTGCAAAGTGCCTAGGACAATCCCTGGCACATATTAAAGTGCTGCAGGAGCACTTCTATAAAAGAAAAAAAAGGAAGAGGGATGAGGCAAGGGTCTAGGTTCTTGGACCCTGATATTGAGTTAGGTTCCATAAAATGTTCTTTGGGACTCCCTACCTCAAAGCCTAGTGAGCTCTCCTCAATTCTAACTACCTGTTTCCGTTTCATTTGTGTGTTTCCATATAATCCTAAACAATTTAGAAGAAACTGACCAAGTCCTTGAACACCATATATAACCCTCATTCATCCATTCACTTGTCCCTTCATGAATTCACTTACTCATCTGCTCATCAGTTCACACACAGACACACGCACACTCACTGGGGCCTCTCTGCGCAGGTCCCTGTGCTGGGTGCTCGGGCGATGACACAGACAGTCCCTGTCCCTGGGAGAGAGTGTCCACCAGTGCCAGGCAGCAGCAGTAGTACACAAGCCACATATGGAATTTCAACTTTTCTGGTAGCCATATTAACAAGGTAAAAAGAAATGAGTAAAATTAATAATATATTTCATTTAATGCAATATACCTAAAAATTAACATTTAAACAAATAATCAATGGAAACATTTATTAATGAGATATTTAACATTTTTTTTTGCATATTGAGTGTTTAGAACCCAGCATGTATTACACTTACAGCATGGCTCATGTTGGACTGACTACCTACCTCAAGGCCCACGAAGCTAATGGCTACTATATTATGCATGTGGGATACTTTACATATCCTTATGGTTCACATCTGCTCCATCCCCTGCATTTCCCCACTCAATCCTGCTTCACCCACTCAGCTGCAGCTTCTTGACTTCCCTGAAGGGTGGCCTCTCTCTTCAAAGCCTACCCCTCTGCCCAGGTCTTAACTTCGCTCCCTCCAGTCCAGGACCTTGGACTTCACAGCTGAGTCTCTCTCCCCTGGGAACTTACCCCACATTTCTCTCTTCTCCAATCCTGGGCAGCCCCTGCCTCTGCTCACCTCAGTGCATCTCCCAGCTGGAAGAAGAGGGTCCTATGGACCCACACAGCTAAGCCCAGCTGCCCCGCCCCACCCCACCAGGCTTGGCTAACCCAGTCACCTCTTATGACACCAGATGGCTATTCCCTACTGCTGATTCTCCAACCTTCTCTGGTGTCCTGGGGCCCTGCCCTTCTTTCTGTTTCTTCTCAGCCACTTACCTCTCATTTTGCTGCCAGAACTCCAGAGAAAATAGAGGTCAGACAATCTAGCACCTTAAGTAATCTGTTGTCCCCCCAAAAAATCTCTCCAGAGCTTCCACTGCTTTTCTGCCCCTTTGAGGAAGAGGTGTCCTTCCATGATTCAAAGCAATCTCCTGTCTTGTTCTGTTTCCTTACAACTTGCCAGGCTCCCCATTTCCCTCCCTCTCCACATTCCCTTCCTGATGTCTTCTCTTCATTCCAGCAATATTCTCAAGGTTCTGCTAGCCTGAAGACAAACCCTCCTCAGTTTTGAGGTCCAGCTCTTGCTATCCGCCCACCGCTTTCCTCAGCTGAGCTTCCTGAATGTTGCCTCTGCTCTCTGGTTCCAGACCAAACTCTAAGCCACTCAGTCTGGCTTCTGTTCCCACCACACCACCAAACTGTCTCCTGCTGACACTGTTGTCTTTTTCTCAACATGCTTTCTTTTCCTTGCAGTGGGATTTCCTTCCTTCCTTTCCTTTTAGAGTAGTGAGATTATAATTTGATATATTAACCAATGTGGTCCTTCCTTGCTCCTTCAAAGTTAGACCATGAAGCTGAAGCTTCAGGGTTTATTGCCCTGAGGAGGTTGGCACAGCTGAATGTAGGAATCAGAGCTCAACTCTTGGCTTCTGTTGCTAGCAGAGCTTCAGCAATTCATAGCAGAGATTATGGTCTTGAAAGGCACGACTTTTGTACCATAATCCAAGTCTTCAAACTGGAATACATGAAGCCTTTCCAAGGGAAATTCAGACAAGCATAGTTTGAAGGGAATCAGTTTTCAGATCCTCAACTTTTTTCCTAAAATTGACCTGAGAATACACCTGTGGTGGAGATTTCATTCTAGTTCTCTTTTCCCATTTTCCTTTTCAAAATAATATGTCAAACATTTTCCGTACACACAGAGAGCAACATTTAACCTCTCCAAATCTTCCCAGGCTGCACCACCCTGGATGCCATGTGAGGATATAAGCTAGTAGTGTCAGTGAAGTGTCTGGCGAAGATTCCTTTAATCAAGACACCAATATCCAAAGAAGAGTTTGTGGTATTAATACTTTTTTGACTTATCCAGACAGTGTCTGTGTGAAGCCTGGTGTTTTAAACTAGGGTATTTTGGTCCAAGATAGGTCTTTAAAAATGTTAAGTAGCACAGTGCTATGAGGACATATTTTAAAAAATCATTACTGACTAGTAATTCACCCATTTAGAGTATAGAATTCAATGGTTTTTATATATTCACAGAGTTCTCCAATCATTGCAACAATCAATTTTAGGACATTTTCATCACTCCAAAAAGAAATCTACCCCATAGCTGTAACTCTCTAGCCCCCTCAATTCCCCAGCCCCAGGCAGCCAATAATTTAGTTTCTGACTAATGATTCATCTATTCTAGACATTTCATATAAAATGTGACCGTTTTTTCTGGCTTTCACTTAGCATAATGTTTTCAGGTTTCATCCATGTTATAGCATGTAATTCACTCCTTTTTATGGCTGGATACTATTCCATTGTGAGGTTATACCACATTTTATGTATCTGTTTATCAGTTAATAGATAGACATTTGGTTTGCTTCCACTTCTTGGCTATTACAAATAGTGCTCAATGAACATTTGTGTACAAGGTTTTGTGTTCACACAGGTTTTCATTTCTCTTGGGTATACACCTAGGAATAGAATTGTTAGATCAAATTTTAACTCTTTGTTTAACCACTTGAGGAACTGCCAGACTGTTTCCCAAAGCAGCTGAATCATTTGGCATTCCCACCAGCAATGTATGAGGGATCCAACTTTCTGCCCCCTCACCGGCACTTCTTATTATCTGTCTTTCCACAAACAGTCACCCTAGTGAGAAAGCAGCATCTCACTGTGGTTTTGATTTGCATTGCCCTGATGCCTAGTGATGCTGGATATCTTTTCAGGGGCTTATTTTTGATGACTGTTGTTATCAGAGAAAGTATTATTCTTGAGGAAGAGTTCTCAAGGTACAAAGGTAGTGGGACTCAGAAACACGACAGTCTTTGTGCCATTATTTCATTCAGGCCACAGAATCAAAACAAGTCTCTATTCCTTCCTACCAAGCCATCTGTCTTAGAATGTTAAAGATTTTTTAAAGTATGTGAGAAAATATCCACTACCAACCACATCCGCTCTGCATTTTCACCATTCTCAGTAATGAGAAAAATGCTCCCATTCTCCTGGATCTATTCGGTAGCATTTAAAAGATGACATAAAAAATTCTACACTTATGTTCAAAAGAACAATGTTACATCTTTGAACAAAAGTAAATATATCACGTTAGAATGCTTATTATTAGAATGCTTTATTCAGAGTTGTAAGAAACATTTAAAACCTTTTTTATTATAAATATATAACCCACATAGAAAAGCAACAATACATAATTGTATAGCTTAATGAATTATAACTATTGTAAATATCCATGTAACCATTACTGAGTTCAAGCAATAGATTATTGCTAATACCTCAAAAGTCTCCAGTGTGGCCCCTTCCTGATTACATCCCTTCTCTGCTCTCTGAGCTTTATAATGCCTTCCTTGCTTTTCTTTCATCTTCCTGGCCAGGGATCTAACTCAAGCCCTCGGCAGTGAAAGCACAGGCTCCTAACCATTCGACCGTCAGGGAATTCCCTGTTTCTTGCTCATTATACCTGCCTGGAGAATCCTTGTGGACAGAGGTCCCTGGCCAGCTACAGTTCATGGGGTTGCACAAAGTCTGACACGACTGAATGACTAAGCATAGCACATAGCTTTACCATCTAAGTAGGCATTTCTAATACATAGATTAGTTCAGCCTGCCTTTGAACTTTACATAAGAGACTTGTACTGTATGAATTATTTTGTGTCTGGCTTCTTTCACTCAAATTGTTTTCACAATTGATCCATGTTGTTGTACGTAGGTATAGTTCTTCCCATTCATCATCTGTACAGTATTCTGTTATATGAGTGTATCCTTTTATTTATCCAGTCTCCTGTTCATGGATATCTGGGTGGTTTCCAGTTTGGACAATTACAAGCAATGCTATTCTTATGAATGTATCTTGATACATGTGTACTCAGCTTTATCTAGAACATAAGTAGAATTGCTGTCTTCATTTCTAGATAATGCCAAACTATTTCGCAAAGTGATTATGCCAGTTTTACATTGCCATCAGCAGTATTTGAGAACTCATGTTGTTTCTACATTCTTGCCAATACTTAGTATTGGCAGACTTTTATTATTGCCAATCAGATATGAAGTATTATCTCAATGCAGTTTTAATTTGCATTCTCTTGATTGATAATTAAAAGTTAAGCACCTTTTAATGTTTATTGGACATTGGGATTTCCTCTTTTGTGAAATCTTTTTTTCTATTTGGTTGACTATTTTCTCTTTTTGACTTGTTGGAATTCTTTTTTTTTTTTTTCCATTTTTTTGAGTTAGACCATTTTTAAAGTTTGATTTGGACCATTTTTTAAGTTTTTAGAGTTTACTGAATTTGTTTACAATATTGCTTCTGTTGTTATGTTCTGGTTTTCTGGCCGGGAGGCATGTGGGATCTTAGCTCCCCAACCAAGGAACCATCAAACCCACACCCCCTGCACTGGAAAGTGAACTCTTAACCACTGGACCACCAGGGAAGTCCCTGGAATTCTTAATATAGACGAGATACGAGTCGTTTACCAGTTTCAAATGGGGTAAATATCTTCTCCCATTCTGTGGCTTGCCCTTCTACTCATAATGGTATATTTTAATTTTAATTAGTCTGATTTGTCTTTTCATTTTTGGTTACTGCTCTTGATACTTGAGGAAATCATTCTTTACCCTGAGGTCACAAATATCCAATATGGATATGTAATTGTCCCAGAACTGATTTTCCCACTTCTCTGCAGCACCACCTTTGTTGTAAATCACATGTCCATACATGGGTGGATGTGCTTGTGAGCTCTCTTATTCCACTGGTCTATTCATCTGACCTTACGCCAATAGTACCACCTGCAGTTCTGTAGCTTTGTCATGTCCAGTGTGGTTTAGAATTTGTCAAGATCCACAAAACTGTTGAGGTTTTGATTGTGATTGTGCTGAATATACAGATCAATTTAGGGAAATTTCATATACTTACAATATCAGTTTTTAAAATTCATGGACATGGTATAATTTCCATTTTAGGGAGTCTTCTGTAATTCTTCTTAATGTTTTATACTTTGTAGAGGTCTCACACAATGTTTGTTAGATTTATTCCTAAGTACTGGACATTTTAAAATTAATATATATTATTAAAATATATAGTCATGTATATTAGATATAATATTCTTTTAAAATATATAGCATTCTTTGAAAAATTCATTTCCTCTTTTTAGTCTATAGAAATACATTGATTTCTGTATATTGATTTTGTACTTAGCAGATTGTAGGGGATCTTTATATATTCCAGATGTGAGCTTTTTCAGTTGTACATGTGGTAAATATCTTCTCTCCACTCAATATGAATCATATGTAAAACTACAGAACTTTTAGAAAGAAACATGGACCAAATCTTTGTAACGGGGGGGTTAAGCAAAGATTTTTTAGATATGACATGCAAAAAGCATGATCCATTTCAGTTCAGTTCAGTTGCTCAGTCATGTCCAACTCTTTGAGACCCTGTGGACTGCAGCACTCCAGGATTCCCTGTCCATCATTAACTCCCGGAGCTTGCTCAAACTCATGTCCATTGAATCAGTCATGCCTTCCAACCATCTCATCCTCTGTCATCCCCTTCTCCTCCTGCCTTCAATCTTGCCCAGCATCAGGGTCTTTTCAAATGAGTCAGTTCTTTGTATCAGGTGGCCAAAGTATTGTAGTTTCAGCTTCAGCATCAGTCCTTCCAAGGAATATTCAGGACTGATTTCCTTTAAAATGGACTGGTTGCATCTCCTTGCAATCCAAGGGACTCTCAAGAGTCTTCTCCAACATCACAATTCAAAAGCATCAATTCTTTGGTGCTCAGCCTTCTTTGTAGTCCAACTCTCACATCCATACATGACTGGAAAAACCGTAGCTTTGACTGGATGGATCTTTGCCAACAAAGTAATGTCCCTGCTTTTTAATATGCTGTCTAGGTTTGTCATAGCTTTTCTTCCAAGGAGCAAGCGTCTTTTAATTTCATGGCTGCAATAATCATCTGCAGTGATTTTGGAGCCCAAGAAAATAAAGTCTGTCACTGTTTCCATTGTTTCCCCACCTATTTGTCCTGAAGTGCTGGGACCGGTTGCCATGATCTTCATTGGGTTTTTGAATCTGTAGATTTATATCTTTGGCAAATTTGGCAAGTTTTTGGCTGTTATTATTTCAAATATTTTTTCCAGCTTTGTACACTATTTTCTTTCTGGAAGTCTGATGCAACAAACGTTACACTTTTTGTTGTTCTTGTTCCACAGGTCCCTGGGGCTCTTTTCAGCTTTTTTCCTCACTGTTCAGACTAATATCTACTGATCAGTCTTCATATTCACTAACTCTTACCTCTGTCATCTCCATTTTGCTTTGGGATCTATCTGAGTTTGTAAATTTTTGCTTTTAAAAGTTTCCAGTTCAAACATTTCCATTTTGTTATTCTTTATAATTTCTTTGCTGAAGCTTTCTAATTTTTCAGTTGTTCCAAGGATGTTTACAATTATTGGTAAGAGCACTTTTATAATAGCTGATGTAAAGTCTTTGTCAGATAACTCCAATATCTAAACCATCTTGGTATTGATATGTGTGGATTGTCTTTTGTGTGTGTGTGTGAGTTGAGATTTTCCTGGTTATTCATATGCTAGGTAATTCTAGATTGTATCTTAAATATTTTGAATACTATGACATGAGACTTTGGGTCTTATAAAATCCTATAAAGAATGTGGATATTTTTGTACTAGTATATAGTTGACCAAACTAGTTTCAGGATATAAGTTCTAACTGACCTATGGGCTGTGGTTAGAATTTGATTCCAATCTTCCAAGATTTTGTACCGGTATTTGAATCTGTCCCATGTTTGGGCCACCTAGTGACCAATCTGGAACATCAGTTCAGTTCAGTCGCTCAGTCATGTCCGACTCTTTGCGACCCCATGGACCGCAGCACGCCAGGCCTCTCTGTCCATCACCAACTCCCAGAGTTTACTCAGACTCATGTCCATTGAGTTAGTGATGCCATCCAACCATCTCATCCTCTGTCGTTCCCTTCTCCTCCACCTTCAATCTTTCTCAGTATCATGGTCTTTTCAAATGAGTCAGTTCTTGGCATCAGCTGGCCAAAGTATTGGAGTTTCAGCTTCAGCATCTGTCCTTCCAATGAATATCAGGACTGACTTCCTTTAGGATGGACTGGTTGGATCTCCTTGTAGTCCAAGGGACTCTCAAGAGTCTTCTCCAACCCCACAGTTCAAAAGCATCAATTCTTCAGCATTCAGTTTTCTTTATAGTCCAACTCTCATATCCATACATGACTACTGGAAAAATCATAGCTTTGACTAGACAGACCTTTGTTGGCAAAGTAATGTCTCTACTTTTTAATAAGCTGTCTGTTGGTCCTAACATTTCTTCCAAGGAGTAAGCGTCTTTTAATTTCATGGCTGCAGTCACCATCTGCAGTAATTTTGAAGCCCCCCAAAATAAAGTCAGCCACTGTGTACATTGTTTCCCCGTCTATTTGCCATGAAGTGATGGGACCAGATGCCATGATCTTAGTTTTCTGAATGTTGAGTTTTAAGCCAACTTTTTCACTCTCCTCTTTCACTTTCAAGAGGCTCTTTAGTTCTTCTTCACTTTTTGCCATAAGGGTGGTGTCATCTGCATATCTGAGGTTATTGATATTTCTCCCAGCAATCTTGATTCCAGCTTGTGCTTCTTCCAGTCCAGCATTTCTCATGATGTACTCTGCATATAAGTTAAATAAACAGGGTGACAATATACAGCTTTGATGTACTCCTTTTCCTATTTGGAACCAGTCTATTGTTCCATGTCCAGTTCTAACTGTTGCTTCTTGACCTGAATACAGATTTCTCAAGAGGCAGCTCAGGTGGTCTGGTATTCCCATCTCTTTCAGAATTTTCCATAGTTTGTGGTGATCCACACAATAAAAGGTTTTGGCATAGTCAATAAAGCAGAAGTAGATGTTTTTCTGGAACTCTCTTGCTTTTTTGATGATCTAACAGATGTTGGCAATTTGATCTCTGGTTCATTTGCATTTTCTAAATCCAGCTTGAACATCTGGAAGTTCACGGTTCACATACTATTGAAGCCTGGCTTGGAGAATTTTGAGCATTACTTTGCTAGTGTATGAGATGAGTGCAATTGTACAGTAGTTTGGGCATTCTTTGGCATTGCCTTTCTTTGGAATTGGAATGGAAACTGACCTTTTCCAGTCCTGTGGCCACTGCTGAGTTTTCCAAATGCTGGCATGTTGAGTGCAGCACCTTCACAGCATCATCTTTCAGGATTTGAAACAGCTCAACTGGAATTCCATCACCTCCACTAGCTTTCTTTGTAGTGCTGCTTCCTAAGGCCCACCTGACTTCACATTCCAGGATGTCTGGCTCTAGGTTGGTGATCATACCATCATGATTATCTGGGTCATGAAGATCTTTTTTTTTATAGTTCTGTGTATTCTTGCCACCTCTTCTTAATATCTTCTGCTTCTGTTAAGTCCATACCATTTCTGTCCTTTATTGAGCCCATCTTTGCATGAAATGTTTCCTTGGTATCTCTAATTTTCTTGAGAAATTTCTAGTCTTTCCCATTCTATTGTTTTCCTCTATTTCTTTGCACTGATCACTGAGGAAGGCTTTCTTATCTCTCCTTGCTATTCTTTGGAACTCTGCATTCAAATGGATATATCTTTCCTTTTCTCCTTTGCTTTTCACTTCTCTTCTTTTCATAGCTGTTTGTAGGGCCTCCTCAGACAACCATTTTGCCTTTTTGCATTTCTTTTTCTTGGGGATGGTCTGGGATCCCTGCCTCCTGTGCAACATCACGAACCTCTGTCCATAGTTCTTCAGGCACTCTATCAGATCTAATTCCTTGACTCTATTTGTCACTTCCACTGGATAATCATAAGAGATTTGATTTAGGTCATACCTGAATGGTCTAGTGATTTTCCCTACTTTCTTCAATTTCAGTCTGAATTCGGCAATAAGGAGTTCATGATCTGAGCCACAGTCAGCTCATGGTCTTGTTTTTGCTGACTGTATACAGCTTCTCCATCTTTGGCTGCAAAGAATATAATCAATCTGAATTCAGTATTGGCCATCTGGTGATGTCCATGTGTAGAGTCTTCTCTTGTGTTGTTGGAAGAGGGAATTTGCTATGACCAGTCCGATCTCTTGGCAAAACTGTTACCCTTTGCCCTGCTTCATTCTGCACTCCAAGGCCAAATTTGCCTGTTACTCCAGGTATTTCTTGACTTCCTACTTTTGCATTCCAGTCCCCTATAATGAAAAGGACATCTTTTTTGTGTGTTAGTTCTAGAAGGTCTTGTAGGTCTTCATAGAATCATTCAACTTCAGCCTCTTCAGCATTATTGGTTGGTGCATTCCCTGGTGGCTCAGATGGTAAAACATCTGCCTGCAGTGCTAAAGACCCAGGTTCGATCCCTGGATTGGGAAGATCCCCTGGAGAAGGAAATGGCAACCCACTCCAGTACCCTTGCCTGGAAAATCTCATGGACAGAAGATTTTGGTAGGCTACAGTCCATGGGTCTCAAAGAGCTGGACACAACTGAGCAACTTCACTTTCTTTCTTTAGGCTTGGATTACTGTGATATTGAATAGTTTGCCTTGGAAACAAACATAGATTATTCTGCCGTTTTGAGATTGCATCCAAGTACTGCATTTTGAACTCTTTTGTTGACTATGAGGGCTACTCCATTTCTTCTAAGGGATTCTTGCCCACAGTAGTAGATATAACAGTCATCTGAGTTAAATTCACCCATTCCAGTCCATTTTAGTTCGCTGATTCCTAAAATGTCAGTGTTTACTCTTGCCATCTCCTATTTGACCACTTCCAATTTGCCTTGATTCATGGACCTAACATTCCAGGTTCCTATGCAATATTGCTCTTTACAGTATTGGACTTTATTTCCATCACCAGTTACATCCCCAACTGAATGTTGTTTTTGCTTTGGCTCTGTCTCTTCATTCTTTCTGGAGTTAGTTCTCCACTGATCTCCAGTAGCATGTTGGGTACCTACTGACCTGGGGAGTTCATCTTTCAGTGTCCTATTTTTTGCCTTTTCATACTGTTCACAGGGTTCTCAAAGCAAGAATACTGAAGTGGTTTGCCATTCCCTTCTCCAGTGGACCACGTTTTGTCAGAACTCTCCACCATGACCCATCTGTGTTGGGTGGCCCTACATGGCACGGCTCATAGTTTCATTGAGTTAGACAAGGCTGTGGTCCATTTGATCAGATTGGTTAGTTTTCTGTGATTGTGGTTTTCTTTTTTTTTTTTTTAAATTTTAAAATCTTTAATTCTTACATGCATTCCCAAACATGAACCCCCCTCCCACCTCCCTCCCCATAACATCTTCCTGGGTCATCCCTGTGATTGTGGTTTTCAATCTGTCTGCCCTCTGATGGAGAAGGATAAGAGGCTTATGGAAGCCTCCTGATGGGAGAGACTGACTGAGGGGGAAACTAGGTCTTGTTCTGATGGATGGGGCCATATTCAGTAAATCTTTAATAGAGTTGTCTGTTGATGGGTGGAGCTGTGTTCCCTCCCTGTTATTTGACCTGAGGCCAAACTATAGTGGAGGTAATGAAGATAATAGTGACCTCCTTCAAAAGGTCCCATGCATGCACTGCTACACTCAGAGCCCCCAACTCTGCATCAGGCCACCACCGACCCACACCTCCGCCAGAGACTCCTGGACATGCATGGGCAAGTCTGGGTCAGTCTCTTGTGGGGTCACTGCCCCTTTCTCCTGGGTCCTGGTGCACACAAGGTTTTGTTTGTGCCCTCTAAGAGTGTTTCCCCAGTCCTGTATAAGTTCTGGCGGCTCTATGGTGGGTTAATGGTGACCTCCTCCAAGGGGGTTTTGCTGTACCCAGGTCTGCTGCACCCAGAGCCCCTGCCCCTGCAGCAGTCCACTGCTCACCAAACACAGTTCTGACTCAGTCCCTGTGGGTCTCTGTGGGGTCTCTGTGTGCTGGTGCGCACAGGGTGTTTGAGCCCTCTGAGCACCTCTAGCTGGTATGGGGTGTGATTCTAAATGTGATTTCGCCCCTCCTACATCTTGCTGGGGCTTCTCCTTTGCCCTTGGACATGAGGTATCTCTTCAAAGTGGCTCCAGCGCCTACCATCTCACTGGGGCTTCTCTGTCCTTGGACATGACTGAAAGTAAATTCAGTTCTCTAAGTCTTTTACATGCAGATTAAGACCAGATCAATCAAACTACAGCTAAGGGCTGAGCCTAGGAATTTGTAAATTCTCCCAAGCTCCTCACTCTCCATGATCTCCCTTATACTCTTCAGTTCCCTGTGGTTACTCTTTTTGGTTCTCCAGCCAGAGAAAATAAAAGCTAGAGCTATATTTAGCCCACTCTTCCATGTACTTTCTCATAGCCATGCCCACATCTGAGATCAAGTGGAAGAAGACCAGAGGATAAAAATGATGAATTCATTGCCAGTTCAGGGCTTCATATTTTGGTCTTCCTTGATTTGCCTGCCACTGTTTACTTTTCAGAGTCCTCATATAGCTTCTGCTCTGTGCATGCAGCTAGGTTTTGTATCTGCATTCAGTGGGAAAGACCAGGGGGAACATGCTGACTTCATCTTACTCCCAGCTCAGGGTGTTTTCAACTATATTCATGAATGACTTTGCCTATAATTTTCCTTTCTCTTACTGTCTTTGTTGTGTTTTGTATCAAGATTATGCTTCCCATAAAATGAGTTGAGAAGTATATTCCCCTTTTCAAAATTCTCTGGAAGAATTTTGTGAAGACTGAAATTTTCACTAATGAGGCCAAACGGAATTCTCTTTGAAGGGTTTTAATTTATTAAAATATTTTTACTAGTCATAGGGATATACAGTTCTATTTCTCCTTATGTTATTTTTGAGTTGTATTTTCTAGAAATTTCCCTATTTCATTTACATTTTCAAGTCTATTAACATACATTTGTCTGTATATCCTTTTATGATCTTTACAATGTCTTGAGACTCTCCAGTGATCCTATTTTTATTCCTGATTTTGAATTTTTAAAAAACCTTTATGAGTCTCATATAGGTGCTTGTATGACTTTGGATAGTCAATAGTTTCATAAATATTATTCCAAAACCATAAATAACCATCAGAAAAATTAAAAACTTTTGTGCCTCAAAAGACACCATCAAGAAGGTGAAAAGACACACATAGAGAAAATAATTGAAAAGCACATACAAGACAAGGAATACATAAAGAAGTCTTAGAACTCAATAATGAGAGAAAAAATAATTTAAAGATGGGCAAAGGATCTGAATACATTTCCTCAAAGAAGATACACACATGGCCAACATGTGAATGAAAAGATGTTCAATATCATTAGCCATCAGTGAAATGCAAATCAAAACTATAATGAGACACCACTTCATACCTAGTAGGACAGCTACATTTAAAAAAAGACAGATAATAAGTATTAGTGAGAATGTGGAACCCTCAAACAATGTTAGTGGGAATGTAAAATGGTACAACCACTTTGGAAAAGTCTGGCAATCTCTCAAATGATTAAACATGGAGTTACCATATGACCAGTTATATATATATATACATACTGGGTATTGTTGCTGTTCAGTCACTCAGTCATGTCTAACTCTTTGTGACCCCATGGACTGCAGCATGCCAGGATTCCATCCTTTACCATCTCCTGGAGTTTGTTCAAACTCATGTGCATTGAGTCAGTGATGCCATCCAACCATCTCATCCTCTGTCATCCCCTTCTGCTCCTGCCTTCAATCTTACCCAGCATCAGGGTCTTTTCTAATGAGTCAGCTCTTCACATCAGGTGGCCAAAGTATTGGAGCTTCAGCTTCAGCATCAGTCCTTCCAATGAATATTCAGAATTGACTTCCTTTAAAATGGACTGGTTTGATCTCCTTGCAGTCCAAGGGACTCTCAGGAGTCTTCTCCAATATCACAGTTCAAAAGCATCAATTCTTTGGCACTCAGCCTTCTTTGTGGTCCAACTCTCACATCTACACATGATTACTGAAAAAACCATAGCTTGGACTATACAGACATTTGTCAGTAAAGTAATGTCTCTGCTTTTTAATATGCTATCTAGGTTTGTCATAGCTTTTCTTCCAAGGAGTAAGTGCTTTTAATTTCATGGCTGTGATTTGGGAGCCCAAGAAAATAAAGTCTGTCACTGTTTCCATTGTTTCCCCATGTATCTGCCATGAAGTGATGGAACCAGATGCCATGATCTTACTTTTTTGAATGCTGAGTTCATGCCCATTAATTTCTTTCCTAGGTGCACATACTCAAGGGAAATAAACATATATGCACACAAAAGCTTGTACATGAATGTGCATAGCAGTATCATACATAACAGTTTAAAAGTGTTCATCAACTCATAAGTAAAAGTGGTATATCCATACCATGGAATATTATTCAGCCATAAAAAGAATAAAGTACTGGGACATGCTACAACATGAATGAATCTTGAAAACATTTCCTAAATGAAAGAAGTCAGTCACAAAGGACCACATGTTCTATAATTTCATTTTTATAAAGTGTACATAATAGGTGACTTTGTGGAGACAGAAAATAGAAAATTAGTGGTTGTCTAGAGCTGGAGGATTTAAGAGTACTGAGAAGTGGAAACTAAAAGCTCAAAGTTTTCTGGGTCGGTAAAGAATCTGCCTGCAATGCAGGAGACCCTGGTTCAATCCCTAGGTCAGGAAGATCCCCTGGAGAAGAAAATGACAACCCATTCCAGTATTCTTGCCTGAGAAATGCCATGGACAGAGGAGCCTGGTGGGCTACTTTCCATGTGGTCACAGGAGTTGGACATGACTTAGTAACTAGACCACCACCACCACCACCAATAATGTTCTAAAATTTATAGTGGTGATACATGCACAATTCTGTGAATTTACTAGCAGCCACTGAACTGTATACTTTAAGTGGGTGAATTATATGGTATGTGAATTTTATCTCAATAAAGTTATTAAGATACCATGCCTCCATCTTGGTCAGTCTTTCTTTCTTGGATTACTCACTCTGGAGGGTGTCAACTTCTGTGTCATGGGAAACTCTTTAGAGAGGCCCATGTGGCAAGGAACTGAGGCTTCCTGACAACAGCCATGTGAAGCCATGTGAGATCCCCCGTAGACTCCTGACCCTCTGAAATTGTAAGAAATAATGTTGGTTATTTTAAGGTACTAATTTCTAATTACACTGCAATAGATAATACAAGCCCATCAAGATCTTTTAAGATGTGAAGTTCTAATAAAGTCTTACTTTTTATATTTAGTAATTATAAAATTTTCTGATTTTGTTGCTTTGACTAAATATATACTGCTAATAACAACATCAATGCAAAACTAAATTTTAATATTCAGAGCTTTATTATAGTAATGGGGTATTTTTAAAAGTTAATTATGTTATATATTTTTGTTATCAGGAAGATGGGACAAGTGTTCATGGAGCAAAAGTAAGAATCTGAAATTTCTTAATGAAAAGCTATCATTTTAAAATGGATTATGGTGAGTATAAAATTTCTATGGTATTTAGATGCCACCAGATACATTTAAAAAAGCAATGCAACAATTTTATTGGAAAGGATCAATGTTTACAATAATTAGAAATTATATCCCTTGCAACTAAGTTTTGAAAAAATTTAGATGTCAATTAAAAAATGCACAAGAGGCATGTAGATTTTAAACAATTCTTTCAGGGAGGGTATTTTCTATCTTGCTTGGAGTTCATGGTGATTGTCTTGAATCCGTGGTTGGATTTCCTTTACCCTCACATACCGTTTTTTAAAAAATGCTCTTTTTTTGTATTTTTCATCCTTTTAGTTCTGTTTCAGCATGGATATTTTTCTGCTCTATCTTCTGGTTCACTAATTCTCTTTTCAACTATGTCTAACCACTATTAAATAACTTGCCCACCATTGCTGCAATTAGATCCTCCTCTCTCCCAAACCTCAGACTTAGATTTCCAACATCCTGTGGAATATCTCTTGAATATCTCACAGGTCACGTGTGCTAGATACGTCCACACCTGACCTCTTCATTTGTCTCATCTCCTTCCCCATTCCATACAACCGGCTTTTCCTGTTGTGGCTATTTCTGTTCACGGTTTTCCAAGCTATGAAAGTTATCAGTGAATCTCCTTTCTCTCTTTCTGCCTCCTAAAAACAGAAAAGAGCATTAAAAAAAATGGGATATGATGTAATGTAATGTAATTTTAGCAAGGAGAATAAAGAAAGAATGGAGCAATGGCAGAAGAGAAAATGGCTGAGAATTTCCCAAATTGGTAAAGGAAGTCAAACCACAGATTCAAGAGAATCACCATGAAATCCAAACAAGATAAAAAGTGCCCTCCCTAAAAGAACTGTTTAAAATCTACCTGCTTCTTATGAATTTTTAAAGTGACATCTAAATTTTTTCAAAACTTAGTTGCAAGGGACATAATTTCTAATACATTGTAAATACTAATCTCTGCTTCTGCCTCCCACTTACCAAATACTATGTATATTATCTGCATTATTTTCCTTCCACCTAAGCTCACTGCTCTGTTACCTAGAATCTGTTACCTATCATCCTTGGCCCCCTGCCTCTCCTCCTGAGCCACAGAAACAGTCTTTCCTGTTTTCTCTGCTTTCAGAATCCTCTCCTAGCTAACTGCCTAAGCTTCCAGAAGAGGGTTCTGACTGAGTCCCTGGCCGGGGAAAATCCTTAAAAGGCTCCTCACAGCTTCTGCAAATTTAGTGACTCTTACCTGGCACTCAAGCCCTCCATGATTTGACTCCCACACACTTTCTTCAGCTGTACCCATTTACTTTCCTTCTCTTCCATCATCTAGCCGAATCATTCCCAGAGGATAGCCTGCCTTTCTTCCTCTCCATCATATATATTGCACAACCTGTCTCCTTTGAGACCCATCTCAAGTGCCATTCAAGTCCAGCAACAAATATTTGCTGAACACTTGCTATGTGCCAGGCATAATGCAAGACCCTGAGAATACAAAGATAAGTCAGGCATACATGGCCCCTGCCCTCCCCTAAAGGTCTGGTGGGAGAAACAGATACTGAACTTATCTCCTGTATGAAACTCTTCTAGGACTTCTCAAATATGACTTGCCTCCCTTCTGCCTTTTCAGCTCTTTGCTTGCTCACCATTGTCCTCTTCACACTCCTGCACCATCATCTGCACCGATCGTGTAGTAATTTGTAAAGGTTCCCAGGTGGCACTAGTGGTAAAGAACCCGCCTGCCAAAGCATGAGACGTAAGAGACACAGGTTCAATCCCTGAGTTGGGAAGATCCCCTGGAGGAGGAAACGGCAACCCACTCCAGTGCTTCCAGACAGAGAAACATGGTGGCCTGCAGTCCACAGGGTTCCAAAGAGTCAGACACAACTGAAGCGACTTAGCACACATGCAATTCTTACCACCCTTCTTCTGGATCAGATCCTTTCTGGCTTTTGAGAGTGAGCTCTGAGTATTAATCTCTCAACAGAGACCCTTCAGATGTCACCATGTGGCCCTTGGTCAGGCTTTGGCAGAGTGCTGATGAAGGACCTGTGCAGTGTCATCTCTGCCTCTCCCCAGAACCAAGAGCTCTTCCCAGCTGTGTCACCCAGGACTTCCCTCTGCCTATCTCTCCCGTCCCAGGCCAGGAGCTCCCCTCCTTGTGCAGACCTATAGCTACCTCCTGTGTGTCTCCTAGGTCTTCTCTGTCTCCTGTCAATCACTGGAACTCCCCAGAGGCAGTAAACTAGTGGCTTTGGTGACTGCAGATATGCTTTATGACCATTCTTTCCTCCTCGCATCTCTCCCAGTCCCTACTTCCTGTGGTAGTAGGGACTTCCCATCAATGCTCCCCATCCAGCTCTGTACTATTGCCCGGCCTGGACCTTCATCATGTCATTCCTCAACTTCTTTCCCACAGCCTCTGCCCCTATCCATCCTGCACATAGGGACAAGATTAATCTCCTAAGTAGCACGTTGATCAAAGCATTCCTTTTTCTGGAACCTTACAGAATTCCATTGCTAAAAAGACTCCTTGTTTTATTAGCATTCAGGGCCCCAGCATATGTCTCTAAATTTACCTTCAATTATTCCTCTTCTTAAGCCCTTCAGGCCCAGCAAAATTAACTTACTCTCTGTTCTCCAAACATGCCAAGCTATGAAACCTTACACAAGTGTAGTATTATGCCACCAAGGAGTAACTCTTCTAGTTCAGTTCAGATCAGTCGCTCAGTTGTGTCTGACTCTTTGCTACCCCACGGACCACAGCATGTCAGGCCTCTCCGTCCATCACCAACTCCCAGAGTTTACCCAAACTCATGTCCATCGAGTTGGTGATGCCATACAACCATCTCATCCTCTGTTGTCCCCTTCTCCTCCTGCCCTCAATCGTTCCCAGCATCAGGGTCTTTTCAAATGAGTCAGCTCTTTGCATAAGGTGGCCAAAGTATTGGAGTTTCAGCTTCAACATCAGTCCTTCCAAGGAACACCCAGGACTGATCTCCTTTAGGATGGACTTGCTTGGACCTCCTTGCAGTCCAAGGGACTCTCAAGAGTCTTCTCCAACACCACAGTTCAAAAGCATCAATTCTTCGGCGCTCAGCTTTCTTTATAGTCCAACTCTCACATCCATGACTACTGGAAAAACCATACCCTTGACCAGACAGACCTTTGTATGGATGTGAGAGTTGGACTGTGAAGAAAGCTGAGCACCGAAGAATTGATGCTTTTGAACTGTGGTGTTGGAGAAGACTCTTGAGAGTCCCTTGGACTGCAAGGAGATCCAACCAGTCCATCCTAAAGATCAGTCCTCGGTGTTCTTTAGAAGGAACGATGCTAAAGCTGAAACTCCAGTACTTTGGCCACCTCGTGCAAAGAGTTGATTCATTGGAAAAGACTCTGATGCTGGGAGGGATTGGGGGCAGGAGGAGAAGGGGATGACAGAGGACGAGAAGGCTGGATAGTTCACCGACTCAATGGACTTGAGTTTGAGTGAACTCCGGGAGTTGGTGATGGACAGGGAGGCCTGGCGTGCTGCAATTCATGGGGTCACAAAGAGTCGGACATGACTGAGCGACTGAACTGAGATGAGTGCAACTGTGCAGTAGCTTGAGCATTCTTTGCCATTACCTCTCTTTGGGAAAACTCTTCTAAATCTTCTAAATCTCTTCTAAATCTTAACCAAATTCCATACCTGAGGTCCAAGCCACCTCCCCTGTGAAGTCATCCCTAAACCCCTCAGCTGATTTCCCCAATTTTGATTGTATAAACACCTGTTGGCTTTGCATGATGAGAAGTGGTTCCTCCTTTAGCGAGTAACTCTCCGGATGGCTTCCCCAGAGTTATGCCCTTGCCTTTGAAAGAATGCTGTCTGTCCCTCAGCTACTACTGCTGTAAGCAGCCAAAGGTTGTCTTCCTTGGACCCCCTCAGGGTAGTCCCTCTTCCTTATCCCCGTAACAGGGGCAGGATATATTGTTTCAAAGAGAAGATGAATATGAAACTGCTTCATGCATTGTTGCAAATTTATGTTAGAGAGGAGCCAATTCACGTTCAGGGATGAGCATTAAAACAAAAAGGGAGTAGGGAATTGAGTAAATTTCAGGTCCTACAATTTTATGTTCTTAAATGTTTTTCTTCAAAACTTTCCTACACTCCATACTTTAAATGATTTTAAAGGTAATACACATATTAAGGAAACAATTACCCTTTTGTGTCAATAAGTATTAGTGTATATTTTTAGAAACCACTTGGTTGTCCTTTGCTGACTACCTCTGGAGGCAACTTAGACCTCTGGAGGGTTTTTTAGTTTGTTTCTGTTTTCAACTTTTTATTTTTTGGCGTGATGGTGGTGAAAGAGAAAGGTCCTTCTTTTCACCAGTGCAAAAGCACCCACCTCAACATGAATATGAGTAACTGGAAATCACTGGATCATCCTCTCTATATTATAGGCAAAATTAACTATCCATGTTAACATACATGTTAACATACTGACAGAACTGTTTTTAAACAAAATTCCTGCTGTCCTTAAGTAGGAAACGTGTGTATATATTCAAGATGTTGTGGCTAGCACCATTTGGAATTGCCTAGGAGACCTAGGTTTCCTCTTGGCCACTGAATTCCTGTGGGACTGACTCCTTCCTACATCGGGGGCGGCGGGGGGAGGGGGAACTCAGTTTTCCTAGGAACCAGATGATCCTTAAGGAATTTTTCAGTTTTAGAAACTTCAGTCTAGCTCTGAAAAGACTAACGGCTGCAAAAGGGCTTTGTAAAAGGGGGGTATATTCGTGTTTTTATAATAATACTGTTCTGTTACTAGCTCAGTCGCGTCCGACTCTTTATAACCCCATGGACTGCAGGCCGCCAGGCTCCTCTGTCTACAGAATTTTCTAGGCAAGAATCCTGCGGTGGGTTGCCATTTCCTTTAGCAGGGGATCTTCCTGACCCGGACATTGAACCTGGGTCTCCTGCACTGCACGCAGATTCTTTACCATCTGAGCCACGAGGGAAGCCCTATAATAATACCATGGGGGAGAAAAGTCAGAGTGGATTTGATTACGTTTAAGTCAGGCGGCTCTAAGGGAGAAAACCACCCAGAAGGAGTCAACGAGTTAACAGGAAAAAAACAATTTTTTTTTTAAGAAAGCCAGTACATAGCCATAAAAGGATTCCGTTTTTCCAGTAATCCTAGGAGGGAGGTACTGCCGGATTCTTGTTCCTATTTTTCAAATGAGGAAACTGAGATTCAGAAAGCCTACGTGGCTTGACTCTTCTGCAGTCGGCCAATCATCGCCGCCCTAACTTCACCTCACTTCCCAGTTCAGCAAGCGAGTCCCGTCCGAGATGGCGGTCCCGGGTCAGTACAGCCCCAAAGCCGGATCAAGCAAGGCTACCTTAAATCACGTACTTCTCCCGCCTGCCCAATGCTGGCTCGGCTCAGCGCCCTCCACGCAGGTGCTTCCCGAGTCACGAGTGTTACTCGGGGGCCCGCCTCTCCTCTTGCTGATTTGTTAACTCTGGAGCTACTTCTGCCCTCTGATTGGGTATTACCTTTTCGGCTCTCCAACACCGCCTGGACCGACCGGATATTGGGGCCGGGTTTCCGCTTCCGCCTTCTCCCTCCTCCAGCTTGCCTCTGATAGCAGGCGCAAGCACAGCGGCCGCTGCCGGACGTGGTATCTGCTGGTCGGTTGGTGTTTCTCTGAAAGTCGGTGCCGTCGAACTTCCCGCCATGGCTGAGTTAGATCCGTTCGGCGTCCCCGCTGGCGGTCCCGCCCTGGGGAACGGAGTGGCCGGCGAAGAGGACCCTGCCGCGGCCTTCTTGGCGCAGCAGGAGAGCGAGATTGCGGGCATCGAGAACGACGAGGCCTTCGCCATCCTGGACGGCGGCGCCCCCGGATCCCAGCCTCACGGCGAGCCGCCGGGGATTCCAGGTAAGTGCGGGTGCTTTCGGGGCGGAAGCGCTGCTCCGGAAACTCGGCCCACAGTGGGTCTGAGAGCTCTGTGTAACTCTTGTGCCTCTCCATCCGGGAGGTTGAGGAGTGCGAAGAGGAAACGAGCCCCCGGCCCAGTCATCCGGAAACCCAAGCTTGGCAGGCCTAGTCCGTCCGAAGAGTGTGTTTGAGCGCTCATGGGCACGCACGTGCCGAAGAAGCCAAGAAAACGGGATGACAAGCTTAGGAGCCAGAGGAAGCCCATTCAGTTCAGGAACTTTTCCTTGAGCAATTGCTGTGCCTTGAGCCTGGCCTCAGAGGCGTAACCGCATTGGCGCAGCTGGGCCAGACTTAAGGCAAATCTGAGCCTACACCGACCAGTTAGTAGGAAGGAGAGCAGGCACACAGTATGTACACAGAAATGTGCAAAAACTCCACATCCAGCTGCAGAGGTCCTGGGTAGAATGGCGGATCTTGGCGATGGCAGTTTGCAGAGGTAAAAGGGAAAGAGTATAATTGGACACATGGATCCCTTGGTCATCAAGCTTTCGCAAAGGGAAGGAAGGGATGATTGCTGACTTAGTTCCTAGGAAGGACTTTCTTAGTGAACTAAGCATTTAGAGACTTAAAGCCAGATCTCTTGACAGCGTAGTTGAGGTTGGTAACAGTGCATTGGTCAGGGGAAAAAAAAAAACCAACAACGTGCAGTGGTCAGCACTTCCCTTAGGGATTAGAGCACTAGTTGGACATGTTTTCTTTTTCTCTTTTTCCTCCTCTCTCTCGCTCTTTCTCTGTCTCTAGTGGTTAAGATCCTGTGCTGGCCTAGACTGGTTGAGGGTGGGTTTAGCTTTGTGGTCCCATACAACTTACATAACCACTGCTACTGCCCTGCCTCAGTGTTCTTTGTAAAAGGTGCAGATAAACACCACACAGGGTTGGATTATATTGGAGAGCATCTGTAAAGTGCTTACACACAGAACCTGGTATGTTATTACTATACACAGTTCCTGCTGTGTGTAGTAATTACTATACACGTTATTATGATGTGTCTACACATTATTCCTTGGGAGTGGGGTAAGAAGGGTGTTACAAAGCCGAGAGGCTTTGGGGTGCACTGAGGAAACAGATTTTAGGAGGGAACTCTGTATCTGATGTGTTACTGTGCAGAGCTATGCAGGCAGGAGGCAGTAGCAGAGACTGAGGAAAGAGGAACATATCTGAACTCCCCCAGGCTGGGGGAAAACTTCCATGAAGGAGGGGCTCAGCCTGAGCCTTGGATGATGTCTTCAGTTGTTAGTAGATGCGGAGAAAAACATAAGTTTAGAGGTGGGAGGTAACCAGCTGAGTGAAGTGGCTCCTGGATACTGAGGAAGAACCCGTGGTCAGGAAAAGGCAGAGTCTAGAGCTGAGGAAAAGCCCTCAATCCTGAGGGCTATGGATGGAGGAGAAGAGAAGCAATCAAGGAGCTGCTGAGAGAGTAAGGCAGTGAGGCACTCATGGTAAGAGAGGCATGTACATTTAAGGAGAGTGATTTTCTTGGTAGCAGTGGTGGAGGAAAGCTCAGGGAAATTGCAGGCATGATACTTAGTGATTCGCACATTTGCTGTGCCCCAGTGCCCTGTACTTTCAGATCCATGCAGCAACTCTGCGGGTGGAGTGGTGGTGTCATTCTGTTTCAGGGGAGAATTGATCATTGTGGAAATTAAGCAGTGTTCAGCTAATACAGGAGGACTCCATAGGAATTCAGACCCAGGTCTTCCTGACTTCCAGTGGTTGGGGAAAGTGAAAGTTGAAGTGGGTTTGGGATAGTCTTTCCTCTCTGGAAATGTATTCTGGTCCTTGTTTCTGTCTGAGGTCCCTAGAAAGTTTCCTTCTGGAGCATTAAGTTGCCTAGCTTAGCTGTCCTAATGCATCAAGGCCCTGGGGTGGCCTTTCTTCTGCATGTTTCTATAGCAACAGACAGGCCTTTCATTTGAGCCAGTTGAATGTCAGTAAGTACAGTAGAAAAGTAACTAATGAAAGCTCAAAGGACTTGCCAACGCTGGGTGAGTCTTCAGACCTAAAGGACAAGCAACATGTGACTTGGAGCTATGGGATGAGAATTGTGTCTGGAGGAGTGATCAAAGTCTCTCCCACTGCCAATGGCCCTAGGTTGGACTATATTAACTGGATAATTGTTAACTATAATATACTAACCAGAAAGTAGGCCTGGCTGGACTAGCCATTGAGGCTCAAAGATTTACAGTTACTTCGCTTTATAAATTTTATACAAAAATAAACTCCAAGTGGATGGAAGAGGCTTTTTTTAAAGTACCAGAAGAAAAGTAAATACCTTTTTGTTTTCCTAAGAGTAGGAAAGGCCTTTATCATAAGAACAGATAAAGAACTCATAAAGGAAAAAAAGCCTGATGTTGTCTCATACAAGTTAAGTAGTTCTAGGTATCAACTATTATAATCATACAAAAAGATAATGGGGGAAATATTTGTAATGTGAGAGAACAAATAATTAATACAGAAAGAATACTTAGAGATCAAAAGCAGAAAAATGGCCAAAACTCAGGCAGTTTAGTAAAGAAGAAATTCAGATGTCAGGTTGATTACCTCAGGATAGAAGTTTGGCACAACCAGGGCACCTTAAAGTTTTTTTTCCTGCTGTCACCTTAGCAAAAATTTTAAAACATGCTGAAACTCAAAAGTAAATTTAAGAGAGAAAACATTGTTACCAGTTACCTGCTCCTTCAAGAACACCTTACTTACCTCTCAAGGGGCCAGCTATACATGTATTTTAAGGTCATTTGTCAGTTGCTGATACATAAAGATTTGTTGTGAAGATTAAAACTTAATGTATTGAAAGTGTTTAATTAACATTGTGCCTGGCACATGGAAGCAATAAGTAGTGGGTGTTTTAATTCTTAAAAAGTTGAGAATTTAATGATATAGATAAATGGATTACTAGAAGCACCTGTTATAGGAGTCTAATTTTGCTCAAAGAAGTTTTATGTATATGCATTAGATAAACTAAAAAAAAATAGAAACTAGTAGACCAAGTAATGAAATTATGTGGCCTTTTCTTTCGTCTCCATTTTCCCTTTTTTTTTTTTTAAAGTGGGGAAATGAAAGTTTTCAGTACTCCCAAAGCCGAGCAGAGGGTAATTGGGAGAAGCAAGAGAATGAAGTTAATTTGGAAAATAGGCAGTTAAGTTGGATTTAATTATTATAGTTAGAAACCAAGACGACTGGAGGAGTGGTTTGCAATCTCTGCCTGGTCAAAGGAAAGAATGTGGCTGAGGGCACCTTGCCTCTGGCTGCTCGGAAAAGCTCGGATGTTCCTGAGGACCTTGTGATGGTGGTGCACACCAGCTCCTCCGCATTCCTTTTACCCCTTGGGTTCTTGTGTCTGTTAGGTTCATCTCTTCTCTCTTACATAGTAACACAGTCATGGTAGTTTGAAAACAGTTGGGCAGAATACTAGAAGTCCTGCATAGCAGGCAGTAAAGATAAGTCAGCCAACAGATAAAGAATACGTAGAGTATGTAGGTGGACACTGCGTTTTTATGATGCCTATATTTGAAGCTTTCAGGGGAAGGCTACGGGCTGCTGTGCGGCCCTGTACAGACTCTCCGTGATAGCTGTTGGGTCAGGGCATGGATTAGAAACACATGCTTGTTGGACCAATCAGGTAACTTGAATTAGTGACACACAGAATGGGTTAAAAACATAAAATGGGGCCAGTGGGGACTGGCAGGTTGTCCAGAGCATGCTGCACATAAAGGCTGCCTTCATTTAAGGAATGTAGGCCCAGTATCACCAGATCTTGTTTGTGCACCCTCCCCCACTCCACACATCCACGCACGTGCACACGCACACACACACACACACACACGAAATCCTGATTTTGTGGAATTTCCTGATTAAGTACTTTGTATTTTAAAGAAAATATGTTCAGCCTGTGGACCTCCATTTTATACTGTATGGATTGAAAATCTCGAGGTCTTAGACATTTTTCATATTTCTGAGATGGACTTTCTCATTTAGCTCATGAATAATTAGTTGTGCTAATAAGATCAGATACTTTGAGTTTTTGTAACTTGCATCCTTGAAAACACTGATTTTATTTTGATATGCCCAAATCTTACTGTTCTGGACTAATTCCAAGAGAACTAGAGGAATTAGCAAGAAGTCTCAACTATAGACCCTCAGGTGCCAAACCTACTCCAGCCAAAGGATGGAGAGTCCTGACCCCCAAGAAAGCACCTTGGTTGAAACACAAAGCTGCATATCTGTTTGCTGTAAAGGATTCTAGGCCACCCTTTCATACCTTTGCTTTCTCTAGAACCTTCATAGAGAAACTTGCTCTGTGAGGCTCTCCTGCCAGGCTTCTAAGTATTATCTCCGTAAGCCAGAAGATATTCATGAAAAGCTTTTAGACAGATTTGTCCACATTTTGGTGAAGTCATTTGTGTATAAGCACATCTTGGTTTCACTGAATAGAAAGTTGTCCATTGTTCTCCCTGGTATCTCACACGGGGATAGTGTTTAGTAACTTAGAGTACTAACAACACATAATACTATGTCCTACCTTATAACCCTTTGACCTAGCCTTTGCCCAGCACTTACTGACAAATTGAAATCTTATGTCTTGCAGATGCTGTTGATGGAGTGACGAATGGAGAATACTACCAGGTACAGACTCTGTACAACAGCTCTGATGATGTTGAGTGATAGTGTTGAGAGTCTTCTTCTCTGTGATTTGAATTGACTGACCTAGAAAGGATGCCACTCCTTTGACTTTGCTGGGTGTATCAGTAACTGGTATGTTACCTGCCAAAGTGGAAGGATTTGAAGAGAGACATTGATAGAGCGTTCTTTTAAAACGTGATTGGCCTGGCCCTAGTGGTACCAACTTTATTCTCAAGAAATGACCCTTCATCATGATGGTGGCAGTGGCTGACAGTGTGCCATGCGGTGTCAAACACTGGACTGAATTTTAATTCTCACAGCAACCTGAGGGGGCTATGCTATTGTTATTCCCATTTACACATAAGGCATGCAGAGGTGAAACCAGGAGTTTGAAAGTAACAAAGGTAGTCTGTGGTAGGACCAACATTTGAACCATTTAGCTTTTATAGTGACGGTGGGGGTGGCTGGTGTTTGTGATAACTACCATTATTTTCCCTCTGTGTTGTTGAGCTTTTGGTTACCAGCCCAACTTGTTTAGTTATTAAGTTATGTCCAACTCTTGTGAAACCATGGACTGTACCATGCCAGGCTCCTCTGTCTGTGGGATTCTCCGGGCAAGAATACTGAAGTGGGTTGCCATTTCCTTCTCCAGGGGATCTTACCGACCCAGGGACTTAACCTGTGTCTCCTACATTGGCAGGCAGGTTCTTTACCACTGAGCCACCAGGGAAGCCCACCAGCCCAACTTGACATGGGCTTAAATACAGAGAATTTACTATTTCTTAGAATTGAAAGAACTCCGATAGGCCAGGGGTCCTCGAACCAGGATTCTGACTCACTTCCTCTAGGGTTCTGGTTCCGCTAGCTGACTGTGCAGTTTTATACTCTTTCATGGTGGCAGAATGACTACAAGCACTTCGGGTCTCAGCATGGGCGTGTCATACCATCTAGAACAGCAGGGGGTTTCTCCCAACCACTCTACAAAAGTCCTCTGGTTCCCTTTTGACTAGATGTTTCCCTTTTCACTGTAGTTCAGGGAAATAGCTTGGTGCTTTGCCTCTGCCTGGGTTTCTGCGCAGCCTTAACCAGTTAACTGTCAAGAAGGATGAGATTAGTCTTAATTGGTTTATCCCAAGAGTGGACTAACTTTCTGTAAAGGACCGATATTAATAGTAAACATTTTAAGCTTTGTAGAGCGTAAGTTCTGTGTCAGATTATTATGTTGCTATACCAAAAAAATCCATGGACAGTATATAAATATATGGTCATGGCTCTATTTCAATAAAATTTAATTATAGAAACAGGTGGCTGAGCTGGCTATAGTTTCCAAACCCTGGTTTAGAGCTTGGCCTTTAGAGGGAGATGGAATGGGGTTCAGTCCTGACTCTGTCTCTGACTAGCTATGAATTTGGACATGTCATTTACCTGGGTCTCAGTTTAATCCTCCAGCTGTGCAATGGGAATAAAAATTTGCCTTGCAAGGTGTTTGGGAGATAAAGGGTTCATGTGGCTGAAACATGGACGGTTCTAATAATAAGTGAATACTACTGTAAATCGTTTGCTTTCCATCTTTGTTTATAGTCTGCTGAGGTTAAGCTGGTAGTGTTCCTAGTTCAGTAGGTGCAGTAATTCTCTAAAGATTAGATTCCATTTGAATCTTTATCAACTTGTTTACTAGCTCCCCAATCTTAGCCACTATAAAGAAGAGTCAGCCCCCTACCCACCCGCTCCTTCCTACCCACTGCCACATGCACTGATTCACATTTGCCTGCCTTTTTTTCTTTTTCTTGGTATGACTGTACTAACTATGCATTTTCTTTTGGACTCTCTTTTCCCTAGAATTCACTGTATTTTGCCTAGGTGATATACAGTGAACTTTTCCCTGTATTGTATAATAAGCATTTGGAAGTGTCAGGTTCTAGGTCTTACTGTATCATGTATTTACCTTTGTTACTTTGAAGATATTACAGTCTCTTTGTCAAGTAAGGAAAACAAAGTTGATGATACTGTTTTCCTAGTAAGTCCATTACCCACTTCCCCAACTTTGCTTTCTCCCACTCATGTCTCATTTAGTAGCCGGATAACAGCTACTCTGCCTACCTTGTGGGTTGTAAGGCTTGAGTGCATCACGTTGAAAGCTTCCTACCAGCATGTAAGGATGTTGTTGCTCCTTCACATTTAGAGCAGCCATCAGTGTGGCACGTAACCAGGGGTTCTAACTTGGGTGAAGGGCATGTCGGGGAGGAGGTTTTGGAACTGATAGAGCACAACTGTGTTTTCTGTTAAGGAGAGTAATGGGCCGACAGACAGTTACGCAGCTATTTCACAAGTGGATCGATTGCAGTCAGAGCCTGAAAGTATCCGTAAATGGAGAGAAGAGCAGACGGAACGCTTGGAAGCCCTTGGTAAGGAATCCCTTTCTGTCTTCGGGTGTCTGTTTTCAGTGGAATAGTTGACCTTGACTCTACTGTTACCCATTTTTAACATGAATTAGCCATAATGTCCTTGTCCAGTTTTGGAGAGGGTATGTTTCACAATGAGAAGATCACAACACCACCTACATGGAGATGCTTCATCACAAGCCCAGAGTCACAAGTGCGCCCTCCCTTCTCGGAAAGGGCAGAGTGGTGCTGTGGATAGAGTCTTGAAGTGAAAGACTGGGTTCCAGGCCAAACCGTAACTCTTTACTAGCTGCGGGCACTTGGTTGCTCAAACCTTAGAGCCTGTTTCTTCATCTGTGAAGTAAGATCAGTGTTACCAACCCCAAGGGTAGTCTGAGATGGTATATATGAAAGTGCTTCATAAACCTGAAGATGTTATATCCATGCGAGGGACTGCACAGTCCATTGACAATTTGAAGGCTGAATTTAAGGTAATGCTTAAGAGGAGAGTGAGAGGAATGTTAGGAAGTATGTACAGTTGTGTCTTCTCACGCTAACATCCCTGTGAGTTCTTAAGTTTTTATGGGTGAGGAAAAGGAGGATCATAGGAAGAGTAAGTTTTTGAATCACACAGCTAAAAGTGGTAGAGTCAGAATTTCAGCTTAAGTCTGCCCTGCTTCAGAATCCATACCCATCTCTCAGCAGCATTGCACTTAGCTTACAGCATTTTGAGGGCAGGCCAAGCCCAAGGTCAGTGCCAGTCAGCCTGGCCTTTGGTGAAGAGCCTTCTCCATGGAGTGTCAGCTGTTGGTCAAGATTAGGAGAGACTTGGTATCTGTCCATGGGTATTGAAAAGGTGTGGTGGGGCAGGGGATGTTAACCGTGAGGTACTCTTCTCAACTTTTTATTAAAATTTCAAACATAGAAAGAGTGAGAATAAAACGTGCCCCTTCCTTCAGGTTCAGTAGTGAACATTTTGCCATATTTGGCTCTTTATATAAATGAGGTGTGTGTATACGTTCTTATTTTTTGGTATTTAAATATTTATTCGTCTATGGCAGGTTTTAGTTGTGGCACGCAGGCTAAGTTACCCCGCAGCATGTGGATCCTTCCTTCCCCAACCAAGGATGGAACTCATGTCTCTGCATCGAAAGGTGGATTCTTAACCACTGGACCACCAGGGAAATCCTGTATATGTTTTATACACTAATGTGAAAGTGAAGTGAAAGTCGCTCAGTTGTGTCTGACTCTTTGCGACCCAGTGGACTACACAGTCCATGGAATTCTCCAGGCCAGAATACTGGAGTGGGTAGCCTTTCCCTTCTCCAGGGGATCTTCCCAACCCAGGGATCGAACCTAGGTCTCCTGCATTGCAGGCGGATTCTTTACCAGCTGAGCCACCAGGGAAGCCCACTCACATGCCTACACATTTATGTGTATTGTGAATATACACAGAATTTTTTTTTTCTGATCCATTCAGATACAAACACCAGATACTTTATGCATAAATATTTTATTGTACATCTAGAAATAGCAATATGTGTCTGTAACCACAGTGACAGCATTATTATTCCTTCTTGAGAATGACTGAACTAGTGAAGACATGACTTAGATGGTGTAACTGACACCTAGAAATAGGAAAGGACTTGACCCAGATAATACAGCCAATTAGTGTCTCTCCAGTGTAATTTATGTGGCTTTCCAAACAGCGGGCACACTTAATCTCTCAGCATTATTCAATAGTAGTTTCTTTGATGATGTAAATGTTCCGTATCAGTGCTGTTCTGAATGTAACCACTAGCTGCTTGTGGCTAGTATGACTGAGAAACTGAATTTTAAATTTTATTTAATTTTAATAAATTTAAATAGCCATATGAAGCTAGTAGTCCCTGTACTGGATAGTGTAGTTTTTAAAAGGTGAAGATTGGTCTTCCTGGTGCTAGCAGCCTTGCTCCTTGCTATTCTTTAAATATCTCTTCTGAGTAGACTTTGAGGCAAGACTTGACGTAGCAACTATTATTGCTACTGGAATCTTCTTCATGTTGCAGAACTCAGATATATCTTTTCTCTTTCCCCAAAGTTTAGCAAAGTTGACTTCTACATGGAGAAGAGTATACTTTGGTGTGTGGAAAAATTTCATTTTCATTTTCAGTTAACAATTTGGGCTCTTTGGGAATATTCCACAAAGTGTTGTTTTCTTAAGATGCCTTCCTGAGGGAAGTCAAATATTTGGCCTCATGTTCCAATGGAATTGAATTAAGTTGGTCCATGAATTAGGTGTTTCTGCAGTTTCACCTTTTTCCCTTGCAAGAACTATGAGAAAGTGCAAGATGCTAAAAATAGATAAGCAGTAGCCATGGTTTTCAGCTTGGCTGTGGGAGGTGTTTTCCAATACTTTGCTGTGAACAGTAATGAGCATGACCAGAGAAGACGGCTGTCTGTGAGCCCTGCTCTGCCTTCTCCCTCCCAGGTAGAAGGAGCTTGTATTTCAGCTGGGATCTTTGCTGCATCAAGCTAAGCATTTAAGAATTCTAAATTCTCATTGCCAGTGCCACTTCTTAAATCTATAAAAGCAAGAAGGTGGTTTACAGGCACTATATTATGCATTAACTATAATCTGTGCAAATAGACACAGTTTTTGACTACTTTTTCAGGGATACATTTCCATATTTTGATTCTAATATATAACCTTTTTAAAAAAAAATCATTAGATGACACAAAAGGAAAATACTCCCCAATCCAAAACTAATTTTTTGGAAGTAATTTAACAACTCCTGAAAAGGAGGCCTTATATTTAAAATTTTTTTCATTTTCATGTCAAACAGGGTGCCATTGGCCCACAGCATCTCTCCCTGCATCACAGCGCCCTCCGCTGCACCTATACTTAACGCCACGGACAGACACACATCAGAAGTTCACTGGTATACTTACCAGTGGAGAATTTTGAGTGAGATAATTCTCTTGAGCATTAGGTTGGTCACCTTCTGATAAGTTAGAAAACTGGGTAAAAGTTCCTTATAATAGGAAACTTTGGGGGATTTGTTAGCTGCTACCAGACTATTTCTAGTAGTTACAGTGTTCTGCCAGTTGTTACTGCAAGACCTTTCTTGCAAAGGCCCTAAAATTGCCCCTGAAAGCATCATTTCTTCCTTCAAGAAGTTGTTTGCTTTCTACTCTCCTCAAGGACACCCATTACGTCTTGGGCTCTGACTCTGCATTGTCCAGACTCCAGTCTGGATCACTGGTGCCCATCTGCTGGCGGTCACAGTTGTGACTACTGTTGGGTCTGCCTCCCTTTCCGTTCCTCACTCTAGAGACAGCACAATGAAGTAAGAACGTGTGAGCTTTAGAGTCAAATCTTGGTATGAATCTTGGTTTGGCCACTTACAACTGTTGGGAAAGTTACTCGGACTTGCTGAGCTGGAGTTTTTCTCACTGCTGACTGTGGAACTAGTTTGCTTTCTTGGGATTGTTGTAAAATTAAATGAGATGTGTGTGAAGGAACCTGCCAGTGAGGACATCCTTGAGAATGTGCTTCAAGTGACGGTGCAGGATGACCTCAGGGCTCAGCTGTGGCAGTAGTATGACCTGTATTTCTTTCTCTGTACCGTTTACTGACATGTGTCTTTAGCTCAGTATCTTAGGGAAACTCATATTTAGTTCTGAGGAACTTCATGGTTGAGGATCCAGGGTGGCAGGCCTAGGTGTGCTTTTGCGCTCTCTCATCTAGAACCTTTTGGAAAGCGATTAATACCCCTACAGTTCTCCCCACTGGGATTTTTCTCTTTCTTCTGTCCTAGCTCTGCCACAAACTCACTCTGCTGTCTGAGCAGGAGTAGATATTTTGTGGTCCCCTCGATTCCATCTATATTCTGCTCTTGCCTGGTTCTGGAATCATCTCTACTTCGAATAGTTTTTTTGATATCTCCCTGCTCCATAAATGTGCATCTGGTGAAGAGAGTGCTGCCTTCTGTTCACAAAACCATTAGTTATCCAACTTGGGGTGTGGAATATAGTTTGTGAGAAGATTTTATTAGAAGATGATCTAATATGAATAGTCCACCCTGACCTGGCAGCATTATTAAAGAATCATCTGTAGTTGCTTCTTACCCAGTTGGTGTCTCAAAAGCCTTTTTAGAAATTGTCAGTATTTCCACTTCTCTCGACTTCAAACCCCCAAACTAGTGATCCACTAGGGTGTAGGTGGACTGGGATAAATTGTGCTGAAATACCTTGCGTAGAATTGCTGATACAGGCAGCTGGACATACAAATGAGGAAAACAGAATTTTATCTTCATTGCCTACTGTTCGCCTTCTAACATGCACCTGCGCACAGCGAGGTTAATAAGCCCCGAAGAAGTGAAGTGAACTTCAGTTTGCATTTTGCCTCGTTTGTATTGTCTTTCTCTTCCTTTCCTTAAAGATGCCAATTCTCGGAAGCAGGAAGCGGAGTGGAAAGAAAAAGCAATAAAGGAGCTGGACGAGTGGTACGCGAGGCAGGATGAGCAGCTACAGAAGACAAAAGCCAACAACAGGTCAGTCTACGCTGCTTCCCGTACAGACAGGTCCATCTCCACCAGCCAGTGCAGGTTTTCAGCTGCCGCCTCTTTTAGTGTGAAATGTCTGCAGGTTTTAAAAAATATATGTGAAACATGAAGGTTGCAAGTCTCTCTGGTCTTCACAAGAGTAACTCAGCCTGTTTTTCCCCACCCTAGTTGGGGTGAGTCTGGCTCTGCAGCTGAGAGTGGTTAGTCTGCACCGCCTGTAATGGTGTGATTCTGCAGAAGGCAGTATCATCTCATGGATCAAGCCTGTGTCTAACAACCTAACCCTGAAATGAAAGGCCGCTGTCATCACTATTCCAGGATCTCAGTACTTCAGAGACGATTATAGACTCCGTCATGTCACGGCCCCTGAATACAGCTTAGATCTCTGCGGGCTGCTCCTCAAGGGTCCAGTAGTGGGGATGTGTGCTCCGTTGTCAGGTGGCCAGGATGTTCCCACACAATGACTTCAGGATTAAGGGTTCTCTGGGTGCTTGTCATCTATGTCTAAGAAAATCTTGAGGTGACTTTTTAAAATGCTCTTTTCTGAATTTCCACACTCATTGAAGGTTGAGTAGTTGCAGGGAGTAAACACGGTCGCTCTCCTATGACCACCGGCCAGAAACTATGGTCTTTAAATGCTCTGAGCTCTCGGAGTCCACTTGGAAGCAGCTCAGAGAGAGAGGCAGGGGCAGCGCTGTCTGCCTGGGTGCAGGCAGTGGGCTTGCTTCCCCTGCCAGACCCGGAGCTGGCTGTCACTGCAGTCACTCCACTCACTGCAGTGCAGAGAAAGATCAGATTCGGCCTGGGGCTGTTTGTGCTTTCCGTGGGAAGGAACCTTCGTGCCCTTGTCTCTGGTAGCTCTTCGGTGGACATCTTCCGGACAAGAGGGAGCTGGCCTCTTTGCCGTTGTGGGGCAGCCATGGCAGCACAGGTGGCCTGCGTGCACAGCAGCCTTCGCCGCCTGCCTCCCGTCGGCCTTCCTCGGCTCTGTCACTCCCTCGGGCGCCGGGCTCGAGCCTCTGCCCTGGCCGCCTTCCTCTGGGGCGTGGTCTCTGCAGGCGTGCTGTCCGGTTCCCCTTGCAGTTCTGTTGCAAATACAGTGGGGCTGCTTTCTGGTTGGAGTTGAGTTGCTAAGAGTAGCATTAGCCACCAGGGCTCCTGCTGAGAGATTGTGGTTAGTTTGAAGCTGATGGGCCCAGGTTCCTTTACAATGTACTCATTCAAGATTACTCCCCCCAGGTGCAAGTTCAGATTTCTGAAGAAAGAAGGGTGGGTGCTTTGCACAGACACCGTGAGACGCCCCTTTTACCCTAGTGAGTTGCCTCAGGCTGGGTCTGCTCTAAGTACTTGGTAAAACCCAGCTGGCCCTCCATGTTCAGGGTCCTTTTCCGCCTTGCCTAAGGATTGCTGCTTTCAGGCCCTCTGTCTGGTGGGTAAAGAACAAAGCAGGTGGAAGGGCGCCCGAGTTGGGGTGTGTGGTTTTCCCTTCGTTCTGGTGCTGTGCTGTCCTGTTACCAGCAGCTCCTTCGTCTCAAGCTAGCTGCAAAGGAGTAAAAGCCTGGCACAAACTTTTGTTGTCTTAGTCACGCCTTGAACAGGAGTCATTAAAGCTTTATTCTCTCCCAGTAGAGGCAGACACAAGTTGAAATTGATTAGGTTTCGGCCTTTCTGTAAACTGAAAGGGTTGGGTTTACAAGCTGGCCTGCCTTCCCTTTCCCTCCCACTCCATGTGCCCACAAACTACTCTTGTTTTTCTCCTGACTCACTTGGGAGTTACAATCAGGCTTTCTTTAAATTTCCACAAAACACCTCCTATGTATAAACCAAAATGGGAGTAAAGCAAGGGTCTGAGTTTAAAAATAAATTACTAGAATTTCTCTTCAAATAAATATGTGAGCTTAGGTTAATGACCAGTCATGACTGTCCTTAAAAACCTCCCTCCCACTCCTATGCCCCAAACTCACCAGGCAAAGGACAGGGTAAGACTCCTTGAGGGAGGTTCCCTGTCCACCCATGCTGGGCGAGGGGGCTGGGCTGCCCAGGGACTGAGCCTCTCCCCTGCTTTGTAAACTCCTCCACCCAGCTCACCCCTTGCCTCCTTGTCCCAGAGTTCCCATTTTGACCCATTCCAATGTGAAAGTTAAGGATGAGGTGCTGGTTTCTGGGCTGTCCATCATCAAAGCAGTCAAGTCTGGCAGGAACTGAGTGGACAGACAGTTGTGTTCAGGGACCCGCAATCCACTGGTGCCGGAGCCAGGACCCCTGTCTGCAGGCCTCTCGCTGCTTGCCTCCAGCAGCTTTCTTCTTTAAGGTGCCGTTTTGAGATGACTGCATGGTCCCAGGATATAGAAGATTGGTCCCAGCCAGTCAGTGTGGGGAAGCAGTAGTTGGATAATCCAAGGTTAAGCTGGCTTTGGGCCCTAGCATGCCTGGTGTCTGGCAGCATTGGTGCCCAGGGCTGTTTACTGAGGCTGGCAGGAAGGGGCGTGGCTTCCCGAGTGTGGACCAGCTGGGGAGCAGCAGTAACTACAAGGAAGAAATCAGGCAGCCTTGGTTGTGAGCTCTGCTGCCCCTGTTGCCACTTACTGCTGAACAGGTTTGCTTCATCGTGAGGCCTCCCTTCCTATCACGTCATCTGTAAAGTAACATTCAGTGTCCCTAGGTTGTTTGGGGTTGAGGATAGAACGGACACAACGTCTTGTCAAAGGGCTCAGCCCATCAGTGGATACTTAGGAGATGCTCGTCGTTGCTAGGGTAAGGCCTGGGGCTGAAGCTGACAGCACTGTCTGCAGAAGCCTGTGGGGAAGGCCAGAGGGAGCCTTCCCTGCAGTGTCAGTGCTGGCGCCTTCGCTGGGTTAGGATGGAGCCTTGGGAGCAGCTCCCCAGAGCACTGTGCCTCTACTATGGATTTGAGATGTTCCTGCTTCTCAATGTTCTTTTCTTTTTTCCTGCCTGCTTGCCTGCCTTTTGGACCTCTTGCTGTCTAGGGTGGCAGATGAAGCTTTCTACAAACAACCCTTCGCTGACGTGATTGGTTATGTGTATGTTGCAAAACTAATTCCTTTTCTTGTTTTAATTCCTACTTTTTGTTTAGAGTTAATGCTCCTTTTATGTCACAAGTTGCTTTGCTTTTTAAATTATTTCAGATTGGCACTGTGGGGGCTGCTTAGAGTTGATAAGCTGGGGGTATGTTCCATTATCACAGAATCACATCTCTCTGCAACTCTGGTTGCCATTTTTCATTTTGGGTTTTTGGAGGGAAGGAAGCCAACACTTTAAAAATGTGGGTCATTTGTGATCTCATCTGGGAAGGTTTTGGAATTGGGGATTGGGGACTCTGACCTCTTGTTGCTGCCACCCTGCCCCAGGTGGGAAGGGGAAGGAGAGGGGGAGGGGAAAGTCCTGGGTTAGGAGCCAGTGTGGGCATTTTCCATACTTGATTCCTTTGAAGAACATGGGGTTGGTTGCTTCTTCCTCCGGGCAGAAGAGTCAGAGCAGAGGGGGCTGTCTCCTCTGGGGGTCCGCAGTTGTTTCTCTGTGGCCTCATATCAGAAATAGTTGTTTAGTTGCCAGCTTCTGATGTCCTGTCCCCCACACTGACATAGAGAGACCCCCAACTTTGAGGTCAAGATAGCCAGATAGCCAAAGCTGTCTGATACAGGCCATGGTGGCCTTTACCCCTGAAGAAAACTGCATCTTCTCTGAGAGAGTTTGTTTTAAGAATTCCTGTTATCACAGCAGTATTGCTCAACTGTGTGTTTCCTCCTTTTAGGACTAGCCTACTAGCCATTTGACATAAGGGAGGTGAGGGTGGAATGGAGGAAGAGAACTTGTGGGAAGGGTAGACCACAGGCTGAGGTCTGGTAGAGCCTCTTAGGGCCTTGACCTTGAGCTCGTCAACCATCTAGGAGGTAGAGCTGAGTTTCTTCGGCCCCTGGGTGCGTTTGCAATGAGACTTGTGAAATGCTGGACTTACAGGTGGTGTTGGGTTTGCTTTTTGCACATTCTCTCTGGAGTAGAGATGGAGACTAGAAAGGTTGAGTCTGGGTTTGCTGGGCAGCAGGGTGGCCAAGCAAAGCCAGCTGCACGTCCCTCAGAGTACAGAGTGGCAAGGGCATGTCTAGCTTACTGACCATCTGCATTGAGCTCATTCTCATTTTCTGTATCTGACCTAAAGTTTTTCTCGTTTTTCTTCTCTTCACCTTTAAGCACAAACATAAACCATCCTTGCTACAGCCTAGAACAGTTAAGTAAACCTTCCCCACTGCCCCTGTGTGTGCCATGAAGTCGAGTGTTGTAGTGGCTCTGGGCTTCAGCAGTGTTTGCCACGGCCATCCCTGTGAGAGTGCCACCCCTCTGTTGCCACAGACCAGTCATCTCCATTGCTTTTGCTTTGCCCGTGATGCCTGTTGGAGTAGATGAAATAGTATGTCTTCCCTCCTCTTATCACTGTCCTTTTAGGCTGTATTTCCTACCAGTTAGTGCCCAGCTGGGGATGGGCTGACCTTGGTGTGAACGAATGTTGGAAGAGCATCCTACCAAAAAGCAACTCACACTGATCGGCTCTCAGCCGCTGGGTGCCCACCCTTGCCAGAGTGTCCCGAGAGGCCCACGGCACCTGGCTGGAGGGAAAATGGCAAACCTTTTGGCTGAACTGGAGAATGTCCTAACAAACCCTTCTAGAATGGCTTTAGTCTCTAGTGCCTGCTAGCATGGGTGCTTTCCCTTGAATTCCTTTTTGATCTGCCCTGTTTGTCTCCAGCCTTTGGAATAAATCCAGAGGCTATTGTGCAGAGTGACCTGTGGGCTTCTTTTGAAGTCTCTAAATTTACTTGAAATTCAGTACAGGCCAGCATAAACCACTGTTCAAGTTCTTGGCCAGCCTGCTGTTTTGCCCTTGCTGATGAAGGCAGTGAGTAGCTGGCTAAGGACTTGCTTTAATTCTCTGTATCATCAGAAAGGGAGAGAGCCCTGAACCAAACACCTGTATTCCAACATTTTACATAGCAGTCCGGGCACCCTGTGCCTAGGAAAGCTGGTCATGTGTCTGCTCCTGAGTTTGACCTGGGCCAGGGCTGTTAGTCTTTGGAAAATCAGAATGCTTTTAGGTCAGGCATACAGAGGCAGTTGTTTCCATGACAAGGTAGCCACTAGGTAGCTCACATGGGGAGTCTGCGTTAAATCAGCATCTTTTGTTGTTGCTTTCAGGGCAGCAGAAGAAGCCTTTGTAAATGACATTGAGGAGTCGTCCCCAGGCACTGAGTGGGAACGGGTGGCCCGGCTGTGTGACTTTAACCCCAAGTCCAGCAAGCAGGCCAAAGATGTCTCCCGCATGCGTTCTGTCCTCATCTCCCTCAAGCAGGCCCCCCTGGTGCACTGAAGAGCCACCCTGTGGAAACACTACATCTGCAATATCTTAATCCTACTCAGTGAAGCTCTTCACGGTAATTGGATTAATTATGTTGAGTTCTTTTGGACCAAACCTTTTGTCTTTAGAGTTGATCATTGTTTGTGATTGCATGTTTCCTTCAACTGTGTTCTCCCTGGCATTCAAAGAGGAGGGGAGGTGGCGGCAGAGGAAGGGAGGGAGGCCTCCCAACGGCAGCCTCAACCTATGCTTTTGTGCATTATTCTGAGAATAAATTTCTGTTCCAAGAAATAAACATGAAGCTTCATTATTGATCTCAAGGTGTGCTGCAGTTGGGAGTGAGGTCAGTGAGGAATTTCCTTTTATCCTTTCTAGGGCTAAGGAGGCACAGCCATTGGGTGCCCACCCTGCCTTGAACTAAAACAGCTCTGCGTCTCCACTGTCTGTAGTGGGAGTCTGTGGACCTTTCCATTTGAAAGGGGACTAAGGTTGCCTGAAAGTTCACCTCTCACTGCCCACTGAAGATAGAGCTACGAATCCCCTCACCACCCTGGGCGGTTTCTCCCAGGTGGCTCGTTTGTCACTGTCCTGACTGTAGGAGCCTGGGTAGTGTATTTCAGCAGGGTTCTCCCTGGGCAGTAGAAACTAGTGAGACACTTCCTCCTCTGGATTCAGCCAGTAAACCTGAGTCGGGATGGCATGAGCATGCCTAGCCCTGTTTCTCTGAATCCCTGTAGTACACACTGAGATCTGTGAATTCCTAGCACTTTGCTCATATTCCTGTTGTCAGATCCTTCATTTAGACCTTGCTGGCCAGTACAGTAGCTACAGTGGCTATTTAAATCAGTCAGAATTAAAAACACAATTCTAGCCCTAGCTCCTTTTCATATGCACTGTGGCCACATGTAGTTAGGATGCACTTGGATTGCACAGGGCAGACTGTGGAACATTTACATCATCACAGAACATTCTGGACCACACTGATCCATATAACAGGTGCCTGTAGGAGGCTGTGCTCCATTTCAGGCATCAGCACGTTCACTACTTGCTCTCAGAACCTGTCACATTACAGGTGATGGATCGAGTGACTAATAAAACCATATTTCAGAAATCTACTAGAGTTACCTGATACTAGTTCCAGGATGCAGGCTGATGTAAACAACTGTAGTGCCACACTCAGGAGGTGGGTGGGCAGGGTTAGGTCTTGCCATTGCCAAGAAGGAAAGTCCATCGTCTCTTGTGTGGTAATTATGTCTGGTAGGGACAGGAGTGTTTACTTTTTTGCCTCTCTTCCCCTCGCCAAGCTACTTAGTTGGGCATTCCTTGATCTGGGCTGCATTGCTGGTCTTATTGCTCTTCCGCCCCTTTAGCCACCTGAGATTGCAATCAAGCAATTGCTTGCTGCTGTTCACCAACCATTTGTTGCTTTTAGGCCTTGCTAATGTCATTGAAAAGATCACATTGAAAAGTTGGGTTTAAGAACTAGCTCAAAGGCCACTTACGTGATGCCTTTCCTTTCCCCTGAGTTCCCATGACCCTCTACATGGGACAGCTTACCTTTTGATAATGTCTTGATGGTGTCATCTGGCCTGGTTTTGCGTCTCACATAGGATGGGTGTCTTGAAGGTAGATGTGGCAGTTATGTCAGTAAAGTCTGACTTTCTCCAAATTAAGGTGACTGCATCATATGACAGAAGTAATGCTATATGTTTCCAAGGCTAGGTTGTAAAGGGCGACATAGTTTACGGCTGGTTTATTGAAACAAACAAGCTGGTAGTCCTTGAGCCACCATGTAAAAATCTCTACCACCTTGAGGCCACCATGCTATGAGGAAGCCCAAACCAGCCTACGTGGAGAGACCCTGAAACTACAAGCAAAGAGAGATGCATGGCCAGCCCTGTTCCAGCCCCAGCCACTGCCTAACTGCAAGCACATGAGATGCCCCGAGTCAGAACTGCCAGGTAGAGCCTTTCCAAAATTCCTGACCCACAGAAACCATGAGAGAAAATGATTACTGTTTAAGCCTCTTAAGTTTTGAGGTGGTTTGTTACACAGCAGTGGTAACTTTGAATTGTCTCTAATGCCTACAGTACCCACGTGGGGCTTCATAAAAAGGAAGGAGTTGGTCCAAGAACTCAGTGGTGCTCAGCATTTAGTTCCTGCACTTAAGCAAGAAAAAAAAATACCCACATCGGAAAGGAAGAAATAAAACTGTCACTATTTGCAGATGACATGACTAAACTCTTAAAAACTGTTACCAATAACGACTAATAAATGAATTAAGTTGTAAGGTATAAAAACAATTACAGAAATTTGTTGCATTTCTGTATACTAATAACAAATTGTCAGGAAGAGAAATTAAAACAGTCCCACTTACAACTGCATCAAAAAATAAAATACCTAGAAATAAATATAACCAACACTAAAAACTATTAGACACCAATGAAAGAAATTTAAACAGACTTCATGCTCATGGACTGGAAGAATTAATACTGTTAAGATGTCCGTACTATCCAAAGCAATCTAAAGTTTAATGTAGCCTATCAAAATTCCAATGGCATTTTGTTCACAAAAATAAAACAGTCCTGAAATTTGTATGGAAATACCAATGACCTGAATAGCCAAAGCAATCTTGAGAAAGAACAAAGCTGATAGCATTACTCTCCCTGATTTCAAATCATATTACAAAGCTGTAGTAATCAAAATAATAATTGGCATAAAAAGACACATGGATCAACGAAACAGAGAGTCCAGAAATAAACTCACACGTATATGGTCAGTTAGTAGGACTGCATCAAACAAAAAAGCTTCTGCAGAGCAAAATGAAAACTATCAACAAGACAACTTACTGAAAGGGTGAAAATATTTACAAATCATACATACAATAAGGGGTTCATATCCAAAATATATGAAGAACTCATACACTCAATAGCATAGAAACAATTTACAAATGAGCAGAGGATTTGAACAGACATTTTTCCAAAGAAGAGATACAGCTGGCCAATGGGTAAAGGAAAAAGGTGCTCAGTATCATTAATCATGAAAATGAAAACCACAATGAGATACCACCTCACATTTCTTAGGATGGCTGTTGTCAAAAAGACAAGAAATTACAAGTGTTGGAGAGGAGGAGGAGAAAGGGAACCCTTGCGCACTGTTGGTGAGAATGTAAACCGGTGCAGCCACTATGGAAAACAGTATGGAGGGTCCTCAAAACACTTAAAATGGAACTCCCATATGATCCAGCAATTCCAATTCTGGGTATTTATCTAAAGAAAACAGAAGCACTTAACTCCAAGAAGTATATGCAGCCTTACTTACACAGTCAAGATAACGGAAACAACCTTAAGTGTCCATCGACAGATGAGTGGATAAAATCTGGTGTAAATATAGATGACAGAATAGTATTCAGCCATTAAAAAAAAAATGAAATCCTCCCATTTGTGAAACATGGATAGACCTTGGGGGCATTATACTAAATAAGTAAGACATCAGACCAAGAAAGACAAATACCATATGATCTAAGTGCTACGTGGAATCTCAAAAAAACAAAACCCAGCTCACAGAGAACAGACTGGTGGTTGCCAGACGGGGTTAGGAGGTGGGGAATGGGTGTAGAGGGTTAAAAGGTACAAACTTCCAGTTATAAAATAAGTCACAGGGATGTCATATACAGCATGGTGACTATAGTTGATAACACCATAAGGCATATTTGAAAGTTGCTACTAAAATCAATCTTAAAAGTCCTTACCACGAGGAAAAAAACTTAACTATGGATTGTGATGATGTTAGCTTAACAGTGCGGTGATCATTTTGCAATATCTATATATTTTAAGTTATATAACAATGCTTTCTATTAACAAGGTTTTTTTGGGGGGATTGTTAAGTCCATGTTAAATACCTTAAAGAAGTTATAAGACCTTCAAATAGTAAGCAGTATAACAAATCTCTTGGGGAGGGAAATGTTTTTAGCTAATGAGCTAATTAAGAACAAAACAAAATAGAAAAATGTCAGGATTTCCACAAGGAAATAATTTATTTTTTCTTTAGAATTTGGCTCAGAACAGTAACATAAAAATATTTACATTAAAATAAATTAAGATGTGATCATTTTAGCTAGTTGTAATAATTATGTTGGAATATATTAGCCTTTCCATGAATTTAATAAAAACTGAGATCTGGTTTTATAGATTCAGTACCATTCTTCCAAATACTTGGTATGAAACTTGATAGCAATGCAACTGTCTGGTATATACAGTAGTTGTAGATTTCACCAAGGAACAACAGATGCCCCTTCACAGTACAGACTGGCCCCAGACGCTGATGGCCAAGCCAGCAAGCTTCCTTCCCAGGAATCAGCATGGAATGTTTCAGCCAGGACCTGGAGATTATTTCAGAGCTGACAGAGTTCTAGGAATCAGCCAGCCTATCTTTTCACATTAACCCACCAGGAAGGAAGGAATTCAAATACAATCTTGATTCCTTTACATGTGAACAAGTGAAATAATATGTTGTAGAAACCTTCAGGTTTTCCTAAAATAATAAATCTGAAAAACATATGCTAATTTATAGATTGTTTAAAAGTACCCATAAAAACCTGTCACTAGACGAAATACTATATTGGCAAAATTTCCACAGCATACAAGAATATTTTATTAAATTCACCACTGAGAGATAGTGTCAAGGATAAATCAGTTCATTTGCTACTGAGATATTCTTGTGAAAGCTTTCGGTAGCCTGGAGTAAATCAGAATGTATTTGCACTTTGGAAGATTTTGATATGACTAGAGGTTGTGTAGCTTAGCAGAAAAAGCACAGAGGGACCTGCCTCAAACCTGATCTTTAAGACTCATTAGCCATGTGGTTCTAGGCACACCACTTAAAGACTTAGTTTGGGGCTCTATAAAATGGGAATTAAAACACCTACCTTACTGGTTGTGAGAATTTAGAATAATGTATATGAAGCACCAAGTTCAGAGCCTGGTACACAATAGGCACTTAATAAGTGGTGGCTATTAGTATTTCTTCCAGGTTGAAATTGATAGCAAGAACCTTGGCCTCTGCATCTTGACACCAATACAAACATGGAATCTCACTTAGCCAGAATCCAGATTCACAGATGTGGGCTCTAAGCAAAAGTGAAGTCGCTCAGTCATGTCTGACTCTTCACGACCCCATGGACCGTAGCCTCCCAGGCTTCTCCATCCATGGGATTCTCCAGGCAAGAATACTGAAGTGGGTTGCCATTTCCTTCTCCAGGAGATCTCCCCAACCTAGGGATTGAACCCAGGTCTCCTGCTTTGTAGGCAGACGCATTGTAGGCAGATGGTAAGTCTGAGCCACCAGGGCTCTAGGTATATAACACACAATAAACACTGCCTTTATCAGTACTCCAGTCATATTCAACACAATGTGAAAAGCTACTGGAGAGAGACGTGTCTGTTCTCAGTAGCAAAGATCCTTCTGGGATGGTTAATCTTTCAGAGACTGTAAGTCCTAGTGGCTTCTCAGCGGTCCTTAAGAAGATAAGGACAAGGTCACTAAGGCCACTGTAATTCAGACCTCTGATCTACAGTTGCTCAAGATTCTGAGAGAGTAATAGCAAATGACATCTTTCAGCAAGTAATGTGCAGCAGTGAGAGATACGCCTGATGTCTTGATTGTGGCCATGATTTCATATAGATGTCAAAACTTACCAAATTGTGCACTTAAAAAAATACCTCAATAAAACTGCTTTTTAAGAGTTTACTTAAGCCTTTCGTGGTGAGATTTCCTTCCATTCCCTGACTGGATCCCTTTCTGTGTTCTGAATTTAGGGTCAGAGGAGGAAGGATTAATAACTCAAAACTCCAGTATCAAGGTCCCACCCCGAGCAAGGCCTGCAGGTCTGAGTGGTACATCTAGTAAATGGAATCCTAAGGCGTCCTTGGCTACTGTTGTAGCTCCTTTTGGCACAGAAGAGTATGACAAGGTTTGAGCTTAAATAACCCCAGGAGGAGCAGCATCTACAAAATCAGGTTGGGAAAACTGACTTTGGAAGAGGAGACTAAAAGCAAAAACTTCTCTGCCGTAGTCACCTGCCAGATTGCCTAATAAGAAGTGCTCATCTAGAAGACAGCCTGATTCCACCAAGGAGCTCTTGAGTCTCTGTCCTCGTGCGTTCCTGGGAGGCCTAGTAGATCCTGCGAGTCGTGTAGTCCAGAACCATGCTGGCGGCGCCGAGCAGAGCAGGTTCCACCAAATCTGAAACCACCACGTCCACGTCCTGAACCGAGGACAAGGCTTGCTGGCGGATGACGTCTTTGACAGTGTGGATGTAGTGACTGGCTAGGACTCCAGAGAGGATCACAAGGGAAGGATTCATAGTGTGGAGGATGTTCACAACCCCAAGACCTAAAGCCGTTCCAGCTACAGGAAAACAAAAATTAAAATAAGTTCTTGGGAGAGAGCCCAATCCAAAGTCAAAGAGGAATGTGAAAAAGGGCACTAGCCAGGAATAGTTCACCTATACAGCCTCATGGGAAGTAGTGCTTTTAAAGCTCTTTATGGACTTTCCTGGTGATCTGATGGTTAAGAATCCGCCTGCCAGTGCAGGGGACAGAGGTTCGATCCCTGATCTGGGAAAATTCCACACGCCACAGGGCAGCTAGGCCCCTGTGCCACAACTACTGAGACTGTTCTAGAGCCCGTAAGCCACAACTGCTAAGCCCATGCACTGCCACTGCTGAAGCCCGTGTGCCGTAGAGCCTGCACTTCAAGAGAAGCCACTGCAGTGAAAAGCCTCACTGCAACTAGAGAGAGCCTGAGCAGCACCGAGGACCCGACACAGACACAAAAGGGAGCGGGAGACAGTGCTACACATGACCCAATCAGAAGATGGGCACAAGACCTAGACAGACATTTCTCCAAAGACGACATACAGATGGACAGTGAGCACACGAGAAAATGCTCAGCATCACTACAGAATGCAAATCAAAACTACAGTGAGGTGTCACCTCACACCAGTCAGAATGGCCATCATCAAAAAGTCTACAAACAATAAATGCTGGAGAGGGTGTGGAGAAAAGGAAATTTTCTTGCACTGTTGGTGGGAATATAGATTGATACAACCACTACAGAGAACAGTAAGGAAGGTCTTTAAAAAATTAAATATGGAGAACAGTGGAAGTTCCTTAAAAACTAAAAATAAAACTACCACATGACCCAGCAATCCCACTATTGGGCATATACCCTGAGAAAACCATAATCGGAAAGACACATGTACCCCAGTGTTCCCCGCAGCACTATTTACAACAGCCAGGACGTGGAAGCAACCTAGATGTCCATCAGCAGATGAATGGGTAGAGAAATTGTGGCACATAAATATAATGGAATATTACTCAGCCATAAAAAGGAACTAAATTGAGTCAGTTGTAGTGATGTGAATGAACCTAGAGTCTGTCATACAGAGTGAGGTCAGAAAGAGAAAAATATCACATATTAACATATACATATGGAATCTAGAAAAATGGTACTGATGGACCTATGTGCAGGGCAAGAATATAAGTGCAGACAGAGAACGGATCTGTGGAAACACGGGGTTGGGGAGGGGAGAAGGTGGAACACATTGACACGTTTGCACTGCCATGTGTAAAACAGACAGCTGGTGGGAAGCCCAGCTTGGTGCCCTGTGATGACCTAGAGCAGAAGGATGGGGGAAGTGGGGTATATATATTTATATACTTAGAGCTGATTTACACTGTTGTACAGCAGGAAATAATGCAACACTGTAAAGCATTTATACTCCAATTAAAAAATAAAAAGGCAGTGCTACCAAATACCTTGAATGCAATTCCCTGTTGCCTCAGTAAGCAGAAAAATTACCTCTGGACAAACATGACGGAGCACTGGTCCTGAGGCCAGCTGGGCACCTGCGGGAGCTCCGGGCTGCCCCCAGGCAGAGCTGCCCAGAGCTGTGTGCTCACCTGTTCTCAAGATGCTCTGGGCCTTCGCGTTGCCGAGTTTTGCAGCCTGGATGAGATGGAGTGCGCCCACAGCTTCATCTTTTGGCACTGACATCCCTTCCACCAAGAGCTGGTCTTCTGTTTGGGCAGAGGCGAGAAGGAGCAGCAGTCATTCACAAGCTGCGGCAGCCCCGTGGGAAGGCCACACTTAGAACTGTGTCTGTGGGCAGCAGGCCCCCAAGTGGGAAGATGATCATCTTTTTTCGCACTTTGCAGTCATCATAAATATCCATATACTACATCTGCCAAAGAGGCCTTTGCTGCCTGGTTATACATCATCCAAAACTTCTTTAACTAGAAGACCCTCCCTCGCTTCTCCATTCCGTATTAAACAGTCGTGAATTGTTTTTTCCTGCAGATTACCAGCACTCCTCTGCATTCATCTCCTTCCTTGTCTAGCTGAGATGCAAGGCTGCTGCCAGTGCCCCACAGCAGCAGGAAGGCCCAGCGCCTCCGGAGCTGACGGACCTGGGTTCAGCTGTCAGCTCCGCCCCCGCTGGCTGCACTACCCTGCCCACACGCGTCACCTCCACGCGCTTCTCTTCTAAGACTAGGGTAACGATACCTACCCTAGCAGGATTCCAAGTGCTGGCCAGAGGAAATGCTAAATGAATGTAGTATTCCTGTTATCTACAGTCCCTGTCCTCTGCCCTGACACTGCCGAATCACCAACCTAGATCACTCTCCCTCCTCATCGGCTGTTACTCCATCTCTGATGGGAGAAAATCCCAACCGAGAAGACGGTTACCTAGACAAAAGCTGGGGGCTTCCTATCTTCAGGGGCCCTCACAGCTGCCCTGCCCACTCTGCCAGTCCCCTTCAGGGCCCTTCTCAGCCTTCATCTCCTCAGACTGTCTCTCCCTGCCCCCACTGTCAATATCTCTGGCCTCTTAGGAAGACGACACCTCCAGGCAGGAACTCCCTTTACTCTTCTGCCCCTGCCTATAAACAGGGCTGTGTTCCCGCACCCCCTACCTGGGCTTTGCAGCTCCCTCCTTCCTGCCTCCCCAGGGCCTGTACGGGCTCCTCCCCATCCTCTCCTGTGTTCTCACACCCCCAACCTGGGCTTTGTAGCTCACTCCTCCCTGCTGCCCCAGGGCCTTGTATGGGCCCCTCTCCGATCCTCTCCTGGGTTCTCAACCCCCACTTCTGCTCCCACATCTCCTTGCACCCTCGCTGTCTCCTCTCCGCCCGTGCGGGCACCCAGATGCCTCGCCCTCAAGGCATTCTTCCCTCCTAGTCAGGGTAGTTAGCTTTCTGCTCCCACTACCTGACCAAACTTCTTTCTTTAACATGAGCATTTATCCCCATGGGGGCAAAAACTGATCCTTAGGGGCAAAAAAATTTTATACAGAGAATACTTAAATAACCAATGTTTCTGTGGTATTCAAGTTTCATGGGGTGGTATGACTAGGAAAAAGTGTCTAAGCATTTAGACTTCTTAGTGGGGTTGATGATAAAAATGAGGTGGAAAATCAACAGTTTTCATGGCTTCAATTGGGGTCCTTCCTCAGGGTCAAACCAATGAACTTGCTGGTTGCCTTCTGCTCAGCACTTGACACTACCCTCCACTCTCTCCCTGAACCACTCCCTTTTTGGTTCCTGTGGCTTTACCCTTTCCTGGTTTTCCTCCCTGCCTACCAGTACTGATGTTTCACAGGATTCCACCCTCAGTTCATCTCACTCCAAGTCTCATTCACAGGCTTAATAACTACCTCAATGCCAAGGATTCCAAGTCCAGCCCCGTCACCTCTCCTGAGCATCAGATCCCTGTGGCCAGCTGCCTTCTGTCCATTGCTCCTGCACATCCCACTGGTTCCCAACCATCATCTTCTGCCAGACTCTATTCCTTCTCTTAGATTCCCAACCACAGTTACCCAACCAGAGAACTGCAAGTCATACAGAACACTGTCCCCCTTAAAGCCATCCTCCACTCAACTATCGTCGTCTTCCTAGAAAACAAGTTCTGTGAACAACCTAAAATTCAGATCTGTCTTTTCCCTAAAGTTTTTTAGTGGCTTCTCCATTAGCTGCTGGTCCTGGCAAACCTCTGGCTACACTATACCCTGCCTTGCCCTTATGCAACAACACCTCTGTTTCCTATGCTTGGAAGTGCTGCCTGGCTCATCTGAACTTGCCTCAGTAATTCTATTTACCCTCTGCCTTTCCACTAGACAGCCCAATGCTCCCTTCCCTGTATGGAGAGGGCAGGGAGGGGACACTGGTGTCCTTCCTATATGCATGTATGTTCTTTGGCCATCATTCTCATTGCACTTGACACACCATACTATAATGATATTAAATGATTCCCTCTTACATTAGACTGGAAACCATCCTGATATTTATAACATGTCCAGAAACAGCTGTAATTCAAAAGACCACTCAGACTTGAAAAATTGTATGTTTATCCCTTTACTTCTCCATTAAATCTGTATTAAGATACCCAACCTGTGCTAGGGGTTGAGAAGACAAAAATGAAAGAAATCTCCCCTGCTCTCCTGGAGCTCAAGACCCTAGTCCCTGTCCACTGCTGGAGAGGAAGAGTGTTAATAGGGGTCAGGACCAGAAAGGCTTTGAGCTTCAGTATGCGGAGTCCTGATTTTCCTCTAGAGAGTGAAAAGCTTGAAAGTTCTGGCTTCCAGGATTCAGCTCTTTTTGGAATATTTACTTTGAAAATATCTACCCCTTGGCTATTTATCCCTCAGATGAAAGAAACCCACCATCATGTAGCTTTTTTGCTTCCCTCTGCAAGGCCATTCCAGAGGCATATGCTTCAATACACCCGTGGCTTCCACAGGAACAGTCAGGCCCATCCAGGGACACCACAATGTGGCCAAGCTCTGCAGCACAGAAGGAGCTGCCGTGGATCAGTTCATGCTGGTGGACGATCCCCCCGCCGATTCCTATAGTGAGAGACGACAATCACTGAAGTGGCTCTGCACCTGAAACAGAAACCTGAGCTACAGCGATGCCTCCTCTGTTAGCAGACTTTGGAATGTGAGGTCCTGTATGGTGCCTACTTCCTTAAATAGCTAAAACTTGACCAAGTACCAAAACTTCATCTGGACTCCTTTTGGATGGAAATATTTAGTGATCCTCTGATGCCCTGTGTTGCATCTGTTTGGAATCACTATGATTTCAGCTTGGTTCTCACCAAGGTCTTCTCTGGCACTCAAGTAAGAGCCAGCAGCCATGGGAGCACGTTGCCCAGAGGCAACCTTCAACAAGGAGAGACAGGAGCCAACAGATGTAGTGGGCAGCTCTGGGTGGATTCTACAGGCTTCCAAGGTAGCTTTGATAATGCATCTTCTAGTGGTTCTCCTGCTCTGCTCCACTCTTCCCACCGCCTCAGTCCTGTGTCTCAGAATCACCTCCAAAATAAAGTACCCACACCAAACTCCTTGCCTCAGGCTCTGCTTTGGGGGAAATCCGAGATAAGATAATCTTTTTAAAAGGTTTCATATACCACCTGCTTTTTTTTTTTTTTAACACCTGCTTTCTTAAACAGAGCAGTTCTCCTGGGTTTCCTTACCCTACTGCTCTCCACCCGGGTGCCCTTTCCCAATAACTCTTGCTTTGTCAGCACATGTGTCTCCTCGGACAATTCATTTCCGAGTGTTAGACAAGAGCCCAGTTTCGGGCCCTGGAAGGGGTCCCTCTTCCTGCAACAAATGGCAACTCTGGCGGGGACTCTTCTTCGCTGAGACTGACATCCTGACCACTCGGGGTACTCAGGGGCAAGCTTGCCTGCAAATGGACCAGACCCAGTGGCCCCAACTGGGACCCTTTTGTCCCTGGTCTCCTCCTGATGTGGACAACTGGCCAGAGTGCCCCGACTGGTAAGGAACGAGAGACTTTATTGACCTCTCTCTTTCCTCTCTTTAACCCTTCCTATCCTTCCCTGTTTTTCTAGTCCCCCAGTCCTGGACGCAGGAATGTGATCAGAGGGCCCTCAGCCTGAGCTGAGGGTTGGAAACTGATCACCTTCTCTTGGCAGAGAACTCGAATTCTGGTTCTGGTCTGGTCTGATTTCTGGTAGGGCTGAGTTCCAGTCCTCCCTTCTCTGGAGGCCCAGGGAAAAGTCCCATACTGCCTGGGCATCTGTAGGTGGCAGGAGATGTCTGTAAGGCCACCCCTTTTGCCCCCTCTCTCCGGCCTCCTCCCCCTTCTTTCAACCTGGCTTCCTTTCCTCCCTTGAAATCTTTGATGTTAGTACTTGGATCTGAAGTTCTGTGTCTCTATAGGAGGTTTTCTGAGAGACTGTATTCTTGTATTTAAGGGCTTCCCTGGTGGTGCAGAGGTTAAAGCATCTGCCTGCAATGTGGGAGACCTGGGTTCGACCCCTGGGTTGGGAAGATCCCCTGGAGAAGGAAATGGCAACCCACTCCAGTATTCTTGCCTGGAGAATCCCATGGACGGAGGAGCTTGGTAGGCTACAGTCCACGGGTCCCAAAGAGTCAGACACGACTGAGCGACTTCACTTTCACTTTCTTAAATAGAATATTAAATAGTTTTGGCTCTTCTTAATGCCACCTTGTCTAAAAATGTATGATTCAATAATTGTGAATATCAGTGAATTTTTTTTGTCATGGAGCTGAGGAATTAGAAAGGGCATTTGGCCTTAATAGGTGTTGCATTTTAGAGCTGCCCTCTCTTACTTTCTGTGGCACCTACTCCTCAATCCGCACTCCTCTAATTTGCAGGTTATTACTGGAGAAGGAAATGGCAACCCACTCCAGTATTCTTCCCTGGAGAATCCCATGGACAGAGAAGCCTGGCAGGCCATGGCCCCTAGGGTTGCAGAGTCGGACATGACTGAAGTGACTAAGCATGTACTCCTCTGAACTAGGAAATGACATCCAAGCTGTTAAACTGTGTCTGAGACTAAGTGCGTGATCCGTTTAGGGAGGGAGTCTGACGTGGAGGGAGTCTGACATGGAATTGAAGAGCACACAGGGTTTGAAGGGAGAAATGTGAGACCAAGTGTTGCCTCTAACACTGACTAGCTGAATCCATTTCCTCATTTAAAAAACGAATTGGAACATCAGCAGAAGTGACAAAGTAGGAACTCCAGAAGTCCACCCCTCCACTAAGGCACTGATAAACTAACAAAAAATGTCAGAATCAACTTTTTTTGGAACTCTGGAAACTAACCAAACATTTACAGCAAACAGGGGAATTGAGAGAAAACAGCTGAATCTTAGAGATTTCTGGCATTTTCTGGTCCCATCACCCCTACCCTTCACCTCCCAGCTTGGCGATGGCCATGAGTAACAGCCTACATTCCCAGTGCGGATGGCAATACTGGAGGGAGGAGAATGAACTATTCTCAAAACACTGTGGTGGTTTGTTTAGACCTGCTTGGTGGTTCCTGGAGGACTAGCTCAAAGGGCTGGTCTTTATCTCACCCTCCTCAGAACTCTCTAGCTCAAAGGGCTGAGAGGCTACCCAGGGGGCACTTGTCAAAGACATTTAAAGGCAAGATATACTTACTGGTTTCTGCTGCTTAAGGCAATGGATGATAGTTGTGACAAACAATATACTAGCCAAAGAGAGTGGGAAGAAAGGCTGGGGAACTAGCAATGAGAAGCTCTGCGGAATAAGGGCTTTGAAGAGCTCTGACAGTTCCTGGCAATTCAGAAGGTCACATTCACGCCCAGGGCCGGGCACATGCTCAGAAAAGACCTGGGTATTCTCAGCTCTCGCCTTCAGGCCTTACTGAAGCAGGAAGGGAAGGTGAAACTGCCTGAAGGTAAAGGCACGTGCCCAACACACACCAAGATCCGAAGCAGCCTTCTCTACTCTTACCTGTGCCTGTGATAAGTGTCACAAAGTTTTCAAGGCCTTTTCCCTGGCCAAATTTCCTTTCTGCCAGGGCGGCACAGTTGCCATCATTGTCTACCCACACGGGGAGATGCAAAGTGTCAGACAGGGGGCTTCTGAGGTCCACAGAGTTCCATTCTTGAATCAGTTTGGTTGAATGCAGCACAATTCCTTCCCGAGGATTTACACGGCCACCTGTGGAAATGCCTGAGCTCCACGACAAACACAAGGAAGATAATTCTGTTGAGCAATCTCAGAAGACTATGCTGGCTTTCTGGGCTTAGAACACAAACTATTCACCCAAGATCTCCTAAAACAAACATTACCAAGGACTGCAAGGTAATGTAAGGCTAAACCTGTGCCTCCCCACAGACTGACAGTTCCATCAATACTTTTCACAATGTTTGCTGAGGGCCCACAAACAGGACTGGAGCCATCTACACACACAACAGTGACCTGATGTTCCGTGTCATGCATCAGAACTTAGCAAACTTTGTATATGGGAATGAACATGCTTGGATATGTAATTCACAATCTCACCTACTCCCAAAATTCTGCAGTTCAGTTTTACAGCTTCTGCTGCGGCTTCTACACACATCTGTAGGATTAAATTAATCCTCTCTTCATACGTTTTAGGGTTGAACTGAGTATACTTCTTAACTATTTCACCCTGAAAGAGAAAAACCAGATCTGTCTCACTGGTCTTAGCTGAGGAGTATACAGTGAATCTCTGACCATTCTCATGATAAACCAGACACTGCTTTAGCACAGTACTGCAGACTCAGATAACTGCTTGGGAAGAGAGCCCCTGCTGGCTTGGGCCAGCCCTTGGTTACACCCAACTAGTTTCCAGGAAGCCAACCTGGCATATGGCCACTGAAGCAGTGACAACTCCACAGCCAACCAGATGGGCCCTCTCTTCTGGCTAATCCGCATCTTCACCGAAAGGTCATATTTTACTCTTTCAGGTTGATAAAATTCCCTTGTTTAAATACTGAAGCAACTAAATAAAAATGCCAAGTAAACTTTAATCATCTCCTATAACTGAAGCCAATAATGGTATTGAACCATGGTGTTTATTAAATTACAGTGCTTGGTGACATGTTTCAATACCAATCAGGCATAGTCCCTCCTAATTATTCTTGTTTTTAAATTTTTTTTTCTGTGCTCTTCCCACTTGTGTCTTCTAAGTAAATTTCAGAATAATGTTGTTAAACTTTAAAAAGCCTCACTGAAATGTTGACTAAAATTATGTTAAACTCAATTCAATTTGGAAACTCCTGGCATTTAAAAAATACTCAGCACTCCCATCCAGGAGATTTTTCAAGGCTTTCTATTTTATAGTTTTTAGATGTTCTTTATATAGGTCACATAGTTTTCTGGTGTAGATTTTTCTTAGAAGTTATGTTGTTCTAAATATGATCTCTTTTTCCATTCTTCTGTTACTAATGACTTAAAAAAAATTTTTTTTTTATTTTTGGCTGTGCTGGGTCTTCATGGCTGAGTGGGCTTTTTCCCTCGTTGTGGTGCAGGGGCTTCTCGTTGCAGGGGCTTCTCGCGGAACACAGGCTCTAGGGCGCTATAGGGCTTCGGTAGTTGCAGCTCCCGGGCTCTAGAGCACAGTCTAAATAGTTGTGGTGCACAGGCTTAGCTGCTCTGGCATGTGGGGTCTTCCCAAAGCAGGGATCAAACCTATGTCTCCTGCATTGGCAGGTGGATTCTTATCCACTGAGCAACCAGGGAGGCCAATTAATGGCTTTTTATCCATTTACAAGGGTTAAAACTGTCACTAATGATTGTCATTAAAAATAAACCTCATTGTGCTTCTTGACCTTCACTGTGCATCAGAATCACCTGGACAGCTTTGAACAAATATTGATGCCTGGTCCCTACCCCCAGAGACTGGCATCTATCTAGTCTGGTGTGGAAGCCAGGCATCCGTATAATTTTTTAAAGCTTCCATGTAACACTAATAATGTGCAATCAGGGTTGACAAATACTCACCTACAGAAAAACTCAAATCTTTATCTGCAATTTCATATAAGTAAAAGTTATTGACACTTACATATTTATCATAATATCTAACCATTTTACTCAATTGTGTTATTCTACAAGCTTGTTGGTTTATTCATATTATCTATAATTTTTTTTTATCCTGTGCACAATCGCCATTTTTGCTGTTCATTCCTTGCTTTACTCCCTTCCTAACTCTGAGAATTATGTTAAATAATGTTCCAGAAAATATCCTTCTTTTCCATGTGATTTTAATGAGACTATCTTTAGACCTGCCACTATTGAGGGTGTTGGTCATTGATATGGAATATATGTGAAGAACCCTGGAGAAGGCAATGGCAACCCACTCTAGTACTCTTGCCTGGAAAATCCCATGGATGGAGGAACCTGGTAGGCTACAGTCCATGGGGTTGCAAAGAGTCAGACACGACTGAGCGACTTCACATCATCATCACCATCATATGTTAAGAAAACATTTTTCTAGTAATATTTTAAAAATTAATTTATTTAGTTTTTGGCTGCTCTGGGTCTTTGATGCTGTGGCACTTGGGCTCAGCAGCTATGCACAGGCTTAGCTGCTCCTAAGGCATGTGGAATTTTCCTCGAGCAGGGACTGAACCCATGTCCCCTGCATTGGCAGGCATATTCTTGGAAGGAATCACCAAGGAAGTTCCCTATTAATAGTTTTATAGGGAATTCCCTGGCAGTTCAGTGATCAGGATTCCACACTCTTACTGCCAAGGTCCTGGGTTCAATTCCTAGTCAGGGAACCGAGATCCCACAAGCCACGCAGTGTGGCCCCCCCAAAAAAATTTTATAAAGGAGGCCCTTTGGCTTCACTAGATAAAATCATGTTTTGTTTTGCCTTTTTAAAAATTGATCTAAACGACTTTGTGTTTAAAGTCCTTTATATTTCTCATGGACTCCTGAAATGTCATACACCTATAATGTTTCAAAGATTTTTCTGGTAACTTTATTCTTCCTTGTCACATCATCAAAGATTATTTTATCACGGATGTCTTGGTGTTTTATAAAGGCTCTGTCAATGCTATGGTGCTGGTTTGCTTAAGAGACTGAACGTATGCTGAACTCAACTAAAATCATGATCCAGAGGAGAAGCAACTCCCCTCACCATCTGAAGATACCCTCCCCCAGGGCAGTGAGAGTAATCAACATGCTCCGTGCTCCAAGCTGTTACTGAGTATAGAATTTCAGGTCTCCTGCATGGTAGATGCCCTCTCTGGTGTCTAATGGGTCTCCCATTGTCAGCTCAAGTCTACAAACTTGAATTCCTTGAGAATTTTACCTCTTTAAAATGTTAGTGATTAGTAAAATAGTAAGACAAGCATTGTAATGGACTGTAAGTCAATACTATTGGCAAATGATTACAAGCTCTTATGTATGTTTATAGTCCCACCTTCCAACCATATTTTAAGAAAATCAACTACTCATGTGGGATATAAAGTTATAACCTTAGGTGTTATTTTACCTTCATGCTGACTATTGCAACTCGGAGGTTCGTCCCGCCAAGATCAACAGCCAAGGCACTTAGAGTTTCAAGAATATGGTCAATATCTTGAGAGATGTTATCCTTCACAGGAGGAAAACAAAATTTCTTTTGTAGTGGCTCTTGAAGATCAATAGATTTGAGAAACTTCAAAATCCTTGGAACAGCATTTCCATCCCCATATATCTTTGAACTGCAATGTCCAAAAAGTCAACTAAATTAAATGTTTCTCTTGCACATATTAAATTATATGGAGGACATGGTATTATTGGAATCTGAAACTTCAGGTAATTCATAGTTTGGGATTTTTCCCTTTAAAATATAAAACAATACCTGGATCTCTTCAGCAACACTTAATTAAGTACCTTCATATTATCAACGGAATATCTAAAACTACTGTTGATTGAAATACAACTGTTTCCAGCCTGAGATATCATTAACAAAATGCCAATAAGATCAAAGGAAAATTACCTCTTTTAAGCCAATATATCATAGTTTTGGATAATAAAAATATTTTTTTGCTTTTTATCTTTACTTTTACGGGGAAAAAGTTATTTTCGGAAAAAAAGTTTCAAGTAAAGGAAAACATCTTTAATTTGAAACAGAAAGGAGAGTCTAAATTAAAATGCTGAAAGGTACTGTTTTTAAAGAAAATCAGTTACATTATTTTCTAATACTTATATAAATTCAGATAGGCTAAAGCAATATTTCCTGGTAGAAGTGCTACATTAATTAACTAAGACAAATAAATTATTCTCCACTGGAACCCTTGGTAGAGTCATAGCGGGTATTAACAAGCCCTATCTCACCAGCAGACAGGGACCCCTAAGAATGCAGAATGAGAATGCTGTTAGGATAAACAGCTTGAAAATAGTGCCCAAGGCAACTCCCCTTTTAAATCACTTTAAAAGTATACACTCACCAAGGGTACTGTTTACCAAACTGAAGGTGCAATGCTTGCAATATTTTGTCTTGGGTATCAGCATCCCGGACGTGAAGGACATTCTCGCCTAGGTAAGTCCAGTGATGTCATGGTGATTCAGAAGTGGGAGAAACAAGAGAAGACAGAAATGAGCAGTGTGTCGTGCTCATTAGTCCTGAACCCAGAAGGCTTCAAACAAGTCATCTTCTATTAGAGAAATGAACTTTTCTACTTTATACCTTTGCAAGCACTCTCAGCAATATTTCCATATATCAAATACTTGAGGGGCATAGATTCCTTTATTCCCAAAGAGAATAAATAAAACTTTGGTTTCTTTATTGAAATAAATAAGGTAATTAATCCAGTATCCACTTGTCACTCATAAAGTCATCCAGCACATCCACTCTCTCCGTCTGCCCTGACTTCCATCCACGCAGCCAGTTGCTGGGTCTGGTCAGGCCAGGGTATCAGTCAGTTAGCCAGTCAGCTGTTGATGCAGTCACATTCTCTCTATACATTTTCCGACCAATTTGAGGGAATAAATACAGTGACAATGACATGTTTTTCAACAGACTTGGCTATGAGGAAGAGCAGAGCAGAAGGGTGGTGGCTGGGGAGAGGTGTGGGGTCAGAGAAGGGGTTGTTTTGTAGTTTTAACATAACAGAGGTGTAGGCATGTTTAAATGCTAAGGAAGCAACGTGGAAGAGAAAGGATGACTGATAGTCCTTGCGAAGGCAGGAGAGTGGGGCTTTAGAACACAGAAGGCTAAACAATGGACAGGCAGGGGTGACCCCATACCCCATACCCTCCAGTGTAAAGAAGGTAAGAAGGAAAGGATGGAGGGCATGTGTTTGTGTAAGTGTGGTGGCAGAAAGGACACACTGCTTTTGCTAGACGACCCTGGTGCCAAATCCAGTGTTCAACCCTCTATTCATGTCTTACTTGAACTCTCAGCATCATTCAACACCATCTCCTTGAAACTCTTTCTTTTCTGGGCCTTAATGAGATCACACTCCTGATTTTCTGGCAGTTCCTTTTCAGTCTTTCTTCCTGGCTCTTCCTTCCTCATCAGAAAGACTCCAGAGGTTGGTCTTGGGCTCCATTCTCTTCCCTATTTACATGTTCCCCCCTGGGTAATCTCACTTCATCCCTTGGTTTTAAATGTCAGTATCATTCCTGGCAGAGTGTGCCATTATCCTCAATATCCTTTGTACCAGTAGCAGAAGTTTTAGTCTGGCATCTGATCACCCAGCTAAAGATTATACATATTTTTCAGCTTCCCTTGGATGTGGCCATGTGACAACATTCTAAGCTGTAGGAAGAAATACTTGCATCTTCCAAGTTGTGCTTTTAGGAGGAAGGGAGTCTTCCCCTCTTCTCCTTCCCCAATGGCTAAAATGTGCCAGTGTGTCAAGTGAGAGCAAGAGCTGGAGCAACCATCAAGAAGACAGAAAAAAAAAGAGAGAGATGGAAGTTAAGTCTCTGATGACTTACCAGTGAGAAACAAAGAAAATCTATTTGGAGCACTATATTCTTGTGTCTGTTATAGCAGCTGAACTGATATCCTAACTAACACCACCCATTTGCCAATCACTCTCAAATTTGTATCTTCAATTTCAGCTCTTCCTGGAACAATATAGGTGCTAACCTGCCATCTCCACTCCAATATCTCAAAGGCATTTCAGACTTAACATGGCCATCAGAGAACTCTTGGGCTTGCCTGGTGGTTTAGCTGGTAAAGAATCCATCTGTAATGCAGGAGACCCTGGTTCAATTCCTGGGTCGGGGAGTTTCCCTGGAGAAGGAATAGGCTACCCACTCCAGTATTCTTGAACTTCCCTGGTGGCTCAGATAGTAAAGAATCTACCTGCAGTGCGAGAGACCTGGGATGGGAAGATCCCTTAGAGGAGGGCATAGCAACCCACTCCAGTATTCTTGGAGAATCCCCACAGACAGAGGAGCCTGGAGGGCTACAGGCCATGGGGTTGCAAAGAGTCAGACACAACTAAGCGCAGCGCAGAGAACTCTTAATTCTACCCCCTCCCAAACTGTTCCTTCCTCAGGGTCCTCGTATCAGGAGAGAGAACCCCCACGGCTCAAACCAAGAGTGTAAGGGTATTGTTGATTCCCTTCATTTTACTGGACCCAGGAAGATGAAAGGCTAGCATTCGTATACTTAAACATTCAATCACATTCTCAAACACAATTGTTAAAGACCATAATTAACTAAGAAACTTTTAGCTCTGCTCTTACAAAGACAATAAAAATACACGTAGGGCCCTAAAACTTTGGTAATATGTGTGCTATCTGCAGGTTTCAGGCTACAGTTGGTCATTAACCTCATTTACTCATTTATTCATAAACACATATGACAGCACTGATACATGCATACCTGTAACAATGCAAACAAATGTAGTAAGCCTAGTCAGTTGAAAGATAAAGGTAAATACCTGTTTCTCTTCCAATCTGACGTGTTCCTAAGTTGATCACAGGTGTTCCAAAAGCTCCAACTTCTCGTACCCCACAGCTGCTGTTCCCAATCATACAACCAGCATGGGCAACCAGCTGTATAAACTGGTCAAATGGGACATGTTTAACTGCACGAAAATTGGGATGATGCTCAATGCCCTTCTTCCGCATCACTCGAACCATCTCTTTGCTCCCTATGGAAAGAACCAACTGTTAAATGGTTTACAAGATAAAGGAAAATTTTTCACAAGAAATAACTAATGGCTATTCTACTGTGGTCAGTGGGATCACTAGTTTCCAAGAGACACTCAACTTCTAAGGTTTGTATCTCTTGGCTGCTGCATTTTCTCTGGAGGGAAGAGACTAAACATGAAAACAGAGTGGAGATTTAGAAGTATTTCTTTCCTATTAAGTTTCTACTAGACTTGACAAAAATATCACAAACTCTTCAATCTACTGAAAAATTGGTCATGACCCTTTGAAAACAGAATACTTTCAGAATAGAATGGCCTTCAATGATAAGATGAGCAGGACAGGAATGTCAGTCAAAAGAAGACATGATAGAAACAAAAAACTGGAAAGGTAGGTGGCATATTTTCAAGTTCAATTACCTGCATCAATATTTGGAAACAGAACTAGGGTCCGCTTGTTAAATGAGATAAGTGCATCCAATGTTAATTCAAACATTTTTATGGAATGCTTAATGTCAGTGGTCACAGGGTGCTGAAGTGCAACAATGTAATCTTTAGGTTTTACATCATCACCTGTTTAAAGAAAATCAAATTACATGGCTTCATTAATTAAGAATCTTACAGGAGGAAGAAGCAAATTCTGAACAGCAGGACCCCCAGGTCTATGCTTTTAAAAATTCTAAGGAAAAACCAGTTTGTCACAATCTAAGCAGGGCATCCAAATTAGGATCTAACAATAAGAACTTTTAGCAACAAGTCCAAGGATTCTTCAGCACTTAACATTTTACAAAGGTGCTTGCTACCACAAACAAAATATAAAACTTTAAATAGCAGACACTACACTTCATTGTTTTAAAATCCAAAATATTTTAAAGTGTTAGAAAAATGCACCTCTTCCCAGTTTCTAACTGGTGTTTCTAATGACTTATCGTCAATGAGTAATAATGTGTTGCAAATCAGAGGGTTCAGAGACTGACTGAGCATTAAATAAATTTCATGTAATACACAGGAGCTTCCCCACTCTCACTCACCAGATTCAATAGAATGCCAGTGTTTCTAACTCTGTTCAAAAGAAAGGCTTCACTCATCCTCAGGGATCTCAAGGACAGTTCCTCAGCAAAAATGTAAAGTGTAAAAATTTGGATGAAGAGTGCTATGTCAAATAATACAAACCATTTTGCAACAGTACCTATATTATCCCATAGAACTGGAAATTAGTTCTACTTGCTAATTTTAAAAAATTATTTATTTTTGGCTGCGCTGGGCAGCAACTGCTATTGTTTCAGCAGGCTTTCTCTTGTTGCAGCGAGCGGGGGCTACTCTTCATTGTGGTGCTCAGGCTTCTCCTGTTGCGGAGCACAGGCTCTAGGGCACTCGGGTTTCAATCATTGCAGCTCCTGGGCTCTACAGCACAGGCTCAGTAGCTGTGGTGCAGAGGCTAGGCTGCTCCGTGGCACGTGGGCTCTTCCCAGACCTGGGATCAAACCTGTTTCTCCTGCATTGGCAGGCCGGTTCTTTACCATTAAGCCACCAGGGAAGCTCCTACTCACTAAGTTTTAATGAAAGAATATATATCTTTGTGATATTAATTTCAATGACCAACTTTATCATGAACTATGTGTATCATTAATCCAAATTCAACCAGTAGCAGTTATTGTTTATGATGTAATAGTAACAGAGAGTTGTTCCTAAGAATCTACAGTATTATTCAAAAGACTACAGGCTCCAAAATTTTATTTAAAAAAATTATTGGACCCATCATGTTCTAAACTGGGGGTGGCGTGGGGATATCATTACATTTTGGTACAAAGCAGAAAAAAGGTCTAAAGGCCTAAAAGACTATCAAAAACATAAAGATGCCATCAACACAAACTCAGGCAATATATTAGATCTAGATCAGGGCCATTAGAAAGAAACTAGTTCAAAGAAAATTAAAAACTTGGGGAGAAGCAAACCAACAAAAGCGGTGTCTGCTGTAACAGATCTGGAAACATTAGGTATATGCTGCAATCTGGCCACAGGTACAAGTTAGTCCCACTATGGTGTGTGACTGCTACAATGTGAATTAGCTCATCTGTGACTGGCAAACAGAGGAATGATGTCAACCTTTAATGCAGTAGTCGAGTTATTCGTTCATGATTCCCCAAGGCTGATGGCTAAAAACCTTAAAGGAAACGTAGACAACAAGCTGTGGTGAAATAGTGTGATTGTCACAAGGGCCCCACACCCCATGGTCTTTCTTGGAGTTCACTCTGCCCATTTACTCTGTCTTGAGAACACTTACTGGGCAAGTCTCTTTGATCTTTGTGCCTTTCTTTTTTGGTGGCAACTGTTCTTTGAGAGTGGGGATGAACGGAGCTTTTGTGGTCCCACGCAGAGGATCATTCTACACAACTTACTGCTAAGGGGCAAGTGGAAGGTGAAGAGGAAGAAAAATTCCAGCAGTTTACCCCATGAGAGCTTTCCACACCTCATTTATCTTCTACTTTAAGTGCGACTGAGAAATATTTGTAGAATACAGAAAATAACCCTATAATGCAGAATGCAGCAGGACTGTACTTTGTAACTTAAGGCTCTATATGGAGCCATTTAAGCAGTTTCTTCATTAAAAAAGGAAAACAGAAGAGCAAAAACTAGACATCTTTTTAAAAAAAAATGAAAAAACACAGGTCAATGAGCTGGAGCTACCCATCCCTAGCAACAACATATTCTGCAAATCCCACACTGGTTCCTCAATGTGATGTAGGACTTTGACATTATCTGCCTTTGTCTCCAGAACTCAGCAGCTTCAGTCCTTCCACACATTTAAAGCATTTATTTAAAGCCTTTCTATTATGGTACCATTATTTGGTTTTGTGTCAAAAGTTCTATATTTACTATGGTATTTTTTTCATTATTAGAAATGTTAACATGTCTTTTCAACTTTGCTAACATTTTTATTAGGGCTGTTATTTATTACTATTCTGGTTACTAAGCTGCATGTTTGAGTGGCTTACCCAATGCTATTTTTCCTATAAGGAGAAGGATAACATCAGAAATTGTAGGTCGAGAAGCAGGTAAAAGCTTTGGAGAAAATGTCTTCTTTTCCCTCACTGGCTTTAAAAAACAAAATCCAGTTTTTGCTATTTTGTCATTCTTCTTTTCAGAGAAACTGCTTCAGTTCAGTCGCTCAGTCGTGTCCGACTCTTTGCGACCCCATGAACCGCAGCACGCCAGGCTTCCCTGTCCATCACCAACTCCCAGAGTCTACCCAAACTCATGTCCATTGAGTTTGGGTAGTTTGTCCATTGGATAGTGATGCTATCCAACCATCTCATCCTCTGTCATCCCCTTCTCCTCCTGCCCCCAATCGCTCCCAGCATCAGGGTCTTTTCAAAACAGTTAGCTTTTCGTATCAGATGGCCAAAATATTGGAGTTTCAGCTTCAACATCAGTTCTTCCAAAGAACACTCAGGACTGATCTCCTTTAGGATGGACTGGTTGGAGCTCCTTACAGTCCAAGGGACTCTCAAGAGTCTTCTCCAACACCACACTTCAAAAGCATCAATTCTTCGGCGCTCAGCTCTCTTTATAGTCCAACTCTCACATCCATACTGGAAAAACCACAGCCTTGACTAGACAGACCTTTGTTGACAAAGTAATGTCTCTTCTTTTTAATATGCTGTCTAGGTTGGTCATAACTTTCCTTCCAAGGAGTAAGCATCTTTTAATTTCATGGCTGCAATCACCATCTGCAGTGATTTTGGAGCCCAAAAAAATAAACTGATACTGGTTCCCCATCTATTTGCCAGGAAGTGATGGGACCAGATGCCATGATCTCAGTTTTCTGAATGTTGAGCTTTAAGCCAACTTTTTCACTCTCCACTTTCACTTTCATCAAGAGGCTCCTTAGTTCTTCTTCACTTTCTGCCATAAAGGTGGTGTTATCTGCATATCTGAGGTTATTGACATTTCTCCCAGCAATCTTGATTCTAGCTTGTGCTTCATCCAGCCCAGCATTTCTCATGATGTACTCTGCATATAAGTTAAAAAAGCAGGCTGATAATATACAGCCTTGATATACTCCTTTTCCTATTTGGAACCAGTCTGTTGTTCCATGTCCAGTTCTAACTGTTGCTTCCAGACCTGCATACAGGTTTCTCAGGAGGCAGGTCAGGTGGTCTGATATTCCTGTCTGTCAGAATTTTCCAGTTTCTTGTGATCCACACAGTCAACAGCTTTGGCATAGTCAATAAAGCAGAAATAGATGTTTTTCTGGAACTCTCTTACTTTTTTGATGATCCAGAGGATGCTGGCAATTTGATCTCTGGTTCCTCTGCCTATTCTAAATCCAGCTTGAATATCTGGAAGTTCATGGTTCACGTATTGCTAAAGCCTGGCTTGGAGAATTTTGAGTATTACTTTACTAGCGTGTGAGATGAGTGCAATTGTGTGGTAGTTTGAGCATTCTTTGGCATTGCCTTTCTTTGGGATTGGAATGAAAACGGACATTTTCCAGTCCTGTGGCCACTGCTGAGTTTTCCAAATTTGCTGAGATATTGAGTGCAGCACTTTCACAGCATCATCTTTTAGGATTTGAAATAGCTCAGCTGGAATTCCGTCACCTCTATTAGCTTTGTTCGCAGTGATGCTTCCTAAGGCCCACTTGACTTCACATTCCAGGATGTCTGGCTCTAGGTGAGTGATCACACCCTTGTGATTATCTGGGTCGTGAAGATCTTTTTCGTACAGTTCTTCTGTGTGTTCTTGCCACCTCTTCTTAGTATCTTCTGCTTCTGTAGGAGAAACTGCTTAAATGGTTCCAAATAGAACCTGAAGCCCTGCAATTACAAATTTGTTGTATTCTGCTTTATAAGGGTTATTTTCTTTCATCACAAGTTTTTCAGAAGACATACAGAGCTAACAGTATAACCAGAACAGAGTGCAAGAATGCTTGCTTAGAAGCATGCAGAAAGGGGAGACTGAGAGACAGAAGTCTGTTACATCAGCATTATCTCAACAGGTTCCCTGACAACTATGAATCTGTCCAGAGATAAGAAATACACAGAATGGGCTAAACTATAGAGTAAAAAAAAATCCAATTTCTTTCCTGTTCTAATGTGATCTGGATTTAAAATCTTAAATTATACAACCACTAGATCAATTTACTATTTATTAACTTCATTATTCAACTGATCTACCTTTTCACAGAAAGTCCTAAATACCTAAACAGATAATTAGTTCTGATTTATCCTCAAGATAGTACACTCATTATAAATTAACCAACTGACATTGTTTGCAAACCTTTTTTCTTTGCCTCTGATTAGCAAAAAGTGACTTCCAGGAATCTAGATCATTGATCTGAAGATAAATAAACAACCTTCCTTAAGGCTTATTTACAGGGCTAACAAACTCTAATCGTAGAACTATGACTTCTGCTTTTTAACAATAATCATAATCCCTTATAAGTACTTATGGCTTACTGCTTTCAACATTATCTCATCTGAATATTTCAACAGGCCCATAAGGCATTAAAACTAATTGTTTTCATTGTGCTAAAAAAACAAAGGAAAAAATATACCCATAATTCTACTAACCAGAAGTAAATATTATAAATGGTGTACATACTTACCAACTTTTCTATTATGCTGTTGTTTTTTTATAAAAACAGCATCACATTATACAATTTGTAGCTTCCTTTTTTTCCCTTTTTGATATGTCAGGATCTGTCCCTGTCACTAAGTATTCACCTGCAACATTGTATTTAACAGATGAAAAGCATTCTGTTATATAAAAATAGCAGAGATTTTAAAAATTCAGTCCATTAAGCCCATCTTTTAGAAAAGATGAGTCTCAGAGAGGTGAAGTCATACTACAGGGCAAGATTCATGAACTAAAATTTAGCCTTCTGACTGCTAATGGTACCTTCTCTATACAACAGTTACCAAAAGGACTGAGACATAACCATACTTTGGCACAAAAGCAACCATTAGACTGAATAAAGTCTGGCACACACCTAACCACATCCGAATGATGCTCATGTAGTCCTTGTTCTTAGCAGAGAGCAGCTTGTCGTAGGAAGGGCAGCCTGCCAGCAGGATGCGGTCGTGGTCCTCACACATGGATATCAGGTGTTGCTCTGCACTTCGGGTGCAGCACACGTGATAATGAGCCAGTTTCGTTATGGCGTGTCTGATAGAGTCATCAATGGTCCCACTGACTTCCCCCCCTTCAATGTGAAGGATTCGGATGTTCATCAAGGCAGCAGATGTAGCCAGAGCCAGGGCATCAAACCTGTCTCCATGAACAATCATGATATCAGGCTTCAGGCGATTAAGGACATCTGGTAGCTTCACAAGGGCCAGGCCTACTGACTCCACCATGGCTGCCTCATCTTCCCCTCTGACAATCGTGTGTAACCTGGTGTTAATGTCAAAGTCATCTTGTTCAATCATGCGATACGTGTTTCTAAAGCAGGGAGAAATTAAAATGTGAGAGCATGTTCTTAAATATAGGGCTATAAAAACATCAACATTAACTCTGAAGGGAGAAACATTTCACAAAATTTCCTTGTTAAACTGAAGTATAATTTACACACAAAAATTAAAAGCATAGGCCATAAATATACAGATCACTTGATTACTTTTTCTACACAAACACCCCAGTAGTCACCACCTAGATCAACACCTCCCACACTTTGCAGGTCTCACCCATGCCCAGCTTCAGTGAGCACCCGGAGGGAGAACTTTGGAGGGAGAATGTTTTTATTAGGAAAAAAGAGACTAAATTTTACAGTGATCATGACTTTTTCTTTCCTTTTAAAAATATTATATGCCAACAAAGGTCCATCTAGTCAAGGCTATGGTTCTTCCAGTGGTCATGTATGGATGTGAGCGTTGGACTATAAAGAAAGCTGAGTGCCGAAGAATTGATGCTTTTGAAGTGTGGTGTTGGAGAAGACTCTTTAGAGTCCCTTGGACTGCAAGGAGATCCAACCAGTCCATTCTGAAGGAGATCAGTCCTGAATATTCATTGGAAGGACTGATGCTAAAGCTGAAGCTCCAATACTTTGGCCACCTCATGCGAAGAACAGACTCATTGGAAAAGACCCTGATGCTGGGAAGGATTGGGGGCAGGAGGAGAAGGGGACAACAGAGGATGAGATGGTTGGATGGCATTACTGACTCAATGGACATGAGTAAATTCATGAGTCTACTCAAGAAACATTGAGTTTACTCATTTGAGTAAACTCCAGGAGTTGGCAATGGACAGGGAGGCCTGGCGTGCTGCAGTCCACGGTGTTGCAAAGAGTTGGACACGACTGACGGACTGAACTGAACTGAAAATTATATAAAAATTTTTTTAAAGAAATCATGCTACTTAATAGAAAAAATGTTACTTATAAATGCTCCTAAAAAAGTAGTATGGAACTGGGATACCTGATATGGTACTATATTATCAATTTCTGAATGATGGAAATTATCTCCTGAATTCTTTTCGTATGGTACCATTCATGCAGCATAATTCTGACTAGGGTGAAAAGGTAGGCTTAAATTGGCTGTGAAATGCAGTTTCAGGTCTGTTTCATGCTTCAACAGCAACAGCAATTCTCAATGCTTTAAAGTTTCCTGTTTGTTATGACGAGATTTTAAAAGATCTGACTTTGTTTCTGGAAATATATAAAACATTCCTTAAAAATTAGAAAAATACAGAAAATTATCATGCATAAACCTACCACTCAGCACCATCAGTATTACCATGATTTCTTCCTTTTTTTTTTTTGTTGCCACACCATCGGCATGTGAGATCTTGGTTCCCTGACCAGGAATCAAACCTGCACCCTCTACACGGGAGCATGGAGTCTTAACCTCTGCACCACCAGTGAAGTCCTTCTTTCTAACCACTTTATTCATAATTTTTTCCCATAATATTTTTAAATGGTTGAGAATACATCATAGTACGACTTTGTAATCTATTTAACCCACTTAACACTATGATATTTTCTCAGATTATGAAGGATTTTTTACATACATCATATAGATGGCTTAGCAGTCATTTTATAGATTTCTCTGGATTTTCCTTCAAAAGCTATGACATTGTAAATAAAGAAAATCCTGTGAGAATTCCCATAGGAATTTAATGGGATCTTAAATGTTTGATAGGATTCAAAAGTGAAGGTATCTCTGTAGGAAGTTATTTTTATAGGGTTTGACAATGAACCAAATTTCTTTAATATAGAGCTATTGAGATTTTCTATCTTTTCTGTAGAAAAAAATTCCGTAAGCTGTATTTTTCAAAAGCTTGTCCATTTCATCTAAATTGATTATCAGTTTACTGGCCTAATATCCTCCTTTTATTCTTTTAATGCTGAGATCAGTAGTGACATCCTCTTTGTTATCCTATGTTGGAATTTCTGTGTTACCCCATCCTTGTTCTGCAGAAGCATGCTGATTTTATTATTTTAAACAAATAACTTTTAGCTCAAATAACTTTCTTTATTGTTTAGTCTACTTTTACATTTCATTGATTTTGACTCTATTGGCCCTTGGTCCTCCCTTCTACTTATTTTGGGCTTCATTTTCTTTCTTGTTTATTAAAGTGAAAATGGATCCTTGACTCTAACCTCTTTTTTCACATGGTATTAATATTTAAAATGATAAACTTCCCCATAAGCTCTGATTAATCTATACCCACAAATTTTGATACACTGTATTATTTATTTAGGTCAAAATATTTTCTAATTTCCTTTAGGATTTCTTGTTTGGCCCCTGAGCTTAAAACTCAACAATAAACAACCCAATTTAAAGATGGGTTAAACCAAAGATGATATAAAGATGGCAAATAAGCATATGAAAAGATGCTCCACATCATGTGTCATCAAAGAAACGCAAATTAAAAAGGGATACTGCTACACACCTATTAGAATGGACAAAATCCAGAACACTGACAACACTAAATTCTGGCAACGATAAGGAGCAACAGGAATTCTCATTTACTGTTGGGGGAATACAAAATGATACAGCAGCCATTTTGGAAGACAGTTTGTCAGTTTCTTGCAATACTAAACATACTTTTTTACAAGGAGCAATCATGCTCCTTGATCTACTTAAAGGAGCTGAAAACTTACATTACACAAAAATCTACAAAAATATGCTTTATTCATAACTGCCAATACTTGGAAGCAGTCAAAATATCCTTCAGTAAGAGAAAGCAGAAATAAACTATCATACATCCACACAATGCAATATTATTCAGCACTGAAAAGAAATGACTATCAAGCTATGAAAATACATAAAGGAAACTCAAAAGCATATTACTAAATGAAAGAAGAGGCTACATAATGTAGGATATTCCAACAATATGACATTCTGGAAAAGGCAAAAAATCTATGGAAATGGTAAAAAGATCAGTTACTGCCAGGAAATGGGTTGGGGGGAGAGGAAGGGATGAATGGGTAGAAGAGAAGATCTGGGAGGCAGTGAACAGTGAAATGAGCACTGAAGAATTGATGCTTTTGAACTGTGGTGTTGGAGAAGACTCTTGAGAGTCCCTCGGACTGCAAGGAGATCCAACCAGTCCATCCTAAAGGAAATCAGTCCTGAATATTCATTGGAAGGACGGATGCTGAAGCTGAAACTCCAATACTCTGGCTAGGTGATGCAAAGCACTGACTCATTTGAAAAGACCCTAATGCTGGGAAAGAGTGAAGGCAGGAGGAGAAGGGGATGACAGAGGATGAGATGGTTGGATAGCATCACCGACTCAATGGATATGAGTTTGAGTAAACTCTGGGAGCTGGTGATGGACAAGGAGGACTGGCATGCTGCAGTCCATGGGTTCACAAAGAGTTGGACATGACTGACTGACTGAACTGAACAGTGAGATGACTCTGTGATACTATAATGGTAGATACATGTCAATATACATTTGTCCAAACCCACGGAACTTACCCCACCAAGTTGAACCCAATTAAACTATGACTTTAAGTGATAATGATGTGTCAGTGGAGGTGCATCGTTTGAACAATATGTACTAATGAGGTATGGTAGGGGATGCCGATAGTAGGGGGTGTTATGCCTGTATAGAGGAAGAGAGGTATATGAGTGACTTCTGTACCTTCTGCTCAGTTTTGCCGCAGGACTTAACACTATTCTAAAAATAAATCTATTTTTAAAGGCATTCTTTCTTTTATATATACGCATGTATTTTACCATTTGTAGTTACTCCTTCCTGTAGATGTAAGTTCCCAACAGGTATCATTTCTCTTCAGTTTCAAGAATCTCCCTTAGCATTTTTAGCAGCACATACCGGCTGGTGATAATTTGCTTAGCTTTTCTTGAAAGTATCTTTACTTCAACTTTATTTTTAAAAGGTACTTTCACTGGATAAAAAAATTCTGGGTTAGCAGAGGTTTTTTTCCCCTTTTCTGAGCACATTAAAGATGTTCCATTGTCTTCTGGCCTCCACTGTCAGTGAGTTAATTATTCTTATCATTAGTTCCCCTGTAAGAAATATAATTTTTGGTCTTGTTGCTTTCAAGATTTTCTTGTCTTCAGCAAACTGACTATGCTATGTCTACATGTAGTTTTCTTTGTATTTATTTACTAAGAGTTGTTGACCTTTTTGTATATGTACATCAATGTTGGGTTTTTCTGGGTTTGTTTTTTTTTTTTCTAATAGTAAATTTGGAAACCTCTGGCAGGTATGTCTTCTAAGATTGCAACACAGCTTTAATTCTGAGACTGTCCTGCCTACAGAATGTTCATACATAACCATCTGAATCAGGAACCATAATCAAAATCCCTTTGAAATAAAGCACAAAACTAGAAATCAATTACGAGAAAAGAGGGAAAAAAATGATTTCATGGATACTAAATGACATGCTAGTAAAAAAGGGGGGGGGGTGAGTGAGAAAATCGAAACAGAATTTAAAAATACCTTGAGACAAATGACAATGAAAACACAACTATACAAATGTCTATGCGATGCAGCAAAAGTAATTCTTAGAGGAAAGTTCATACAATACAGGGCTTCCTCAAAAAAAAAAGAAAAAGCTCAAACAAACAACCTAACCTACCACCTAAAATAATCAGAAAAAGAACAAACAAAACCTAAAGTCAGAAGAAGGAAATAAAATATAAATTTATCAGAGAGGGAATAAAATAGAGATTTTAAAAAACAATAGAAAAAAAAAATCAGTAAAACCAAGAGCTGATTCTTTGAAAGGGCAAACAAAACTGACAAACCTTTAGCCAGGCTCACCAAAAAGAAAGACAGGAACTCAAATTTTTGAAAAATTAGAAATATAAAAGGAGAAATCTCAACTGATACCACAAAATACAAAAACCCCTAAGAGAATACTATGAACAATTATATGCCAACAAATTTGACAACTCAGAAGAAATGGGCAACTTTCTAGAAACAGATAAAACATACAGCCCACCAAAACTGAATCAAGAAGAAATAGGTAATTCAGGGAATTTCTGGGCAGTCAAGTGGTTAGAACTTGGTGCTTTCACTGCTGAGGGTCAGGATTCAATCCCTAGTCAGGGATTAAGCCCACCCGGTGTGGTCAAATTAATAAATGAAATGAAATATGGCACAAATGAACCTATCTACAAAAACCAGACTCACAGACATTCAGAATAGACTTGTTACCAGCGCGATCAGGGAAGGGAGAGGGATGGACTGGGAGGTTGGGGTTAGCAAATGCAAACTACTGCATTTAGAATGGATAAACAACAAGATCCTACTGTATATATAGCACAGGGAACGAAATCCAATTTCCTGGGATAATGGAAAAGAATACAAAAAAGAATGTATATGTGCATATAACTGAGTCACTTTGCTATATAGCAGAAATTAGCACAACATTGTAACCAACTATACTTCAAAAAACAAAAAAACCTATAACACCAATCTGAAAAAAAAAATGTGCTGAATAAATGAACCAATGAATTCCTAAGGAGTCTGTTATTCATTTGAATTGTTTTGCCCAATTCTTAAGAGTATAAAAATGATGTTTTTTTAAAAAAATTCAACTGGTTGAGGTAGAAAGGTAGCTGATTGGCTCTGTTGATCTAATGTCTTCTTTTCTCCTAAGTCTCGCTTGTGCATTAGTTTCTGGCTGTGCGGGGCCTTCGTTGCTGTGTGGGCTCTCCTCTAGCTGCCGTGCTCAGGCTTCTCTCACTGGTGGCTTCTCCTGTTGTGGAGCGTGGGCTCCGGGGCGCTCGGGCTTCAGTAGTCGCAGCGCGAGGGTTCAGTAGTTGCAGTTCCCCGGCTCTAAGCACAGGCTCAACAGTTGTGGCACAAAGGCTTAGCTGCTCCATGGCAGGTGGGATCTTCCCTGACCAGGGATCAAACCCACCTCTCCTGCAGCGGCAGGTGAATTCTTTACCACTGAGACACCAGGGAAGCCCTAACGTCTTCTTAAATAATACAATCCCATGGTTTAAAACGCAAGATACAAAAGGTTATAAGTGAAAAGGCTACTTCTCACTTTTGTTTTCCAGTCATCCAGTGCTTCTCCCCATAAGCAACCAGTTTCTTGTGTGAGAACACACTACAGACAAGTATTTCCAGTACCAGTCAAGTTTCCATTTTAACAGTCTCACCTGACAAACACTACTTTCCCCCTTAATTACTGTGGCAGGCAGGTAAGAACCCTACCACCATCTCTCTGAAAGCCCCTCCCCTACCAGTCTTCTGCCAAACTTTTCTCAAAGAAGCAAAAGAACACACTTAGATTTTTACCTCAGTTTGTAACTAAAACTCCTTTACTTTGTCCAATTTCTGTTCAATAATGTAAGAACACTCAAGCGGATTTTCTTAGATAGCCAAAATTCATTTCACATTTTAAAAATCTATGCACTTTTAAGCATAAGTTTCTTCTCTAGTCTTTAAAAGTGTTTTCTTATCTCAAATTGCCAAATTTGTTTTTGGAAGCATGTTTTTGTTTTTGCTGTCATTATCTTATTGTTAAAGGACAGTCTGAAAAAGACAATTTTACCTTAACACAAGCTTCTTTCATATTGTATTTTTTACCTTCTTCAGAGGCTGCATTAATGTTTTCATGCCACAAGGGTGCACTAAAGCCACTTTATTATTAACACATAACAAAATGAATGTTCCATCTTTGGTATATACGTTCTTTCTGTCCCTCAAAGATTTCCCAAGTTTCATCTTTAATATTTAGACTGTGATCAATAACAAACCTAATGTCATCAAAATAAGTATCAATGGTAATGGTAATTCTACTTTATCTTATAGATTAGATTTTTAAAATCTTGTTCAGTGTCTACTACTGTATACAGTTTTTTCATGTAGGATTAGCATTAGAACTCACAAAACAGATTATATAGAATCACATTACAGTCATACAGTATACATTTATAAATGGAATTTCTGAATGTAGTAGCAAATAATAGTAATAATAATGGCTGTAATTTACCAAGCATCTAATAGGCAGCATCCCTATATAGACATTTTATGTCACTATCTCCATTCCTCACAGTAACCTGCAATACAAGTTTCCACTTCGTTTCATAACTGAGGAACCTGAAGCTCAGAAGTGCTAGGCAACTTCTCCAAGACCACCTAAAAACTAAGTGGTAGAACTGGCATTTGAAGCTGGGTCCACATGGCTCCAGGACCCAAGTTCTCAGTAGTACACCACGTTGCAATGAAGAATATCATAAGAAAACGCTTTCATCTTACCCATAGTCATCTATCAGGTGAGAGCCAAGTACCACCACGTCAAGTTCAAAGAACTCAGGTTCCATTTTAATGCCAAACATGATGGGGGCAAGTTTAGAATAATCAGCACGGTTGCAAGTGGCAACACAAACCCGAAGCTTCCGGTTATTCTCTTTCTTCTCCATGATTTGTTTTCTTTTTGAGAGGTTCTGAAAATAGAGTTCCTGAAGTTGCAAAAATAAAAATTAATATCCTGTGATAAGCCATAATGGAAGAAAATATGAAAAGAACATATGTATGTATAACTGAGTCACTTTGCTGTACAACAGTAATTAACATTATAGTTCAACTATACTTCAATAATAAGACATTACAGAGAAAAAAAGTTTATTTATAATCAGAATGATAGATCCAAGATATAAACATAAAATTTTGCAGTCTTAAATCTTTAACCATCATTAAATATAGTGATAAAGGGAGGGACTTTTAAACCTGAACCATTCCTTCAGAAGAATACCCAATGGCAGCCCCCAAAGTATGTTTCATGACCAGAATCTATCATCCTAATGTAGACAAGTTGGGAAGAAAGTTTAGATATTTTGAAAGACAAGCACTGCAGATGTGCATAGTTCTGTTATCAATCCAGACTTGGTTAAGTGCTCCCAGTCCAGATGATCCACTAACAAATGATGTGGCGGAACAGCGGAGGACCGGCGGAGCCCCAGCCATAGAAACAGCTGAAGCAGGGACTAGGCTGTCTGCCCCAGATAATATTCAAATCCCTCGATCATCAAGTACGCATCACTTCCCCTGTTCTGCCAAGACTTCTTCCTTTTTTGTTTGCATTTAATGGATAAAGTCTTAGAAACATTACAGAATAAAAGCCCAGACACTGCCAGTCCTTTGCTGATTAAACGCACATTAGCAAATTTATGTCTTGTCCTCATTCACTGTTGTAAATTAGCATGAGCAGAGGCTAGAAATATCATCTGGATTGTGGTGAAACGTTTAAAAGTAATAGCCTCTTTCTGCTTTTATTCATTTTCCCCATCATGGTTTAAGTGTAAAGCTCCTGGAGAAGCAAGTGGCAACCCACTCCAGCATTCCTGCCTGGAAGTCCCACGGACAGAGGAGCCTGGTGGACTACAGTCCACGGGGTCGGAAGAGTCAAACACAACTTGGTGACTGAACCACCACCACTGTGAATGAAGGTAGTCGTCAGGGTTAGTTGCAGGGTGTGACTGTATCTCTTTCTCTTCTTCTTTTTTTTTTTGTGAGGGAAAGATAGTTTTAGTTTAATTTTATGGGCTCCTTTCCCCCCTTTTATGGTCATCTAATTGCACTGGTTAAAAGCAACTAATCAGTTCTTTAGAATATGGTCTCTAATCAAGTCTAACTTTATTTAGACACTATAGCTGGACAAGCTTGATTGAACCAAAATGGGAACATTAAACAAACTCACTAACAACACTGTGATTTAACTGTCAAGTGTAGAATTCTCCCTTTAAGCAAAAGCTTGTGACCATTTTGTATGGTTTGTCTGGAAATTTTTGTAAATCTTACATTTTAGTAAAATATTGTTTGTTACTTAAAAAGAGAGTAACAAATCAACTCTCATTTAAAAAGTAAGCAAACATCAGCTCTTTATTATTAATTAAAAATTACTTGCCATTCCTCACAATTAATCCCAACATACCAGACTAAAGCAAAAGTTTGGTTGAGAGCCACTGATCTAGTTCAGCTTCCCCACTTAGAGAAAGAGAAAGACAAGCCTTGGGGGAAGAAATTACTTCCCCAAGATTCAAGATCACATCCTATAACAAATGAGTTACTCACTCTCACACTACACACAAAGCACTGTGATTAGTGCTGAGGAAAAGATGAGTAAGATGAAACAAAACCCCCTACCTTCAAGGCCTCATTCACATCCTTAGCCAGTGTCTACAAACTTGACAACTCCAAATGCCTACCAGCTATCTCCTGCCCCACAGGCCCCTCAAAGTCACTGTCCCAAATGAACTCATTTTCTTTTCCAAACCTGTTCCTCCTTCCTATTCTCTAACTGCGTTATGAACTCCCATTCATCGAAATGCCTTGACATCCTTGTGTTCTCTGTTCCTCACCCTGTACTTCCTCAGCCCTGTCAATACTACCTTCTGAATATCTTTCAAATCTATCTCCTCTCTATCCCCCTCAACCAGGACATCTCCTAGTCCAATACCTGACCTCAGGTCAGAACTATTCTAACAGCTGTCAAAGTGGATTGTTGTTTAGTCTAAGTTGTGTCCGACTCTTTTGTGACCCTATGCACTGTAGCCTGCCAGGCTCCTCTGCCCCTGGGATTCTCCAGGCAAGAATACTGGAGTGGGTTGCCATTTCCTTCTCCAGGCAACCACCTCAACCCAGGGATCAAACACGAGACTCCTGCTTGGCAGGTGGATTCTTTACCACTGAGCTACCTACTACTGCTCAACTCTTCTGCACCCCTATCCCCCACCATCCTGTACTCTCTGTTCAAAAAGTAAAAACCAGGGACAAGGTGTAAGAGTTATGTTTCATGGAGTTTTTAACACTTCCTTATATCAATGTAAAGTTTAACTTCATGGACTAATCTCAATGCTTAGGTCTCAGGAAGTGTATCGACATTTAGAATTTGTGATCAGGAATCCAGAGAAGCTTGAGTAAGGGTGCCACTAAAAGGGGAGCTACCTTTTCAATCAAGGTAGACCCAGACTTGGTGGAAATGCTGCCAGTAACCTTCTGCTGTTGATACCTCATCTCTCTTATGCTGGAACTTCTATAATCACACAAACTGCCCATCATTAGGCCCACTCAGAATTTATAGTCTCCAGTAAGAACTAATCCCACCCAATGGAAAGCATTTATAAGATCGTGTAATGAACATTCTGTCAAGAGAGTTGTATTTGTAAGGTCTAAGCACTAGCTATGGCTCAGACGGTAAAGAATCTGCCTACAATGAAGGAGACCAGGCTTCAATTCCTGACTAGGGAAGATCCTCTGGAAAAGGGAATGGCTACCCACTCCAGTTTTCTTGCCTGAAGAATCCCATGGATAGAGCAGCCTGGTGGGCTACAGTCCATGGTGTCACAAAGAGTCAGACACAACTGAGCGACTAACACTTTCACATTTTCTTTGCCCACAAGCACTACCTAACCAAAGAGACAAAGATATTTTTCCAAAACCAGCTGGCCTAAGTGTTCTGGTACGTAAATCTTCTTCCACTCATTAAAATTGAGCTGAATAAATTGCTGATGATATTTAATTTGCTAGGTGAGGCAAAGCAAATGGATTTTGTTACTGACCAAATGGTTGGTAAATTTGTATTTATTTTAGAATAGTAAACTTTCTATCCTGCAATTCTAAATCACTTAGTGCTTACCAGGTAATTCAAAGGTTATTCTACCAAAAGTGAAAGTAGCCATATTACACAAACTATGAAAAATACAATAATGTTACTAAGACCAAAAGGTTTTTTAAAGAAAAAAGCTAAATCTTTTTTTAAAAAAGTGTAATAATGGTAAAAGTCCTTTTTTAAGGGGAGAATTCTTTTTAAAAAAGTTTTAATTTAATTAACTTTTGATTAGATAGTACATTCACACAGTTTAAAACTGAAAAGGCACAAGAGGCTCTAAAAGTCTTCTCATCTGTGTCCTCAGACGTGGAGTTCTCCCTGGGTGCTTAGAGTTGCTAGTCACTTATCCATCCTCCTACATAAACTATATATACAAAAAATACACATATATTTCTTCACATATATAAATACAAATATATTTTATAAATATATAGAGTGTATTACGCAATTAGCAATATATTCTACAAACTACTGTCACATACCTTGCTTTTTAATTGTTCTTAATTACGTTTCTGAATCAAGTGGTAAAATGGGAAAGTTTAAAGACATTGTTGTTGTAGTGTTTTAGTCACTAAGTCATGTCCCACTCTTTGGTGACTCCCATGGACTGTAGCCGCCAGGCTCCTCTGTCCACAGGATTTCCCAGACAAGAACACTGGAATGGGTTGCCGTTTCCTTCTCCAGGGAATCTTCCTGACCCAGGGGTCAAACTCACATCTCCTGTATCGGCAGAGGGATTCTTTAACCACTGAGCCACCAGGGAAGCCCTTAAAGGCATTCAGTTCAGTTCTGTTCAGTTGCTCAGTCATGTCCGACTCTTTGCGACCCCATGAATCGCAGCACGCCAGGCCTCCCTGTCCATCACCAACTCCCAGAGTTCACCTAAACTCACGTCCATCGAGTCGGTAATGCCATCCAGCCATCTCATCCTCTGTCGTCCCCTTCTCCTCCCGCCCCCAATCCTTCCCAGCATCAGAGTCTTTTCCAATGAGTTAAGTCTTCGCATGAGGTGGCCAAAGTATTGGAGTTTCAGCTTTAGCATCAGGCCTTCCAAAGAACACCCAGGGCTGATCTCCTTTAGGATGGACTGGTTGGATCTCCTTGCAGTCCAAGGGACTCTCAAGAGTCTTCTCCAACACCACAGTTCAAAAGCATCAATTCTTCGGTGCTCAGCTTTCTTCACAGTCCAACTCTCACATCCATACCTGACTACTGGAAAAACCATAGCCTTGAATAGATGGACCTCTGTTGACAAAGTAATGTCTCTGCTTTTGAATATGCTGTCTAGGTTGGTCATAACTTTCCTTCCAAGAAGTAAGCGTCTTTTAATTTCATGGCTGCAATCACAATCTGCAGTGATTTTGGAGCCCAAAAAAATAAACTCTGACACTGTTTCCACTGTTTCCCCATCTATTTCCCATGAAGTGATGGGACCAGATGCCATGATCTTCATTTTCTGAATGTTGAGCTTTAAGCCAACTTTTTCACTCTCCTCTTTCACTTTCATCAAGAGGCTTGTTAGTTCCTCTTCACTTTCTGCCATGAGGGTGGTGTCATCTGCATATCTGAGGTTATTGATATTTCTCCCGGCAATCTTGATTCCAGCTTGTGCTTCTTCCAGCCCAGCGTTTCTCATGATGTACTCTGCATATAAGTTAAATAAGCAGGGTGACAATGTACAGCCTTGACGTACTCCTTTTTCTATTTGGAACCAGTCTGTTGTTCCATGTCCAGTTCTAACTGTTCCTTCCTGACCTGCATATAGGTTTCTCAAGAGGCAGGTCAGAGATATGAAATCTAAAAGTGCAAGTCTGGGCTTCCCTGGTGGCTCAATGATAAAGGATCTGCCTGCCCATGCGGGAGATGCGGGTTTGATCCCTGGTCTGGGAAGATCCCACATGCTGCAGAGCAACTAAGCCTGTGGACTACAACTATGCTCTAGAGCCTGGGAACCTATGCTCTAGAGCCTGGGAACCGCAACTACGGAGCCCATGTGCCACAAATACTGAAGCCCACGTCCCACAGAGCCAGTGCTCCACAAGAAGAGAAGCCACCACAATGAGAAGCCTGCACACCCCAAGTGGACAGTAGCCCCCACTCTTCACACCTAGAGAAAAGCCTGCACAGCAGTGGAGATCCAGCACAGCCAAAATAAATAAATAAAACTGTATTTTTTACACTGCAATTTTGAAAATTGCTGGCCATCAACTTTTCAAATATATGAGAGCCCTGAGAGTGAAAGTGTCACAAACAGATATTGAGAACTGACTCTGTGCAGAGCAATGGAAAGCAGAGATGCAGAGCCGAGGAAGATCTCACCTCTAGTTTTTAGGAGTTTAGAATCCAGTACATGCCACCAAGCCACATTAATAGATCACCTTCCCAACAGAAGCACGAGGAACAAAAGTAACAAATTTTCTTTCACTGCCCAGTATAATTATTATTTGTTCTGGATAAAATGTCATGTCCAAGCATCCATTTTTACACTAAGAACTGTGATCAGAGTCTCCATGATGAGTATGAAATGAATAAATGTGACATAATGGACTTAGACTATACCAGGAGTTTTTAAGTTGCATAAAGTGCAATGTAAAACAAGATAAAACTTTTTTACTTACACAGTGGACTCCCAGAGAGTAATGAAAACAAATGGACTACATTGAAATGTGTCAATATTAATAAACGTCTAAAATATGTTAAATGAAAACAGCATATTCTAAAAAAAGATACAATAGGGCACCATCTAAAAATATGTAAAACATTACTATATGTTGTTTACTGATTTATAGTAAACTTATACAGCAACTCAAGAAAGTAGTTACCTCTGAAGGAGGAGGGAAGGGAAAGGAAAAGAGGGCTTAGAGGGTTTCTGTTGTCTATGTAAACATTTTTTAAAAAATCGTTTAAGTAGAGATCTGAAACAAACATGGTAACATATTAATATGTGTTAAATCTGGAGGATTGGTAGAGGGTGTCATGTTGTCTTCTGTCCTTTTCAGCATATATAAAATATTGTATGGAAAACGAGAAATCTTTTAAATGATCAACAAAGATGCACTGTCCACAGTCCTTAAAGCCTAAAGCTCAGAAAGCAGATGGACTGGATATTTACATTCATTTCACTCAATTCCATGAGAGTAACCAGAGCCACTAAAACATAGATACTGGTATGAAAATAAGCCTTCACCTCGAACTCACTGGCAATCTGAGAAACCTACATTCTCTCAAGACTATTACAAATACTGACAAAAAGGTGAGTGACCCCTTCCAGGGAAATAAATACTGTGGTCCCATTCAACTATGGAAAAAGACACTTGGCTCAAGCAGTTTCTGAGCAGAAGTGAAGTGAAAGTTGCTCAGTTGAGTAACTTTTCGAACCCATGGACTTTGCAACCCCATGGACTATAGTCCATGGAATTCTCCAGGCCAGAATCCTGGAGTGGGTAGCCTTTCCCTTCTCCAGGGGATTTTCCCAACCCAGGGATCAAACCCAGATCTCCCACATTGTAGGCAGATTCTTTCTTTACCAGCTGAGCCACAAGGGAAGCCCTTCTGAGTAGAAGACACCATCAAAGTAAACAATTGCCAAGCACATGTTAAGAGCTTTACAAGCATTAATTCACTTCATCCTCACAGCCCTATCTTATCAGCCCTGTTTTACAAACGGGCATACCTCAGTGAAAACCAATTTAACTTTCCCCAAATCATAGCTGCTGCTGCTGCTATCGCTTCAGTCGTGTCCGACTCTGTGCGACCCCATAGACGGCAGCCCACCAGGCTCCCCCGACCCTGGGATTCTCCAGGCAAGAACACTGGAGTGGGATGCCATTTCCTTCTCCGGGGCATGAAAAGTGAAAGTGAAGTCGCTCAGTCGTGTCTGACGTTCGCGACCCCATGGACTGCAGCCTCCCAGGCTCCTCTGTCCATGGGATTTTCCAGGCAAGAGTACTGGAGTGGGGAGCCATTGGCTAATAACTGCCAAAACCAAACACCAAATCAGCATTCAAGATAGTGCTCATATCCAGTGTTTGCCTGCCTGTTCATTTCATAAGCACTCATGAGTGAGAACCTTCCTGCCAGGCACCGCGGCAGTGAAGGGCACATATGATGAATCCCTCTCTTCCCTCAGTGCAGACCGGATGAGGCTCACAAGAATCAGGAGAGGTCTATCGAAAGTGGTCTGAAATTCAGAACACTATCTTGAGCTACACTCGGGTGTGACTCCTTCCAGAGCTTCCACAGTCGACTCGAACAGTTATCTCTAAATGCCAAGCTGTACCCTACGACACTTCTCCATAAAAAAAAAAAAAAAAACTTTCGTGCTCTAACAATTTTACAAGTGTTGTGCTGCGGCGCGCGGTGGGGGCGTGGGGGGGCGGGATAGTGAAATAAATACATATCAAGCTTCCAGGGAAGCTCAGACTCAGAGTACAGTCAGGGTTAGGCGCAGACCTTCAAGATCATCTTTCGTCAGACACTTTACATCCCAGGGCCACTCATCTTCACGGAGCTCCCTGCCTTCTCCTGCACATCTCTGTGAGCGGCTGCTCGCTGTCTTTCAGGATAGCCGGAGGAACAGAGTGCAGCCGGCCTTCCTCTGAGACCCCGAGCCCCACTCCGGGGTTACTCACCCGGGGTCCGCACTCAAAACTGCTGCACCAGCCAACGGCTGAGCCCACAACTGGACTAAGGAGCGGCCCTGACGTGCAGGCCCACGGGAGACAGCCAGGCCCGGGCCGGGTGCGGACCTGCGGCGTGATGAGTGCGGAGCCGCCGGCCGGGGATCTGAGGCCTCCGGGTGGAGGCCGAAAGAGAAAGGCCCTGGGGGCCGACAGGTGGCGTTCCCCGAGCCCGCGTCCCCCTTCCCCGAGTCCCTGGCGGGCACGCAGGTCTCACCAGTAGCGGGTCCGCTGTTTCTCCCGCGTCGCCGCAGTCAGACCTCGCGGGTGAGAACGGAGGGCCGATCCGGAACGTAGGCCGGCGCGAGACCGCCCCTTCGGCTTCCGCCACCCTGCACCGCGAGCGATGACTCGCCTCGACCGGCTCCTAGCGCACCCGCGCGCCCTGCACACCCACCCGAGCGCCAAATCGGCCGACGCGCCCTACGTCAGCGGCGAGGAATTCTGCGATTGGCTGAGCGAGGAGGACAGGCCGGGGCGGCGCCTTCCGTGAACGTGGCGTAGCCCCCAGGCGACCAGCTCTTGTTCTCAGCCGGTGTTCCCGCCCCTGGACAGCTTCTCCGCCTGTCAAGTGAAAGTTCGGAACCCGAGCGCCTTACGGGTAGTTGTTTTGGCCTTGCGCCCTAGAGGCAATGTCTCAGGCCTTCTCACGCAGTCATTTCATAGGCAGGACCAAAACAATACGGTCGTGTGGCGGTCCACCCAGAGCTCTCTCCCGAGTGAAGCCGTGCCCCTCCAGAACCGCGTCTACTAGAAGGATCTGTGGATGCTGATGACCAAGGCGAGGCGGAGACCTGCTGATCCTTATGATGCGCGGAACCCCCAGGCCGTCCTGCCCCAGACACTTACAGAGAGGAACACAGAGGTGGCAGAGAAAGTGGCGGGAAAGGCCTCACACAGCTCCTGATGAACAGTTTCTAATGATTGTTTCAAATTCCTTAGTCACCACTGACAAGCTTTGAGTTGGTGATACAGTATATTAAAATATTTTTACAGCTAGTAAATAACTTACCGCAAGTGAAACTATTTAAACAGCCTAATGATTCATTGTCAGTTCTTGCTAAAGTGAATTTCAAGCCCAATAAACTTTTGCACTTAATTTATTTCAGTTAATGATGCTCTAATTTACAGAATATTTGTGAACCGTTAGTTCCCCTGCAGCTAGCTTGTTGTCACCAAGAGGTCACATCAGCTACAAAAGGACAGATATTAGGGGATTTCCTGCAAGCAAGTACCAGAAGATTTCTTTTTTAAATATCACTTTTGCTATTCTGTGGAGAATGGACTGGTTGAAAGTTGAGAATGGTGGTAGCGGGAAAAAAATCTCTGAAAGGAAACACACACACACACATACACACAAAACCCATACCACTAATTGCATTTGGCAGAACTAGGAAGAGATAGACTTTTCACTGAATTTATTTTTATAATATCTTTTGTATTTTGTAGTATATGCATACATTCCATATCAAAGAAAAGAAATTTGATGGTAAAAAAAAATGGTGGCAGTGAAACTCGATTGAAATGATTGGATATGATATTTAGTTTGGAAGTAGAATTGATGAAACTTAATTATGAATTAGGTATGAAAGGATGGGGTTTCCCAGGTGGCTCAGTGGTAAAGAACCCACCTGCCAATGTAGGAGACATAAGAGACACGGGAAGATCCCCTGAAGAAGGGCGTGGCAACCCACTCCAGTATTCTTGCCTAAAGAATTCCATGGACAGAGGAGCCTGGCAGTCAACAGTCCACAGTGTCACGAGTTGGACATGACTGAAGTGACTTAGTATACATGCAAGGATGACAGAGAAAAGGAAGGTTGACTTCCAGATGTCTTGTATTAGTAATTGGGTCGGTGCCATTTGCCAAGATGAAAAGCTGGGGGAGTGGTCAGGTTTAGGGATTTAAAAGTAAAGGTGTAATTTGTGATGTGTTAGATTTGAGATGCCTATGAGACAGCCACAGGAAGCTATTATAAAGGCAATAAGATGCATGAATCTAGGGCTTCCCTGGTGGCTCAGTGGTAAAGAATCTGCCTACCAATGCAGGATACACAAGTTCGATCCCTGGTCCAGGAAGATCTCACATGCCAAGGAGCAGCGAAGCCCAAGTACCACAACTGTTGAGCTTATGCTCTGGAGCCCAGGAGTTGCAAATACTGAAACTCACGTGCATCTAGATCCCATGCTCCACAAGAGAAACCACCACAATAAGAAGCCCCTACTCACTGCAACTGGAGAAAAGCCTGCATAGCAACAAAGACCTAGTGCAGCCAAAAATAAATAAAATTATGCATACAAAAGATATATGAATCTGAACACACAGATTCACTGGACTCTAGATGGACTCTACTGCTGCTATAACAAGTTACACAAAACTTAGTAGCTTAAAAATATATTAACTTCCAATCTGGAGGTTAGAAGTCTGAAACGGGTTTTTGAGGGGCTAAAATAAAAGAAACAGTATAGATATCATCACAAGAAAAAAATTTATAACTATGTGTAGTGATCAGTGTTAACTAGATTTATCATGGTGATCATTTCACAAGATCCTTGTGTTTTACACCTGAACCTAATGTAAAGTTATATGTCAAATATAGCTCAATTAAAAACAAAAAAAAAAGATATCAGTAGTTTTGTCTTCCTTAGGCTGCAGGGGAGAATCTGTATCTTTGCCTTTTCCAATTTCCAAAGGCTACCTTCAGACTTCCCTGATGGGGCTCAGTGGTAAAGAATCCGCCTGCCAATGCACAAGACGTGGGTTCAATACCTGGGTTGGGAAGATCCCCTGGAGAAGGAAAAGGCAACCCTCTCCATTATTCTTGCCTGGGAAATTCCATGGACAGAGGAGCCTGGCAGGCTACAATCCATGGCGGTCGCAAAAGAGTTGAACAGAACTTAGCGACTAAACAACAACAACCTAACAGAAGGCAAAGACCTAACAGAAGCAGAAGAGATTAAGAAGAGGTGGCAAAAGTACACAGAAGAGCTGTACGAAAAGGTCTTAATGACCGGGATAACCATGATAGTGTGATCATTCATCTAGAGCCAGATATCCTGGAGTGTGAAATCAAGTAGGCCCTAGGAGGCATTAATATGAACAAAGCATTAATACGAACTGGAGGGGATGAAATTCCAGCTGAGCTATTTCAGATCCTAAAAGATGATGTTATTAAAGTGCTGCAGTCAATATGCCAGCAAATTTGGAAAACTCAGCAGTGGGCACAGGATTGGAAAAGGTCAGTTTTTATTCCAGTCCGAAATAAGGGCAATGCCAAAGAATGTTCAAACCGCTGCACAACTGCGCTTATTTCACATGCTAGCAAGGTAATGCTTAAATCCTTCAAGCTAGGCTTTGATAGTACATGAACTGAGAACTACCAGTTGTACAAGCTGGATTTAGAAAAGGCAGAGATCAAATTGCCAACATTTGTTGGATCATAGAAGAAACAAAGGAATTCCAGAAAAACATCTACTTCTGCTTCATTGACTATGCTAAAGCCCTCGACTGTGTGGATCACAACAAACTGTGGAAAATTCTTCAAGAGATGGGAATACCAGACCACCTTATCTGTCTCCTGAGAAACCTGTATGCAGATCAAGAAGCAAGTTAGAACCAGACATGGAAAAACGGACTGGTTCAAAGTTGGGAAAGGAGTACATCAGGGCTGTATATCGTCATCCTGTTTATTTAACATATGCAGAGTACATCATGAGAAATGCTGGGCTGGATGAAGCTCAAGCTGGAATTAAGATTGCTGGGAGAAATATCAATAACCTCAGATATGCAGATAGTAGTAGATAATATGCAAGCAGTACCATCCTAATGACAGAAAGCGGAAGAGGAACTGAAGGGCCTCTTGATGCTTAAAACTCAGCATTCAAAAACTAAGATCATTGTTGCATCCAGTCCTATCACGTCATGGCAAATAGATGGGGGAAAAATGGAAACAGTGACAGACCTGACTTTCTTGGGCTCCAAAATCACTGTGGATGGTGACTGCAGCCTTGAAAGTAAAAGATGCTTGCTCCTTGGCAAGAAAGATATGACAAACCTAGACAGCATATTAAAAAGCAGAGATATCACTTTGCCAAGAAAGGTCTGCATAGTCAAAGCAATTTTTTTTTTCCAGTAGTCATGTATGGATGTGAGAGTTGGACTATAAAGAAGGCTGAGCTCTGAAGAATTGATGCTTTCAAATTGGCTGGAGAAGACCCTATCCAGAACATAACAAGAGTTTTCTTTTCTTGAATAAAAATTAATATCAAAACAGTGTTAATGTTCAGTTTTTATCTGGTGGCTTATTACATGGATGTGTTTAGTTTGTAAAATTTCATATTGAAAACTTAAGGTATGTGCACTTTTTGTGTTTATATTGTAAGTACAATATGTTTCTAAAATACTTAATGCTTAAGATGATAGCTGGGGAAAATGTAACTAGAAATATAAATACTTGTAGTAATAGGAAATACAATTTTGAGAATTTGTACACTTATTAAGCCACTCGTAGATTTTGTGGTTTTTTGACCAATATTGAGAATTTTATAGTTTCATATATAGTTGAATAGTTCTGTGTTCATAGAATCATTTAACCCTAAATTATCCCTTTTTAGGATTTTCTCCTATGTTCTCTTGAGATGAAGTTGCAGCAAGAAGCTGTAGGAAGCATTTTCTCTTGGCTTTTTAAGATCACTTTTCTATGGGTAAAGATTACCGTTCTGGATTTCTGGGTCTCTGCTATAGGGGAGCATTATCTTTTCTGATAACAGTGTTTTCATTTTCTGTGGATAAATACCCAGAAGTGGAATTTCTGGATGGTATGGTAGTTCAATTTTTAATTTTTTGAGAAACCTCCTTACTGTTTTCTATAGTGGCTATGCCAGTTTATATTCTCACCAACAATACACAAAGTTTCTTTTTTCTCCAAGTCCTCACCAACAGCTGTTGTTATCTTTTTGACAAGACATGCTAACCATTTTGACAGATGTGAGGTGCTATTTTATTGTGGTTTTGATTTGAATTTCCTTGATGTTTGGTGACATTCAGCATCTTTTCACATGCCTGTTGGCCATCTGTATGTCTTCTTTGGGAAAATGTCCATTTAGGATCTCTTGCCATTTAAAAATTGTCTTTTGATGTTGAATTGTATGAGTTCATTATGTGTTTGGGGCATTAATTGCTTCTTGCATGTATCACTTGAAAATATGTTCTCCCTTTCAGTAGGCGGCCTTTTTATTTTGTTGATAGTTTCCTTCACTGTGCAAAACTTTATAGTTTGATGTAGTCGCACTTGTTTATTTTGGCTTTTGTTGCCCTTGCCTGAGGAGATACACCCAAGAAAAAAAAATTGCTAAAGCCAGTGTCGAAGAGTATAGTGCCTAGTTTCTTTCCAGAATTTATGGCTTCAGGTCTTACGTTTAAGTCTTTAATCTACCCTGAAGTGGCACTGGCCTGCTAACAGATGGGCCTGGTCTTGACACGGCTGGCAGTGGTCCGTGTGACCCCAGGGTGGGTCAGCCCATCAGTGTGTGGGGTTTGGGCCCAGGGCTCCCAGGGCTGGTGCCCACCCACTAGTGGATGAGGCCAGGTCCTGCTGCTCCTGAAGCTGGTGTTAGTCTAATGGTTAGTGAACCAGGTCCTGACACAGTTGGCTGCAGAGTCTTGGTGTTCACGGAGCTGGTGTCTACAGAGGTGGGTGAGGTCTCTTTCTAAGACTAGTGTCAACCCACAGGTGGAGCTGAGTCCTGGGATATCTGACTGAGGGGCTGAAGGCTCTTTAGTTGATGTAGACCCACTAGGTGGGTGGGGCTGGGTCCTGGGCCATCTGGTAGGTGAGGGTGTGTCCTGGCACAAGGCTGGAGCCTCAAGGAGTCCTTTCTGCTAGGGGGTAAGATCAAGACCCTGCTCATCTGGGGCACCTGGCCTGGGGCATCCCTGGACTGGTGCTGACTGGCTGGTGGGCAAATAGTTTCCAGCACTAATAAGCTACAGGGAAGACTCTAAAGTGGTGCTTGCCAGTGCCAGTGCCCTCCTGGTGGGTTGACCTCCCCGAAATGGCTGCATCTACGTCTTCAGGGTGAGTTTCAGTTGCCTCCTGCCTCTACGAGAGGCTCTCCAAGGTCAGCAAGTGGGTTTGACCCAGGCTCCTTTCCAGTGGCTGCTTCTGCCATGCATCTTGGAGCGTGTGAGATTTTGTGTGTGGCCCTTTAAGAGTGGAGTCTCAATTTCCCGTAACTCTCCGGATCTCCCTAAAGAAAGTGTCACTGGCCTTCAAAGTTAGATGTGCTAGGGCTGGTCTCCCCAGTACAGGATCCCTGGGATGGGAAGCCCAATGCAGGGCTTGGACCCCCTGATTTTGGGGGAGAACCTCCGCAACTGTAATTATCCTGCCAGCTGTGCATCACTTACCTGGGGGACAGGAGTCTTGACCAGCCGCATCTCTGGCCCCCTCCCCTTCTCACTGTGGTTCCTTCTTTGTAACTTTAGCTTTTAGAAGACCTTTTTCATTAGTCCTCAGGGTGCTCTTATGCACACTTTGTCTGTAAATAACTGCAATTTTGGTGTGCCTCTGGGAGGAGGTGAACACCAGGTCTTCCTGCTCCATCTTCTTGGCCACTCCTCAAGTCACATGTTTTGTTTGGTTTGATTTCCTTTGGCTTTAATCTGAGGGCTCTACAAACTGCAAAAAAAGTACTGATGGCTTTGTAGTGTAATAAAATCAGAGTTTTAAAAATTTAGGAAATATTTCTTGCAAACAAAGCAAGGCAGTTACCTTGATACTCTTGGCAAATCACCAAAGGTGTATGTTTGTTCCTTTTGAACCTAAGTACATTCCAGATGATGGCTAAAGCCAGGTGGTCATTTTAAAGAAAAAAATGAAGCAGACAGACCTCTCTGTTTCTTTCTTGATTCTTCAGTTTTACAGGAAGGTGTTTTTCACAAGCTTGTGGCTATTGAACTTTCTCATGTTTTCACCTAACGTTAGAAAGATGAGCTACTGGTTCTCCGGGTTCTCAGATGTTTCCAAAGCACACCCATTTTGTTATGGGTGACTCCAGCCCTTCTTAGTGAGTAACCCTATAGAATTACTCCGTAAACAGAATTTAGGATTCAGGGCACAATTAGATCGTCAAAGAATCCTTGAGAGATCATCTAATTCAGCCTTCTCATTAACAGAAGAGATCTCTCTCCAGCATCCCTGACAGACGCTCATCTGGCCACTCTGGGCACATTTATTCTAACTGGGACTTGTCTTGCTCTTTAACTTGGTGACTTAATGATAAAGTACTCTACCAACCTCTACCTCTACTCTGCCTTAATGATAAAGCCTCTCTGCATACATGTTAGTAGCCTGCTGTTCTGAACACTTTATGTTCACTCAGTACTCCTAACCATCTTAAGATGTAGACTCTATCAACTCTATTTCATAGATAGAAAGACTGAAGCATAGAAGGAAAAATTCCTTAAGGTCAAAGAGCTATTAAGTAGAAAACCCCAGCCCTTGATCCCACATACTCGACCTACATTTCCTCTCTGTACTGCAGAACCCACATACATCATGACAGAAACCTGTCTTCAGGGTGATCTTAATTGTCAATTTTTGGGTAAGTTGTTAAGAATTCACATAACTGCTATACAGCCCATATCTCTCTGAATTGCACATAATGGTCTTAGAAAATTTTAAAAGATATCTTTAAAATCAACATATATGCCTATGACATTCTCCTGATGTGCTTCAAAAAAGAAAATGAGGTCAGTTTGGCATAATTAAAAAATAAACTTATTAAAATATAACAAAGAAAGTTGCACATAACAAGCATGTGTTGAATTTTGGGTTTTCATGAAGTGAACACACTTGATAACTACCACTAAGATAAAGACAAGAAGTACCAGTATCCATGGGCTGCCTAACCAAGAGCTGCCTATCCATGACCCATGACAAAACCTGGAACCAAAGCTATGCTTAGTAATAGATACAATGGTAATTAAGGAAGCATGTTAAACTGACTCTCTGAAGCATTTAGACTGTGGAGTACAAAGAAGATTGGTCAGTCAAGGAATGAGAGCACAGATATGTTACAAGAGGTTGAACAGGGGGGCCATAGGGCAAGAATCCAGTCTCTGACTTGCCTTGGATCCTGAACAACTCTCTGACTTCAAACTGTGTATCCTTAAAATAAATCCTCTTTTTCTTAAGGTTCCCTATTCCTTGCAGTCAGAAGATACTAACACCAAACTCTGAGACTTAGTCCAGTGGAAAAGAAAATTGCTGTGTCTGCCACGTGGATTTTTGGGGGAGAGGGTAGGGGTGGGTGGGGGCTGTGTGGAAGAGAGGCAGGAATGGTGACATGAACTTGCCATTCCTGCTCTTGGCCCATATTATGAAGAAATCAACCTCAGATGGGAAAAGCTGAGTAATTAATCACCACATTATCTGGATGTTTCTGTTTAATAAATATCCTTGCCTTAGCTGTTCCCTCTACCCAACTCTGTATTTCAGCCATGACCTTTTAACTGTCAGAGTCTCTTGAGTATATAAAGAGATAAAGCACAGCTTACAAAGCAAGTATCACTGCATAAGTCAGATTGCTTACAGCCTAACCAAGTCATGTGGGTACCTCCTCACAAGAGAGAATTACTTCTGTGACACTGATGAGGCTTCCCTATATAGAGGAGAAAGCACTTCTTTTCCACTTGGGAAAGTCATGTGAGGGTTAAGTTTATACTGGCTGAAAATAATTTGGTAACAATGTGAGCGAACTGTATGGGTCAACTTCAGGTTTGTAAGAGACTATAAGACTATAGTCTATAAGACTATAAGACATGCTTACACACATCCTGATTAAAATATTTGTGACAAGAAGAGAAGCCTTTTTTGGGTTCATATTTTGGGATAATATCATCACTGTTCATATCCCCAGTTACTAATCATGTCAGCCAGTTAGCATTTTAGAGTGCCTGCCACGGTGAGCCATGCCTGTGCTAGTTTTCCCAATGATAGAAGAAAAGTACAAATAAATACAATAACCATGCGTGTGTTTTTGTGAAATATTGCCCTTCATTGGACAATTTCTTAATGTATTTTTGTGGGCTGTGAAAGTATCATATTTTGCACTGATAAATACTTTTATTTCTTATCTGTCTTGCTAGGGCAATGAGCTAACCCAGAGAGAGCTCAGTCATCCCTGACCAGCAGGATCCAGAAAGCTGAACTGGCACAGTTATTCCAGCTGAACTGGAAAAGTGTTCAAAACTAGTTCGTTTTTAACTTTGACCCTGTTATAAAAAGTTGGATTAACAAAATTACATTCTTAAATAACTGCTCATCAAAGAGTAATGTGGGAAGTATGTTCTTTTGGACTTTAAAGGATCTGCTAAGCAATAAACGTTAGGAAAAATCTCATGATTTCTCCACAACAGCTGAGGAACCAGCCCAGGTATATGTCCAGCACCTCTGGAGCTGAGGAGCAGCCCACAGTTAGTACTTGGCATCCAGCTAAGTTCCTTTGGAATGCCACTGTGGGCTTCTTCATACCTGTGTGCATGCTCAGTCATGTCCAACTGTTTGTGACCCTCATAGACTGTAGGCCGCCATGCTCCTCTGTCCATGGAATTCTCCAAGCAGGAATACTGGAGTGGGTTGCCATTTCCTCCTCCAGGGGATCTTCCTGACCCAGGGATCAGACCAATGTCTCCTGCATCTCCTACACTGGCAGGCAGATTCTTTACCACTGCGTCACCGGGAAGCCCAGACTGTGAATATTTAAGACCCACTCAAATATACATGGTGAATGACAATAAATTCTAAGCATGAAAAGAAGACCTCAACCTCTCCTCATGTTTTCCATGCTCCTACTCTGGATCTAAGTGAAACTTTCAAATAATTTTTTCCCCCTACCCTCCTTTCTGTCCTGAAATGTGGGCACTCCCTTGCAATGACACCTTTTCCCACTGGTCTTCTACACACTTGGTCTTTCAGAATGTCATTCACTCTGACTTTCCATTCTGACTATGACTTGTGTATAGGTAGTTCCTTGGATAATACTCTGGCCTGATCTTTCTTCCTAGTCCTAAGTCGATATCTTCAACTGTCTGCTAGATATTTCCTCACCTCCGACTCTACATAAAATTTAGTTTGGTTTTTTACTTCTTGACCGTCCTGCTTATTTACAGGTAACAATTGGTCACTTTCATTGAGACTCAAAACAATGGAGTCTTATTTTAACCTCCTCTGACTTTTAATATCCAAATTCTTCAAGATTTTTTCTTTTTTGCATCTACTCTTCTCATTCCTTTCATTATCATCTTAGTTCAGATCTTTATCTTATGTTCTTAATTCTGAGATGCCAGCATTTTAATAATTTTATTTACCTAAAATTGTATAATCAGTGTAGACATTTAATGTAGAGCTTTTTATTACAAAAACCTATCATTCAATAGTGTCTTAGAATAAAAAGCTATGACATCTCAGACCTAGATTACTGTGCTACCGCTCTTTCAGCCTGAATTCCCTTTCTTTTCTAATCTGTCCTGCACACTACTGTCTGATTAAAAAAGATTGCATTCACTATGTCCAGTGGTTAAGACTCTGTGCTTCCACTGCAGGGCACAGGTTCATCCATTGCCAGGGAACAAGGTGTGACCCCCCTCAAAAAAAAAAAAAACAACTTCAGTGGTACCCATTCTCTGCTAGGTAAAGTATGTAGGTATGCCTAGGGGATCAAAGTACACATTGAAGGGACCCCACAATCACACCCTGACCTCTTCCTGTCCTTATCAGTATAATTGCCCTACCCAGATTCTTCTGCCCTGAACACATTCTCTTCTGCTTCTGTTGGTGTCATTTCCCATAATTAGAAGGTTATTCCTCCTGCTACGCATGCCCTACTCGGACTGCAAGTTTTCTCTCTGTTGTAAACGTAACCCGAACACTCTATCCCCAAATACTCGTCTTCCTCCAAATTCCTGTAGGACTTGTCTTGATCCCACAGCCATCCAGGATGATCCATTTTTCTGCCACCATGTTTCACATATATTATTATTATACTAATACTAATATTATATTATTATTATACTAATTACTAATACTAATATTATATTATTATACTAATTATAATTAGTTGTACTAATTAATTAGTATATTGATCAATTAATTATACTATTATTATACTAATATATTATTAGTTATCTAGTATCTTTGAATGTCTGTATATATGTATGTTGTTGTTGTTCAGTTGCTAAGTCATGTCCAACTCTTTGCAACCCCGTGGACTGCAGCATGCCAGGCTTACTTGTCCTTCACTGTCTCCTGGAGTTTGTTCAAATTCATGTCCATTGAGTCAGTGATATATTTATGAGTGTAAAGCAAGTAATCTGATGTTTTATAATGAACCCAGGAAAAATCAGTCACATTAGTTGTCTCATTCTATGTCTTATTTCTCTCATCAAATTACAAAGTCTTTGAAGTTATCTCTATTAGATATACTTGTTTCCCTTGAATTGTGATTTATTTAAGAAATACAGTCTAATAAGTGCTGAGTTCAATATGGGATCACATCTCTTAACAAAGGTCATGGCCACCTCTATTCTTTTCTCTATGGCCGGTCCTAATCACTTATATTCAGCTCCTCCCATTCTGCCCTCCTCCAGCACCCAAGATAATGATCTTAGCAGAACAATACTATTGCTCAGGTTTAGCGTAAATCAAATATAAAGGAACATGATGAGTTAAGGTGGATGTGAGGAGGCAGAAAGTCTTGAGATGCAGCTAAGATATAGGGCAAGGCTGGGTCAGCAGGTTAGGCTGGGTCACGTAAGATGTAGGGCAGGGCTGGTTAGCATGATGTCATGCTAAGGAGGTCAGACCTTCTTTCTCATCACTGGAACTGGGAGGTTTTATTAATCAGCCAGCTATGTCACGGAGGGACCTGATCAGATTTACTTCATTAGAGTTTTGGGAGATGGATAGGGAAGAGGAGGAAGAACTAGGAGAATGTAGGCCAGTTAAGAACACTATTTCAGTACGGTAGTGGGGTGGTGGGACTGAAACGCGAGAGAATGAAGTCAAAAGAATGTGGCTATTTGCAGCCCATTGAGCCAACTGTTCTCTTTTCCCCATGGGGGCCTAGTGTGCAAGGGCTGCAAACAGCAGCCTCCTTAGTAGTGTTGGAAGCCTGTAGCCTGTACAGGTTGCCCTAAGGTACCTCGGAGACATCCCTTTCCAGTAGACATTTATGATTGGCATGCTGTCCCCAATCTAGGTTCCAGACAGGTGTGTGTAGTGCCTTTGGAAAGCCCCAGGGCAGAGTGGCCAGGGTCCACATTGGCCAAATCATAATGTCCAAGTTGCAGAACAAGGTGTACGTGATTGAGGCCCTGTGCTGTGCTTAGTCGCTCAGTCATGTCCAACTGGGAGAAGGCAATGGCAACCCACTCCAGTACTCTTGCCTGGAAAATCCCACGGACAGAAGGGCCTGGTAGGCTACAGTCCATGGGGTCGCGAAGAGCCTGACATGACTGAGTAACTTTGCTTTAACTTTTCACTTTCATGAATTGAAGAAGGAAATGGCAACCCACTCCAGTGTTCTTGCCTGGAGAATCCCAGGGACAGAGGAGCCTAGTGGGCTGCCGTCTATGGGATCACACAGAGTCGGACACGACTGACACGACTTAGCAGCAGCATGTTCAACTCTGTGACCCCATGGACTGTAGCCGTCCAGGCTCCTCTGTCCATAGGGATTCTTCAGGCAAGAATACTGGAGGGGGTTGCCATGCCCTCCTCCAGGGGATCTTCCCAATCCAGGGATCAAACCTAGGTCTTCCACCTTGTAGGTAGATTCTTTACTGTCTGATCCTCCAGGGAAGCCCAACTGAGGCCCTACACAGGGCCAAATTCAAGTTCCTGGGCTGCCAGGAGACCTGCATCTCCAAGAAGTGGGGATTTACTCAGTTTAATGCGGACAGATTTGAAAACATGCTGGCAGAAAAGCGGCTCATCTTGGATGACTGTGGGGTCAAACACATTCCTAATCGTGGCCCTCTGGACAAACAGCGGGCCTGCACTCATGAGAGCCTTGACACTGTTCCCTCCTGACTCATGCCCACCAATAAATCCTACTTTCCTGTCCAGAAAAAAGAATGTGAAGAGAAAATGGACATAACTGGATGGCAGAGATGAGACGGAGAAGACAGTGGGAAGGAGTGAATGGCACAGGTTCCCACCGTGAGCAGTGGGGTAGCTGGCAGTGCTCTTCCCCAAAGTAGAGAAGCAGGTTGGGGATGGGCTGGAGTAGGTGAGAAGACAGTGAGATCTGATTTGGATATGTTGAATTTGTGACTGAGGGTCTGAAGCAAGAGATGGGCTGGAGAGACAGACCTGTGATAGGCACAACTCACCCAATAAAATGTGTATCTGTCTTGAAATACACTGTTCACTCTTAGCCCAATGCAGCCAACTACATTTCTTGTCCTACCTGTTTCACCAGATTTTTATTATGTTCCTGGCTCCCAGTTTGTTATACTTTTACTCTTGGCCAGTTCAGAACTCTTTCTGTACTATATTATATAGAGTAGTTATATAAGTCTTAAATAGACTCTTTGACATTGTTTAATTTCATGAGGAGTAAAGTTCCGTGGAAACCGAGTTTATTGCACCTTATGTTACAATAAACCGTGGTGTTTCCTGGCCAGGTTCCCTCTTTTCCAGCTCACTTCATCCAACTGCCTAGGCACAGAATCTTCTCTGCCCTCCTTCTATTCCCTTAACCCCTTCTTGACACTACGGTCACAGCTTTATCTTTTTTTGTTGTGGTTGTTAGTTTATTTGACTGTGCCGAGTATTAGCTGCGGCACACAGGCTTTTCAGGCCTTGTTGCAGCATGCGGGATCTATATTTGTGGGATGTGGGATCTACTTCCCTGACCAGAGATTGAACCCATGCCCCCCTGCATTGGGAGCTCAGAGTTTTAGCCATTGGAACACGAGGAAAGTCCCCACTGCTTTATTCTCAAAGCTTTCTTCTTCCTGGGTTCATGATATCTCCTGATGTTCCACCTACCTCCAATTTCTCTGGCTGCTATATGTCACCAAACCCCTTCTTAAAGTTTCCTAGGCTTCCCTATTTAGCCTTCCTTTCATCTCATTTTAGTGCAAATGTGATCTCATCCACTTACGGGGCTTAAAAAACAACCATTAACATTATTTCTAAATCTGAATTTGTGGCCCAGTCTTCTCAGTCCAAATCCAAATATCCAACTCCTCTTCATTTCAGTTCAGTTGCTCAGTCGTGTCCGACTTTGCGACCCCATGAATCGCAGCACGCCAGGCCTCCCTGTCCATCACCATCTCCCGGAGTTCACTCAGACATGTCCATCGAGTCAGTGATGCCATCCAGCTATCTCATCCTCTGTCGTCCCCTTCTCTTCCTGCCCCAATCCCTCCCAGCATCAGAGTCTTTTCCAATGAGTCAATTCTTCACATGAGGTGGCCAAAGTACTGGAGTTTCAGCTTTAGCATCATTCCTTCCAAAGAAATCCCATGGTTGATCTCCTTCAGAATGGACTGGTTGGATCTCCTTGCAGTCCAAGGGACTCTCAAGAGTCTTCTCCAACACCACACTTCAAAAGCATCAATTCTTTGGCGCTCAGCCTTCTTCACAGTCCATCTCTCACATCCATACATGACCACAGGACAAACCATAGCCGTGACTAGACAGAATTTGTGGCCCAGTCTTCTCAGTCCAAATCCAAGTATCCATCTCCTTTTAGGATACCTTTTTCCGCATGTGTTCCATGGGCATTTCAATTCAGTTTGCCGCAGTGGAGTTTTCCTCTTTCCCCCACACGTGGCCTTTCTCCATTCTAATTTTCAGTGATAGTAGTCACCCTCCCAGTAACCTGGGAGCCGCTCCTGACTTCTTTTTTCTTTCTCAAACTCAGTCTGCCATGAAATCCTACCCATTTTCCAGTTTAAATGAGCATTTTCCTAGATGAGAATTCGGTGTGGTTGAAGATAATAAGGAGGGATTGAGACTAGCCCTGACAGAAGTTTTGTTGAGAAATATTGGAAAACGTGGTTGGACTATCAAGTGGGAGAGTGACTTGAAAGAGGCCACACTCCACGTGAAAGACATGGAGTATTTCACAACTGACGTGGTTGTAGAGCGACCAAACATTAAGCAGATGGATGAAATGGTCATTTCAAAGTGCATTTTAAAATAGCAGTCACTTGAAAAATAGGAGTAACTTTATAACCAGAGGCAACCATTTCTCACATTTCATTGATGACGTGAGGAAAAAAAAACCCTACAAATTTCCAACTAGAAGGTCAGAAAATCTGACCCTGAATTTAAAGGGAAGTGCTACTAAAAAATAAAAAATTCTCAGAAGATAAATTGAAATTAGGCATTAGTGATGTAACTAGTAGACTGTGTTGAAAATAATTGCAAGAATGACATAATTTGATTAAAAGGTGCTTATGAATCAATTCCTTAACTATAAATGATCTTTAAATTGAATATATATAAACATATTTTTTAATAAATCACCAAATTGAATTGTGATGATGATTTTCTGAAACATCTGCATTTCCGTATTTCTCAGTAAAAATTTGAGGTTAAATAAGCTATGTTATAATATAGCATATGATATGATATATAATATATTGATAAACATAAGTAATTTCCATTTAATTTGGCTCAGATACTAATTAAATTAAAAATAAATGTACTTCCCTCACCAGTATAGTCAGTCAATAGGTATATAGCTGGGAGAAAAAGAACTACAAATCAGGCAGCTCTATATACCATGTTTTAAAAGCTAAGGAAAAAATTAAAGTAACTGCAGTAAACACTGCACTTATAGAAAAAAAAACTACATTTATGAAGCACATGTTTCAAAAAGTAAAAGCTAACCCTCTTTATGTGATGAAAGCATCAAGAATCTTATGGAAAGATTTCATTTTCGGTTTTGTGTTTAGAATTGTTAAGAGGCTGTGAGTTTCAACACAGGAGCTTATAGACAACTAGCAACCAGAGAATTACTGCTACCAGGAGTCAGCAGTTTAAAAAAAAAAAGACATTAGAAAAAACTGCTAGGTGTGATAGATTTAAAACCAAAGCTTTTCCTCTTCCTCCTGGCCATTTTCTCCTTTTTTTCCTGATTGCATTTTCAATGATAAAAGTCTGTCAAATCGCTAAGTTACTTACATGGGGGCCTGGAAACCCCAAGGCATGGTGAGGATACACGTTAATTTCCATCCTGGAGCTCTGTACCTGGTGTTTGAATCAGTGAGCAGAGCAGCCGTTTGTTTTCTTGGTTTAACTACCACAGAGCAGTCTTAAATAGATGTCTGAATTCCAAACTAAATCTCGAGCTCCGCCTCTCTGAAAAGGAAGAAAAAAAAAATGTGACTCTCAGCTCTTCCTGTCTGCCTGGACAGTAGCTTAAAAGTAGGACAGTCAGTGTCTGAGTGTTAGTTTCCTGTTTTGGATGCACTATTCTACCTGATGATTTTATTTTCCACTAGAAAAATTATTTTCTCCTGAGTTTCTTAAAGGTAGAAACAAAAATCTACAATCAAAATCTCAGTAGTGTTCTTCATATTGGTTTCATACACAGGCAAAACATTTACTGATGTATTGTTTAGAGCAAAGAAGGAAAATAAAGAGATTAAACAAGAGGATTTAAGGTTCCTTCACAGTCACAGGCCTCAAGATACTTAAAACCCTTAATTTCCTGAGACTGAAGGAAAATCAATACTGTTGCACTTTATCTAAGCTGCATTAGGACTGAAAACTGTTGATACATTTTATAAGGGGGGAATCTTATATTTGAGGGGCTCAGGGACCCCCCCATAGCCAGATGGGTGGCAAGGGATATAGGCTGATGATTTGCTTATTTTAATTTCACTGGTATATGTTCATTTGAAATATCACCGTCCTAGCCTTATCTACCACATAACTGTACATTCTGCTTAAGGAAAGCTAAGATTAGAAGTAATCTGTTTGAGGGAATTTCCTGGTGGTCTGGGGCTTTCACTGTGGGGGCTTGGGGTTCTATCCCTGTTTGAGAAGATAAGATCCTGCAAGCTGCACAGCCAAAAAAAATAATCAGTTTTTAAGAAGAGAACACTCTATACTGCTGTTTTTAAAAACGAATGAATGGAATGGGGAGCATATAGCTGAGCATAGGCTAGCACATTTACCGAACTATCACAGGCAGGCACAAACTGAGAAGTGAAATTGACTTAAAGAATAGTAAATAAAATCTAACGATGTATGAAAAGAATAATACCAAATGACCAAATGTTTGTCTCTGGACTGTGAGGATGATCCAGCTTTAGAGGTCTTTTGATATGATCTGTTACATTAACAAAAGAGAAAAATTGCAAAAATTAGATTTTGAAAAAGTGTTTGCTACACCTGTTTCCAATTTTAAAAAACTGAAACCAAGAGAAAAGCTCTTTTTGTCATGTAGGATATCTGGAAACTTCCTTAACTCATTAAAGTACAACAACCAAAATCCAGAGCAAGCATCACATGTGACAGTGAAACCAAAAACCTCTTATGCTACTGCCACTTCCCAGTGAAGGTCCCACTTCCCAAGACATCATGTTTGGGGGGAGTTTAACGTATGAGTTTAGGGGGTACAAACGTTTAGTTCATAACAACGCCTCTCAGGATGGGGCCCCTTTACTCAGCCCATCAAGATGACTGCAGGAGTGACATAAACCTTACGACAGGGTTAGGCTGAGGGAGGCTGGAGCTGAAATTCCCCGGTATTCTCCGTCTACTGCTGGGTGGCAATCATTCTCAAGGGAGGCAGTTCCATACCCCAAAGGGATATATTACAAAATGTGTACTGGGAGACAATGAGCAACAGATGCTTTTAGTTTTACTGGACAAGAACTTTTTTGCAATGTCAGAAATTGTTCTGCATGATAAAAATTTCTTCTGCCCCAAATGATGGCTCAGCAGTTACAAATCTGCCTTCAATGCAGGAGACACAAGAGTTGCAGGTTCGACTCCTGGGTCAGGAAGAACCCCTAGAGGAGGAAATGGCAACCCACTCCAGTATTCTTGCCTGGAAAACCCACGGACAGAGGAGCCCGGTGGACTACAGTCCAAAGGGTTGCAAAGAGTCAGACATGACTGAGCACAATATCAAATGATGGGAATATTCCTACTAAGAAATTCCACTGAAATATTTACATGTAGAAAGCTTATGGAATTTATAATTACATAAAAAATAATAGAATTGTCTCCTGCAATTTCGTTGGGAAGTTCAGGAGTGTTAGGCATCATGGATTCCCCCCCCAGGCACAGAAATTCCTAGTTAATCATTACATATTAGTATTTATGGACTCTGAAGCAAACCATGGTCTGGTCTTGAAGCAGTGCTGCAACCAGAGAAACCAGCTGGACCACCAAAGAGTAATTCTAAAATAACTCAAAAATTTTCTTATATTTCCCAAATATGATGAAGGGTATACATAACCCTCAGCAGCATTTTCTGATTAATGTCCACTCTTCATTCCCATTCATCTCTTCACATCCAGTTTGCTTTTTCTCACATAAAAATTTTGTTTTAAAAAGTCCTCTCCCTTCTTTTCTAGTCTCTATCAGTAAAGCACAGCACTGAGAGCTGACCTGGGAAATAGTCTCATGGCTGGTTTTCAGGCTGCGGCTCTGGGGGCCCCATGGCTCAGCTGTGAGCAGTGTCCCTGGGAGGCCACTCAGGTGACAGCTGCCCTTCGGTTGCTCATATTTGTTAAACACACATCAGGCCAAAGATGGGCCTGGCTGGTTGAAGAGTAAATATACAACAAGTTACTTTTAGGGTGCCAACTTCCTTTGTCCCTGTACAGACACCAAAAATGACAACACAGAGACGAAAAGGGCCCATTGACTGCAATGTGGAATGTGGGACATCTTACTGCTGAAGCCTGCTCTAGGCTGCAGCAAGGAGTTTCACATTCTGAAGCCCTATTTTAAGGGGACTGGGGCAGAAGCCCCTTCCTCCTCAGAACCTGGAAGGCCTGAGAAATCATACCATGATATCCTCCCAGGGAATGTAGGGAAGTAGATGGGAGATGCCCTAGAAGTTTCCCATTCTCTCGCAGTAAGTTGTCTTTTAAACAGAAACACACACCAAACAAGGTTATATATCAATCAGTTGACAAGAATGTTGTGACCAGAGGTTTGCAGGAACCTAATCTTTTGCTTCTCTTAGATGCAATAAACAGTTTGGTATTCACTACCTTGGCGTTCACAGCAACTGTATAGACCCTGAGTACTACCAAAGAAGAGAATAATCTGTATTATGATGAACACAGAAATATATTGGGGCTTCACACACAGCTGGTCTCAGGGACCCCTCCTCCCTTACCAAGGGTCCTGAGACCACTTTGAGAACTGCTGCTCCAGTACCCAGCAGTTCAACAGGATGATGCTGGGAATAGGCCCCTTAGGATCACCACAGCTATTTTGTTCATCTTTGCATTTCTAGAATCTCGCATAGTGCCAAGCACATGAAAGTGAAAGTGAAAATGAAGCTGCTCAGTCATGTCCGACTCTTTGCGACCCCATGGACTATACAGTCCATGGCATTCTCCAGGCCAGAATACTGGAGTGGGTAACCTTTCCCTTCTCTAGGGGATCTTTCCAGCCCAGGGATCAAACCCAGGTCTCTTGCATCACAGGCGGATTCTTTATCAGCTGAGCCACAAGGGGAGCCCCAAGTACATAGAAGCACTCAATGAATATAGTAGCATTCAATGAATTGTGAATTAAATTAAAATGGGCTAGGATAAAGTATTTATGAGATGGCAAAAGAAAGCTGAGACAGACAGAATGGCCTTTTTGGAGCTGAAGTTCAGTTCAGTCTTTTTATTTGTTTGTTTTTGTGTTTTTGGCTGCACTGGGTGGCTTAGCTCTCTTAGATCAGGAATCTTAATTTAGTTCCCTGATCAGGGGTTGGACCTAGGCACTTCGCAGTGAAAGCACCATGTCCTAACTACTGGGCCGCCAGGGAATTTCCCAGTTCAGTTTTAATCTTCATGATTTATGTCTAGGGTAGATTATTTGAACTATTAAAAGTGATTCAACATGTTTTAGATTACTGAAAGTGAGAATGACTATACCAAAGATATGAAAGAGGATTTTTTTTGTTTAAGAAATTCAGATGTAGAGAAAGCATACTTGTACTCAAAGAATATGATACATTGATAAATAAATACAAATCTATACTGATGAAATATCTTGATTATTACAGTGGCTTTTGCAATGTAATTTTTTTTTAAGATATAAGATTTAAAATCAGGCCTCACCTCCTGTTTTTCTGGTGACCCTGTTAACACTTATGTAAATTTTAACTACTCTAGGTTGGGAAACATTACATCATTGTTTCTTATCTTTTCTTATACAAACATAGGTAAGCATTGTGTTGATGAAATAACACACAGCTTTGATGAAATAACAATCTGTAACTCTCTGTGTTAAATTTAGCCCCTGCCTTACTTCCGTTTGGCCTATGGCTTCTTCCATGGCAAAGATCAACAAATGACACTTCAAAGAGGGCCCACGATTAGATCCTGGTCCTGATATCCTGCACAGTGGAATCCTTGCCCCTAGAAAGTCAGAGGAGCAGGTACAAAGCAGACTGCTAGAAACGGGTGGCCACAGGCTATGTGTTCCAGGAAAGAAGGAGATGGGAAGTTACTGAGCAGACGGTAAATTTACAGAAGGCAGGGACTTTTAGGTACCTCTAGAAGTATGAAGGAGGTCTGATTCCTAGATTACACAGGACAAATGCTGCTGACCTGAGTGACGGTAATAGCAGGTGGGTCCAAGGCTGAGTAGAAGGTCCTCCTGGGTCCAATGAGATAATCAGAACCATGTCCTTGGGGTCAGGCAGTCTAGGAGGAAGCAGGCACAGGGGATTGGGGTGCTGAGCAGGCAAGAGATGCCAGCTAGCAGTGGGGAAGCAGAACTGAGCTGTTTTGGCAGAGTGGGGCCTGGGCAGGAGATGGAGAAGAGAGGCTAAGGGTCCTGTTAGGGGACCGGGGGCCTGGAGTTGAAGTACCCATAAAGAACAAGGAGTGGAGAAAGACTGCCTCTCGCCTTCCTTCTGTGTGTGCAAGTTTGAGGTTGAGGAACCACAGCACGCAAGCAAGGGAGGGGGGCACTCACCATTGCCCTGCTGAATTTGTTTTCCGAGGCGGTTGTAAGGAATCACTGCAGACTGGGTGGTTTCAAACTACATAAGTATATCCCTCAGTCTAGAGGCTGTAAGTCCAAAATCTGGGGGCTGGCAGGGTTGCACCCCCTCTGCAGGCTCCAGGGGAGTAAACTTTCTTAGTCTTGTCTTACTTCTAGGGACTGACTGGACTGTGGTTTTGTCACTCCGTCTCCTGTCTCCATGTGGCCTTTTTCCCTCCTGTGCATTTCTCCTCTGTGTGTCTCCTGTAAGGATCCTTGTCACTGGATTCAAGGCTTGCCTGATGGTCCAGGATGATCTCCTTATCTCCAAATACCTAATTCCCAAAACTCTTTTTTCAGATAGGATAATACCCACTGGTTCCAAGGATTTGACGTGGACATATCTTTTGGGGGATACGATGGGGGTAAATTTTATGTGTCAGTTTCTCTGGTCCATGGTGCCTAGATATGTGTTCAAACATTATTCAGGGATTGTCCTCCATGCTCCATGATTGGGCCTCACTCAATCAGTTGAACACCTGAATAAAACAAAGGCTGACCTCCCCAGAGTAGGAGGGACACTTCTGCCAGCAGACAGCCTTTGGACTTCATCTGCAGTATTTGCTCTTCCTGAGTCTCCAGCCTAACTGCCTTTGGACTCAACTGCAATTCTTCCCCGAGTCTCTGCCTGGCACTTCCCCCATCAGATTCTGGACTTGCCAAGCCCCAACAATCACATTTTCCAATTCCTTAAAATAAACCTCTTTCTCTCTTTATAAATCAATACATCCTATTGGCTCTGTTTCTCTGGAGAACCCTGACCAACACAGGGGACCACCGTTCAACCTGCCACATGAGTACCTACTCTAGGAAAGGAGGGGACTTGTGAAAACTTGAGACTTCCCCCTGAATGCGGGGATAAGTGTAAAGGTATCTTGCAGAGAACAAATCCACAGTATTAGTTCCTGACATGGGGCGCCATGGGTGTTCTACCCTCTCTAAGGGTCTTCCTTTCCCAGTCCTTTTATTTCTTTTCATTTTCTATCAGTTAGGGTGTTTTCTTTTCAAATCCCCCACCGTGGCTCAGCAGATGGACTCATCACTGACTTCATGGAGAGAGAGAACCTTCCAAGGAAACTCCCTCCTCCTTCCTACCCTAGGCTGAACATTTGCTGTAGACTGACTCACTCTTCTTCGTGCCTGGAAGACAGTGACAGGAGTGGGGCTGTGAAGCCAGCGGGAGCCAAGCTTGAATTCTGGCTCTGTCATTTACAGTTGACTGATCTTGGACAAGTTATTTAACTTTTCTAAGGCTGATAGTACTTCTGAAGAGGTGATATTCAGAAGGCTGGTACCAGGTGGAAGGAGATACCAGCGCAAAATGTACACGCAGCCCCTGACACTCAGTGAGTTTCCTTGCTCTCCCCAGACCCAGACAGAATGATGGCAAGGCCCTCGTGAGTGATACAGGCAGTGGTGGAGACAGTGTATGTCGTCTGATGACTGCCCGTCCGATCTGCTTGTAATTATGCTGTTTTGCTTCTCCTGAAATCAACTTTAAATCAATCCTTTTTCTAAACGTAGCCTTGTCCTAGATAATATTTGTGAAACCATAGGTTTAACTTGCTAATTATCTATAGTTTCCAGTGCACAGTAAATATACTTTGTTACTCATTCAGTGGTGCCTTTTATGATCTTAATAGGATTAACATGCTAATTATAGATCTTTTTTCTAATATGCATCAAAATGAATACATTCAAGCAGTCATTCATTCAGCAGGTATTAGAGTGTCTTTTTATTGGGTTGACCCAAAAATTCATTCAGGTTTTTCCATAACATCTAATGGAAAAACCTGAACAAACTTTTGGGTCGATCCAATGTGTATAAACAGCCTGGCAGAACTCTAAGCTCTGAGCAGCAGGCAAGGCAGTTGACCCCAGACCCCACTCGTTCCCAGGGCTGAGAGGGTCAGTGGATGACCTGCTGCACTGGTTAGGAAGCTCTGTCGTGTGTTTACCAAGGCACCTAGTCAGGGTGCACTGAAGTCCCGACTGGAGGCTTTCTTCTGCTCTGCATTTGCCCCTGTGCAATGGGAGGGGGTTAGAAAGGACAGGGGTCTATTTTAACCCTGGGTGTTTTCTAATTTCCCATCTAATTCTTCCTTATAGGTGACTGAAAGGAAAATTCATGACTCATGTCTGCTCTGTGGGTTTGGCCGTCATACGTGTGTGTGTGTGTGTGTGTGTGTGTGTGTGACTCACCCTCTTCCTTCCCCTGAGGGGCCCATATTCTTCTCACAAGGCTGCCCTGGGCTTCAGGCAAGGCCCTGTTAGACTCAACTTTGGGGGAGACTTAGCTTTGGGGAGAGCATAGAAGGTACCACCTTTAGACTCTAAGCCAAGGGCCTTAGTGGGCCTTACCTGAGCCCATCAGTCACACCTGTGGTTCCACAGGCTGCCTCCCTCCCACCTGCAGTGTGATCTGGGGACTGGGCTTTGTCAATATGTCCTTTGTAACACCTTTTCAGCCTGTCCCTTTCTCCAAGGGCTTCCTCTCTGAGTATCTGCATGTGTCTCTAGGGCAAATGGAGAAGGCAATGGCACCCCACTCCAGTACTCTTGCCTGGAAAACCCCATGGATTGAGGAGCCTGGTAGGCTGCAGTCCATGGGGTCACTAGAGTCAGACACAACTGAGCGACTTCACTTTCACTTTTCACTTTCATGCATTGGAGAAGGAAATGGCAACCCACTCCAGTGTTCTTGCCTAGAGAATCCCAGGGATGGGGGAGCCTGGCGGGCTGCCGTCTATGGGGTCGCACAGAGTCAGACATGACTGAAGCGACTTAGCAGCTAGGGCAAAAACAAACACAACCAATGCAAACCAGTTCTCCCTGTTAATGTCCCCTACATGTCAGCGGCCCTGCCTCTCCCTCCTCGTGAAAGCATATTGGGAGAATGAGGTACACATAGGGTCTCCGCCTGCCAACTGCCCACTCGTTGCTGACTTTCCCCATCTGTCTTCAGGCCCTGCCACACTCCTGAAATGGCTCTCTTAAGAGCCAGCAGTGACCTTCCCAGGAGCCTCGCTGACTCCGGTAGCCTGGGATGTGTGGACCCTCCCCAGCCACCAGCACCAGATGGCCACAAGCTGCCCCATCTCAAGGCTTCCCAACCCATCTCCTCCTGCCCGCAGGCCCAGGGCACACAGAGACCCGGGCCGTCTGGCCCTCCCGTTGCCCACACTCATATTCTCCTGCCCCTCTGTGTCCCCCTTTCTGCCCAGCATCGGCCCTCGGCCTCAGCAAGAGAGAAAGTCTGCCTTCCCCTCCCCTCTCAGAGCCCAGAACTAAAAACAGAATTGCCCAGAGCCTCATGACCAGGCCTCTGGGAAGGCTGGCGGGAACAGCTCAGAGTTTCAGAAAAGAAGTGTGAGCCTTGGGAGCAGGTGGCCCGAGGAATGAGGAGATTCACAAAGAACAGGGTGGCAGACCGGCCGCGCTGCCTCTGTTGACCGGGAGCCAACTGGGGAGCTGCCGGGGCCAAGCACAGACTTGGGTGCCTAGGTCAGGGCTGAGGAGGTGACAGTCACAGCTTATCATCATAAACTATGGAAGGGAAGGCAACCTGGGCGCCAGGTGAGAGTGAAGTCAAGCCTTCAGCTTAAGCACCCATGGAGGGAACACAGGGAGGAAGCAGGGCTCCTGAGGCACCAGACTGTGTCAGACGACCTGGGTGAGGCTCGCCCAGCAACAGTCACAGGGAGACAGAGGCCCCGGAACGTGTTCCAGGAACAGCCCGTGCGCAGGGCCTTCTCCCCGCCGCTGCTTCTGGCTCCCCCAGCCATCCACACTGCACCAGCTTGGAGGCCTTTACACACACGCTCCTTTTATCAAACAGTGGCAATACCTGCTTGAAATAGCAGCGGGTTCTGAATGCAACCAGTAGAAGGTTCTCCACTCTTCAGAAAACAGGCGTCCTGGGGAGGAACAAAGGGTGCTTTCCCAGAGCTGTGTCCCAGTGCCACTGGAACAGGAGGCCCAAATTCCTTCAAACACCTGAGCAGACGCCCTAGAATGTAATGCGGGAGTAGGAACAGGTGGCTCCCATCTACCTGATTACAGTGGCAGCTTCCAGAGGCAGAGGAGCTGTGTTAGCGTCAGGCAAAATTCCCGCCCCAGGCTTTGGTTTCTGTTAACAAATATATGCAAATAAGTTGCAGAACCCCTAACACACTAGTCTGGGCTGTATGTATGTGTATGTGTCTTTGATGGGGGACACATTCATGAGAATATAAAATAAAGCACGCAGGACGCAGGCAGAGAGAGGAGGGATAGAAAAGCTGGACGGTAGGGTGGGTGACACCTGGGGGCAGGACTCGAGAGTCAGAGGAGGACTGAAGAGACTCTTGGGGCCTGAAGTCCCAGATCTTATGCTTGAAAGTTCTCCCAAAAAGTTGTCCTGCATTTTGAGGAGATGGTGTCCAAAAACAGGAGTGTTGATAAAGTAGAAGTAAAAAGCACTGTTGATCAGGAGGCCACACGGATGAGAAGAGCCTGAGGTCTGGCAGCAGCAGGGCAGTGATATGGCTCAGCTGATTAGGTTTGTTAGGCACACCTGGACCCGTCCGTGCTTTCCTTCTGCCTGTCTCTGCTCTTAAGGGATGGCTCCAGATCAAAACTGGACTTTCCTGGTGGCTCAGCTGGTAAAGAATCCGCCTGCAATGCAGGAGACCTGGGTTCGATCCCTTGGTTGGGAAGATCTCCTGGAGAAGGGAAAGGCTACCGACTCTAGTATTCTGGCCTGGAGAATTCCATGGAGAAGTCCATGGGGTCAAAAAGAGTCAGACACAACTGAGCAACTTTCACTTCAAAACCAAAACTAATAAATTAAACCTTTTTCCCTCCAGATTTTCCTTTTTTACTTAATGATAAACTTATTTTGTATGAGATATAAGAGGCAAGTATAGAAGAATGCACCAACCCAGGTTTACAATTTTAGCATTATGCCATTTTGCATCAGATCTTGCAGTTGAGAGAGGAAATATCGCTGATGCAGTGGATCTGTGGATCCAGTCTTTCTAAGAAGCTGCTTCATCTCCATCAGCCACGTGGTCAGTGGGGTTGCCTTGCGGGAGTGGACCACACAATCCCTTTGAAAGTGATGTAGGAAGGCAGGCATTGACGTGGTCCTAAGTTCCCTCTCTCTTGCTCAGGAAGGCCAGCAGACAGCAGAGGGCGGATGTGTGGGCAGGTCTGTCGTGAGGTGAGGTCTAAAGAAACAGGATATCTAAAGAAGCTTTCAAGCCCTACTCAGGTATTTAAGAGCTCCCGCCCAAGCACCGCCACCAGTTTTTCTTGTTTAGGACGTTAGTCTTGCTGGTTGTCCTTTCACTCACCTTTATTGAATTTTATACCCTTATTTACCATGTACCCTTTTAACTGCTGTGGTTTATGAACCATCACTATAGTTTTCCACTTATGTGATTTGATCTGCAGATAGGCGCTACAATACTTAATCAAATATCTCCTGTTTATTCACCTACAAAATTAGGACAATAATACATATTTCAAAGATTTCCCAAGGGTTACGATAATATAGATAAATCACCTAATGCAGTAATTGGCAATATAATAGTAAATGTTTTTTCCTTTTTCTTTCTAAATTCTCATAAAGCATTTGTTTTAAAACTCCATTTAAAATTCTCAAAGAATTGCCAACAAGCCTCTCAGTTAGAATTTCTGGAAACAACTTTTGGCTCACTAATGGAAACTGTGGCATTTCCTTTCTTCTGATTATCCTAGATGCTGGAAAACCTGCATGAATTAACAGTGTTAAAGCATGATTTTTAATCATTTTTTTTAATGGAAAAATACAATGGTCCCATAGTAAAGATTAATTACGGGGTTAAGGTTAGGGTTATGAATGAAGGCACCAGAAAGATGTTAAGACTGTTTCAAAGGAGAATTTGAGGAAGAGGCAATGAGGAAAGATAAAATGGTTCTGCTAATACATGTAAAACTGGTTAATATCTTCATGCAATAAAATGTAATGTTTGGGGTTACCTTTTCTACAGAGGAGAAATCAGTTGTATCTTCACCAAATAAAATTCACTTGCATTGCTATAAACAAGAAACTTTTGCATTATTATAATTTTTTCTACAAATTTACTTCAACTCCTCCAGAGATAAAAAAAATAGCCTGGCCAATAAGAAATCAAATTGCATAAACCTGTAGAATCAGAAAATCACAGCGATTACAGTAGGCAGTAATAAGCATTCCACTGAAAGGAAACCTAGTAATCTCCCCTGTCCATTTCCAAATCTTGGACAGTTTTCCCCAGTGATATGTAGATCATTAGACTGCAGTCTTGGAGAAGGCAATGGTACCCCACTCCACTACTCTTGCCTGGGAAATCCCATGGACGGAGGAGCCTCGTAGGCTATAGTCCATGGGGTCGCTAAGAGTCGGACACGACTGAGCGACTTCACTTTCACTCTTCACTTCCATGCATTGGAGAAGGAAATGGCAACCCACTCCAGTGTTCTTGCCTGGAGAATCCCAGGGACAGAGGAGCCTGGTGGGCTTCCGTCTATGGGGTCGCACAGAGTTGGACACGACTGACGCGACTTAGCAGCAGCAGCAGCAGCAGACTGCAGTTTAGAAGAGAGGCTTTGGAATTTTCTCACTCTGCATCAAGGAAATCAATAGGCTCCTATTTCTAGCCAGTGCCTTCCTCCTAGCCTCTGATTACAGGGAACTCTCCTCTCCCTAGCCATGATGTGGATTAGGAAAAAGGTGCTAGGGAGCCGGATCCAACATTAACCATTTTGTTCCCATGTTTGGTATCTCAAGGGCTAGCCGTGTATGTGGCACCACGAACTTCTCCAGCTCCCCAGACTGCTCCCCTACTTTGCCCTTGCAAACCCTAAGCCCAAGCCAGAGAGAAAACTAACAGACCCTGAAATTTGCCAAATTTCACAAAATGGTTTGTTGAACAATTCCTTATGTACTGCCTTGGAACACCTGTTGTTATATTTTTTAATGTGGTACAGTTTTCTGAAGTGTTATTTCCTGTGCCTTCAATTAAGTTGTACTTCTTTGATAGCAGGAACAATTCCCCTCTACCAGCACTCAATATTAGGTGTTAAATTAACTGTTCAAACAAGTGTTTAATTAGATGTTAAGTAAGAATTAATTGAAAGGATACATAGAAAGTGTTAGAACGGAGCCCTTCCCTGCTCAGAAAAACTCTGACTTCCTAACACCTTCAGAATAATATGAAACTTATCAGAGATCTCACCCTCCCCATCCACTCTGTCCACCTACTCCTGCCAGCAACTGCTTACCCCCAATACAATTTTTTCTTTTTGCATCTCTATATTTCCCCTCTCAACCTGGAATGCTCTTTCCCTTCACCTTCAGGGCTTAACCCAAATACCACCTCTTCCACGAAGCCTTCCCCACTCCCTCTGGTTAGAAGCAGCCTCAACACTTGCCTTGTCTTCCCAACAGCTGGAGTGAGATGATGAAAGATACAGGCTATGGAGCCAGACGGTCTAAACCCATTTATTTGTTCTGTGATCTTCAGTGAGTGATGAAACCATTCTGTGCATGAATTTTCTTAGGTAAACGTAGGGAGAAGGCTACTGCTGTCCTCAAAGGTTTTGTGAAGATTAAATAAACAAATACGTGTAAAGCACTTAGAAAACGCCTGGAACATGATGAGTGCCCAGGAAGATTATTTATTATTATTCATTTTGGATCCTCTCCTAATTCTTTACTGGGGCCTCTTCCAGTTCAGTCCATCTCACAAAGCTTTTATTTACTGGTTACTCCCCTGTCTCCATGGCTGAAGTAAGCTCCTTAAGGGATGTCTGCGGAACTCTGCTGAATGAATGAACAAATTAAAGAATAAATGAATGGGTAAAGGCTGTCCTGACTTTCAGTAAATAACTCTTTCTCAAAAAGCAGACGTTTTGGTTATGGTATGTGGAACTTTTTTTTAAACCAACAGAGCTTTTGAACTTCTTTTGTAATTTCAGGCCTCTGTTTGCTCAAGTACAATGTTTGAATGGCCCTGACACATTCTGGGGCACCAGGATCTTTCCGGCATAAACTATCTTGGGCATATTTGTTTTCTGGGTGTAATTGAGAGTAGTAACTTGAAAGTCAATTTGTCTTGCCTTCTGAAATTCACATATACAGTTAATTTTTTCCTAATGCAACTCAGGTTGGAAGGAAGGAATATTACTGCTGGCAAGTTATGTGACCTTGAGCGATTCGCTTCCACAAGCTGATGTTCTAGTTCTTCAGTTTTAAAAGGGGGGTGATTTCACTGTTTTTGAGGAGTGAATAATTTGGACCACACATCTAGCCCCTTCCCCACAACTTTTTTTTTTTAACATGGAAATTGTATTTTCACCTTATTTCAAAAATTGAAGAATCTGACAATTCTGTCCCTCTATTCCCTCTAAGAAATGCTGGCTAGGGCTGAACAGAAGCTGTGAGCCAAGTGGGCCCTCTCCAGACTGCCATCATGCCCCCTCCAAACTGTTTCCATAACACCCCTTCACTTTTCTGTATCATTCTCCAATTGCTGCTGCAACGAATTACCACAAACTTAGTGGCTTAAAATAACACAAACTTTCATCTCAGGGTTCTGGAGGCTAGAAGTCCAACTGGGTCCCACTGGGTTAGAAACAAGGTATCCAGTCCCATAAATTTTAAGACTCCCACCTGAGGGACAGGTCTCCAGAACACCTAGATCTGAAAGCCAATGGGGCCAGTGTCCACAAGATTCCCAAGACTATGGCAAATGAAAACCGTATGGGTCCCGTGGCACTCAGTTTATTTAGGCACTTGATGCTAACTAAATGGTTATACTCAGGGAGGAAGAGACAAGGTGTGAGCTAACTGAAAACCAGGTTCAGATGTAAGAAATGTTACAAAGAAGCACCTTCAGAACTTGGAGAGAAGACTTAGGCATGGCTGAATTAAATAACTTAGCAAAATGAAATGCATGCAAGGCAAGAATGCAAAAATATCATAAAACTCATGTGACCATCTTCAGATAAAATGCATAGGGGGTTGGTGAGCCATCCAGCAAAAGGTCTAATGAACAGGTTTTTAAATTCTAGGCAAAGAGAACAGAAGCAGACGTGTGCCTTTGTGGTTCTGCCTTTGTTCAGCCTCAGAGCTCTGCTTGTGGGAGACAGTGCGACCTTTATTTCCCCTGTGTCCAGCCAAAGAGGCTTTCTGATTAATGCTTGCAGGACACAGAGACAATAAACACAAGCAAGTCTGGCCTTGGGAGTGGGAGGTTTGGGGTTGAATCCTTTTTTTCAGTTTTGGTAGTGACCTTGAAGGGGAAGGCACTTTTAAATCTTTGCAAAGTGACATTTGGAAGCCCCCCCCCCACAACTTGTTGGGGTGTGCCAGGCCAGAGCCCTTGAAAATATAGGCAAGGCCAAGGGAGCGTCCTGCTGCCCGAAGTACACTGGCAGCCTTGAAAATCCCACAATCGTAGGCCCAGCTCTTTGTTTAGATGAACACTTTCTAGAGCCAGAGGGAGGCAGGGACATCATTGCTTTCCTGGGGAAAAGAGCCCCAGGCCTAGTGGGAAGAACTTGATTTTGGACACTGACAAAATAATGTCTGACACTCACTACCTGTCCATGTTACAGGGGTCATCAGGTGAGTTATTATATATACAACTCCTGCCCCTTGCCAAGTAAATCTTAATCTGAAAATGTTAACCCTCAGCCCTGCATGAATAGCACCCAAGAGAGGCCAAACGAGAGGGGAGAGAGAGAGAGTGGGAGGTAAGAACACATTGGGAGCCAGGCTGTGAGACCCAGGCCAGCATAGCCAGGCAAGAAACCGCTACAGGCAAAAGCCTTGACCTGGCTACTCACAGTCAGAGACCCACAGAGAGAACTGAGAGGGTCTGTTTTTCCTTGTTGTTCAGTCCCTAAGTCATGTCTGACTCTTTGTGACCCCATGGACTGTGGCACACCAGGCCTCCCTGTCCCTCACTATCTCCCAGAGTTTGTCCAAGTTCTTGTTCATTGAGTGATGCTATCCAACCATCTCATCCTCTGCTGCTCTCTTCTCCTTCTGCCTTCAATCTTTCCCAGCATCAGGGTCTTTTCCATTGAGCTGGCTCTTCGCATCAGGTGGCCCAAGTATTGGAGTTTCAGCTTCAGCATCAGTTCTTCCAATGAATATTGATTTTCTTTTAGGATTGACTGGTTTAATCTCCTTGCTGTCCAAGGGACTCTCAAGAGTCTTCTCCAACACCACAGTTCAAAATCATCAATTCTTCTGCACTCAACCTTCTTTATGGTCTCACTCTCACATCTATACATGACTGCTAGAAAGACCATCAGTTCAGTTCAGTTCAGTCACTTTTTCGACCCCATGGACTGCAGCACGTCAGGATTCCCTATCCATCACCAACTCCCAGAGCTTTCTCAAACTCATGTCTATTGAGTCAGTGATGCCATCCAACCGTCTCATCCTCTGTCATCCCCTTCTCCTCCTGCCCTCAATCTTTCCCAGCATCAGGGTCTTTTCTAATGAGTCAGTTCTTCGCATCAGATGGCCAAAGTAATGGAGTTTCAGCTTAACTATCAGTCCTTCCAATGAATATTCAGGACTGATTTCCTTTAGGATGAAATCAGTCCATTTCCTTTAGGATGGACTCTTTGGATCTCCTTGCAGTCCAAGAGACTCTCAAGAGTCTTCTCCAACACCACAGTTCAAAAGCATCAATTCTTGGGTGCTCAGCTTTCTTTATAGTCCAACTCTCACATCTATACATGACTACTGGAAAAACCATAGCTTTAGCTAGACAGACCTTTGTCAGCAGAGTGATGTCTTTGCCTTTTAACATGCTGTAACATGCTGTCTAGGTTTGTCATTCATAGCCTTCCTTCCAAGAAGCAAACATCTTCTAATTTCATGGCTGCAGTCACCATCTGCAGCGATTCTGAAGCCCAAGAAGAGAAAATCTGTCACTGTTTCCACTTTTCCCTCTTCTATTTGCCATGAAATGATGGGACCAGATGCCATGATCTTAGTTTTTTGAATGTTAAGTTTCAAGCTAGATTTTTCCTTCTTCTCTTTCACCCTTATCAAGAGGCTCTTTAGTCTTTAGTTCCTCACTTTCTGCCATTAGAGTGGTATCATGTGCATATCTGAAGTTGTTGATATTTCTCCTGGCAATCTTGATATCAGCTTGTAACTCATTCAGCCTGGCATTTCGTATGATGTACTCTGCATATAAGTTAAATAAGCAGGGTGACAATATATAGCCTTATGGTACTCCTTTCCCTATTTGGAACCAGTCTGTAGTTCCATGTCTGGTTCCAACTGTTGCTACTTGACTCGCGTATGGGTTTCTTAGGAGACAGGTAAGATGGTCTGGTATTCCCATCTCTTTAAGAATTTTCCACACTTTGTTGTGGTCCACATAGTCAAAGGCTTTGGCTTAGTCAATTAAGCAGAAGTAGACATTTTTCTAGAATTCCCCTGCTTTCTCTATGATCCAACAAATATTGGCAATTAGATTTCTGGCTCCTCTGCGTTTTCTAAACTCAGCTTCTACATCTGGAAATTTTCAATTCAAGTACAGCTAAAAGTCTATCTCAAAGGATTTTGAGCATAACCTTACTAGGATGGGAAATGAATGCAATTGTCAAGTCCAGTCCGATTGTCCGGTCTGAACATTCTTTAGCATTGCCCTTCTTTGGGATTGGGATGAAAGCTGACCTTTTCCAGTCCTGTGGCCACTTCTGAGTTTTCCAAATTTGCTGGCATATTGAGTGCAGCACTTTAATAGCATCATCTTTTAGGGTTTGAATTGGCTAACTGGAATTCCATCACCTCCACTAGCTTTGTTTGCAGTGATGCTTCCTAAGGTCCACTTGACTTCATACTCCAGAACATCTGGCTCTAGGTGAGTGATCACATCTTTGTGGTTATCCACATCATTAAGACCTTTTTTGTACAGTTCTGTGTATTCTTGCCACCTCTTCTTAATATCTTCTGCTTCTGTTAGGTCCATACTGTTTCTGTCCTTTAGCATGCCCATCCTTTCATGAAATATTCTTTTGATATCTCCAATTTTCTTGAAGAAATCTCTACTGTTTCCTAGTCTATTGTTTTCCTCTATTTCTTTGCACTGTTTATTAAGAACCTTCTTATCTCTCCTTGCTATTCTCTGGAACTCTGCATTCAGTTGGGCATATCTTTCCCTTTCTCCCTTGTTTTTTGCTTCTCTTCTTTTCTCAGCTATTTGTAAAGCCTCCCCAGACAACTGGTTTGCCTTCTTGCATTTCTTTGCTTTGGGATGGTTTTGGTCTCTGCCTCCTGTACCATTTTATGAACCTCTGTCCATTATTCTTCAGGTACTCTGCCTACCAGATCTAATCTCTTGAATCTATTCGTTACCTCCACTGTATAATCAGTCATAAAGGACTTGATTTAGGTCATACTTGAATAGCCTAGTGGTTTTCCCTACTTTCTTCAATTTAAGCCTGAATTTTGCAATAAGGAGCTAATGATGTGAGCCACAGTCAGCTCCAGGTCTTATTTTGCTCACTGTTTAGAGCTTCTCCATCTTTGGCTGGGAAGAATATAATCAATCTGGTTTCGGTATTGACCATTAAGGAAAAAAATTACACTCTGATTTTCATTAACCTCTAACTGCAGTTTACATTTCCCTTCAGGTGAGCATGTAGGCAACAAACCACACGCTTCAGAGAACCTAGGACTTTGTCACAACTGAACACTTTCACCATCACACTCTGGTCATCACAGAGACCCTCAAATATCACTAACATCCATCACTTCTTCAAAATCTCAGCCATAATTAGACCTATTGCTAGATCTTGTCATTTAATGCATTAGTAAACTAGCATTTTTTCCATATCACAAATTTGTTTATATTTTAATAACTACATTTCTAATATGCTTGGTTCCCTGTATTGTGCTTATTCTACACTAGAATCAGCATTGTGAGACTCAGTCCATAGACTCACTGCTGCCAGAGGGGGTGAGTCAGGGCACACAGAAGGATTTAGAGCCAAGAACAGCTGCCAGAAAAGGAGAGGTTCTGAAAACACAAGATATTTGATTTGTTGAGTTCCGTATCAACATCCTTTTCAGAAAACACAAAGCCCTTTGTTGCTCATGTCTTTTGCCTCCAAAGTTGATCAAGGCCCAAATGAGAACAGGATGGAGATGTTGGGAGCAGAGTGGGTGGTAAGCCCAGGAGACACACAGAAAGGGAAGGTCACAGCTGACACTCCCCACTGCCACCCCCCAGCACGCCGCACGGCCAAATCCAAGCTTGTGAGTCAGGGCTGAGCCAGCAGAGGCTCTGAGCCTGCAGCCTTGGGCACCTCTCACCGCGCAGCAGCTCCTAACACCTGCCCTGCCTCCTGAAAACCCCCAGATCCCACCCATCTTTTCCTCAAGAAGGCTGGGATGAACTTTACAGTCTTTGTTTGATGAGACTCCTGCTGTTTGATCACTGGCTGTATGAGCCAGAGCTCAGTAGTAAACACCCACTTGAACTTTACAGTTTCCTCATTTCCTTAAGAGGCTATTCTGGCCATGTGTCAGGGACGCGACTCTGGGACCACCCTATTTTCCTGAGTCGCTCCTCAAATGGGGGCTGGAAGAGTGTGGCCACGAGGCAGCAGGGAGGGATGTGGAGCAGAGGGGAGAGGCTCTGCTGGCAGTTACTAGTCCTAGGGCTGGTGCGTACAGCTCTAGGGGTGGGGGGCGACTCTTGGGGATGCCAAGCTCTGGGCTGCAGAGCTCTTTCCTTGGGTTTATTGCACCAGGAATATTTCCCCAGTCACCCCAGCTAATGTGTGGATAAAGGAGGAGCAGGGGTGTAGGAAAATAATTGCTGTGTGACAGAGCTCTGGGCTTCTCATCTGATGAAGCTGAGGTTTACACAGGGCAGACTAAGTAAAGAGTGTTCTCTTCAGTTCCCCTAGGAATCCAGTGTTTAAAATAAAACCAAAACCCCCAAACCCTGCCGAACCCATTTACTTGTTGAAGAAAAAATAAGTGTACTTCTGGTTGAAGGAGAGGGAAGGAAGAAAAAGTTCCCTTGCTCCCACCACATACAAGACAGCCACTCATGGAATGAACATGCTGGCAGCCACAAGGAGACCTGGATCCTAGCCCCACCCTGCCTATCACCCCTTGCTTGACTCTGGGTGACTCCCTTGTCTCAGGGTTCCTTAGTTTCCCTGTCAGAAAGTTAGCCAAGGTTGAAGATAAGTGGACGAGAAAGAGGGAAGAAGGGCAAGTGGGCAGGTGGGGGGGGGTCTGGGGGGCCAGGCTCACACAGGCAGAACCGAGGGAGCCTTGAGGTCTGGGCAGGTGGCAGAGTCCCAGCCAGAGGCAGACAGGACTCTCAAAGTACTTGTGTCCTTATGGTGACTGGTCCTGAACACCTGTTCCCAGTGCTGGCTGGAAGTCCCCTCCTCGGTGTGGGCAGCCAGAGAAAAGAGTTCTCTGGGGCTAGCAGCTCTCCCGAGGCAGAGACTGGACTGACCAGCGGTCGTCCTACCAACTAGTCAGAGTCCTGCATTCAACGAGAGAGAAGAGGGATGCCAAGCTGTTCTTTCTGGTCCAAGCTTTCATTCATCCAATCATTCAATGCTGTCTCTGGATATTTTTTCTGCTTCTAAAAATAAAATGCACTTATTATAAAATAACTCAATATAATGAAAATCTGAAATCACTAGAAATAATGTTTCCTAGTACTACCCCCAAGAGCAAGCAATTTATTATTATGTGTTCATTACATGCCCTTTTTTTAATTTCAATTTCTCCTTTTAAAAAAATTTATTTTATTTTTATATTTTATTTTAGCAGCACCTCTTGGCACGCAGGATCTTAGTTCCTTGTCCGGGGATCAAACTCATGCCCTTCTGCAGTGGAAGTGTGGAGCACTAACCACTGGACTGCCAAGTAAGCCCTGATCTCCTTTTTTGGTAATATACAAACATGTTTATTTGGAACATTATAGAAGAATTTGAATTGAAACATCAGTTTCTTTCCATTCCTTGATCCTTAATTCCAGTCTCGACTACAGAGAGAGTCACTGCTGAAGTTCTGGTGTCTGTCCTTCTAGACCTCCAAACGTAGGGAGTCTGCTCCCAGGCTTGCTGTTCAGCACCATCAGTGGGAAGGCAGGTTTTCAGGTCTGCAGCCCTGCCCAGCCTCTTCAGTTCAGTTCAGTTCAGTTGCTCAGTCGTATCGACTCTGCGAACGCGTGAACCACAGCACGCCAGGCCTCCACCAACTGCCAGAGTCCGCTCAAACCCATATCCATTGTGTCACTGATGCCATCCAAACATCTCACCCTCTGTGGTCCCCTTCTCCTCCTGCCCTCAGTCTTTCCCAGCATCAAGGTCTTTTCAAATGAGTCAGCTCTCAGCCTCTTCACGCAACCCCTACACTTCCTCACACAGCTTTAGGTGAGAAGGAAGCAGGAGGTGTGAGGGGGGGGTGCGGGCAGGAGAGCCTCAGCACACCAGTAACTCTCCAGCCCTTTGTCCCTTTGTGGGGTGGCTGGGGAGAGCATTAATGCCAGCAAGGGTGGTTTTATACTACCTTGGCATATCCTGTATGTGTGGTCTGGCTCCTCTCTTGGTAAACAAGGAAATTAAGCCTCTATCATGTATTCTCAGCCTTTGGGGTCTCAGCTGAAACAAAGAAAGAATCTCATGTTAATGTCCAGCCATATATACCATCATTTATTTCACCAGTTTTCACTGGTGGGCATTGGGTTGTTGCCAGGGTATGTGTGTGTATGTGTATATATGCTTACGAGCTACTGCAGTCAGGCTTTTAATTTAGCTGCTGACTCATCTAAATGATTGTCATTTTAGCCTCCCCAGGCCATCTTGCCAGTCCTGAGACAGATCTCCCTGCCCTGTTTCTCACACTGGGAGAAGCTTAGCACTGGACATTCCCCATGTATGCCGTGGGGTTTTTGAGAGCACTTCATATATGTAAAAGTTTTGGTGGAAGAGGTGATATAACATAATTATTCAGGATTTAATACAAGAGGGATAAATCAGGAGACATCAAAAACATTCCTCCTTTGCAGTGAGCCACTTAGGACTTTGATGCCAGACCTCAGGGGATGCAGTTATCCTCCTGTGCCCCTAGAGGTGCCTCAAGGGACATCTTGAAATGTGCTGCCTCCAAGCAGGCCCCCTCTAATCCCTGCCTCCCAGTGTGCACACCTTTAAGAAGCCCTTTCCCACACCATGCCAGGGCTGCTCTGTGTAACCAATAGCATATGGCAAAAGAGATGGCATGTTACTTCTAAGATGAGGTTATGAGGTTACCAGGTCATGAACGGTTTGAACTCTTTCTTGCATCACTTGCTTTAGGGGAAGCAAGCTACCATGTTAAGCAGCCCTATGGAAAGGCCCTAAGTGAGGAACTGAGGGCTTCCATCAACCACAAAAATGAGCTTGGAGGCAGACCCTCCAGTCTCAGTCAAGTCTCCAGAGACTGCAGACCTAGCTAACAGCTCGATCATGTCTTCATTAGAGACCGGGTTCTGGTCGGAGCAGAACCAGGGAAGCCGCTCCAGGATTCCTGATCCTCAGAAACTGTGTGATATAATATTGGGTTCGCCCAAAAATTCGTTAGGTTTTCCCATAAGGAGGAGGTTTCCATATGGAAAGACCTGAACAAACTTTTTGGTCAACCCAACATATGTACACTATTTTACGCTTCTAAGTTTTGGAATAATCTGTTATGCAGGGGGGAAATAATGCCCTGCCTTATAACACAGTTTTTCTTTTTTTTTTTTTTTTATAAAACAGCTTGACTATAGGTTGTCTCTCTTGATCTCTCCTACTTTATACTTAAGTAAACATGGCAGGTGTGGGCCTCCATATCATCCAATATTTCTATGTGGTCTTAACATAAGGTCAGAAATTCAGGAGTCCTGTTGCTGACAACTGCAACCTGAAACGGTTAACTTCTGGAAGGATGACCTGATCAATAGCCCAGGCCTTTCAACTGTATCAACTCTCCAGCCTATTAATACGTGAGCACCTCTCTTCTTTCTCAGAGTTGCCTGAGGGATATCCAGTCTGAGATTTAGGAGCATGCAGATCTATTCATTATTGACATATGTTGTTGTTTTTCAGTTGCTAAGTCCTGTTTGACTCTTTTGTGACTCAATGGACTGTAGCCTTCCAGATTCCTCTGTCTATAGGATTTCCCAGGCAAGAATACTGGAGTGGGTTGCAATTTACTTCTCCAGGGGGCCTTCCTGACCCAGGGATCAAACCTGGGTCTCCTGCATTGCAGGCAGATTCTTTTACTGCTGAGCCACCAGAGATATTTGACACATGAGCAATAGCCAAATCTGTGTGATTAGAGGAATTGTCTGGGTGGAGAATTCCAGTGTTTGGGGAGAAATTTGAATAAATAATCTTTCATCTCAAATACCATTGCTGCTTCAGTTTAAACACTGACTCTGTTCATGGCATCTTTTTGAAATCACGAACCCTAGATGTCTGCGTGGTTCTTTCAGTTAGGATCCTATTTTGCCAGTTACGGAAAAGCCAAATTGAACAGGCGCTTTGCTGGCTCATATGGCCAGAAGTCAGACCAAGGTGAACTTTGGGCCCATTTCTTTCCGAATCTCCTTTGCATTCATGGGGTCAGCTTCATTCTGCGGCTAATTCCTATAGGATGACTCTGGGTAGCTAGGAGGGACACATACATCCATGTTTACATCCAGGGGACAGAGGGCATTTCTGAACCAACATTCCAAATAAGCTGGAAGTTCATCATAACTTGCGCCTCAAAGCCCTAACTGCCCAGGGAAATATATGTTCTCATTGGCTTTAACAACCCAGGGGTCACCCAGAGCCAGGACTCAAGTCCATTTCCCCCTGAGAATGTGTGGTGAGTGGGGAGGGTGGTGGGGACTTTGGGGAAGAAGAGGGAATGGTAGGAAATGACAAATATCTGCTAGACAAGCATCTAGGTCTGCCACTGTAGGAACACAGCCAGAGAAGACGCTCAGTGCTCTGGTCCTACTTTAGGGGGAGAAAGGATTGACCTTTTTATCCAATTCTGGGTTCCAACCAACCATCACCAGTATGTGTATGATCTGGAATCTTTGCTCCAGAACTTTTCGGGGCCTGTGGTGTCTTAGAGAAGGAGTCAATGGGAAATCGTCAGTCACGAGCCTGCCATGTGGGTGGTACCATCGTGAGCACTTACCCTTGAGCTACATTTTTAAATTAAGTTCCTTTCATTCTGTGAAGAATCTTATTATCCTCAGTTGAAAGATGAGGAAATGATGCCCGAAGAGGTTAAGCTAATTACCCATGGGCACAGAGCTCATTTGGCACATTCCCAGGACCATTTAGGATTCTCAGTGAGTTGGAGTGGACTTAGCAGAGTCAAACCCCTGGAAGTTTGTTGTAAAGATCCACGGGCATCTCATGGAGAGGGCTGAGACACAGGTGGGACAAGAACCAGGGGCTGAAGAGCCATCAAGAATCTTTTCTCCCATCTCTGCTCATTCTGTGTTTCTGCTTCATTCTCCTCTGCTCTGCTCTGGAAGACGCGTCCTCTGCTTCTCCAGGCCTTGAGGGAGGAGAGGCGGCCATTAAGGTACTGTCCGTTCCTTCCTCTGTGAATCCTGGAGAAGGCACACCCCCTGACACAGGGAGTGAGTGACATTATAAGAAAGGGCCGCTCCCCTGGCCTCCTTCTGGATGGATGTCCACTAAGCAAGGCCGTGGTGAGGCCAGTGGATAACCTGGAATCAGAACTTTCTCTGCAGACCAGTTCCTAGGAGCATAACTTTCGGCTAGTGAGTTGCTGAGAAAGGGGCTTGGAGCTCGCAGCTTCTGCTGGTTGCCTCTCTCTCTCTGTGGGCATTTGGTCCAAGCCGCCCCTGTGGCTGTTCATTGTGCAATTCACAAAGTGGACTGAGAGACTGTGAACAAACAGTTACTTGGGACCTCAGAGTTTCCTGCCACATTGCCTTGTGAAGAAATTCTGAGGCCTTTCCTCCAGCATGGCCTCTGGTTCCAGGTTGTATGTAGGCGGGCTCATAACACTCCAGCCCCCAGGGCACGAGCAAGGCCCTCTCTGGAGAGTCAGCCTTGCTGGACCCTGCATGGTCAAAGAGCTGATGGCCTCTGTGTTTAGTGCCCAGGACAGGGCGCACTCCTGATCACAGTCTTCAAGCGAGTGAGGCAAGTATGAAGGTGTGGCTCCCCCTGCCAAGTTAATGGTGACCTGAGCCACTTCACCCCACACACAGATCCAGGAAGGGTAGCTCATTCTGAACTAGGAGAGTCTTGGGCAGCTGGAGCAGCCTTTTCCTGACACATTTCAGTAAAGGAGTGTCAGTGTGGGGGCCCCCCAGCCAGCCCCAAACAGACTCCCTCCTGAAGTCAGCCCCGTCTTCTTAGGGGACACAATTAAATACTTCCAACTCCCAATGTCCCAGGCTTCTCCTGGGAGCTCCAGACCTGGTCATTGCGTTGCCCACTGGACATCTGCCCCCTGTGTGTGCTCCTCACCAGGAATCTACAGGACCGCATCCTTCACACACACACTCTGCTCTCCATCCTCACTTGGCCAAAATCTGCTTCTCCTGCAGGTTCTTCCCTTGGGTGACTGTTGGTTCCCACCAGCCACCCAACTGTTCAAGCCAGGAGCCAGTCTCCGTTCTTTCACCCAGGAAACATTCCTTGAACCTCTACTCTGTGCCATGTTCTGAGCTAGGTCCCAGAGGTAAAGACATGCCTCAGTGCAGGCTCCAGATACTGACAGGCCAGTGGAAACCCCACAAGAACAAGTGCTGACCACACCCTGGGGGAGGGAAATGGTTCATCAAAGGCTATTACAGAAGCAATTAGAGCATCTGATCTGACTCACAGGATAAGGAAAGATCTCCTGATGATACCTGATCTGAGTCACGAGAGGAGAGAGCAGGGGAGGAAGTACCTTCCAGGCAGAGGAGTCTGCCTGAAAAAATGTAGAGAGAAAGAACACAGTGTGTCTGGGAAACCTTTGGCAGACTGGTGCTGTTAGAGGGTAAAATACAAGGGAAAGAGATCTGGAGCTTTGAGGCTGAAATCGCAGTTAGCAGCAGACCAAATGGGGCTTTTGTTGGAGAAGGACTCATGCTGTAAGCTTGGACTTTGACCTGTAGGCAGTGATAGCTGTTTAAGGGTCTGAGACCATGGGTGGGGATGGGGGTGAAGGGAGTTAGATTGATATTTTGAATGACTCATTTTGGAGGCTGCGGAGGGGTCTGAATATGAGTGGCGTGGGGTGCAAAGCTAGAAGAGATCTTAAACAGGCTGGTGATGGAACCTGAACTAGGGGTTATTTATGGAGGAAGGGGAGGAGACAAAGGGAAATTGATGAGATGTCATGGAGGCGGAAGACAGATGGGTAAAGATGACTTCCCTGTTTCTGGCGGTGCCGTTTGGGTGGGTGGTGAGGTCAGCAGTAGAAATAAAGAGGATGCAGAAGGAGACACAAGTTTGAAGGAAACTGGATGGGATCATATTTGGATGTACTGAACTGGAGTACCTATAGGCTGTTTGGGGCAGGGGAGTTCAGGAGGAAGTGTCCAGCAGGCAGCTGGAAAAATGGTGTGTCTGGAAAACCGTAAGCAATTTTATTGCTGTTAGAGGGTAAACTACAAGGCAAGGGGGTCAAGCACTGAGGCCAGAACCAAGCCCAGGGGGCAGAAGCTCTGGGGCGAAGCTGGGATCTGAGATGTGAGCCTCTGGATCAGGAGGACTGAGCAAACAGTTGGATCAGTAGGAGGATATGGTCACTCCAGAGAAAGGGTGCAGAACGAGAAAACCAGAGGGTGAGGAACGCGTTCTAGGGAGCCCTACTAATAGAGCGGCAGGCCAAAAAAACAGAGAGCCAGGGGAGAGAGGACACTCAGAGAGAAACAGGAGGGTGGAGCCAGAAGAGGACAGTAATAGACAAGGGCACTTTAAGAACCGAGGATCCACAGTGGCGTCAGGAACCATAGCGAAGCCCAGTGAGACTGGAAACTACTCATTCGACTGGAGGTTTAGGAACCACTGCTAAGCTTGGGACTGGTAAGGGCAGCTTTGGCAGATGGTATAGCCCCGATCTCACTGACCTGTGTGGTTGTGGAAGCAGCGCAGGAGTCAAGTTCACAGAAATCACACACAGAAATCAGTCTTGATCAACATCAAGAGCACTTAACTTGAGAGCTAAACAAAGCTACATTTTAGAATACAGCTTAAAAAAGAGAAAGAAAAACTAAAACGGCTGTAAGTTAAATATTAAAAAACCGTTTAAACTTTCAGCTCTGTTTTTGCATGGAATAAACACAACACTGCTTAGGAAGAGAGGAGTCTCTGGGCTGTAGTGATCCTGTATTATTCTGGGAAACAGGTTTTTTAATATTATGCTCTCTGTTAATAGAAGCAACATTAAAGTACATTTGGATGCTTGTATGCACAGGAATGTTGACATGGCTTTTGTTTGGAACCTGCTTTTGTACAACAGTGCCCCCTGGTGTGAATATTATGCTTCAACACTTTCTCATTATTAGCATGGAGGCAATATTCTGGAAATGTTGTTGCTGCTGTCAACTTTAACTTGAAAACAAGTTTAAAGTACAGATGTTTTACCTGGGGGAAGTGCTCAACCTGGAGAGCTTAAGTTTTATGTGGTGCAACATTGGGAGTATTGATGTGGCTAGTATGGCTCATTTAAGATGATAAAAATTGGGAGTTCCCTGGCAGTCCAGGTGTTAGCTAGGCCCAGATTCAACAGCTAGGCCCAGATTCAATCTCTGGATGGGGAACTAAGATCTTGCAAGCTGCGTGGCCTAAAACACAAAAACAAAACCCAATGATAAAAATTCATAGTGGGAAGCTGCTGTATAGCACAGGGAGCTCAGCTCTCTGCTCTGTGAAGACAAAGAGCGGGGGATGGGGGGTAGGAGCAGTGGGAGGGAGGCTCCAGAGGGAGGGAATTTCTGTATATACGTATGTATATGTATATATAGCTGATTCACTTTCTTGTACAGCAGAAGCACAACATTGTAAAGCAATTATACTCCCAATAAAGAAGAATTTATTTGCCCATGTGCACTGTATAGCTGTGCTTCTCTCAAAGGGTCAGAATGAGACTTACCATTTATTTAAAAAATAAAGTTCATAAAATTATATACACAGAAAATTGAGTTAAATGTGGAAAATCAAAAATATGTTGATTTTTGGCAGAAACCAACACTATACTGTAAAGCAATTGTCCTTCAAATAAAAATAAAACTATTTGAAAAGGCAAAAGTCTAGAACAAAACATAAAAAGAAAATATCCTAAGTATAGATTACAATGAATTTATCAGATTGAACCACTGTGTAATGAAGCACATGGATTAACAAAGAGAAAATTCCTCACAGCCCAGGTGTCCCTCACACTCTGCTCCTTCTGGTTACCACCACTGCTGCCAAGAATAACGGTGAGAATGACTGCTCACATTTTATTTTAAACTTTCAATCATTGGAATAATCAGAAATATTCTTTTCTGTCTTATTCACTATATTTGTTGGGATTCAGCCATGTTGCTCTGTGTATTGGTAGTTTATTCTCTCTGCTGTCTAAAATACCATTGTAAAAATCAACCATAATTTATCAGTTCAGTAGCTGGTAAAAATTTGGGTTGTTTAGGTTTTGAGCTATTAGGAGTCTGCTATGAACACCCTTGTACATACCTTTTTGAGCATGTGTTTCTGTTGGGTAAAGACTTGGGAGAGAAATTCCTGGGTTACCGGGTATGCTTAGGTTTAGTAGATAGCTATCAGTTTTCTAACTTGGTTATCCCAATTATATTCTCATCAACAGTGTATGAGACTGTTTATTACAGTTTCAATTTCCATGCTTGTGATGGGTCTCTTAAGATTTTCTATTTCTTCCTGGTTCAGTTTTGGAAGGTTATACTTTTCTAAGAATTCATCCATTTCTTCCAAGTTGTCCATTTTATTGGCATATAGTTGCTGATAGTAGTATCTTATGATCCTTTGTATTTCTGTATCATCTGTCGCAATTTCTCCATTTTCATTTCTAATTTTGATTTGATTCTTCTCCTTTCTCTTGATGAGTCTGGCTAATGGTTTGTCTATTTTATTTATCCTCTCAAAGAACCAGCTTTTAGTTTTGTTGATTTTTGCTATAGCCTTTGTTTATTTTTCATTTATTCATGCTCTAATTTTAATGATTTCAAACCTTCTACTCACCCTGGGGTTCTTCTTCTTTTTCTAGTTGCTTTTGGTATGAAGTTAGGTTATTTATTTGATTTTTCTCTTGTTTCTTGAGGTAAGCTTGTATTGCTATGAACCTTCCCCTTGGCACTGCTCTTACTGAATCCCATAGGTTTGGGGTTGTCGTATTTTCATTTTTTTCTATGCATATTTTGATTTCCTTTTTTATTTCTTCCAGGATTTGTTGGTTATTCAAAAGTGTGTTGTTTAGCCTCCATATGTTTGTATTTTTAATAGTTTTTTTCCCATAGTTGACATCTAATCTGATCACTTTGTGATCAGAAAAGATGCTTGAAATGATTTCATTTTTAAAAAATTTACCAAGGTTAGATTTATTGCCCAGGATGTGAACCATCCTGGAGAATGTTCTGTGTGCAGTTGAGAAAAAGGTGAAATTAATTATTTTTGGGTGAAATGTCCTATAGATATCAATTAGGTCTAACTGGTCCATTGTATCCTTTAGAGCTTGTGTTTCCTTGCTAATTTTCTCTTTGGTTGATCTATCCATAGGTGTGAGTGGGGTATATTAAAGTATCCCACTATTACTGTGTTACCGTTAATTTCCAGTTTCATACTTGTTAGCATTTGCCTTATGTATTGAGGTGCTCCTATGCTGGGTGCCTATATATTTATAATTGTTATATCCTCAAATAGCCAAAGCAATCTTGAGAAAGAAGAACGGAACTGGAGGAATCAATCTGCCTGAATTCAGACTATACTATAAAGCTACAGTCATCAAGACATTATGGTACGGGCACAAAGGCAGAAATATAGATCAATGGAACAAAGTAGAAAGCCCAGAGATAAATCCACACACCTATGGACACCTTATCTTTGACAAAGGAGGCAAGAATATACAACAGCGAAAAGACAATCTCTTTAACAAGTGGTGCTGGGAAAACTGGTCAACCACCTGTAAAAGAATGAAATTAGAACATTTTCTAACACCATACACAAAAATAAACTCAAAATGGGTTAAAGATCTACATGTAAGGCCAGAAACTATAAAATTCCTAGAGGAAAACATAGGCAAAACACTCTCTGACATAAATCATACCAAGATCCTCTATGACCCACCTCCCAGAGTAATGGAAATAAAAGCAAAAATAAACAAATGGGACCTAATTAAACTTAAAAGCTTTTTCACAACGAAGGAAACTAAGCAAGGTGAAAAGACAGCCTTCAGAATGGGAGAAAATAATAGCAAATGAAACAACTGACAAAGAATTAATCTCAAAAATATACAAGCAACTCCTGAAGCTCAATTCCAGAAAAATAAATGACCCAATCAAAAAATGGGTCAAAGACCTAAACAGACATATCTCCAAAGAAGACATACAAATGGCTAACAAACATATGAAAAGATGCTCAACATCAGTCATTATCAGAGAAATGCTAATCAAAACCACAATGAGGTACCATCTCATGCTGGTCAGAATGGCTGCAATCAAAAAGTCTACAAATAATAAATGCTGGAGAGAGTGTGGAGAAAAGGGAACCCTCTTACATTGTTGGTGGGAATGCAAACTAGTACAGGCACTATGCAGAAGAGTGTGGAGATTCCTTTAAAAACTGGAAATAGAACTGCCATACGACCCAGCAATCCCACTGCTGGGCACAGACACTGAGGAAACCAGAACTGAAAGAGACACGTGTACCCCAATGTTCACTGAAGCACTGTTGACAATAGCTAGGACATGCAAACAACCTAGATGTCCACTGGCAGACGATGGATAAGAAATCTGTGGTACATATACACAATGGAGTATTACTCAGCTATTAAAAAGAATGCATTTGAATAAGTTTTAATGAGGTAGATGAAACTGGAGCCTATTATACACAGTGAAGTAAGTAAAAAAGAAAAACATCAATACAGTATATTAACACATATTTACGAAATTTAGAAAGATGGTAACATCAGCCCTATACAGAAGACAGCGAAAGAGACACAGATATAAAGAACAGACTTTTGGACTCTGGGAGAAGGCGACGGTGGGATGATTTGAGAGAATAGCACTGAAACATGTATATTACCATATGTGAGACAGATGACCAGTCTGAGTTTGATGCATAAAATAGCACACTCAAAGTCAGTGCACTGGGACAACCCAGAGGGATGGGATGGGGAGGGGGGTTCGGGATGGGGACACATGTACACCCATGGCTGATTCATGTCAATGTATGGCAAAAACCACTACAATATTGTGAAGTAATTAGCCTCCAATTAAAATCAATAAATTAAGAAAAAAACAAGTGTATGAGAATTCTGTTTGTTTCATGTCCTCACCAACACATGGTATTGTTAATCTTTTTAATGATAGACATTCTGACAGGTATTATGTTGGGTTTATTAAAAGAACAGCTTTATTGAGATGTAATTCACATACCATAGAAGTCACCAATTGAAACTGTACAATTCAATGGCTGCCAATACATCCACAGAATTTTGCATCCATCGCAATTTCAGAATACTTTTATTACTCCTAAAAGAAACCCACACTCCTTGGCGGTCACTCCCAACCCTAAGTCAGCTGTAGTCAACCACTAATCTACTTCCCTTATCTACAGATTTGCTTTTGACATTTCACATAGATGGAATCATATGATCAGTTCAGTTCAGTTGCTCAGTCGTGTCCAACTCTTTGCTGCTCCATGGACCACAGCACCCCAGGCCTGCCTATCTCCAGCTCCCGGAGTTTTACCCAAACTCATGTCCATCAAGTGGGTGATGCCATCCACCATCTCATCCTCTGTAATCCCCTTCTCCTCCTGCCTCAATCTTTCCCAGCATTAGGGTCTTTTCAAATGAGTCAGCTCTTCGCATCGGGTGGCCAAAGTATTGGAGTTTCAGCTTCAGCATCAGTTCTTCCAATGAATACTCAGGACTGATCTCCTTTAGGATGGACTAGTTGAATCTCCTTGCAGTCCGAGGGACTCTCAAGAGTCTTCTCCAACACCACAGTTCAAAAGCATCAGTTCTTCAGTGCTCAGCTCACTTTATAGTCCAACTCTCACATCCATGCATGACTCCTGGAAAAACCATAGCCTTGACTAGACGGACCTTTGTTGGCAAAGTAATGTCTCTGCTTTTTAATATGTTGTCTAAGTTGGTCATAACTTTCCTTCCAAGGAGAATGCGTCTTTTAATTTCATGGCTGCAGTCATCATCTGCAGTGATTTTGGAGCCCCCCAAAATAAAGTTAGCCTCTGTTTCCCCATCTATTTGCCAGGAAGTGATGGGACCGGATACCATGATCTTAGTTTTCTGAATGTTGAGCTTTAAGCCAACTTGTTCACTCTCCTCTCTCACTTTCATCAACAGGCTCTTAAGTTCTTCACTTTCTGCCATAAGGGTGGTGTCATCTGCATATCTGAGGTTATTAATATTTCTCCTGGAAATCTTGTTTCCAGCTTGTGCTTCATCCAGCCCAGCATTTCTCATGATGTACTCTGCATATAAGTTAAATAAGCAGGGTGACAAGATACAGACTTGACGTACTCCTTTCCAATTTGGAAGCAGTCTGTTGTTCTACATCCAGTTCTAACTGTTGCTTCCAGACCTGCATACAGGTTTCTCAGGAGGCAGGTCAGGTGGTCTGGTATTCCCATCTCTTGAAGAATTTTTCAGTTTGCAGTGATCCACACAGTCGAAGGCTTTGGCATAGTCAATAAAGCAGAGATGTTTTTCTGGAACTCTTTTGCTTTTTCAACAAGCCAGAGGATGTTGGCAATTTGATCTCTGGTTCCTCTGCCTTTTCCAAATCCAGCTTGAACATCTGGAAGTTCACAGTTCATGTACTGTTGAAGCCTGGCTTGGAGAATTTTGAGCATTACTTTACTAGCCTGTGAGATGAGCGCAATTGTGTGGTAGTTTGAGCATTCTTTGACATTGCCTTTCTTTGGGATTGGGATGAAAACTGACCTTTTCCAGGGCCATGGCCACTGCTGAGTTTTCCAAATTTGCTGGCATATTGAGTGCAGCACTTTCACAGCATCATCTTCCAGGATTTGAAATAGCTCAACTGGAATTCCATCACCTCCACTAGCTTTGTTTGTAGTGCTGCTTCCTAAGGCCAACCTGACTTCACATTCCAGGATGTCTGGCTCTAGGTGAGTGATCATATCCTCGTGATTATCTGAAGATAATCAGGTCGTGAAGATCTTTTTTGTACAGTTCTTCTGTGTATTCTTGCCACCTCAATATCTTCTGCTTCTGTTAGGTCCATACCATTTCTGTCCTTTATCAAGCCCATCTTTGCATGAAATGTTCCCTTGGTATCTCTTAATTATCTTGAAGAGATGTCTAGTCTTTCCCATTCTATTATTTTCCTCTATTTCTTTGCACTGATCACTAAGGCTTTCTTCTCTCTCCTTGTTATTCTTTGGAACTCTGCATTCAAGTGGATGTATCTTTTCTTCTCTCCTTTGCTTTTCACCTCTCTTCTTTTCACAGCTATTTGTAAGGCCTCCTCAGACAGCCATTTCACTTTTTTGCATTTCTTTTTCCTGGGGATGGTCTTGATCCCTGTCTCCTGTACAATGTCATGAACCTCCATCCATAGTTCATCAGGCACTCTATCAGATCTAGTCCCTTAAATCTATTTGTCACTTCCACTGTATAAGCATAAGGGATTTGATTTAGGTCATACCTGAATAGTCTAGTGGTCTTCCCCACTTTTTTCAATTTAAGTCTGAATTTGGCAATAAGGAATTTGTGATCTGAGCCACAGTCAACTCCCAGTCCTGTTTTTGCTGACTGTATAGAGCTTCTCCATCATTGGCTGCAATATAATCAATCTGATTTCGGTGTTGGCCATCTGGTGATGTCCATGTGTAGTCTTCTCTTGTGTTGTTGAAAGAGGGTGCTTGCTATGACAAGTGTGGTCTCTTGGCAAAACTTTATTAGCCTTTTTGCCCTGCTTCATTCTGTACCCCAAGGCCAAATTTGCCTGTTACTCGAGGTGTTTCTTGACTTCCTACTTTTGCATTCCAGTCCCCTATAATGAAAAGGACATCTTTTTTGGGTGTAAGTTCTAAAAGGTGTTGTAGGTCTTCACAGAACCATTCAACTTCAACTTCTTCAGCATTACTGATCAGGGCATAGACTTGGATTACCGTAATGTTGAATGGTTTGCCTTGGAAACAAACAGAGATCATTCTGTCGTTTTTGAGATTGCATCCAAGTACTGCATTTTGGACTCTAGCTGACTATGAAGCTACTCCATTTCTTCTAAGGGCTTCTTGCCCACAGTAGTAGATATAATGGTCATCTGAGTTAAATTCACCCATTCCAGTCCATTTTAGATCACTGCTTCCAAGTCTTGCCATCTCCTGTTTGACCACTTCCAATTTGCCTTGATTCATGGACCTAACATTCCAGGTACCTGTGCAATATTGCTTTTTACAGCATAGGACCTTGCTTTTATCACCAGTCACATCCACAACTGGGTGTTGTTTTTGCTTTGGCTCCATCCCTTCATTCTTTCTGGAGTTATTTGTCCACTGACCTCCAGTAGCATATTGGGCACCTAGCGACCTGGGGAGTTCATCTTTCAGTGTCCTTATCTTTTTGCCTTTTCATACTGTTCATGGGGTTCTCAAGGCAAGAATACTAAAGTGGTTTTCCATTCCCTTCTCCAGTGGACCACATTTTGTCAGAACTCTCCACCATGACCCGACCGTCTTGGGTGGCCCTATATACAGCATGGCTTGCTGCTGCTAAGTCGCGTCAGTCATGTCTGACTCTGTGCAACCCCATAGACGGCAGCCCACCAGGCTCCCCTGTCCCTGGGATTCTCCAGGCAAGAATACTGGAATGGGTTGCCGTTTTCTTCTCCAGTGCATCAAAGTGAAAACTGAAAGTGAAGTCGCTCAGTCATGTTCTACTCTTAGCGACCCCATGGACTGCAGCTTACCAGGCTCCTCTGTCCATGGGATTTTCCAAGTGAGAGTACTGGAGTGGGATGACGGCATGGCTTAATTTCATTGAGTCAGTCAAGGCTATGGTCCATGTGGTTAGATTGGCTAGTTTTCTGTGATTGTGGTTTTGGTCTATCTGCCTTCTGATGCCTTCTCTCAGTGCCTACCGTCGGGTTTCTCTTACCTTGGACGTGGGGTATCTCTTCATGGCTGCTCCAGCAAAGCACAGCCGCTGCTCCTTACCTTGAACGTGGGCTATCTCCTCACTGCTGCCACTCCTGACCTTGGATGTGGAGTATCTTGATATGTGGCCTTTCATCCGGCTTCTTTCACTTACCATGTTTTCAAGATTCATCAGATTTTGATTCAACAAAGGAGCCATCTTGGATCAAACCACACACCTGGGGCACAGGTTACCCGGCTTGTTCCTATTTATTACCCTTTAAACAACAATTGCTAATTTGCTCACTTACCTGATGGTACATTTCACAGTTTACTTATTTTGGTCATTTTGATAAGAAATTCTGGAATCTTGAGTTCATTCATTGAAACATCCAAACAATTTACTGAGATCGGACAAACCTGGCTTTCCTTAAAGCCACCTCCATAGCTGGCTTCTATGCAAAGGAGTGGGAACTTCCATTCAGTTGAAGACACATAAGAGATGCAAGGGAGATGTGAAGACCCATGTGTAGACAGGCAGAGACTTAAGTTCTGTGTCTACACGAGCCAAAGAACTCCACGGAGACAGAGGCATGGACGGTTCTCACCCAGCGCCTCCAATGAAAAGCAACAATGATTTTGAAATTCTGGTCCAGAAGTTGAAAGATTAAAATTGCTCTGAATCACTGAATTTGTGGTAATCTGTTGAGGCACTCAGAGGAAACAAATACACACAGTATTTGAACTCCTGATTCTGAAGGCTTCCTGGCCTACACTGCTGTGCTGTGAACATTTGTGCTGCTACACATTTGTGCTGTGAACATTCCTTAGGAAGGACCTGGATCTCTCATTTCATGGGAAACAGAAATTTACTGAACTTGAACTCAATTTCTCCATTCTGATTTGCTTCCCTGACTAAAATTTAGCAACTTGGATTAGACAGAGGATCCAAGTTTCCTTTATATATTCTGGAATTAGAGTAAACGCAATCTATGCTCTTCCTTACTGCAATTAAACCCACTCCAGTGTTCTTGCCTGGAGAATCCCAGGGACAGGGGAGCCTGGTGGGCTGCTGTCTATGGGGTCACACAGAGTCGGGCATGACTGAAGCGACTTAGCAGTAGCAGCAAGCCTGAATAGCCAGTGATCCATTTTCTCTTGGCAAGGCTGGCCTTGTTTTGGTAATGGAGTTAAGGTTATAGTCTTCTGATTTAGCTGAAGTTCAGTATGAACATATCCAAGAGTAAAAGGGGAGAAAAAGAACCAACTAAAACATGTGGATACCACATTGCTTACACTGACTGCAGAAATGTCTATATTTACTACCAAGAAGGATGGATAATTTTCCTTCTTGAGGGGATCTTCCCGGGGATCGAACCCGGGTCTCCTGCATTGTAGGCAGACACTTTACCGTCTGAGCTGCCAGGGAAGTCCAATATAAAACTTACTCTCATCTAAACCTGAAGGTGCTAGGGTAGTGGGAAGAGGGAGGATGCCTTAGCATCTCTTAAGTTTACTATTACAGAAGGGTTGTGGGAAGGGGATTCTAACACTGAAAGGGAGGTCAAGAAAGCAGCTGGTGAACATGTTGACTGTATACAATGCAGGGTGCTGTGTGCAGGCTGTAGGTCCTTTTGTTGACCAGCCACTAAACTTTCCATGTGTAGACCAAGAAACAGAGGTTTGAAGGGAACATGGGTTCCTTCATCCTGAGTTAATTCTCATCTCTCTAGTGAGGAAACATCTATACTGACCCTACAGCCCATTTCCAAACAGTAAGGTGACATTCAGTATCCCTGGCTGTCACTGTTCTTTTTTTCCCCTTCAATCTTTCTCATTCCTACAGTTCCTTCCAGTTTGGGAGGCAGAAGAACCACATGAAAAAGGTTAAGAGCACGTGCACTTTAGAGCAATTTTAGTAGGAGTCTACCCCACACACTTTGTATGGGTTCAGAGTTTGTTGCTCTCTTCAGAATGCCCAATTCTCTGATTGGCAAGTTAATTTTTAAATAGGTATGAATCTGGAAGGTGCTATAAACAAATGTTTAATTTGGGAATTTACTAACAAACAGGAAATTCTGTTCTCAAATGTTAGCCAGGGAAGCTATATATGATGTTCACAGAAACTAAGTCTGCTTTTTATGTATTTACGTATTGATATAGAAATAAATTATGTTCAACTATACAAACAGTAAAATATTTCTAATCATACTGTAGTATATTAAGGCATGCAATGAAGAAATTGAGAAGTCTAGGGATATCAAAGGTGATGCTCCATTATCATTAGCCTGAAGCACACAGAGACCTGAGATACTTGGTACTGACCTGACAGCAAACATTCGGAAGAATTTTATCATGTGGTGCAAATCTGACCTTGTGACCTACTAAAAGTTAACTGTAGCCAGTGGTGTTTAACTGGTACACTTAAGGATTAGCATTATCAAAGTGTAGTTAGAATAAGACTAAACAGACTTAAGTCTTTTGAATGGGGGGAATAAATTGGCAAAGACAAAATCCCGACAAAGAGTAGTCTAAGGACCTCAGTTTATTGTTAACAGAAAACCCGTGGAATCCAGTGGCTCTTCCAGGTAGTGACTCAGGATCCAGGGCTGCCATCACCACGGCAGAATAGAGAGCTGTGTGGCCTACCCTTATGGTCCCCTGGTCAGAACCAGCCGCATGGGACTCGCTGCCCACAGCAGCAGGTAGGGAGGTGGGAGAGAATGCACAGGTACTGACTGAGCAGCAAATGCCTCTGTAATATAAGACAGAACAAGTTTTGAGACATTCACAGTTCAAATGCAAACATTCTTTCAAGTATGCTGGAAAACTGAGGGACACAATCAGTGACCCTGATTGGTCACTTTTCTGAATGCTTCTGTCAAGGAAGTACTGCTTCCTCAAAGAGGGAGAACTGGGTTCTATCACTTAGCCTCATTCTTTTTGGCATTCTATTTCCACTTTCAGCATGTAATAATATATAAAGTAGATGGCTTTACTCTCTTCCTTTTTTGGTCAAAGGAAAGCAATTACACAAACACGTATGGAAAATGATGAGCTCCTCTTTCCATATTCTGTGGACAAGTTAGACATAACATACTATAGCTAATGTGAACCAATCTGCCCAACTATCTTTTGCATCTTATGGTTGACACAAATAGAAAGAACTCCAGGCACCCACTTAATGTAACTTTACTGTTCAATGAGCCTATACCATGTCCATGTGCCTACACTCAAGCTATCTTCTTGGCCTTTTTAAAGATATAAATATGTGCCACATGAGTTATAAAGCAAGCTGCTTTTATGTTTCTAAGTTGTTGACACAAACACAGAAACAAAACCTGAATTACTGCCTCAAAGTTAAGTTTGGCTGCTAGGAGCTCAAGAGCTCTATCTTCCTGCTGGAAGTCCCCTACATCCCTCCCTCCAAACACACATGACCCCTACCCTTCCCTAACACAGTAACACCAAACACAACCCAATGTTTTAAGTGTACATCATACATTTATTACCAACAACCCTCTCAACTCCAAAATTGGGCACAGGGATTAAAAATAAAAATTCATTGCACTACTTAGTAAAGCATTACTAGTAACTTTCATAAAAAATGTACAAACTTTGTTAAAAATTTATCAAGCCTTCAAATGATTTGGTTACAGATATTTATAATACGTACATTTAAAACTATATGTTAACTGATACAATGGAGTATGATTTGAGGAAATGACTCAGCAAATGATTCCAAAATATACCCCTGTGAGCTTTCCATAATCTGAAACAAACAGCAAAATGAGGTAACCAAATGTACCAACAGGGGGAAAATAGCTTTCTAATAAAGGCCTAAAGATATCTGTGAAAAATATTCTCATAAGTGAGTTGGTAGATCTCATTTAAAATATTATAAGAGGCCCAAATATAAGAATCTTAACAAATCACATTTCAGAGAGTGTATAAAATCTAAATAGGCTTTCACATTTTCTAGATTTTGCTTGAAAAAATTCAGGACAGAAAATCCTAATGAGATCTTGATACCTGGAGGCCTTGTTTTTTGTTTTTTTCTTTTTGGGGAAGAGGGGGTGCTAAAAACAAACAAAGGTGGTATTTCATGCAAAGGAAAACAAAAAAAACCACAGCAGAGTTAAGGTGGTAAAGCCAATATTGTTTTAGGAGGAAAGGGGAAGAAGGCAAGAAACCAACATCTGCCTGCTATCTGGTGCATCACCTAAGGAGTCAACAGCTGGGTACAAATCAACTGTTCTTTCTCTTCTGCTAGCCACACAGTTGCTAAATGTGGCTAGGTTGAGCTGGTTTGGAACACATGCATGTACGCTCCTAACACACACTAACTACTTAATAAGCAAATCTGCACACATCTCTAAGAGCCCCATGCGAAGAAAAGACATTCCCAAAGAGAAATCAGCCACAAGAGTGCAACAATTCTGGATTTTACCAAAATAGACCCTGCTGCCTCCTAAATTGCCAACGGCCTCTCAAAAATTTAATGGAAAAGGGGTAGTATGACAAGAATTCACCATCCCAGAGAGGGAAGAAAGAGCTACTTTTCCTAGTCATTAGTACAGTGTGCCTTGTTAATTAAGTATCTATATAAATTAGAAAAAGTGCTTTACTTGCATGCTTCAATAAAATGAATACTGAGTGTAGTAATGTTATGTTAGATCTGTACAGATATAAATTTTTTGCAGCTATATAAAAGAGTCTATGTATAAGATGGGCTTTTGCCATTTTAAACATGATTTTTAATTAAAAAAAATAAAGATTAAACTATACGTGATTTGTAATGTAGTTGATTATTACGCCAGTAATTTTGGTCTTTAACACACTTTATTCATTAGGAACAGGTAGGGAATACTCTAATGATTTAAAAGTAACATGTGCATTTTACCACTGTTTAGATGTATTTCTGATGCACTGACAAATACAGGGGCAAACAAAGTATGCAAAATCCTACTTGTAGGACTAGATAGAGGCAACAGTGTCTGAAAAAGGGCAAAATTGTGCTTCTGTGTGAATTGACTTTACTGAACTCTAAGCTGTGATGAGCTTATAGTCTTCAAGGGAAGGCAAGTAGCATGGCAGTAACAAGTAGTTAACACTGTCTGAGTAGAAAACGGACACAGAGCCAAATGAAAGCTGAGGTTGGCAGCAAGTCATCACAGTCCTGACTGGAGAATTGCAGCTTGTGCTACTGCAAACAGAACAAGGACATCAACTGCAGGAAAAGGCAGACAATGGTGAAGACACTAGAAGAATGAGAGGGGAATTCAAACACTGCTAGAAAAATGACTTGAAACGATCTGAATTATGCTCAAGGAACCTATTAAAAAAACAAAGAAACCCACACAGCTATGTATTCTTTTCAGAGCAACTAAATGCAGGTCAATTCCTGTTTTACAGCATTATTTTTTATACAAAAATCAAATCTTCATTTATACTGCAAGTATTCTGGACACCTGTGATATTAATTTTTTTCTCATTCAACAAAAAAGAAAAGTGATAAAACATCAAAGCACACCAGGTCTAAGGAGCTCGAGCTGTCACAGCACTTGATCCATCCTGGAAATGAGGGTTTCAATGAGAAGCACGTTTACTGAGGGGAGAACTAGACAACTTTCAGAACTGGAGTTTGGCAGAACAGAAACACAGTTTTCTTAAAACAATTTAGTTGCCTATGGGAGCTTGAACAAATAACATATCAGAAGTCAAGCTGAGTTAACAGATTTTTTTCTGGTGGAAGTAGAGGAGGTGAGACTTCATGGGACCAGTGGTATTCTTAGAAATATATTACTCAAATATCTTCAGAATAGACTACAAACCTAAACATTAAAAGAAAAAAAAAATCACAAGCACATCCGGCTAAGAAGCTTACTGAAAATGTAAAGGAAAACCAAGAGAGTATCAACATTCAAATCATTGATTGAAATGCTAATATTGCTAACTGATGATGTATGATATTGCACCTTCTTTTTGGAAACAGCAAGTTGGAGATTTAAAAATTTCTTTTTCACGACAAAAATCAAAATTTCAGGTTCATGGAGTGAGAATCTATTACACTTTTTCCTTAAGTGACCCAGTTGGGACCACCAACAAAGAGAAGGTGACAGCTGCCTGAAGCAAAGGAAGAAGGCTTTTCTCATTCCATTCACTGGGAGGGAGGGGGATGGAGTATTCAATGCTTATAGTTGATGCACCCTTAGCAATCAGTGTGCAACAGCAAACACAAGGGGAAAAACCAGTGTACAGTACTAGTGCTGTTTAAATAACACACCAGATTATACATTGCAGCATAATTAAAACTACACACACATTCTTGGTACATGCTGGTATATAGGATCTCACACACACGTTAGCTACCATGCCCTCTCACAAGTAGTTTCACACGTTCTCTCTCTCACACGCACACAGACACATTTACCATCAACAGTCATACGCTGCACTCATCTCCACTCACAGTTTCTGAAGGCTCTATATAAGGTAGATTGCTATATCATCTGGAGCTACCACTTTTTATGAAAGCACATGCTAAAAGATCACGTCCACTGTAATCTTGCAGCAACACTCGGAATGATCACACAAAAACCAGGGAATGTTAGTGCACACACAAAATTAAGCTAAAGAAAAAGTCTTTGGAGTTCCAATCACACGGTTAGTATAACAATCCCATAATTGTGAAGACTAATTGTAAGCTTTTATAGTTGATTAAGTCACACAGTGCAAAGAAAGGTCCATTGACCCTTTTGGTAAAGGGAGGGCTGGAAGCCACACAGATTAAGTTCAATGGATAGTCCGTATATACATGTGATGAGGAACACCCAAACTAAATTTGTGCTCTTAGGTTGGTCATTCTGAATCCCGATGCACTTCTGAAGCATCAGCTCGGCAGATTGGGCAAGTACGATTTGCCTAAAACAAAAAAGAGAGCACTTGTCTGAATTTTGACTTATACTGTGAAACATATTAAAAGCAACAGAGCTATTTTACTTTCCACATAGTTTTTACATTCTTTGTTCCTTTAAGAAAGTACAATTATTTAATCTCTTAAAAATACTCCACAAACCTCTAAAACAATAATAGCCTATGAATAATTCTTTATTCGGTTTAACATAGATAAGACTATCCATCACCACTTCAGACAAATATAATAACTGGCTTAAAATTAAAACTCCATCTCAACAAATGGCACTACCATTCGTTGTGCTGCTAAAATCAGAAACATAAGCAACACCTGCTCTCATGTTCTACAAAGCATTTTTTATCAAATGCTCTCATTTCTACATTATGATAGCTCTTGAGTCAAGTACTCTTCTTTTCATCCAGCTTCTACTATTTGTTCTCCATCTGGCCCAGTATGTCCTTATTTCATCAGCCTCCTCTATTACCTTCTCCAGAGTAGCCGTGATCTTTCTAAAACGTGCGTTCAGGATCCAATCCAAACTCTCGCACACTCCACAGTGACTTCGCAAAAAGCTGACTCCTGGTTTTACTTCTGAATCCCCTTCTCTTGCTACTCTCCCTCACACTCTAGCCATCAGCCACATGGAACCCATGCTTTTCCGGTCATCCTGTTCTCACGTGTCAGGGCTATGCATATATAATAAGTTCCGTTTTCTAGAAAGCTTAGATTCTTTACCTTTAGGATTCAGTTTGGACAAAACTAGGTACCGTTAATCTGCTCATATGGAAGACTGATTCTATTTTAACTCATCTGTCTTCCTCACCAACTGTCAAGTTATCTAAGCCAGTATTATCATCTCCTACTCAGAATAATCTAAAACAAACCAACCCTAAAGTTGACTTAAGATATTTTACTGTATCACATTTTCATCCTACTATTAAAAAAAATTTTTTTGGCTACATCCCACGGCATGTGTTTAGCTCTCCAACCAGGGATTGAACCTGCGCCCCCTGCATTGGAAGGCAATCTTAACCCTGGACTTCCAGTGAAGTCCCTTTATCCTAATATTAAAGTCCTTGAAATAATTTCACTCTGGCATACTATCAGAATTTGTGTCTTCGGAATTTCCCTCCCATATACACAAAGGAGAAAATGGTCAGAATTATCAAAGCTGTGTTTCAATTTAATCACCCTCCACCAAACCACAGACTATGATCAGTAGGAGAAAATTCAATGTCATTCTTTTCAGATGCCATCATTTTACCTTAAGCCATTTGTCGACACACTTGGCATGGAACTCATGGTTACAGGGTAAAACTCTAAGTAGCTGCCTTGACTCAAAATCACACATGCATACTACACACCTGAAATAAACCAGAAAGATTGTTTAACCATAAAACCAAGTAGTTTCTATTTTGTTACAACTATAGAAACCATAAAGCCATTTACTATCTCACTTATCAAAATACCATCTAAATTTTAAAACTAAAATAATCTATCAAATACCTTTAAACAAGCATGATGTTAAGACATTTAGTAAGAGTGTTTTGTTTTGCTTAGTGAGAGATCATCAAGAAAATTTCTGGTTTAACATCCAACCCAGCCGTAATACCGAAGCTACTATTATATTCAACAGTGTTGAAACAGCTTGACGTTCATATGCAAAAGAATGTAGTTGGACTCCTACCTCACACAATATATGAAATTAACTAAAAAATGAAAAACCATTAAATGTAAGAGCTAAAAACTATTCAGCTCTTAAAGAAAATACAAGTGTAGATCTTCATGACCTTGGAATAGGCAGTTCAGTTCCATTCAGTCGCTCAGTCGTGTCCAACTCTTTGTGACCCCATGGATTGCAACACACCAGGTCTCTCTGTCCATCACCAACTCCCAGAGTTTACTCAAACTCATGCCCATTGAGTCGGTGATGCCATCCAACCATCTCATCTTCTGTCGTCCCCTTCTCCTCCTGCCTTCAATCTTTCCCAGCATCAGGGTCTTTTCCAATGAGTCAGTTCTTAACATCAGCTGGCCAAAGTATTGGAGTTTCAGCTTTAGCATCAGTTCTTCCAACGAATATTCAGGACTGATTTCCTTTAGGATGGACAGGCTGAATCTCCTTGCTGTCCAAGGAACTCTCAAGAGTCTTCTCCAACACCACAGTTCAAAAGCATCAATTCTTTGGTGCTCAGCCTTCTTTATGGTCAACTTTGACATCCATACATGACTTCTGGAAAAACCATAGCTTTGACTAGACGGATCTTTGTTGGCAAAGTAATGTCTCTGCTTTTGAATAAGCTTTCTAGGTTGGTCATAACTTTTCTTCCAAGGAGCAAGCGTCTTTAACTTCATGGCTGCAGTCACCATCTGCAGTGATTTTGAAGGCCCCCAAAATAAAGTCTCTCATGGTTTCCACTGTTTCACCATCTACTTGACATGAAATGATGGGACCAGATGCCATGATCTTCGTTTTCTGAATGTTGAGCATTAAGCCAACTTTTTCACTCTCCTCTTTCATTTTCATCAAGAGGCTCTTTAATTCTTCTTCACTTTCTGCCATAAGGGTGGTGTTATCAGCGTACCTGGGGTTATTGATACTTCTGGCAATCTTGATTCCAGCTTGTGCTTCATCCAGCCCAGCGTTTCTCATGATATACTCTGCATATAAGTTAAATAAGCAGGGTGACAATATACAGCCTTGACATACTCCTTTCCTGATTTGGAAGCAGTCTGTTGTTCCATGTCCAGTTCTAACTATTCCTTCCTGACCTGCATACAGATTTCTCAGGAGGCAGCTCAGGTGGTCTGGTAGTCCCATCTCTTGAAGAATTTTACACAGTTTGTTGTGATCCACACAGTCAAAGGCTTTCGTGCAGTCAATAAAGCAGAAGTAATGGTTTTCTGGAACTCTCTTGCCTTTTCAATAATCCAACAGATGTTGGCAATTTGATCTCTGGTTCCTCTGCCTTTTCTAAATCCATCTTGAACATCTGGAAGTTCACGGTCCATGTACTGTTGAAGCCTGGCTTGGAGAATTTTGAGCATTACTTTACTAGCATGTGAGATGAGTGCAATTGTGTGGTAGTTTGAGCATTTTTTGCCATTGTCTTTCTTTGGGATTAGAATGAAAACTGACCTTTCTCTAGTCTTGTGGCCACTGCTGAGTTTTCCAAACTTGCTGACATACTGAGTGCAGCACTTTCACACCATCTTCTTTTAAGATTTGAAATAGCTCAGCTGGAATTCCATCACCTCCACTAGCTTTGTTCGTAGTGAAAGACCCACTTGACTTCACATTCCAGGATGTCTGGCTCTAGGTGAGTGATCACACCATTGTGACTATCTGGGTCGTGAAGATCGTTTTTGTACAGCTCTTCTGTGTATTCTTGCAACCTCTTCTTAATATCTTCTGCTTCTGTTAGGTCCCTACCATTTCTGTCCTTTATTGAGTCCATCTTTGCATGAAATGTTCCCTTGGTATCTCTAATTTTCTTGACAAGATCTCTAGTCTCTCCCATTCTATTGTTCAAAAGCGTAAGAAACAACAACTAAAACAGGCAGATAAATTGAACTTTATCCTTTAAAATAAAGGGGGGTACTAAAGATGCTTTATAAATCTAGAGTGAAAAGACAACCAACTCACAGAATTACATATATTTTTGAAAATCATGTGTCTTACAAGAACCTATATATATAAAATATAAGTAACTCCTACAACTCAATAAAAAAACAAATGTGAACACACATTTCTCCAAAGAAGATACATAAATGGCCAGTAAGTATAGTAAGAGCTCAACATCACTAGCCCAGCTGGAAAATGAAAACCAAAACCTTAAGAGATAACACTTCACTCCCACTAGGGCTGCTAAAATCAAGACAGACAATAAAAAGCACTGGTGAGGATGTGGAGAAAAGGAAACTTCTGTACACTGCTGGTGGGAATGTAAAACGGTGTGGCCCATTAGGAATGAAATGATACAAGCTACAATATGGTGGTCCTTGAAAACATTATGCTAAATCAAAGAAGCCAGACCCAAAAGACCCCATGTTATATTGGTTCCATTTATATGAAATGTCGAGAACAGGCCAATCTATAGAGATAAAAGTTAATTAGTGGGGGGCTGAGTCAGGGCTTTGGAGGGTTGGGGAGAAATGGAGAGTGGCTATTAATTGATAAGGTATTTCTACTAGGGATGATGAAAATGATATCAATTTGACTGTGATGATGGTTGCAAAACTTTTATTAATATACTTAAAAACCACTAGATTGTACACTTTATTTTTAATATTATTTTAATTGGAGGTTAATTACTTTACAATATTGTATTGGTTTTGCGATACATCAACATGAATCCACCACAGGTATACACCTGTTCCCCATCCTGAACCCCCCTCCCTCCTCCCTCTCCGTACCATCCCTCTGGGTCGTCCCAGTGCACCAGCCCCAAGCATCCAGTATCATGCATTGAACCTGGACTGGCAATTCATTTCATATATGATATTATACATGTTTCAATGCCATTCTCCCAAATCATCCCACCCTCTCCTTCTCCCACAGAGTCCAAAAGACTGTTCTACACATCTGTGTCTCTTGCTGTCTCGCACACAGGGTTATCATTACTATCTTTCTAAATTCCATATATATGCATTAGTATACTGTATTGGTGTTTTTCTTTCTGGCTTACTTCACTCTGTATAATAGGCTCCAGTTTCATCCACCTCATTAGAACTGATTCAAATATATTCTTTTTAATGGCTGAGTAATACTCCATTGTGTATATGTACCACAGCTTTCTTATCCATTCATCTGCTGATGGACATCTAGGTTGCTTCCATGTCCTGGCTATTATAAACAGTGCTGCAATGAACACTGAGTGCTGCAATGAACATTGGGGTACACACGTGTCTCTTTCAATTCTGGTTTCCTCAGTGTGTATGCCCAGCAGTGGGATTGCTGGGTCATAAGGCAGTTCTATTTCCAGTTTTTTAAGGAATCTCTACACTGTTCTCGATAGTGGCTGTACTAGTTTGCGTTCCCACCAACAGTGTAAGAGGGTTCCCTTTTCTCCACACCCTCTCCAGCATTTATTGCTTGTAGACTTTTGGATCGCAGCCATTCTGACTGGTGTGAAATGGTACCTCATTGTGGTTTTGATTTGCATTTCTCTGATAATGAGTGATGTTGAGGATCTTTTCGTGTGATTGTTAGCCATCTGTATGTCTTCTTTGGAGAAATGTCTAGTTCTTTGGCCCATTTTTTGATTGGGTGGTTTATTTTTCTGGAATTGAGCTGGAGGACTTGCTTGTGTATTTTTGAGATTAGCTGTTTGTCAGTTGCTTCATTTGCTATTATTTTCTCTCATTCCAAAGGCTGTCATTTCACCTTGCTTATAGTTTCCTTTGTTGTGCAGAAGCTTTTAAGTTTAATTAGGTCCCATTTGTTTATTTTTGCGTTTATTTCCAATATTCTGGGAGGTGGGTCATAGAGGATCCTGCTGTGATTTACGTCAGAGAGTGTTTTGCCTATGTTCTCCTCCAGGAGTTTTATAGTTTCTGGTCTTACATTTAGATCTTTAATCCATTTTGAGTTCATTTTTGTGTATGGTGTTAGAAAGTGTTCTAGTTTCATTTTTTAACAAGTGGTTGACTACTTTTCCCAGCACCACTTGTTAAAGAGATTGTCTTTAATCCATTGTATATTCTTGCCTCCTTTGTCAAAGATAAGGTGTCCATAGGTGTGTAGATTTGTCTCTGGGCTTTTTATTTTGTTCCATTGATCTGTATTTCTGTCTTTGTGCCAGTACCATACTGTCTTGATGACTGTGGCTTTGTAGTACAGCCTGAAGTCAGGCAGGTTGATTCCTCCAGTTCCATTCTTCTTTCTCAAGATTGCTTTGGCTATTCGAGGTTTTTTGTATTTCCATACAAATTGTGAAATTATTTGTTCTAGCTATATGAAAAATACCATTGGGAGCTTGATAGGGATTGCATTGAATCTATAGATTGCTTTGGGTAGTATACTCATTTTCACTATATTGATTCTTCCAATCCATGAACACGGTATATTTCCCCATCTATTAGTGTCCTCTTTGATTTCTTTCACCAGTGTTATAGTTTTCTATATATAGGTCTTTAGTTTCTTTAGGTAGATATATTCCTAAATATTTTATTCTTTTCATTGCAATGGTGAATGGAATTGTTTCCTTCTCATTCTATTTTCTCATTATTAGTGTATAGGAATGCAAGGGATTTCTGTGTGTTGATTTTATATCCAGCAACTTTACTATATTCATTGATTAGCTCTAGTAATTTTCTGGTGGAGTCTTTAGGGTTTTCTATGTAGAGGATCATGTCATCTGCAAACAGTGAGAGTTTTACTTCTTTTCCAATTTGGATTCCTTTTATTTTTTTTGGCTCTGATTGCTGTGGCCAAAACTTCCAGAACTATGTTGAATAGTAGTGGTGAAAGTGGGCACCCTTGTCTTGTTCCTGACTTTAGGGGAAATGCTTTCAATTTTTCACCATTGAGGATAACGTTTGGTGTGGGTTTGTCACATATAGCTTTTATTATGTTGAAGTATGTTCCTTCTATTCCTGCTTTCTGGAGAGTTTTTAATCATAAATGGATGTTGAATTTTGTCAAAGGCTTTCTCTACATCTATTGAGGTAATCATATGGATTTTATTTTTCAATTTGTTAACGTGGTGTATTACGTTGACTGATTTGTGGATATTGAAGAATCCTTGCATCCCTGGGATAAAGCCCACTTGGTCATGGTGTATGATCTTTTTAACGTGTTGTTGGATTCTGATTGCTAGAATTTTGTTAAGGATTTTTGCATCTATGTTCATCAGTGATATTGGCCTGTGGTTTTCTTTTTTTGTGGCATCTTTTTCAGGTTTTGGTATTAGGGTGATGGTGGCTTCATAGAATGAGTTTGGAAGTTTACCTTCCCCTACAATTTTCTGGAAGAGTTTGAGTAGGATAGGTGTTAGCTCTTCTCTAAATTTTTGGTAGAATTCAGCTGTGAAGCTGTCTGGACCTGGGCTTTTGTTTGCTGGAAGGTTTCTGATTACAGTTTCAATTTCTGTGCTTGTGATGGGTCTGTTAAGATTTTCTATTTCTTCCTGGTTCAGTTTTGGAAAGTTGTACTTTTCTAAGAATTTGTCCATTTCTTCCACGTTGTCCATTTTATTGGCATATAATTGCTGATAGTAGTCTCTTATGATCCTTTGTATTTCTGTGTTGTCTGTTGTGATCTCTCCATTTTCATTTCTAATTTTATTGATTTTTCTCCCTTTGTTTCTTGATGAGTCTGGCTAATGGTTTGTCAATTTTATTTATCCTTTCAAAGAACCAGCTTTTGGCTTTGTTGATTTTTGCTATGGTCTCTTTTCTTTCTTTTGCATTTATTTCTGCCCTAATTTTTAAGATTTCTTTCCTTCTACTAACCCTGGGTTCTTCATTTCTTCCTTTTCTAGTTGCTTTACGTTATTTATCTGACTTCTTTGTTTCTTGAGATATGCCTGTATTGCTATGAACTTTCCCCTTAGCATGGCTTTTATAGTATCCCACAGGTTTTTGGTTGTTTTCATTTTCATTCGTTTCTATGCATATTTTGATTTCTTTTTTGATTTCTTCTGTGATTTGTTGGTTATTCAGCAGCGTGTTGTTCAGCCTCCATATGGTGGAATTTTCAATAGTTTTTCTCCTGTAATTGAGATCTAATCTTACTGCATTGTGGTCAGAAACAATGCTTGGAATGATTTCAATTTTTTTGAATTTACCAAGGCTAGATTTATGGCCCAGGATGTGATCTATTCTGGAGAAGGTTCTGTGTGCACTTGAGAAAAGGGTGAAGTTTATTGTCTTGTGGTGAAATGTCCTATAGCTATCAATTAGGTCTAACTGGTCTATTGTATCATTTAAAGTTTGTGTTTCCTTGTTAGTTTTCTGTTTAGTTGATCTATCCGTAAGTGTGAGTGGGGTAATTAAAGTCTCCCACTATTATTGTTATTGTTAATTTCCCCTTTCATACTTGTTAGCATTTGTCTTACATATTGTGGTGCTCTTATGTTGGGTGCATATATATTTATAATTGTTATATCTTCTTGGATTGATCCTTTGAACATTATGTAGTGGCCTTGTCTTTTTTCACAGCCTTTGTTTTAAAGTCTACTTTATGATATGAGTATTGCTACTCCTACTTTCTTTTGGTCTCTATTTGCATGGAATATATTTTTCCAGCCCTTCTTTCAGTCTGTATGTGTCCCCTGTTGTGAGGTGGGTCTCTTGTAGACAACATATATAGGGGTCTTGTTTTGGTATCCATTCAGCCAGTCTTTGTCTTTTGGTTGGGGCATTCAACCCATTTACATTTAAGGTAATTATTGATAAGTATGATCCCGTTGCCATTTACTTTATTGTTTTGGGTTGGAGTTTATACACCCTTTTTGTGTTTCCTGTCTAGAGAAGATCCTTTAGCATTTGTTGGAGAGCTGGTTTGGTGGTGCTGATTTCGCTCAGCTTTTGCTTGTCTGTAAAGCTTTTGATTTCTCCTTCATATTTGAATGAAATCCCTGCTGGGTACAGTAATCTGGGCTGTAGGTTATTTTCTATCATCACTTTAAGTATGTCTTGCCATTCCCTCCTGGACTGAAGAGTTTCTATTGAAAGATCAGCTGTTATCCTTATGGGAATCCCCTTGTGTGTTATTTGTTGTTTTTCCCTTGCTGCTTTTAATATTTGTTCTTTGTGTTTGATCTTTGTTAATTTGATTAATATGTGTCTTGGGGTGTTTCACCTTGGGTTTATCCTGTTTGGGACTCTCTGGGTTTCTTGGACTTGGGTGATTATTTCCTTTCCCATTTTAGGGAAGTTTTCAACTATTATCTCCTCAAGTAATTTCTCATGGTCTTTTCTTTTTGTCTTCTTCTAGGACTCCTATGATTTGAATGTTGGGGTGTGTAACACTGTCCTGGAGGTCTCTGAGATTGTCCTCATTTAATTCGTTTTTCTTTTTCCCTCTCTGATTCATTTATTTCTACCATTCTATCTTCTACTTCACTAGTCCTATCTTCTGCCTCTGTTTTTCTACTATTTGTTGCCTCAAGACTTTTTTTGATCTCATTTATTGCATTATTCATTATATATAGACTTTTTTATTTCTTATAGGTCCTTGTTAAAACTTTCTTGCATCTTCCCAATCCTTGTCTCTAGGCTATTTATCTGTGATTCCATTTTTATTTCAAGATTTTGGATCATTTTCACTATCATTATTTGGAATTCTTTATCAGGTAGATTTCCTATCTCTTCCTCTTTGGTTTGGTGGGCATTTATTTTGTTCCTTTAACTGCTGGGTATTCCTCTTTCTCTTCATCTTGTTTATATTTCTGTGTTTGGTGTGGGCTTTCCGTATTCTGGCAGTTTGTGGAGTTATCTTTATTGTGGAGTCTCCTCGTGTACGGGTGGCTTATCAAGGTTTCTTGGTTAGGGAAGCTTGTGTCGGTGTTCTGGTGGGTGGAGCTGGATTTCTTCTCTCTGGAGTGCAATGAAGTGTCCAGTAATGAGTTATGAGATGTCAATGGTTTTGGAGTGACTTTGGGCAGCCTGTATATTGGAGCTCAGGGCTGTGTTCCTGTGTTGCTGGAGAATTTGCATGGTATGTCTTGCTCTGGAATTTGTTGGCCCTTGGGTAGTGCTTGGTTTCAGAGTTGGTATGGAGGCGTTTGATGAGCTCCTGTCAATTAATGTTCCCTGGAGTCAGGAGTTCTCTGGTGTTCTCAGGATTTGGACTTAAGCCTCCTGCTTCTGGTTTTCAGTCTTATTTTTACTTACAGAAGTAGTCTCAAGACTTCTTCTATACAGCACTGTTGATAAAACATCTCGGTTAAAGATGAAAAGTTTCTCCACAGTGAGGGACACCCAGAGAGGTTCATAGAGTTACATGGAGAAGAGAAGAGGGAGGAGGGAGTCAGAGGTGACCCAAATGAGATGAGGTGGAATCGATAGACAAGAGAGCAAGCTAGCCAGTAATCATTTCCTTATGTGCACTCCACAACTGGTCTGCTCAGAGATGTTCACGGAGTTATACAGAGAAGAGAAGAGGAAGGAAGGAGACAGAGGTGGCCAGAAGGATAAAAGGGGGGAATCAAAAGCAGAGAGCCAGATCCAGCTGGTGATCAGTTCCCTAAGTGTTCTCCACCATCTGGAACACACAGAGATTCACAGAGTTGGGTAGAGAAGAGAGGGGGTAGGGAGGAGACACAGGTGACCTGGTGGAGAAAAAGGAGAGTCCAAAGGGGGAGAGAGCAGTCAAGCCAGTAATCTCACTCCCAAGTAAAAATGGGTACTGAAGATTGGGTTCTTAAAGGTACAAAATTGATAACAAATACCAAAAAGCAAAGATTAAAAATCTAGAGTTTGGAATTTCAAAAATACAATATTAAAGAAAAGAAGAAAGAAAAAAAAGTCAAATATATATATATATATGAAGTTTACTTTAAAATACAGGGTCTTTTTTTTGCAAATAGTAGGTTATAAAAGTGAAAATTAAAGGAGTAATAGAGGACTTAAAAGTTAAAAAAAAAAAAAGATCATAAAAATAGTAAAAATATATCTAGGACTTTCTCTGGTGGTGTTGTGGGCAGTGTGGGGTCAGTTCATTTTCGGATAGTTCCTTGGTCCGGCTTATATTTATCGAGATCTATAGGCCCCTTCCTATGTAGTCAGTACTAACAACAGGGTTTTAATCTATTGCACCTGTCACTTTCAAGGCAGTTCCCTCTGTTTTAGCTTCTTCTGTTTGCTGGTCTCTTCAGTGTCTGATTTCCTCCCTGATAAAAAGGGGGAGGTGGTGGACACTTTTTTAGGCTCACTTGTTCAGTCACGCTGTGGGGAGGGAGGGATGCTGCAAACAAATAACACTGGCGGAGTGCTCGCAGTGCCTCAGCCACACTGGGCCTGCCCCCGCTCACGGTGCATGTGCCCTCCCTGCCCACACTGCTCAGGCTCTAGGTTGCTCTGCCGGGAACTGTCCAAGGCTGGCCCTGGGCTGCATGTACCTCCCAGGTCTAAGCCAGTCAGGTTCAGGCACTCGGGCAGTCCTCAAAGGCGCAGACTTGCCTGCGTTTTGTGCCCTTCCCAGGTCCGAGCAGCTCAGGTGATGAGGTGTTTGGCAAGCACGGCCAATGCGACTTACCACCTCCCCCGTCCCTGCCACTCAGTTTGCTGGGTGTACAACTGGCACACCTTCTCAGGCGGATGTTGACTGTCCAGGACCCCAAGATATCTTAGTTAGCAAAGAAGCCTGCTTGCAGTTTGGTAGATAATGTCTCTGTGGGGCTGCGATTGCCCCCCTTCCGGCTCTGGCTGCCTGCCACCGGAGGGGGATGGTCTGCAGCTGGCTAGTTCTGTTCAGTCCTTTGTTTTGTGCGCAGGCCTGGCGGTGTCTTAGGGCTTTTCACATGGTAGCTATCTCACAGTCTGGTTTGCTAGCCCAAGTTAGTTCACTCAGATTGCCCTCGGGGCATTCAGGCCAGATCCTTACTCTAAGCAATGCAGCCCGTGCCTCCCTGCCCAGCCCCCACTTGCTAGTGGCAGGTGCAGGCATCTGCACTGCTTCTCTGCTGGGGGAGTTACCACTGGGCTCGTAATCTGTGGGCTTTAATTATTTATTTATTTTTCCTCCCTGTTATGTTGCCCTCTGTACTTCCAAGGCTTGCCACACTCAGCAGTGAGAGTGTTTCCTGGTTTTTGGAACTTGTCTCTTTGTAAGACTCCCTTCCCGGGACAGAGCTCTGTCCCTACCTCTTTTGTCTCTTTTTTTGTCTTTTATATTTTTTCCTACCTCCTTTCGAAGACAATGGGCTGCTTTTCTGGGTGCCTGATGTCCTCTGCCGGCATTCAGAAGTTGTTTTGTGGAATTTACTCAGCGTTTAAATGTTCTTTTGATGAATTTGTGGGGGAGAAAGTGGTCTCCCCGTCCTATTCCTCTGCCATCTTAGGACCACCCCCTGGATTGTACACTTTACATGCGAACTGTATCTCAGTAGTTGCTATTAAGAAAGATGCTATAATAAGCAGAATCTTTAGGTAAATCCCTCAAATTTTACAGGTATGAGACTTTTCGATCTAATATAAAACATTCTAGAGTTAAAAACCGTAAGATTTGTAGGCAACATAAAAATCCAGAATAGCACTGTCTAGAACATTCTCAGGTGACAGAAACGCCATATACCTATATCTTCTGATATAGCATCACTGGCTAGCACAACTAAAAATTTTAACAGCTATCTTATTGGACAGCACAAGCTTAGACTATGAAAACAGTCATAACTTACCTTCATCAAGTTATCTTTGACTTTCAAGCTTTTATTTCATGAAGGTGGAAAAGGAAATTTAATACAGAAAGATGTCAGAAAAATGTACTTACAAAGTCTGTTCTGACTGGTGGTTGTTAGGATTGAACCGGTAAGAAGGAAGTTGTTCAATATCTGCTTTAGTCAGTCCTCGAGGCTTGGCCTCTCCCAGTCGCTCTGCTAGGTTTAACAGGGCCTACAAAGGAAAAGAAAGACATATCTGCATATCCTCCTTTGAATTTTATATTCCAACATATATATTTCTAAAACTAGCTTTATTATGGATAAAATTGTAAATATATACTGAAGTAGAAAAATAGTATAAAGAAATTAATTCCATATGCCCATTACCCAGGCTCAACAGTTCATGGCTAATTTTATTTCATTTTTCACTGTCCACTCCTACACCCACATTATTTTAAAGAAACCTAAAACATCGTATTTCACCGGTAAAATAGTTCTGCTTTTATGTTTAAGGCAGTCCGTGAACCTCAGTATTTTGGACACTTGAGGCTTGGGTACAGTTCTGTTGTAGGGGGTTGTCCTATGCACTGTAGGATGTTCAGCAGTAACACTCGTCTTTACAATATCTGCAGTGGCTCAGCACTGAAGAATCTGCCTGTAATGCAGGAGCCGCGGATTCAATCCCTGGATCTGGAAGATCCCCTGGAGGAGGGAATGGCAATCCACTCCAGTAGAATCGCATGGACTGAGGAGCCTGGCAAGGAGGATTGCCAAGAGTCAGACATGACTGAAGCAACTTAGCCCATGTGTGATGGTCTATACAAAATTATCTCCAGACTTTGCTAAATACCTTTTAAGGGATAAAACTGTCCCCAGTTTGAGAACCACCAGCACTTTAAAAACTAAATGACTATTTAAAATATAACAACAGTAACAGCATTACACTCTCCAAACTAGTAATTCCTTAATGTTAAATATCTTTGATTGTTTCAATTATTTTCAATACTCTTTGAAATAGTTTATTCAAATTAGGATCCAAATAAACCCATGTTACCAACGCCTGATGTCTCAAGTATCTATTTTTACTCTTATATTTGTTACAGAAACCAGGTCAATGGCCTGCAGAAGTTCCCAGTCTGAATTTTGCTGACTGAACCTCCCCACACCAATTCCTGTGGTTTAATACATTCCTTGTCCCCTCTACTTCCTAAAATTTGGAAGGTTTTACTATTTCCATCATACAGCTCAGCATGTCTTGTTTTTATGTTAGCACTGATGAACACTGCCTAGGATCCATTAATTAAAAATTGTAATATTCTATTACTCTTTATTAGATAAAATGCTTCTTATATTAATCAACTGCCTCATATCAAACTATACTTAGTTGCATAATTTATATGAAATAGGAAGGATAAGACCAACGAATTTATTTTCTATTGTTTTTTTTTTTTTGAAGTATCACTCATGAACTCATGGATTTTAACTCAGGTGCTAAGTTTCAACACATTGTAGCTATTATGTTTATTGATTTTACCCTAGTCCCTCCATTTTCCTGGTTTTCCATAGTTCTAACTGTTCGTTTGCTTTCTATAATCAGGCAGCCATGTACAGGTTGCTTGCCCCACCCCCTCTTTTAAGGCTACCACTGGTTAAGAGAATAGGTAACAAAGAAACATTGATGGACAATGAGAGGAGTAAGTTGAACTTTCTGTAGACTCAATAATCAGTGCTGTAGTAACTGCTGCTACTTCTGGTACAGCTTTGTTTGGAGAAATGGGTCACCTAAAAGACCCTGTCCCCATTCCCCATGCATGCCCCTCAGTGTCTCTAAATGCTAAATAGATGGTAACTTGTTAAATTTTATCGATGCTGACTACAATTAGCTATAAAATTTATGATATAGGTGATATATCTTTTATACCTCTATTTTATATTCTACAGGACACTTAGGTCAACTAATACAATTTATGACTACTATGTTAAGGCCTTATTGGATGGAGAGTAAAATTATATTGAGCCCTTAACAAATCTACATGATCAGAAGGCAAGACAACTGAAGGCAGGACATAATAATTAGGCATAGTTGTATAACACCTATGAGGGCAAGAAGGAGAGAGACTCATACAGACCTGGGGATAGACCAGAAATGCCTATCACAGAGGCAGCGTTAGCTGGGTCTTGAAAGACAGCCATGTGCAAGAAGTGGGCAGAGTTCTTAAGAAGAATCAAGGGGAGTAAAGGCACTGAAGCAAGGATACACAGGAGAGACTCAAAAAATGATGAGTACTCTGGAACAGGGAGTGCTGGAGGCATGCACACTATGCAATAAAACCACAAACAGCAAATACGTTCTTGACTGGATTAAAGTACGACTTTGCAGAAGATTAAACATAGTCAACCCCAAATATAATTCAGAAAGAGACTCTAACGCCAAACACAAAATATTTTTCTTTTACTGGGATGGTATCACAGTTTTTACCACTGATATGTATATGATCTGTTTAACAAGAGAGCTGTCTTGCTTTCAGCAATATGACTTATGATAATTTTAGTACAGAATGCCTAAAGGATCACCAACTCCTTTTCTTACTACTCTGTTCAAAACTAGCATAAACAGTGTAGAAACATAAAATTATTATAGCCCATTTCTCAAGAAATCTGAGACTGGAATCCGAAGGACACTGAAGTGTGACTGTACATGCAGAAAGTAACGTAATAGCATTTTAAAAACGACAAAAGAATATAGCATTTGGCCTGATTTCTTCCACATGCATTAAAAAGGGGGAGGGATGCTGTGAGATTGTGTGTGTCTTTCCTCTCTGTACCCAGATTCCATTTACCTAAAAACAAATAACAAAAAACCTGTTTCAATATTTATATTGTATAGAGATTGAGTGAGGCTGGGCTAAGCAGTAGCCAGCCAGCAGTACCCAGACAAAGTCACACTCACATTCAACATTTCCAGATCCAAACATGTCTTCCAACCCTTTAACTGACCACTGTACTCCAAACCTCAAATAATGTAACAATGTCAACATCATCTACATTAAGTGGTATTGTCTATTTTCCCTGGCATCTTGGAGTCAGCCCTCTTCATGAGCTATTGCAGTCCTTTTGCAGAGCATCTTCTCTGCAACCCTCCCACTCACAACCCTGACAGTACCATAAACCATTCAATGATCAAATCCTGTTGATTCTAGTGTTAAAATGTTTTTCAAAGTGTATTCTCTTCTACTTCAAGTTTTCATAGTTCAGAACTTGCATGGTTTTATAATTTACTATCTGGTAAAAATTGGTTACCCCGCCACCAACTCTGAACCACTTCATCTATTTCTTCATGCTACTAATTCTGACTCTTTAAGACAGCAATCTGATCGATAAACACCAAAATATTTAGTGGCTCCTTCCTCTCATAATATTCAAAATTATGTTCATTCTGTACCAGGGAAAGCACAGGGCACTCAAATACAACCAGCTGAGTTTTTCAATCAAATCTCCAGTTTCTCCTCTCACTTTAGCCAGATATTATGTTCTTCCTCAAGAATATCCAGCATTTCCCTGCCTCAATCTTAGGCATGAAAAAGCTTTCCCATCCCTCAGGAACTGACTGTTCACACTTCTGTGGCCGCAAAATGTTTTCAGAACATCCAATCATAATTCATCATTTTCTCATTTACATTCTCTCACAGAAATTGTATGTAATTCTAATAGAGAACACCAGTCTATCTTGTTATCATAACTGTGTGGTACATGTTGAAATAATTTTTGACATATTTGTATCTTGAAATATACAATGGATTTACCTAGTGTTTAATTAGATGAATGAGTTGAGTAGTACAGTATTTTTATGCATACAAAGTTCCCCAAATCAACTCACAGTTCATCTACTAACCTCATAATTTTCTACTTCTCCATCTTCCACATCCAATTCAAAGCTGAAAGTTGGGCCCACTGCAGGTGGCACTGGAAGCATTGATCTGCAGTGAAAATAACCAACACAAGGATTGATACATTAATGAATTATATCAATGAATAGGATGAGAAGAACATGGCCAGTGCTACAGAGATAAAGAATGGTCAGTGTTGATCAGTGACAACCCTTTAAAGAAACTGATTTTACCAGCAATAAACAATTAAAAACTGACATTAAAAGAATATCATTTGCAACAGCATAAAAAAAAACATGAAATATTACAGATGAATTTAACAAAACATGTGCAAGACCTGTAAAATAAAAATTGTAAAAATACTGCTAGGACAAATTTGAGAAGGTAATAGAGAGAGAAATATACCATATAAGTAGGTCAGAAGATTCAATATTGTTAAAGATGTCAATTCCCTTTCAAAACTCATCTATAGATTTCATGTAATCCCTACCAAATTCCAGCTTTTTTCAAGTAGAAACTGGTTTTAAAATTTATATAGACATGCAAAAGACTTTAAATAAAATCAGTTTAAGAACAAAATTGGGAGATTTATAGTATCTGTTTTTAAGATAATAAAGATACAATTTTCAAAATACTATGATATAGGCATATAGCCCTCTGGTATAAAAACAACATTCCCTAGCCTTTTTAGAAGTACTTACAGACATGGGTCTAGATTCTAACCATTAGGATCTCAGCAGGAGTCATACATGCAACTTCTAGGAATTATCCTTGAGAGGAAGCGGGTAGGCAGAGAGATTCGGTTTCATTTTTGCTAGCTAGAATGTGGATGTGATGGCCAGAGCCTGAGAAGTCATCTTATATCATGCAGCTGCTGCTGCTGCTAAGTCGCTTCAGTCGTGTCCGACTCTGTGCGACCCCAAAGACTGCAGCCCACCAGCCTCCCCCATCCCTGGGATTCTTCAGGCAAGAACATTGGAGTGGGTTGCCACTTCCTTCTCCAATGCATGGAAGTGAAAAGTGAAAGTGAAGTCGCTCAGTCATGTCCAACTCTTAGCGACCCCATGGACTCCAGCCCACCAGGCTCTTCTGTCCATGGGATTTTCCAGGCAAGGAAGCCATAAAATTTTGAGGATGGCAGACCCATTCCTGAGCTATGGAGCTAACAGACCATGTCTGAATCACCTAATTCTAGACTTCACTTCACGAGAAAGATAAAAAGAACTATGATGTTTCACCTATGGGTGTGTCTGTTACAAATCTAATCCTAGCAGAGTATTTCTAAGGCACAGATATAACTTCTCTCTCTCACTTCCCTTGAGAGAAGTGGCAGCATTAAGTGCTAGATAACCATGGAAAGCGGCAAGTGATGCCTCCTGTGAAAGAGGCAAACCATTTAAGCTTCTCTACCTGACTTCTGGTGCACCCCTGCCCCCACTTCTCCCCTGACCTTGCTCAATGGACCCCCACCCCAACCTCTTAACATCAAATAAAAACAAGTATCTAAGACACATAAAACTGTTCATAAAGGGAAGAGTATCTCAAGGGTGTCAAAACTCAGAACTCATTAAAAAATAAGACAGAACTTACAACACATATGGTAGTAAGCTGGGATGGTAGGGGGGTGGTGGTATGGGCTGCTGGGATCTGTATCTACTGCGTCCTGTGAGCCTCCGAGGCATAAATGGAGGATAAGGCTGTAGAGAAAGAATGTTAAGACAATTTAAGATCATTCCATATCCACAACTTTTTCAGGTGCTGAATAAAGGCTCTTCTTTTTTAAAAACCTAGGTTATTGTTCAAGGGTATTTAGTATTTCTTAAATGTTAACAAAGGTGCAGCAACTAGTTTAAAACAAGAATACTCTTAGGTGTGCTTCTAAACACAATTTTCCAACTGACTGCAAGAATACATTTAAAATTTGAAACATGTAGAGTTATACTGAAGCAGAACTCAAAACAAGTTAGTTACCAAAGCAAGCAATAACTTAATAACAATGAATGAAAACTTACTACTCCATACGAAACCTCCTGATGCAAAGGATCATGTGTTAGGAACTGCAAAGGAGCTGATGGAGGTAATGTCGGGGGATGGGCAGATGGAGGGTAAGTAAAACCTCCCACAGGAAGATGTTCTCCTAAGAGTTCCACTTCATTTTCTATCCTTTGCAGAGGCTGGGGGGGGGGGAAAGCAAACAAATATACTTCCAGTGTTTAGACAGACAGACTGTGCTTTATAATAAAAATTTAAAAAACCCAAAGGTATCTTTTGGGTCATGCATTTCCTGATGTTCACATCAATCTAAATTCATACATGTGGACATATAGCCTACAGTAAAATCTTACTGCCTTTAACTGAATTTCAATAAGAAAATCTCTCAAAACATGTTATTACACATTTCCACTATTCACTAAAGGATACATTTCTTTCACTATTTGAACTTTCCCTTAAAAATGATATAAGGAAAGACAAAAAGTCATGTAGTAAACCAGTTACATAAAAGTTGAAGTTACTTAAGTCAAAGCACACTGAACTACATCAATTTCAGACACGACCTTTAACAGATGAAATCAAAGATGGTGTGCACTGTAAATGGGAACTAGGGCTAAATAGTTTAGAACACAGCAGGAAGTTATTTTATAGTAGAAACCTTATGGGCTTTGGCACTAGACAAACTCTTGGTGCTGTAAATAATGAGCCCTGTGGCTCTTATAGAAATTACATAACTGAACCTTACTTAATCTGTCATCTGTAGAACTGACATGTTCACAGCCTACTTCCAAAGTGTGATTTGAACACCAAGACAATGTTCAGAAAGCACACAGTGCTTTGCAAAGCACATAGCCTATGTTGCCCCCTCCCTTCAATCTTAAAAAAAAAAAAAAAAAGCTTGAGATAAAATTCACCCTGCTAAGGGGTACAATTCAGTGGATTTTAGTATCTTCACAAGAGTTGTACAATCATCACCACTATCTAATTTCCCTCAGTCCTTCCCAAGTTCTAGACAACTGCTAATGTACTTTATATTTCTATACATTTGCTTATTTTGGACATCTCATATATATGGAATCACGCAGGATGTGGCCCTTGTATCTGGCTTCTTTCACTTAGCATGGTTTCAAGGTTCATTCATCTTGTAGTTTGTATATTAGTACTTTGTTCTTTTTGGAGTTGGATGGTCATCTACTGGATACATATACCATGCCTTGTTTATCTACTCATCAGTTAATGGACACTGGAATGTTTCTACTTATGGCTATTAGGAATAATGCTGCTATGAACATCTGTGTACACATTTTGGGGCTGATGTTTTCAATCTGATCTCTTGGGAACATGTATTCTTAAATGTTAGTCTAACTTCTTCCCACAGTTAAGAGAATAGCAACACATTATTCAAATACAAGTAACTGCTAACAGTTACTTTGGAAGCTTATGTATGCTTGTATGATGGCTAAATTTAGTTTTAACCTTGAATTCCCAGGTACTGGAAGCTTCCTAAGGAACATCCTGGCATGAATCCTGTCCTGCTTCTAATAAAAGATTTTCTTGTGGGAGTAGTTTCAACTTTTCAGATTAGCCAAACTTCTGTCATAATTGGCTCCTAGTTTTCAGGAAAGCAGCCAAGTAAGCTCGTATCTCACCTCTTCTTGAGACTAAGCATGGTGTATAAATCCTAAGTAAAGCATGGTCAGGCTCTGTTAGGGTAAACCATCAAGCTCCATTCACAAGGCCATTTCCACTCAAAGCATTTCCATATGTTCTCTCCCTTATTCTCCTTTAATCATGGTTCAGATGTTCAACTTGGCCTGTCTAGAATACAATGGGGTCTTCTTCCTGTGTGTTTCCTCCAACTGATCCCTCCAGGCCCTGGAAATATTATGCTTCTCAGCTATATTCCAGCTCCAGTACAGAGTGAACTATGCTAACAGTATCTCACCTACTTTTCATCAGAACACAGCATAAAGCCAGACTTTGGAAAAAAACAATTGAGGTTCAAAGGATTACTTACTTGCTTAAATTAATATAAATATTATTCTAACAAGTATAAACATTTTTATAATATTTTCATTTTCCCATTTTAGAAACGTATGAAAGGAAAAACTAGAACTCTGTTTTTTCCAGATTCAATTTCCAAAGGATTGCAGATACAAAAGAATAAATTTGATTAGACAAGTTTCATATAAAATAACGAGAAAAACTTAATAAACCAAGTAACTGTAGGTACAATTACTGCTTATATATATCTCTATGTGTGGGGATTCTTAGTTCTTTTAAGAACCAGGAAAGTGTCATAGTTACAATTTTTAAATGATAACTTAAACATCTATTAAATTAATCTGTCTTTTATATCTAAACATTCTGTAAAAGTTAAAAGACAAAAAAGATACGTACCGATCGTGACTGCTGTGTTTGGAAAGGGACAAACTGGCTTGGAGGTGGCAAATGAGGAGGATGATGAGGAGAAAGATGGGGAGGATGTAAAATAAACGGATCACTGGAAATAAGGGGTGGAAATGCAGCATACGGTACTGGCAAGTGCTGAACAGAACATGCTTGAAGCATCTGTAAAAGAAATCATTATTTTTTGTTGAGAGTATCAGAATATAGTAATTTAAAAAAATACTATACAATCAGATTGAAATGTTACTGCCACAGTCCTCCCAGAATCATAAAAATGTCTTAATAACCTATAGTAACAATGAGATACTTGTGCATGTTTGCATTTATTAGTAAAATAAATGGTAACTAGTAATTATTCTGGATTTTACGTAGCTCTTACAAATCAGTCAAAACACTTATCTTTTACTTAAGCTTTTGTAATACCTAAGAAAATAAAGGGAAAGTGCCAGAGAAGGAATCTCTTCCCACTTGGCTTAAAATGTAGCAGACATTACTACTTTCCAAGAAGCTGTCCTTTTCAATCTTGTAGATTTTTTTATTTCTAAGAGCGCAATTCACAACTAAATGCTTTATGATCTCTCAATATTTTAGTTTGCTAATTTAGCACACTGGTTCTATAATCTATTAATGAGAAACCATGCATGGGTAAATTAATCTATTAAATTGGTGTATTTGTATGTGTTTGTTTTAATCCCAAATTCAGACAAGATTATTAGGATTATATTAAGATTTAGCAAAGTGCTTTACTTTGAAGACTTTATTGACCTTAATAAGTCATTTAAATACTTTGGTTTTCAGCAACCTATTTTTCAAATAAGAGGGCTGAACTAGGGGCTGGTAAAGGATAAAGTATAAGCTTATAAGAGGCAAATAATTGAGTGTGAACTCTTGTTTTCTCATGCTAATTGCTTCTATGATATTAAGCACACCATTTTCAATTTCATCATTTAGAAAATGAGGGTACTATTTTCATCACAGGCTTCCTATAGTATGGAATAAGTAAGTCTAAGCAACTCAAAGTGCCTATTAAAAACCCAGCAAGTGCTGAGACTATTAATGTTGATCACCAAATTCTCTGAGACTTTATTACTAATCAGTTCAATATCCTAAGTTAAAACCTGAAGGACAATCTTTATTAAGGTTTAATTATAAACAGTGCAGACATGTGAAGGAACATGTTTGACCTTCAAAGAAATGTTAAAATATGTGTAATTTAATCAATGTAAAAACATATCAAGTTTTAAAGCTAATTCTACTGAACTGTTACTGTACAGGTGCAACTGAGATTTCTGTTGCAATAAAATTGCATTTTTTTACTTGAAAGTGAAAAGCTCCAAGTTTCTTGCGTTTTGTTGATATAACATATTTAGCCACTCTATAGAAGCACTGCACAGACTTACTGGAGGAGGCACACTACAGACAGGGAGGTGCTGTCCACTGAAAACCACAGAGCATCCTGGGACCTGTTGTGTACTGCAAGCAGGGATGTGCTGGCCTGTGCAGAGGGGAATCCCATGTGGTGCCACTGTTGTTACTGTGTAAGAAACAGGGACGGTGCCCTGATGGAGCTATTAGAAGAGAGAAACAGAACAGAAAGACTTGAGTGTGAGTTTGGATAAACTTTTAACAGTTTGGATAAAACATCAATTATTAAAAATTAAAATCTGGGCATTTATTGATTCTACTCTTAACTGCACAGATTGTTCACAATGTACTTCTGCAACAGTTTCAACCAAAATATTCTTGTTACTGTAGAGAAAAACTGTTTAAAGAGCAGTATATGATATCCACTGAACTGGGCCTGACTCTTTGCTCAAAAAAACTTGAAAAGTCCAGGAGATAATGAACTGCTATATTAACTCTTCAAGCCTGCTCTACAGAGCAGAAAACTTTTCTAAGGAGGAAATCTGGAAAAAAGAAACATGTCTGCTAATAACCTGATCACATTCAACAGGAGGGAAAAAAACCATTTGTTTAATTGCAACTAGTGAAATGTTAAGTAGCATTTTAAAAAAATTAAATAATTCCCTTCTCCCCTGGTCAGTTTTATTCCCATCCTATCTGGAAGCAAACAACATTTAAAAATATGTCCTCCTGTATCATTCTCCATGAGCATATAAACATAAGCATGAACTACTGTCATGCTTGTTTTTGTTCTTAACAGAAATGAGATATTACCTTGCAACTTACTTTTTCCAATTAATATTGTAGATATATCTTTAAAGAAATTAAGGCCAATTCATTCTTTTTGACACTAACAAGATATTTCAAATACAGTCATCACTTTAACACAATCCTATCATTCATAAAGGACTTTAAGTTGTATTCACCTTTTACCAATACCAAAAACAACCATAAAAAACATCACTGAACATATATCCTTACACATTAGTTTCATTTATTTCACAGGGATTACTGGGTAAAGGGGTAAATATATTTTAAACTTTAGCAAAAGTCTGGATGGATTAAATCACAATCCCAATGGTAGTAACAAGACTCTCAGCACCTCCACTCAAGGCAGATGTACAATATTTGCATAATAAGCATGCTTGCTTGTTATACAAACACTACAATGGGGGAAGGGGGAAAAACCAGTATCTACCGGGTTTACTTTAAATTTTTATTTCTCAGATTAGAGAGGTTGAACACCTTTTAATATGCTTATTATCATCTAGATTTCCTTTTATGTAAATAATCTATATCCTTTGTTCACTGCCCACTTTCTACAAGGCTGTCCATTCACATTAACTTATAGTTTGGCTCTTTACTTAGGGATACATGTAATATTTTCTCAGTCTATGATCTCTCTTTTGATAAATCTTTTATTTAATGGTAAATCAACATTCCCCTTTCCTCTAAACTGAACTACCTCTTTCTTTCTATTCAGTAACTTCCCAAACATACCTAGATCTATTTTGCGCCAAATTTGTGTTGTCTCAATTACAGTCTCTTACTAGAAAAGTCAGTATTTAGTAAGACAAGTTCTTCTCATTATCATACTTTCTTCTCATTTTATTTTTGGGCCATTTTTATACATTTATTCTTATGTAAATAACCTCAAATAATTTTATTCAGTTTCAAAATCCACTGGAATCCTAATTTATATTAACTGTATTAAATGTTATTTTACAAAGAACAATTTTATATTCAGGCTTTTTGTTAGAATATCATGTCACTACATGATCACTACTATAGTACTATACCTCCAAGAAATTAGGTTTCTTCATAAATAATACCACTTACTAAATTTATTACTCAAAATTCTTTTGTAAGTTTGGAGGCTTTGTTATACTGCTGATAGGTTACCTATTTCCATACCAAATTGGTTAATTATTCTGGCAAAAATGCCTTCATACAGCTTTATAATTAATCCTAATAACTGGAAGAGCTACTCTGCCCAACTTGCTTTACTTCAGAATTATATACCAAAAGTTCTCTTAATTGGCTTAAAACACACTGTTGGGTCCCACACCTGATAAGTCTAGTGTATAGTTTGAGAATCTGCATTTTTAATAAATGTCCAGGTGCTGCTGCTGCTGATCAGCAAATTCAAGACATACTTTGAGAACCACCTGGCCTCAGTGACCCAAGACCAAAGTGTCAGTTGGCCAGCTATTTCACTGAGAGCCAGAGAAGTAAGTATTTTAAGTTTGTGGGCCATCCTGGTCCCCACACAAAGCACCCACAAATGACAGATGAGCAAACAAGCATAGCTGTATTCCAACAGAACTCTACAAAAAACAGCCAGCAGTAGTTTGCTTTTTCCTGCTCTAGATAATCCTTGGTCCTTTAAAGTGCTGTAGAAATAGCAGAATCAGTTTCTCAGGTTACACCAAAAGCTTACTGGAAATTTACTTGGAATATACTAATTCTATGTATGTGAGTTCTGAAAGCAGACAGTTTTTACAAGTTTGGATCTTTCAAGCCAAATATCTATTTAGACAGTTTTGTAATCAAAAAGGACTCGAACATCTTTTGTTAAGACTCTTAACTTCCTTCATGTTATTCTGATTTCAGTTGTACTTTCTTATTTGCATATTTGATATGGAGAATTTCAAACATGCTCAATGTATGTACAGTATAATGTACTATACATATATATGTACTATGCATATAGTATAATGAACCCCTGTATCTATCACATAGTCTCCAAAACCACAAGACCATATATCCTATCAACTCCTCCCTTTCTATACTTTATTGAATTCTATGAACCTATCGCTTCACAAATACTTCAGTACTTATTTCTAAAAGACAACACTTAAAATAACCACCACAGCCAATATCAACATATCTTAACGAAAAGTTCCTAAAAAAAAAATGAAGTCAGTGTTCAAAACTTCAATTGTATAATCAAAGTTATACATGACTTAACTTTTCTTTACTTTTTCTCAATCAGTATCCAAGAATGGTTTACATATTACAAACAAAGAGAATGTCTCTTTAAATTTATAGTTGCCACTTTCATCTCTTCTCCTTACCCTCAGTGCCCCAGCTTATATGTTGAAAAAACTGAGTTGTTTAGTATAAGTATATATATATGTTTTAATTATGCTGACTAGTATAAAGAAATACAACTGATTTGCTGTATTGTTGCTTTAATAATTTGGGATTTTCTACCTGTATGATTATCTCATCTGCAATTACTTATGACGCTATTTGCTCTTTTCTTATTCTTACCCTATATCGTCAGTCCTGGCCTGTTGTTGTTTAGTCAGGTCTGACTCTTTCACAACCCCATGGACTGTAGCCTGCCAGGCTCCTCTGTCCATGGGATTTCCCAGGCAAGAATACTGGAATGGGCTGCCATTCCCTTTCTCTAGGGTATCTTCCCCACCCAGGGATCAAATCTGCATCTCCTGCATTGCAGGCGGATTTTTACCACTGAGCCACCTAGGAAGCCCCCAGTCCTGGCTTAGATTCCAGGATACTGAATAGAGGCAGTGATAGTCATCACCCTGGCTTAGTCCAGGTACCAGCAAGAAAGCACTCTTAAGTTTTACCGTTACTTATGTTGCTTGAAATGTTACGTGAACTCACTGTGGATCTATTTCTATTGGTTTTCATTTATAGTCTTTCTTTCCTCATGTATTTGGTTAACTTTGTTTAATGTTTACTGTCCTTGAAAATTTAGTTGAGGAAATTCTTTGAAAACTAGAAGGAAGATTTCATCCTCCAAAGAGAACATGCATGTCTTCTAGGCACCTGCAGTCCCAAATACTTTGACTAACTTCACAGTTGATGTGAATTTGACTGCAAATTACATCTGGTGCCAGTTACTCTTATTGTGCTGAAGCTGAAGCTCCAACACTTTGGCCACCTGATATGAAGACCCGACTCACTGGAAAAGACCCTGATGCTGGGAAAGACTGAAGGCAGGAGAAGGGAGTAACAGAGGATGAGATGGTTGGATGGCATCATTAACTCAATGGACATGAAACTGAGGAAACTCTGGGAGATGGTGGTTGTCCTTAATCAGTGGGAATGCTCTCAATAATCCTGACTGACAGCTCTAGAAAATAAAGTTCCCTTTTTCCATTTTAAGATCTTTTATTGGATATGATGGCAAAATTTTATATCTTTGCATCTATTAACAAAATAAAGCATTTTCCCTTTATATTGAAGATTTCCTAATGTTGAATTTATCCTGCACCATCAGGATAGACTACTTTACTATAACACTAGCTATCATTTATTATTTCAACATCCGCATCTATACTTAAAGAGGGAAAGTAGTTGAAAAGTTTCATTTCCTGTACTGTCTATGAGGTTTTATTATTAAGGAGCTTCACATAATATACTTGGAAAATTTATACCTATGGCTATGATTTAGGACAGTTTAAACTGGAACTTTCAGTTCTTTATAGAAATAAGAATTCAGATGTAGTCTATAAACAGGTTTTTAATTATGCCTTCAATTTCTTCCACAGCTGTTGGTCTGTTCAGGTTTTCTGTATCTTGCATTCTTCCAGTATTTACATATGCAATTGTTTCAATACGCAGACTCAGGGGCTTCCCCGGTGGCTCAGCATTCCGTGTCTTAGTTTGCATCAAGCTTTGTGGTATACGTTATACAGATGAAGGCTCAGACAGTAAACAATCCACCTGCAATGCTGGAAACAGGTTTGATCCCTGGGTTGGAAGATCCTTTGGAGGATGGCATGGCAACCCACTCCGGCATTCTTGCCAGGAAAATTCCATGGACAGAAAAGCCTGGTGGGCTACAGTTCAAAGGGTCACAAAGAGTTGGACATGACTGACACAACTGAGCATGACTGACTCAAGCAATATGACACAAATGAGATACCACCTCTTCTGAAGACTTCACCTTTTCTTTCTTTGATTCCACCTCTACCTACCTTCTCTTTCCCTACACTTTACTAACCAACCCCGCAACCCTCGTGTATCTTTCTCCATATTTTTCTCTATGTTCAGTGTCCTATGTATACAAATATTTAATTGTTATGTTTTACAAAACTGAACGTAACACTTAATTCAATTTTGCTTTTCTTGCTCAGCAATAGTGTGTAGGTATTCCTGGCATAATTCTAAGTAATTCTTTCTAATAGTTATAGTCCATGGCATGAAGGTATCATAATTTATCCTATTATTCTAATGATAAGCAATCACTTCATTCTTTGTTTCTATGGATTTGCCTAATTTAGACATTTCATATAAAAGAAATTATACAAACTGGGGCTTTCTGTGACCGGTTTCTTTTACACAGTATGTGCAAGATCGTATTTTCTTTCAATTGTCACTATATGGTAGTTTCATTGTTTATTATCTTCCAGTGCTGTAATTTTTTTTAAAAAAAGAAAAACTGAATGCTAGTCTGAGTTTCTTTCCATTGTAATTTCTGCTGTCTATAAACTTGGAAGATTTTTTTTTTCCCTAACCCTTAAAATCCAGGAACTTTATAAGAATATGTCTAGATTTGTATCTCTGACCTCAGAAAATCATACAATTTTGGTCAATTTTTGGTCTGGCAAACCCTCTTCTCAGCTAGTTCCTCAGTTCCTGGCGGGAACAAAGGGAAAGAAAGCTCCGTACTTGTCATCTCAGTGGAGACCTAGGAAAACTTGTAAGCAAAGCTGCACCCAACTGTCTTGCCTACTGGATTACTCTAGAAGAAACTGGAAGGAAGCAGAAAACAGGAGTATATCCTCAAACCACTAGCTGACCGACTGACATTGCTATTAAATTCTCTATCAGTCATTTCAAATCAATTATTACAATGAATCATTCTGAGCTTTTATAACCCTGATCTTAATTTTTTTTAAGTTCAACATTAAGGAAGCTGTGTAGTAAATTTTAATCTTCAATGAAGAATGATGAACTTATCCAAAATAGATTCATTTTAGGTAAAACTATTTCCTTTCAGGTAAAAGTAATCTACAACAAAAAATAACCAACCTAAATAAACTGCTACCAACTTTGAGCATCTGTATCTGGATATTCTGTTACTATACCTGATCATGTATGTCAACCATTACTGCATTCTGCTGGGGTGGATGAGCAGCAGGGTGTAACAGACGGGGAGATACATTCGGAGGGTGGAAGGCTCGAGGTTCTTCTATTGCTTGCTGCTGTGCATAAGGGAGATGGTGATAATTTTCATCTTGACTAATGGAATTAAGTCGAGACTGACGATCCCTTCTTCCTCTCTGACGCCTGACAGGAGGACTGTAATATAGTAAAAATGTCAAAGAGGTTGTTATAATGTTTACTGCTGTGATCCATCAGGATTCTGCACTGTCTCTCTTTGTAATCCATTAGCAGTATAGTATTAAAGAATTGCTGTGTTTCATCACCAGCTCTAAACACAAAATAGAATGCATGCTTTTTTAAAAAAATAACAGAAGAAAACAAAATTAATAATCAGCTCTGAGAGTTATTTAGAAATCAATAGCCAATCACTGTCATTTTGGGGGTGGGGGTTTAATTATATAATTGCCCTTTTTATAGACAAATATCAGTAAGTTCTTATGATTTAACCTACTATTTTTAACCTACTATTTGTCCCTTTTATTTTATAAACATTATAAAACAAATTTTAATCTGCATATATCTTGGCAGTAATCCCAATTATGCCTAATGGGCATTTTATATTTGTCTACTGGCTAAGGCATATAGAAAAGACAGTTCCCACATGCCCAAAATGACAATTTAAAAAAATGAGTAATAACTAAAAAACATTTAATCTATTTACAATTGCAAATAACTGAGTAACAATAAATACTGAGAATGAAAATGACTGTGAGATAGTGTCAGCATAAATACTCTAGTGATATACAGAATTTTTAGGTAGAATTTGGCTACAGTGTCAGACTTTATTTTTGGGGGCTCAAAAATCACTGTAGATGGTGACTGCAGCCATGAAATTAAAAGACACTTACTCCTTGGAAGGAAAGTTATGACCAACCTAGATAGCATATTGAAAAGCAGAGACATTACTTTGCCAACAAAGGTCCGTCTAGTCAAGGCTATGGTTTTTCCAGTGGTCATGGACTGTGAAGAAAGCTGAGCACCGAAGAATGATGCTTTTGAACCATGGTGTTGGAGAAGACTCTTGAGAGTCCCTTGGACTGCAAGGAGATCCAACTGGTCCATCCTAAAGGAGATCAGTCCTGGGTGTTCATTGGAAGGACTGATGCTGAAGCTGAAACTCCAATACTTTGGCCACCTCATTCGAAGAGCTGACTCACTGGAAAAGACCCTGATGCTGGGAGGGATTGGGGACAGGAGGAGAAGGGGATGACAGAGGATGAGATGGCTGGATGGCATCACCGACTCGATGGACATGAGTTTGAGTGAACTCTGGGAGTTGGTGATGGACAGGGAGGCCTGGTGTGCTGTGCTCCATGGGGTCGCAAAGAGTCGGACACAACTGAGTGACTGAATTGAACTGGCTACTGAAAGTAATCACTTTCACTCTCTATGCACTTGTCATCTACATAGTTAAACACAAGTAACAGTTGTTACCATAAGTAGACTTCTATTTTCCACATCCCTTAATTCCACAATTCAGCTCCACTGCTTTTTATAAGGGCTCAGCATGGGTAGCAATTTGAAACAACAGCAGGCCTCAATAAAAATGTACTCCACGTCAGGCACAAGAGGCAAAGCAGCCCCCCTCTAGACACAGCTGCACACAGCCATCCCAGCAGTCTTTACTGAGGACAGGTCACCTTTCCCTTAATTGTTGCACTCTGCACCTCTAAATCTGTTTCTTCTCTCAACTGCCCAATCTTAAAAAGAACAAGGGACACTCTTTTGTAGTATCAATTTCTCCAGTGCTCTTAATACTAACCCTCAAGGTTCCTGCTCCATTCATTGCTTCCTCTATCTTTATGTTCAGCATAACCTTTTTGCATTTCTGCTTCAAAACCGACAAACTATATTTCATTGATTTTCAGGTGCCATCTACCTTAGAATTTACTTTAATGTTTTATTTTGAGATACTTTTCATATAGTCTTTGCATAACCCTTACCCAGCTTTCCCTCATGTTACTATCTTCCATTAGAAAAAAAAATTATCAAAATTAAGAAATGAACCTTGGTATCATACTATTAAACAACAGAATGTATTCAGATTTCACCCAAGTTTTCTAACAATGTTCCCTTACTGTTTCAGAATCCGATACAGGATCCCATTACTGCAGAGTGGTCATGCTTCTTTAGTCTTCTCCAATCCACGCAGCTCAATCTTCCACGACCTTGATACCTCTGAAGACACACTTACTCTGCAGAATGCCCTTTAACCCAGGCTTGTCTGATGTTTTCTCATGACTTGCATGGCTTACATATTACTGGAAAGGATATCACAGGGTGGACAGGCCCTTTTCAGTGCACTGTACAAAGGGCCCCATGACACTGATATGCATCACACATGCTTACGTATGTATTACCAATCACTTGGCTAAACAGGTTTCTGCCAAGACACTATTTTCTTACGGTCCATGGAGTTGGTTGCCAGGAGAAATATCAACAACCTTAGATATGCAGATGATACCACTCTAATAGCAACAAGTGAAAAGGAACTGAAAAGGTAAAAGAGGAGAGTAAAATGGCTGGCTTGAAACTCAACAATAAAAAAACTAAGATCATGGCATCCAGTCCCATCACTTCATGGCAAACAAACAGAAGGGGAAAATGGAAGCAGTGATAGATTTTATTTTCTTGGGGAGATACTCTGATTCATGCAAATATTCTGCTTTTGCTAAAAGTTTGCATATAACTTTAAATTGCATGAATGGATCTTCAGCAATCACTCTATTATGATATTCTAATGGTGATTTTCTACTCCCTTCATTTCTTCCATATATATCAACTGCAATTCTATAAAGAAGAGTTGCTCCTTCTCTCTCACTTAGTTATTTATGAGTAGGGGCTAATGGACATTTATTTTATTCTTTAGGTGATAATCCACAGTCATTTTATTTTGTTGTTCAAATTATTTTAACTCTGTTCAATGGGAGCATTTGGGCTCCTGTGACCTTCTACTATTGTCTTTATGCTTTTGAGCACTTCCTTAATATATGGACCACAATATGCTCTAGGCTTATCTAGTATTTTCCCTACACCGACTCTGGAATTAACCAGTTCTCCAAAAGAGACTCCAAAGAGTCTTGGTTCCTTTAACTGTAGAATGGTATTTAAAAGCTAAGTGTGCTGACTGCTAGACTGTTTCTAGCCTAAGAGAAAAGAACAAGAAAATTTATCTACGTATATGCACATATCTGTATCTGTACAACTATTTTAAAGGACCGTTTAATGTATCACTAAAAAAAGGGAGAGAGCTGCCAATTAGACTATGCTACAGGCTTCCCTGATGGCTCAGGTGGTAAAGAATTTCCCTGCAATGTGGGAGACGGGTTCAATCCTTGAGTCAAGAAGATTCCCTGGAGAAGGGAATGGCAACCCATTCCAGTATTCTTGCCTGGAGAATTCCATGGACAGAGGAGCCTGGCAGGCCACTGTCCATGGGCTTGAAAAGAGTCGGACACGACTGAGCAACTAACGCTTCACTTCATATCATCAATGTAGATATTATGATGTGAAAAAATGTGCACTTTAAAATCAAAATACAAAATACATGCCCAGATGTCTCCCGAAAAACACTCATCCTGTTCAAAAACTTTAAGGGCCCCTTTTATTATTATTTGATTCCATTGTTGCTTCTTGCTCTTACTTCTCTACTCAAACATAATTTCAGAAACTCAAAACTCACACAAATTAAGACCCAAGTCCTCGTGCTGAAATGTAAATTCCTTGACAATTTTGGTCCCTATCTTTCCTGAATTTCCTCTAATTAAATGTTATATATATGACTTTGTGGTAGAACATTTAGTAACCATAATTATTTAAAAATCTAGAAATAAGAAACAGTGATAACAGATGGACTAATATTTCTCAGTTGACTTTTGTATCAGTGATAGATACTACTTTGTCACTTTGTTTCAGACATATCATTCGTAAACAGCACAAGGCTATTCCCTCCTGGCTCACTTACATACCTTGCTGGATTGAGTTTTCTAGACTATATGCTGTTTATCTGTTTCATTGTGTAAAAGCTATATATGCCAGTTTTATTCTTCCAGTGACTACACTTATATTTTTAAACACATACTTACATTTTAAAAAAAAATCTGGATTGCACATTTTTACTTCTCTCTGCTCTGTCCCCATTTTATGTTCAGATTTTTAAAAAAAAAATTTTATCTTTTTTTAAAGAGACTTTTATTCAGACTTAGCAATGTCTTTTTTCCTTCCCTAACCAAATCATATTAAATCATCCTTTCTGCATTTATTCTTCTACTTCCTAGATAGAATACAGTTTTTAATAATTCTTTCAAAAAGGTTTTCTGTTTTAATCAGAAGTATAGTTGCCATACAATATTATATAAGTTAGAAATATACAACATAGTGTCTCACAATTTTAAAAGGCTATACTCTCTTTACAATCATTAAAAAATATTGGCTATGTTGCCCGTGTTGTACAATATATTCTTGTAGCTTATTTTATACTTAATAGTTTGCACCTCTTAATCCCCTATTCCTGTATTGGTCCTCACCTTTTTTCCCTCTCCCTACTGGTTAACCATTAGCTTGTTTTATCTGTGAATCTGTTTTCTGCTATATTCACTAGTTTGTTGTACTTTCTAGATTTCACATAAGTGATAACATACAGTATTTGTCTTTCTCTTGACTTATTTCACTTAGCATGATGCCAAGTCCATCCATTCTGCTTGCAAATGGCAGAACTTCAGCCTTTATATGGGTGAGCAGTATTCTACTGCTGCTGCTGCTAAGTCACTTCAGTCGTGTCCGACTCTCTGCGACCCCACAGACGGCAGCCCACCAGGCTCCTCCATCCCTGGGATTCTCCAGGCAAGAACACTGGAGTGGGTTGCCATTTCCTTCTCCAACGCATGAAAAGTGAAAAGCGAAAGTGAAGTCGCTCGGTCGTGTCTGACTCTTCACGACCCCATGGACTGCAGCCCACCAGGCTCCTCTGTCCATGGGATTTTCCAGGCAAGAGTATTGGAGTGGGTTGCCATTGCCTTCTCCTACGTATTCTTTATCCATCATCTGTTGTTACACACTTAGGCTGTTTCTATACCTTGGCAATTGTAAACAGTGCTACTATGAACATCAAGGTGCATATCTTTCTGAATTAGTTTGTTTTCTTTTTTAAAAATATGTACCCAGGAGTGGAACTGCTGGATCATATGGTAGTTTTATTTTTAGTTTCGTTGAGAAACATCTATACTATTTTCCACAATGGGTACACGAATTTACATTCCCAACCACAGTGTGCAAGGGTTCTCTTTTTTCCATAGCCTCGCTTACATTTGCTTTTTATGTTCTTTTTGATAATAGCTGTTCTAACAGGGGTGAGATGCTATCTCACAGTGGTTTTAATTTGCATTAACCTGATGATTAGTGATACTGAGTATCTTTCCAGGTGCCTGTGGCCCATCACATTTCCTCTCTGGAAATACGTCTATTCAGGTCTTCTGCCTATTTTTAAAATCAAATTGTTTTTCTGTTATGAGCTGTTTATATATGTATGACAGTTAACTCCTTTTCAGTTCTATTATTTGCATATACCTTTTCCCATTCAGTATGCTGTCTTTTCATTTTGCTGATGATTTCCTCTGCTGTGCAAAAGCTTTTAAGTTAGATTAAGTCTCAATTGCTTATTTTTGATTTTATTTTCTTTGCTTTAGGAACCAGGTCCAAAAAAGTACTGTTGCAATTTATGTCAAAGAGTTTGCCATGTTTTCCTCTAGGAGTTTTTATAGTTATCTGGTCTTACATTTAAGTCTTTAATCCATATTAAGTTTATTTCTTTATATGGTGTTTGGGAATGTTCTAATTTCATTTTTTCCCATGTACCTGTCCAACATTTTTAACATCACCGAAGAGGCTTTTTTCTCCACTATATATTCTTGTCTCCTTGGTCATAGATTGACCATAGTAGGCGGGTTTATTTCTGGGTTTTCTATCCTGTTCCAGTTATCTATGTTTCTCTTTTTATGCCAGTACCATGTTTTTTTTTGATGCTTATAGCTTTGCAATATAATCTGAAAGTTAGGGAGTAACTGATTCTTCCAGCTCTGTTGTTTCTTCTCAAGATTTTTTTGGCTATTTGGGTATTTTGTGTTTCCATAGAAATTTTAAAATTATTTGTTCTAGTTCTGTGAAAAATGTCATTGGTATTTTGACAGAGATTGCACTGAATCTGTAGACTGCCTTGCGCAGTACAGTCCTTTTAACAATATTAATACTTCCAATCCAAGAACATGGTATATCTTTCTATCTGTTTTTGTCACCTACTATTTTTTCCATCAGTGTCTTAAGAGTTTTCCAAGTACAAGATTTTCTACCTCCTTAGGCAGGTTCTTTCTTAGATATTTTATTGTTTTTGATGCAATGGTAAGTTAGATTATTTCCTTAATTTCTCTTCCTGATAGTTTGTTGCTCATGTGTAGAAATGCAACCAACTTCAGTATATTAATTCTGTATCCTGCAAGTTTACTGAATTCATTGATGAGGTCTAATAACCAGTTTCCTGGTGGCTTCTTTAGGATTTTCTATGTATAGTATTATATCACCTGCAAACAGTGATGGTTTTATTTCTTCCTTTCCAATTTAGATTCTTTTTATTTCTTTTTTCCATCTAACTGCTTTGGATAGGATGTCCAAAACCATACTAAATAAAAGTGGCAAGAGTGGACATTTTTGTCTTATGCCTGATCTTGGAGGAAAGGCTTTCAGCTTTTCATTGTTGAGTATGACATTAGCTGTGGATTTGTCATACACGACCTTTATCACATTGAGGTATGTTCCCTCTATGCCTACCTTCTGAAAAGTTTTAAAATCATAAATGGTGTCAAATTTTATCAAAAGCTGTCTCTCTATATCTACTGAGGTGATTAGATGGTTTTTATTCTTCCATTTGCTAATGTGGTATATCACAGACTAAATTGCAAATTTTGAAAAATCCTTGCAACGCTGGGATAAATCCTTCTTGATCAAGGTGTTATGATTCAGGGAAGATCTCTTATTGCTCAACTTTCTCTCTGAATGTTTCTGCACATTCTTGAATTTCACCAAGATCTTGCTCAACACCCATTCTTTAATTCTTGAAAATGATTTTTATACTATTTCTGTAAAAACTGTTCCCTTCTATTGTTTCCATCTGGAAATATGATTAGATGTATTTAGAACTGATGACTGTCAATATATTTAAGTTTCTTTCCCATTTTTCCATTTTTCCCTTTTCACATTACATTCTGGGAAAGCTCTTTACTTGATCTTCCAGGGACCAAGATGCTTTTTCTGCCTGTTCATTAATTTTACCAACTAAGATTTCCAGTTGATTTTTAGGGATACAATCTCTTGTACTTCTCTCATGTTACACTTCAATTCAGTTCAGTCACTCAGTCGTGTCCGACTCTTTGCGACCCCATGAATCGCAGCACACCAGGCCTCCCTATCCATCACCAACTCCCGGAGTTCACTCAAACTCATGTCCATTGAGTCGGTGATGCCATCCAGCCATCTCGTCCTCTGTCGTCCCCTTCTCCTACTGCCCCCAATCCCTCCCAGCATCAGGGTCTTTTCCAATGAGTCAACTCTTCGCATGAGGTGGCCAAAGAACTGGAGTTTCAGCTTCAGAATCATTCCTTCCAAAGAACACCCAGGGCTGATCTCCCTTAGAATGGACTGGTTGGATCTCCTTGCAGTCCAAGGGACTCGCAGGAATCTTCTCCAACAACACAGTTCAAAAGCATCAATTCTTCAGTGCTCAGCTTTCTTCACAGTCCAACTCTCACATCCATACATGACCACTGGAAAAACCATAGCCTTGACTAGATGGACCTTTGTTGGCCAAGTAATGTCTCTGCTTTTCAATATGCTATCTAGGTTGGTCATAACTTTTCTTCCAAGGAGTAAGCATCTTTTAATTTCATGGCTGCAGTCACCATCTGCAGTGATTTTGGAGCCCCCCAAAATAAAAGTCTGACACTGTTTCCACTTGTTTCTTAACTGTTTTAGTTATTTTATTAACTGTTACTTCAAGTTCTTTCTTTGAGTTTCAGAGACATTCTTTCACTTTGTTGGCTTTCTTCAAATGTTTGCTAACTTCCCAGTGTGCTCATCTTTGTATCTGAAATTGTATCAGATTGTTGCTGAATACTGCATCTGCTTATAAACCCTACTTTTGGCAGAAAAACTGACAGTTAAACTAATAGCTAGCCTATAAGTACTAAGGAGAAGGAAAGGGCAACCCACTCCAGTATTCTTGCCTGGAGAATCTTATGGACGGAGGAGCCTGGTGGCCTGCTGTCCACAGGGTTGCACAGAGTCGAACACGATTGAAGCAACTTAGCAGGCATGCATGTATTGGAGAAGGAAATGGCAACCCACTCCAGTACTCTTGCCTGGAGAATCCCATGGATGGAGGAGCCTGGTGGGCTGCCAGCTGTGGGGTCGCACAGAGTAAGACACGACTGAAGCGACTTAGCAGCAGCAGCATAAGTATAGTACTAAAGTGAGAAGGAAGTAACAAATAACACACAATGCTGGGCATAACGAATTTGTAGCTTGTTTTCTAGGTAAGTGCTCCCTATTTCTCCTTCGTGTTCGACGAACATGGAGATTGATGCTTCTTTTCAACCTGAAAACTAGCTTCTGCCATCCAGCAACAGATACTGTCATGCCCTTTCTGGTCCAGAACACATTTGATGACCTACGATTGTACTCCTAGGCTTTTATCTTAATGAAATGCTTGCACATGCACACTAGGAGTTGTGTACACAAAGGGTCCTAAAAGAACTCTCTTCATTACCCAAACTGGGCGTAACTATTACCCAACAGTAGGTGGGTACATAAATTACGGCACATTAATTCAATGGAAGATTATATCACAATAAGTGAACTACTGCTCCCCACATTAAAAAAGACTGCTTAGTAAACAAAGAATACACTTACAAAACAAAACACAAAACTGTGTTTTTAGAATGTATTTACAGTGTTTTAGAATGTATTAAAAACATGTACCAAGGGAGTTACAACAAATCACAGGAAAGGGTTTATCTTCCAGGAAGGAGGGATTTTGATGTTCTAGTTTAACCTAAGTGTAGGGCACACTTGTGCGTTATCCTTTTTAAATGTATACTTGTTTTACAAGTTCTCCTGAATGTATGGCACATTTCACCATAAAAGAGTAGGAAATATTACAGCAGGTACTCAGACGTTATTTCCTCATGTTATTTAATTTAACAGCTATGAAATATTTTACCTGGTTGGCATAACATTATTTTACTTAAACATTCCCATTTAATTGGATAATAATGCACCAGAAATGTGAAAGTTTAATGGTCTCAACAGAATATACCTCAGGAACAGGTTTATCCTGTCTGATCTGGAACAACGAATGATGGGTTTTTAAGATCTCTTCAGTATTAAGTTACCTGTCTGCTGGTCACTCAGTTGTGTCCGACTCGTTCAACCCCATTGACTATAGCCCGTCAGACTCCTCTGTCCATGGAATTCTCCAAGCAAGAATACTGAAATGGGTAGCTATTCCCTACTCTAGGGGATCTTCACAATTCAGGGATCAAACCCGGGTCTCCCACATTACAGGAAGATTCTTTACCATCTGAGCCAAAATTAAGTGCCCTAAGGCTGCCCTAACAACATATCACAGACTGGCTTAAACAACAGAAATTTATTTTCTCAAGTTCTAGAGACTTAATGTCCAAGATCAAAGTGCCAGCATGCTTTCTGGTGAAAGCTCTCTCCCTGGAGTTTTGTAAGGACACTAATCCTCTTGGATCAAGGACCTGTCCTGATGATTTCAATTAGCCTTAATTACTTCCTTAGAGGCCCCATCTCCAAATTCATCCACACTGTGGGTTAAGGCGTCAGCCTATGGATATTCAGGAAACATATTCAGTCCATAACACCTTACTACTTTGAGATCATCAGTACTTCTTAGATTATCAACATCCTGGAAATATAAACAGCTGTCTCACTTCAAGGATGCTCTCTTTCCTTGGAAGAGGAAAGGTATGACCTCAGGCCACTACTTAACAGGAAGCAGCTCAGGAAACATATTCCCTGGAGAAGAAAAAGCAAGAGCCAAGTCCCACAGAGAAGAGAGGACTGAAAGTTGTACTAAACTGCAGTCACGCCTCATATCACAGGGTCCGCAATTTAAAAAGAAATTTAATGAAGCTACAGCTGCCTTAGAGAATACAAAAGGAGTATCTGTGGAGAGAGGTTATTCATTTGTAAGAATGGAATGGATAATAATGGAGTGAAGAAGAGACTGCTCATTCCTAAGACTTCCATATTTCCACTGTTGTTGCTGTTCAGTTCCGACTTTTTGTAACCCCATGGACTGCAGCACAACAGGCTTCCCTATCCTTCAACATCTCCTGGAATTTGCTCAAACGGCTGTTCATTGAGTCAGTGATGCCATCTAACCATCTCATTCTCTGTTGTCCCCTTCTCCTCCTGCCTTCAATCTTTCCCAGCATCAGTGTCTTTTCCAATGAGCTGGCTCTTTGCATCAGGTGGTCAAAGTATTAGAGATTCAGCATCAGTCCTTCCAATGAATATTCAGGACTCTTCTCCTTTAGAATTGACTGATTTGATCCCTTGCTGTCCAAGGGCCTCTCCTTAGTATTCTCCAGCACCACAATTCAAAAGCATCAATTCTTCGGTGCTCAGCCTTCTTTATGGTCCAACTCTCACATCCATACATGACTACTGGAAAAACAATAGCTTTGACTATACAGACTTGTTGGCAAAATAATGTCTCTGCTTTTTAATACACTGTCTAGGTTTGTCATAGCTTTTCTTGCAAGGAGTAAGCATCTTTTAATTTCATGGCTGCAGTCATCATCTACAGGGATTTTGGAGTACTGCTGTAAATTATAAAATGTATTTTTTGGTAATATGGATTGAAGGTCAGCACACAAAATGTCTTAAACCTTGAGGTAGTTGAATTCATATATAATGGTATGGATTGATTTTAAGTAAATCACTTTAGCCTCTTATTATACAATTTCTACATCTGTTAATCCCAAGCTAAATGAATTCTCATGATGTAATGTAATGTACTTGTAATGTTGTTTGTGTGCGAGTGTACAGAGACAAAAGTGTTGATATATTTATAAAATGCCTACAGAAAAAATGCTCGCTGATGTTTAAAAATATTCTACCAATGACCAAAAATTTAGTAAGTAATATGACCAACTCACCTTCTTCTGTTGCGTGCAGGTGTGTTGCATCGTTCCCCTGAGAAGTGATGTTGGCTTGGTCGAACTGAAGGGGGCTGCCTATTTGATGTCATCTCCCATGGTCGCATTGGTGGTGAGGGAGCTGGTGACGCTGATGTATAATCGAAGACTGAATGAGAGAGGCGCTGTCTCTTGGGACTTGGACTATCTTCACTCTGCCAATGCAACAAAATCAATCAACAGAATAAGAGTTTTAAAGGATTTTTGCATTACTATTTACATGCATAGATGTTTAAGTACGTTTACCTCCAAGTGTAAAGGAGGGAAAAGATACACTATTAACTTGAATTAAATATCTTTTTAAAAGATGTGAGGGGTGGGGTAGGAAAGAAAGATCAAATGAAAACGTAATTCTTTATTTAAATTCATCATAAAACCAATCAGGTAAGAACAAACATACACGATAGGGTAATCAGCAATTTGTATTGTACTTGACTGAGCATCCCAGGTGGCTCAGTGGTAAAGAAGCCACCTGCCAATGCAGGAGATGCAGGTTTGTTTCCTGGGTTGAGAAGATCCCCTGGGTCTAGAAGATCCCCTGGAGAAGGAGATGGCAACTCACCCCAGTATTCTTACCTGGGAAATCCCATGGACAGAGGAACCTGGTGAGCTACAATCCATGGGGTTGCAAAAGAGTTGGACAGAACTTAGTAACCAAAAACAACAAATGGTACCTGACCACCTCTTTGAAACTCCAATTTTAACTGAAATTCTACTATGCCTTCCCATCAGTTACTTGTTACTCTTTTAGACATTAGTTTGCAGCTGAGAGATCCATTTAAGAGAAGGTATAATTTAAGTAGGCCTGTGATTTGATTCTAAATCACACTTGTCTACCTCCTTATTCCCACTGTTTAAGGTGATTACATTTATTCTTTAAAGCAATTATGTGGACAAAGTAAGATTTACTTAAAACATTAAAAAACAGTCAATCGATTTATTTCATCAGTTCTTAACTAAAATATTGTAAAAGGGTATCTTAGGGAAAGACATTTCAGGTAGATCATGGGAGAGGTGGATAATTCAAAACTTATACCTGTCAATGTTGAAACATAGTCTCAAGCTTTCTTGCTTACTATCTACAGAATTGGTATGGATAACTTAACTGAATTATTAACTCTCCAGGATTCCTCACATAACTCAATCTTCCGATTGAGTCTCACCAAAACTGTCAAAATTGCAAGTTAACAAAGTCTGATGAGGGCCATGTGTTTTCTAATAAGAGCCTCTCCTGTCTCCAGTCTACTCATGCAAATTCTATTTGGGTATCACAGCACTTTGGGGCAGGGAACTGTGCCGTGAGGATGTGGGATCTTAGTTCCCTGACCAGGGATCAAAACCACACCTCCTGCATTGGAGGTGAAGGGGTTTAACCACTGGCTCACCAGGGAAGTCCCTAGAGCACTTCTGATTGGCACCTGCTGCTAGACAAAAATCATGTTAATATTAGCTAAAGAATACCTGAGGCTACATACTACAACATTAGATTTTAAGATATAAAGCATATAAAACAATTAATTAAACTGATAGGAATGAAGCAAACTGCTTTGGATCATTCTAAATTATTTAGCTGACATATTCACAAAATCATGCCATTTGCAACCTATATAATTCAAATTTGTCATTATAACAAAAATAGGAAGTAGTTTTCAGAACCATATACAAGTTTCTTGTAATTTTCCTCACCACACTAACCTTATTTCTTCCTATACTTAAGTGAAAGTCGCTCAGTCATGTCCAACTCTTTGTGACCCCATGGACTATATATGGAATTCTCCAGGCCAGAATACTGGGTGGGTAGCCTTTCCCTTCTCCAGAGGATCTTCCCAACTCAGGGATAGAACTCAGGTCTCCCGCATTGCAGGCAAACTCTACCAGCTAAGACACAAGGGAGCCCAAGGATACTGGAGTGGGTAGCCTATCCCTTCTCCAGAGGATCTTCCCAACCCAGGAATTGAACCGGGGTCTCCTGCGTTGCAGGTGGATTCTTTACCAACTGAGCTTTCAGGGAAACCCTATCCTTAATGATGCTATTAAAAGTATACCTGTTTTAACCCCTGATTTTAATAAGCTATGTTTTGATAATCCTAAAAATCGAAAAATAACCGTTGAAATTTAGATATTCTGATTAAAACAAAATGACAAAACAACTAAGACTTCACAAACTCAAACATGAACTGCACATGTTAGAAGTAAGTGATAGCCAAATTTCATAAAACAGACTTCATTGACTTTTTAAGGTACAAAATACTAGTGATGTATCATCACTGGCTTTCAATATGTATAAAAGGTGAAAGTGTCAGTAGCTCAGTTGTGTTCAACTCTTTGCAACCCCATGGACTGTAGCCCCCGGGCTCCTCTATCCATGGAATTCTCCAGGCAAGAATACTGGAGTAGGTTGCTATTCCCTTCACCAGGGGATCTTCCCAACCCAGGGATTGAATCTGGGTCTTCTGCATTGCAGGCAGATTCTTTACTATCTGATCCCTCATATGTATAACCTGTACCTCAAAGCTTAACGCAAACTAAGACATGGAACTCTGAATTCTAAAAATCCATTGCCCAAATGGAGGAGAATGTTGTTGTTCAGTTGTGTTTGACTCTTTGTGACCCTGTGGACTGTTGCATGTCCCAGAACTCGCTCAAACTCGTGTCCATTGAGTCGGTGATGCCATCCAACATCTCGTCCTCTGTTATCCCCTTCTGCTCCTGCCTTCAATCTTTCCCAGCATCAGGGTTTTTCTAATGAGTTGGCTCTTTGCATCAGGTGGCCAAAGTACTGGAATTTCAGCTTCAGCCATCCGTCCTTCCAATGAATATTCAGGATTTCTTTTAGGATTGACTGGTTTGATCTCCTTGTTCTCCAAGGGACTCCCAAGAGTCTTCTCCAACCACAGTTCAGTTGCTCAGTCGTGTCTAACTCTTTGCAACCCCATGGACTGCAGCAAACCAGGCCTCCCTGCCCATCACCAACTCCTGGAGTTTACCCAAACTCATGTCCATTGCGTCAATGATGCCATCCAACCATCTCATTCTCTGTCATTCCCTTCTCCTCCGGCCTTCAATCTTTCCCAGCATCAGGGTCTTTTCAAATGAGGCAGTTCTTCCCATCAGGTGGCCAAAGTATTGGAGTTTCAGCTTCAACATCAGTCCTTCCAAGGAACACCCAGGACTGATCTCCTTTAGGATGGACTGGTTGGATCTCCTTGCAGTCCAAGGGACTCCCAAGAGTCTTCTTCAACACTACAGTTCAAAAGCATCAATTCTTCGGGGCTCAGCTTTCTTCACAGTCCAACTCTCACATCCACACATGACTACTGGAAAAACCATAGCTTTGACTAGACGGACCTCTGTTGGCAAAGTAATGTCTCTGCTTTTAAATATGCTGTCTAATTAGCATATTAGCAGTTGAGGTTAGTCATAGCTTTGCTTCCAAGGAGCAAAACGTCTTTTAATTTCATGGCTGCAGTCACCATCTATGGTGATTTTGGAGCCCACGTACAACAAAGTCTCTCACTGTTTTCATTGTTTCCCTATGTATTTACCATGAAGTGATGGGACTGAATGCCATGATCGTAGTTTTTTGAATACTGAGTTTTAAGCCAGCTTTTTCACTCTCCTCTTTCACCTCCATCAAGAGGCTCTTTAATTCTTCTTTGCTTTCTGCCCTAAGGGTGATGTCATCTGCATATCTCAGGTTATTGATACTGAGAAGAATGCTACAGATTCACAAAAATAACCTTAAAAAACTTGGGCTATCATATTTTCAGTGATGTTCAAGTTGTGTGTTAGCATATTCTTATTTTACAACAAAGCTATTACTTTTAAGAATGGAGATGACTGAGAAAATCTCCCATCCCTTCTCTTTCTGTTGTAAAAGGTTCTCAGTGTATAAGAGATAAAGACTAGGAAATAACATGGAAGTGAGCTCATTCACTATGGTAATAAGCCTTACTTTTTCAGTCAAAGTAACAGCAAACCACAAATTGATATTTAGGGACAGGGAATTATTAAAGAGTTTATTACATGCAATGTTGTTTCATATTCCTTATCAATTTGAGTACTCTTTGAAACTCTAACTCAGTATTTAGCATCTAATAAAATGCATAGAGGATTACATCTATCTAACCCCAAATCTCTATAACCAAACATTCTTATCAGAAGTGAAAAAAAACCATAAGAAAGTATTGCATGGTTTCAAAAATAACAAATCAGAAATTGTTAAAATGCTCAATGCCATGGGGGGAAAAATACACACAAACACACGTGCATATGTACATATATAAACACACATAAAATATATTTATATATCTCAATCAGGAAGCTTTGGAAGATAATGGAAACCTTCCACAACGCAGAACCAGGTTCCAAGTTTCAGATTTAAAATGGTGATTGAAAGGTGCCTCTGACTTCAGCAACTACTAGTGAGCCCTGAGGACTTCCTTCTCAAGGGAACAAGGGGGCAGCTAGAATCAAGAGGTAACATCTCCAGAAACCTGGTCCTCTATCCACCTGGGCCTTAATTAGGACCACCATTCATCTCAGACTCACAAGTAAGTAAGTACAGCATGATTTATGAGTTTCCAACCCTCTTTTAAACTTCCAGACTTTCTCTACTTGCTTTACATTTTTGACAAAAGACTAAATTTCTCATTCCACATGTGGTGCTAGTGGTAAAGAACCCACCTGCCAATGCTTGAGACTCAAGAGACGCGGGTTAGATCCCTGGGTAGGGAAGATCCCTGGGAGGAGGGCATGGCAGCCCATTCCAGTATTCTTGCCTAGAGAATCCGATGGACAGATGAGACTGGTGGACTACTGTCCACGGGGGTCACAAAAAGTCAGACAAGACTGAAGCGACTTAGCATGCAAGCATGCAGAAAAAACACTCACTGAATTCTATTAATTAAAAATAAAAGACATGACGATAGCCATCATTTAAAAATCTATAAACAACAAATGCTCAAGAGGTTGTGGAGAAAGGGGAACCCTCTTGCACCGTTGGTGGGAATGGAAGTTGATACAGCCACTATGGAGCATACAGTACGGAGGTTCCTTAGAAGACTGAGACACGTGAAAGCAATTAGAAAACTGAAACACTCACGCTACATAAAGCAACTAGTGAAGAATAAACCCAAAGACAATCCCCTTTCTGTAAACAATAAGCAGGGGGAACGCTGGAGATGAATAACTTGACATTTGAACCACACAATATGATTTACAAAATCATCCCTACACATTCTCACTTAACTCTCCACAAACCGAAGTCCTGACTTAAACCATATGCAAATTTATGTAAAATGTGTTTCTATTAGTGAAGATGTACCAAAGACAAGTCAGTGAAATACTGCCTTCGAACTACACAAGGTATACACAGTCCTGTCTTGCATGATTCACACAGGACTTTAATTTTCTTAGTACAGCTTTGATAGTTCTCAGCTCAAAATGTTTCAGAACAAAATCCAACTTCATAACCACTCTAAACCATTCCATCCTCCTGGAATGTTATTTTACTTAAAGATATGGGGGAGAGGGAGGCTTTTACTGTTCTGTTTTCAAAAGTTACTGCAGCAGACATTAAAACAAAAAAAATCAGAGGACTTTGCTTCTGATATGGCCCAAGTTTGTTTGTTTTTTTTTTTCCCCATAAAAGGCCAAAGAACAGAATGACTGTGAGTGCAATGAGTGCTTACAAAGGTACTCTAGTGGTATAACTAATGTGGTCCCCACCATAATGAAGAGGATAAAATACTGTGTGAAAATATTAAATTACTGTATCATTGGCCATAACTACTAGGCCAGCAGCGGCTTCCTGAGTTTAGGGAGGCCTGTTGTGGCTAACTTCTGAATAATTATTAACAACCTAAGTCCTAGATTTTTCTTAATTTTTAATTACACAAAACACCACTGGTTCACAAACTGATTTATCTTGATGCTGTAAATGTACTGTGTTCAAATGCTGTATTTACTTCCATAGAAGCTATAAACAAGGATAAATAAAATAATCTGAAGCATAAATATGAAACCAACAAAAACAGAAAAGCTATTAAGAACAACCTGAAATCAAGGGATCTCTCTGAATTATCCACATGGAGTTGTGCAGACAACTGAAGCTCAAATTAGAAATGTTAATTCAGGAGTTTTTGGTATAACAGATAGATGGTATGTCAAAGAAGTTGCAGGCAGTGACAAACTGCTCAAAATATCAATGATTTATATAGTGAAAAAGAGGTCCAATGCTAAACCCTAAGAAGCTCCAACATTTTATGTTGAGTAGCTGATGAAAGGAGCACGGAGTGTGAAGGTAAAAGCCAGCAGAATGGAGTTTCAAGGAGTCAACTATTAGGTTGATGCAAAAGGAACTGCATCAACCTATTAGTTGATGCAATAGTAACTGCAATGCTGCACTTTTCTGTTTAATACTGAGACACATTCTTAAATAAATGTGGTTATGTTATATATCATTTTAAGGCATATTTCTAAATTTTTTGCTAATAACTTGTAACTTGCTGTTTATATTTATTTCAGACTAGGGAAATGATGTTAGACAAAAAGCAAATTGGAGTGATTTTCTTATTCAAGTTCAAAATGGGTCGTAAAGTAGCAGAGACAATGCACAACATCAACACATTTGGCCCAGGAACTGCTAACGAACACACAGTGCAGTGGTGGTTCTTGTTCTGCAAAGAAGATGAGAGCCTTGACGATAACGAGCACAATGGAAGTTGCAAGTTGACAACGACCAATTCAGAGGATCACTGAAGCTGATTCTCTTACAGCTACATGAAGTGAAGTGAAGTCGCTCAGTCGTGTCCGACTCTGTGACCTGTGGACTGTAGCCTGCCAGGCTCCTCTGTCCATGGGATTTTCCAGGCAAGAACACTGGAGTGGGTTGCCATTTCCTTCTCCAGTGGATCTTCCCAACCCAGGGATCGAACCTGGGTCTCCTGCATTGTAGGCAGATGCTTTTACAGTCTGAGCCACCAGGGAAGTCGAGAAGTTGCCAAAGAACTCAACATCAACCATTCTACAGTTGTTTGGCATTTGAAGCAAACTGAAAAGGTGAAAAACCTTGGTAAGTGGGTGGTGATGCCTCATGAGCTGATTGAAAAATCAAAAATATTGTTTGAAAGAGTCGTCTTCTCTTATTCTACACCACCACAACAAATCATTTTTCATCATATTGTGATGTGTGACAGAAAGCGGGTTTTATACAACCAGCTCAGTGGTTGGACCAAGAAGCTCCAAAGCACTTCCCAAAGCCAAACTTGCACCAAAAAAGGTCATGGTCAATGTTTGGTGGTCTGCTGCCATCTGATCCATGACAGCTTTCTGAATCCTGGTGAAACTGTTACATTTGAGAAGTATGCTCAGCAAATCAATGAGATGCACTGAAAACTGCAATGCCCACAGCCAACACTCGTCAACAGAACAGGCCCAACTCTTCTCCACAACAACATCTGATCGCACATCTTACAAGCGACACTTCAAAAGTTGAATGAATTGGGACTACGAAGCTTTGCCTCATCCACCATATTCACCTGACTTCTCGTCAACTGACTGCCACGTCCTTTAAGCATCTCAACATCTTTTTGCAGGGAAAATGCTTCCACAACCAGGAGGAGGCAGAAAATGCTTTCCAAGAGTCAGTCGAATCCCAAGGCACAGATCTTCATGCTATGGGAATAAACAAACTTATTTCTCGTTGGCAAAAATCTGTTGATTGTAATGATTCCTATTTTCATCAATAAAGATGTGTTTGAGCCTAGTTACAATGATTTAAAATTCACGGTCCAAAACCTCAATTACTTTTTCACCAACCTAATTAAGAGGTCATATAGAATGAGGGTTGAAAAATAGCCACTGTATTTAAACAACATGGAACTATTTCTTTACAATATGATTTAGTATCATTATGTCATATTTCCCTTTATGACAATTTTGGGAAATGTTCCTGTGCTTCCTTTGTTAATTTTCCTTATGAATTTAAGGATAATTGTAAAGTTCTAAAATAAAAATTTTATTTTTTGGCTGAAATTTTTATTATGTCAATGAACTTGTTGATAGACATTTTTACAATAATTAGTCTTCTCTTTCAGAAACAATGTATTTATTTGTATAAATCAACAAACTTCAATCACCTAACTTCAGTAAATATACAGATTAAAGTTGTTATCTAGCTGTATTAAGATGCACACCTGAGAAAAGGGAAACTCTTACAGTATTGGTGGGACTCTAAGTTGGTACAGCCACTATTGAAAACACTATTGAGTTTCCTCAGAAAACTAAAATTACCATACAATCCAGCAATTCCACTCTGAGGCATATAGGCCTATATCCAGCAAAATTCTTAAGATGATACATTCACCCCTATGTTCATAGGAACACTACAGACAATAGCCAAGACATGGAAACAACTTAAATGTCCACTGACAGACGAATGAATCAGGAAGATGTGATTTATATATATATAATATATAAATAAAATGGAATACTACTCAGATTAATAATAATAATGCAATTTGCAGTAACACGGGTGCAACTAGAGATTACCATAATAAGTAAAGTCAGAGAAAGACAAATACCATATGATACCACTTATATGTGGAATCTAAAGTACGACACAAACAAACCTATCTACAAAACAGAAATAGACCCACAGGCCCAGAGAACAGACTTGTGGTTGCCAAGGGGGAGAGGGCTGGAGGATGAAATGGGAGGCTGGGGTGAGCTGGTGTAAGTTTTTATATACAGAATGGATAAACAAGCTCCTACCGTATAGCACAGATAACTATATTCACTATCCTATGATAAACCATAATGGAAAAGGATATTAAAAATAACATATATACGTTAAATACACACACACATATACACACACATTCCTGAAATCAAGGGCTGTGCCACATCTGAAATTCACGTTCTCCACAATGCACCTGACTTTTTAATAAAAGCATACGATCTTCGCTCACAATCACTGAATTGGTTGGTAGTACAGTAACTGCTCGTTTTACTTTTGTTGGATTGTAACTGCTTTACTATGTTAATTTCTGCTGTACAATGAAGTGCATCAACTATATGTATACATATATCCCCTCCTTCTTGAACCTCCTCCCATCCCCCTCCATCCCACCTCACAAAGCACAGAGTCGAGCTCCCTGTGTTATATGAAACTGCTAATTTTAAAACTGTAGGGGGTTGAATGGCAAACATGTGACAGAATTTCAGGGGGGTGGGGGTGGGCACTGAAACTAGCATATCTTGATTGTATTGGTTCCACATCTGTATGCTTTTGTCAAAACTCACAGAGCTGTACCCAAAAAAGGTGAATTCCACTATAATTATGCCTTAATTTTAATTTAAAAAACGACAAGAAACACTTTGATGCTAATTTTAAATATAGGCTCACTTTTATAGAGATGTAAATGTGCTTCTTAAACCATTTTGGTAAAAAAAAAAAATTCAAAGCAAGAAAAACAAAACCATCATTTTTATAGAAATGTTCAAAAATACTGGTTAATAGGTGATTTCTTAAGCTGGATGGTAGATTTTTGAAAATTATACATACATCTTCATACTTTACAACACGCATATGTGAAATATTTCATAATTAAAAAAATTTAAAAGCATGTAATATTTGAAATATTTTGACTAGAAAAATAAGCAAAAAAAGAGCAGAGTGAAAAAGTAATAAACAAGAATAGTGATACAAACTCGGTTAAGTAGTGAAGATAAAAGGACCAAAAAAGAGATCAAAAATAGGATGAGCTTTTTGTTCAAAGACTGATGGTTACAAACAAGGATCCAGGAGAGTGTCAACACTTGCCTTCACCTCTGTGACCATCCTACTTACTCGTTACACATCCAATTCCACGCTTGAAGCACAAAAAGCCAATCACTTCTTTAACTCCTAGAGAAGGCTATAGGAGAAATGATGTCCTTACAAAAGAGAATAGTTTCAGCTAAAATATGAAGGGGGTATTTTAGGGGGGAAAATGGAAAAGGTAAGGTGATTCTGTTTGGAATGGATGGAGTAAAAAGGGAAAGTAAAAGTAGAAAGAGCTGGGAGGGAAAACAGCTTGGAGCAAAGCCGCGAGAAAACAATTCGTTAGTTAAGGCAGTGGCTCTCAGGACAGGATACGGCTGCACAGGCTCTCCTTTTCATATGGCAACTAGGTTTTATAATGATGAGAACCATAACTGCAACTAGGAAACCACACTCTATTTTGGTGTCAGAATTAGTTGAAAGTACCTGACAATATCTCAAAGGGGATGTGAGAAGGATTTACTTTGCTTCACGTGGAACAGTGGTAGTAGGGGTAATAAGTGGACAAAGAAAATCTCCAGTCTCTCATGGGAGCAAAGTACACTGAGGGCCTGATTTTTAAGTTAGAGCAAAGTAAGGTTTAAGTTAAATTAGGACTATAAATAAAAAAATAATACCTTTCACTTTTCTGCTAACACTCAAGTAGAACTGGCTAAACTTTTGGTTTTATTTTCAAAATACGGTTTTAATCTACTGCATTTGGCAGCTATTCTTTGAGTTTAGTTAATGTTACCTTAATGCGTAAAGACTCAGAGGAAGTACAGAAAGTGTCAAATAACTGTTTACTGGAGGCAGTAGTGAAGGTATGAAGTCAATTTCATTAGTTACTACTAAAGATCAAGTTCTTGCAGCTAATGCCGTATTCAAAACAGCAGTCACTATGTCATGCAATTCAATAAACGACGTCTTTTAACACACAGTGAACTGTGTTGACAGAAATACCCATGAGGTGGTATGATAGAGAAAGAAATAACTGAAGTTGGATTTGTCTCTATTCTGTTAGTAACTAGATATATAAATCGGGCATCTCAGTGAGATTCTCTGAGGCTATTTCTTCATCTAGAAAACCATCCAGATGAACTTTATTATGATGGCTAAAAACAAAAGGAGACCACACACGCGAAGCAGAGAACCTGCCACACAGTATCAACAAGGACTAGCAGCCTGAAGAGCCCTGGGTCACCTATATCCCCGCCCGCATCTGCATCAGCTTCCAAATCCTACCCCTCCAATGTGTCACAAGCACTTCTCTTCCAGAAGCAGTCTCAAGTCCCAGCCCACCACTCCCACCTGAACAGAAAGTAAGCCGGCACCATCCAGAAGTCCTAGCTCTCATCAGCAACTCTCACTACCTCAGCATGTACAATTACATGTCTTGGCCCACAACCCTAGTATCCAGAAGCAATTCTGTAACTTAAGTCTCCTTTCTGGTAATGATGACTTCCGTTACTGAATCTCGGGGAGTAATGGATTTTAAACACAGTAGTCAATGATTTCTGTGAGCACATCCTACTAATCTTGTTAATAACCTAATGATAGTTTAAATCCATTTATACCTTAATTTGTTTTCATTTCATATGTAATGAAATTTTTAACACATTTACCCACAGATATCAAAAGTCATAGAAGGCAAGTTACCATATTTTCTCTTTGAAATATGCATTATCTATCAAAGTCTGTAATGTGCATTACTATCAAAGCAGTGATGGCTTTAAAAAATATCTTACATGCTTCTATTTTTCTTTCTCTATACAATTGCACATATTCTGTAATGTCTTCTACTTTCCTACAGAACTTGACCTATTAGGACACATGATTGAGACCAAAAGATTAAAAAACAAGAATATTAAGTGGTCAAATAGTAACAGCAGCTCAAGAGAAGACAAACATTCTTCAGAAAAGCTGGCTGATAGTTAAAGATGTCCTCTAAGAAGAATACTTATTCCCACAAACAACAGAAAATAAGAAGTAGGAAGATACCAAGAATGTTGGTTCAAGCCTTCCTAGAGACAACCTAGTTATGTATCTTGTGACTTTCAGCCCTATGAAGGCAAAGGGTAAATATATAAGAACCTGGAAGAAAGCTTTGAAGTGAGCATCCTCTTGAACGGTAGTGTTCTGATCACTTGGGAGGAGAGGGAACAGGCTCTGAAGTCTCACCCTTTCACAAATCACCTTGTTAGGATGGCCAGGTAGAGGTGCTGAATTGGCCCCGGGAGATATCTGGGAAAAAGAGGGAGAAGAAAAGGATAGTTCATGGCTAGCTGCACCAATGTGGAGAATCATGCCTATGAAGGACAGTCTGGATTTTCTAGGTATTTGATGATTTTGTTAGCAGAGCAAAAGAAATAAAAAATTAATCTTAAACATCAAAACAAACAAAAGGAAGACAAAGACTGCCTCTGGCAATGGATCTCTCATAAAAACTTTCTTTAAAGGCCAAACAGCACTGCTCAAGAATGCCAAGTCCTTCCTATGTTTCCCACGTAGTACCTATCGATATCTTTCTTGCTGGCATTAATTTTGAAATCTTAAATGACAGATAAGATTTCATGTCAAGAAAACCAGAAGTAAAAATCACTTAAGTACAGAAAGATTAGTGTCTAACCTGGCTATGATTAATTTTTCATTCTCTTTTTTAGTTAACCTTCCAAATTATCAGGCAAGGGGAGAGAGATTTTAGAACATCTATGGCCAAATTTCTATAGCGATCACAGGTATAAAAAACAAGATTTATATTGTGGAGACCTCAGCTTTATTCAACACAAACCTAGGAACCTACTTAATGAATAAAGGACAAGATCATAAGCCTCAAAGTAAATGCCTGCATGTTTTAAATGCTTGACTAGACTGTGAGTTAATGCCCTAAACTCATATGTAAATATACTTGACCTGTACCATTTTTGATCAGACATGAGTATCACAATTCCACTGTGCTGTGGAGTGAACTGCCTTTTGGGATTAAGGTTTGTGGACCTGCTTGCTCCTAAAGACCATGTGCTTTAAGGCTGTCTTGTTTTTTCGTTTCATTGCTACAATCATTCCCTTACATGTAAGTGTCTATCCAGTAACAGGCACTAAACAAAAACACAGTCATGATTTTCTACCTTCAAGAAGTATATGCAATAAAAAGAAAAACAAATCACCATACAGTATGAAAAAGTACCTTTCTGTGGTAATGGTCCATTTTAGTGCAATGGAGAGGTAATTGTAAGAAACTGTGTTGCCAAGAAAACTACGAAATGATCAGCGTAACTGGTCAGTAAGGAAGTAGCCAGAGAGGAAGGAATAGACAGATCATAAAGTGGCAGGCTAATTATATGAATAATGCTGCTATAATAAACTTTGTCAGCCCCTTTAGAAATTTTTCTTTCGCTTGCTATGAGCCTGATCAACAGATAGCTAGGCCTGTTGTTAAGAAAATAACTACTTCCAAAGACCTTCCGAGGACTGAAGGCAGTAATTTTAGAATTTATTAGCACTGCTCCACAAAATGCTTTGGACATGAACTAAAGCTCACCTCTGTACTATAAACATGCATGTGTTAATGTCCTTTACCAATGTGATGAAGCAGGAATGACTGAATCAAGGAATATTTACTGACTGCCTCCTATAAGCAAAGAATTATGTTAGAAAAGAAAACAAGGATCCCACCCGCAAGGAGCTTATTTTTGTTTAAAAAAAGAGGTAGGAGCCATGGGTTTATCTGAGGGCAGGAGTAAGAAAATATTTCACAGGAACAAGTATTTTTCACATTCCTGACTTCATTCAATCTAAGGAGTGCTTTTACCACTTTAAAGAAATTCTCTCTCAAAATGGCCTGTTCCTTTATGCAGGCTTCATGTTCTTTCTACAAGTTTATAATCTGCACAATAAGTACATCTGAAGAGTGTTTTAATAAGGTGACATACCATCAACTATCACTTAAGCAGTCTTACAAACTTAAAAAGTGTGAGCAGCACGCTTACAAACTGCTAGTACAAAAGCTGGCTGGGAAAACAAATTTCAGTTAATACATAAAAGAACTGGCAAACCCTGGTCCTTGCAGACATAAGGGGAGAGGGGAAAGGGGAGAGAAAAGGAGAGAGAAGGGAAGAGGGAATTCTAAGATGGCCTCCAAGATTGCCACCTCCAGGGTGTACCTCCAACCCTGCATGGTATGTGGGGAGGACTGTAAACACAGTGAATTTCATTCCCCTGATTGGGTTCAGTTACATGATCTAAATTATACAAACCCCTTCACGTAAGTGAAAGGATTTTCAGATATAATTAAGATTCCTGTGAATTTTAAGTTAATCAAAGGGGAGGTTATCTTGGGTAGGCCTGAGTTAATCAGAGAAAGCTCTCAAAAGAGAAGTTGAGCACTTCCTAAAGAGATTCTCCTGCCAACCCTACAGACGAAGTTGCTATGTGCTGAGAAGGCATGTGAATGGTAGACAGCTGAGGGCAGCTACAAGCTAAAAGTGGTCATCAGTTGATAGCTAGCTAAGATCAAGATTCCCTCAAAGAAAACAGGGGGGCCTCAGTCCTATAATCACAAGAACCACATTATAACAACAACAATGAGCTTGGAAGAGGACATTAAGTCCCTAATAAAATCAGAGCCCAGCCAAATAAGACCTTGACAGAGGCTCTAGAGCTAACCCATACCAGGACTCTGATCCACAGAAACTGTACGGCAACAAGATTTGCTTTACACTACTAAACTTGTGGCAATCTGTTACACACAACAGAAAACCAGCACAACAAACATGTACATAACAGAATAAAAACTGGGTACCATACTCAAGCAAAGTTTCTTCTCCAGAATTCTGGAGAAAAATTCTGTATTAATTTGATTATGAAAGACATAAATTAAAACTTAAAAAAAAAAAAAAACAACCTAAGCAATACAGCAGTTTTTAAAACCTCAATTCGGTAATAGTAAACTTCACACCAGGAGTCAAACTGGGCTTTCTGATCTTTATATGGTACAAGTTAGGGTTAACCAACTTGCTTGCTTAAAGTGAAACATAAATACCAGAGCCATAATCTGGTTCTAAGACTCAGACTCAACCCACTAAACCACCTTCTAATTGCAGAATTTTTAAAGTAACATTCTTCTTTGTAATCTATCTAGTTGGATTAGTAACTAGCAACTATTCCACAATGCCTATTTACTTAAAGCTATTTTAAGTACTTAAAAATTAATGTTTCCTTGGAAATTGTTTCTGACTTCTACTACTTCCCTAACTCCCTCAGTTAAAATTAGTCAGGTTATACAGTATCTGAAAATCAACACAGTTCTATTTTCCCCTAACATACCAACTGCCGAGCACTACAAAGACATGGTAACTTCAGCCTTCTCTCAGGATGCAACCGTATTTTAGAAGTCCTGCCATGAAACATCCCTGAGATGGGATTGAGCCTGTAACTCCACACACTTTGCATTTTTAATGTTACATATAACAATATGATTAGTTCATCCAGCATAACTGTTTCCTGTTTTATAAGACTGAAATTACAAAAAACACTTCAACCTTTTAAGCAACAACACATTACTATTTTAAGGCCATCTTCTATTTAATGTGGCCTTTCCCCAGCCTGGTAGCCATACTACCAACAACTTAACCTCAGTGTTAACAGAGTGTACTATTATTATCATCACTGTGGTAAATTACAGTAGTTATTGTGTTAAAAAATAACACAGGACTTAGGTCCACATAGTCCCAGAATCAGCTTCCTCCAAAATCACTTAAAAAAAAAAAAAAGCTACCATGGATGTTTATGTTGGTTGATTACTGTGCTAGAAGCTTACTATGTATGACTCCTTTAAAACTAACAAAATCTCGTATGGTATTTTTTTTTTTAAATTGGAAGATAACTGCTGTACAATATTGTGTTGGCTTCTGCCCATACAACAATGTGAATCAGCCACAGGCAAAAATCACTTCTGATGACAGCTTCCTTCTTCATTCATTTACATTTTTCTCATAAAAGTAGAGATTATACAAGTGTATGATGACCTCTAGGCCAGTATTAAATAATGTGTACTTTCCACAAAATAAATTGCTCAAAAGGCCAAACCTTCTTCTCCAAAATGGTCAGTACTCTCCAGAAAAAAAACAAACAAACACACAACTGTTCACTGTTACAAGTTGCATACCGACTGCTCAAAGGCAGTAAAATCATAGGCTAGCAGGAAAAAGGAAAGAACAAAAGATGATGAGTTAGGTGCTTGGTTGTTGGCTCCAACAAGTCCCTTACTCCTTTTGGTCAAAGTCTGGGTACCTAGAAAATGAAGAGGTCAAATCCAAATTATATAAAAATCCAAATATTTTCACTGCTTCCACGATGGCAAATGCTACTCTCCTGGAAAGTAATCAAGGAGATTTTATTTAACAGTTCAAATCACTGTTCTTTCATCTGATAAATTCTCAGGTTATATTCCAAAATACGAGAAAAGTTATATGCATAAGTATGTTGATCACATCAAAGCAACAATTTCAAAGGGAACTAGAAGTAATCTAAACATTTAACAAGTAAGTATTTGTTAAGTCAGTTTATGGTATGTGTTATTATGCAGTTGTTAAACCATTTAAGAACTGGTACTACTTACCCGAGAAGGATCATTACTTTCCAGCACTGGGATACTTTCAAAAAAAAAAAAAATTATTATTCCCATTCTTGAGTCAGGGCAACAACAAATTGGATCCATGTCTTTAGGGGAGCAGAGCAAAATCAGGGTTGGTGAAAATAGCTGAAAGGCTCCACCCTTCTTTCTCACCCCTTAGTCACACAAATTAATGGGGAGGGGTGAAGAAGGTGCAACCAAAGAAGTCTCTAACCACTCCATGTACTGAACTGGTGAACATAAACGTTAGGAAAAATAAGAGTTATACATTCTACTATTAAGTTTTTCTTTCATTCACTTTCACAATCCAGGATTTACCAGCACAAGGATTATTCTCCCCTTAAGCAAGTGTTTCTAAACCATTTTACTTAAGCTGGTAACCTCAAAGTTGTTGTCGCTTTGTAAAGTGTTCTAAACCATCTCTTCAAGATTTATTTCTAAGAATTATATGGATTTGGAAAATACCTAAACCAGGAACAGTCCAAATCAGTAAAAACTTACACACATAAACATTCAAAAAGATGAAGTACGACTGAGCTCTTCATAAGTCTTACTAAATAAAAATAATAATTCAAATATTTATTGCATATCTATCATATGCTAGATACTAAGAAAACAAAAGAAATATTTCTCGCCCTCAAAGAGATTCAGTCTACTAAGGGGTAAATTCAGCAGAAATAAACGAGGGTAACAGGGTCCCCTAACTTAGAGGGGAGAAGGAAAAGTGTTCAGATCCTTTAAAAAGGAACATGAAATGACATTAGAGCAGGGGGAAAGACAAGGCTGTGTATATGGCCCCTCTTTGTCTACTTGCTCCAATTTCTTACTTGTTTATTATTATAGAGTTCAAGCATTTGCCTGATTTCCAGATAGACAATGTGATGTTAAGAATTTCACATTTGTTGAACAAATGAACTAGACTACAACTACAGAGTTCAAACGTGTGTTTACAATCTATATACTCTGTCCAGAGAATAAAGTAAGCAAGCTATGATTTAAGCAAGACAACATGAAAACGGATGTCTGATATATGCGGTTAGTAGAAAAACAACTAGAAAACTAGTAAGCAGACCTAGACACTGCACAACAATCACAGGCCTAATTAAGAGCTGCCTTACCAGCAAAATGAATTACAAAATGGTGCTGGCTTAAACAAAACTGGGGCAGCATAGCGAGAAAGAGATGGGATAGACTGAAGTAGAAGGCAAAGATCAATCATCTTCCCATGCTGATCGATTATTTCAGAGACTTTTATCTGAGGATTTCTCACTCATTTTTCTCACTCTCAGCCTTGCAGGGAAAAGTAAAAAATGAGCACAAATAAAAACAGGCCAGTGATGTAACTAAGCCTCATCCAAAGCAGTTGGCAGAGACACAATAGGCCTACACTCCACATTATGATGCTAACATATTCAAGTATATCTAACTGTGTCACCCTCTGTCCATCCACTCCTCAAAAATCAGGTTACTTTAGTATAGAAAATCCTCAGTATTTATTCAAATTAATAACTTCCAACTTACTTTAACTATAAAAATAGGATGAGTATATGAAATTCAACAAGTATAGGAACACACTACCTTTCAGAGTCACAGAAGGTATCAGAAGTGGAGGGACAACAGAGATAATTTAAATCCAACTCCTATTTTACAGATAAGAACCTGAGGCCCACACAGCTCATTTCCGGCAAAATTTATTCAACTACAGCTTCTAAAGGCCACCAAGTCTTTTAGAAACAAGCCTTAAAGAAAATTATAGATATCAACTTAAAATTAGACCCCTATAATTAACAGATTCAAGGCTCAACAGATCTTCAAAAAGTCAAATATATTACACGAATACTTTTATGAGCGAGCAAGAGCTGGATACAATTTCTACTTAAAAATTCATTTAATCTTTTTATTACAAGCACATGCCTGCTGCAATGCAAATAATCTGATCCCTATATTTGGTCTTGTATTGTTACTTATGTAGGAAGCCCAAAATTTCTTCCTAATGGAAGACAGAAACAATTTTAATTTGATCCCAACTGTCTCTAGATGCTCATTGTTTTGATTTCTTAAAAACTGAGGGAATGGATTAAAAAAAAAAACTTTAAGCCCAGTTACCAAGGCTGGGAGCTATTTACAGGAATTCTGCGGTAATTGTGTTAACAGTACCTGCAATCAAGGCCAAACAGGATCCAAAAAGTCTTGCAATTTTAGGTAATAAACCATTGTGAATGAGTTGCATACACTTAAACCTTCCTGTGTTAAGTGCGCCTCGTAAGAAATCAGAAAAGGCAATTAAAGATTACATTTTGTTTCTATTTACAGTGCAAAATTAACACACCCAACTTAATACATCATTTTTGCAGCACAAATAAACAGCACGGTCTTACAAGTCCTACACACGCAAATGAAAACTTTATTCCCTTTATCCCTCAATAATTTGAAAAACTCTCGGCTCAAAACCAACCTCTTTCATTCTTCAGCCCTGAAAGGAAGAACTTCCATCCCCTAGAACAAAACGCACCCTGTTCAGAAACCCGCGGCTGCAGAAGGACGCGAGAGAGGACCCTTCGGACCGGGTTCTGCGTTCTCCTGAGTGACATCATTTCACCTGCGCCTGGGCAAACAGGGAGGGAGCAAAAGAGCCAGGCCATCACCAGTCGGCGGTGGGCTGGCGCTCCCCCGGGCTGTGCCCGCACCTCCTCGTCGCTGCCCGGGGAACAAAGAGCGCCGGGCGGCCCGGCCGCGCCCCGCTGAACATCAAGCAACCACATCCCTAGCGCGGCCCCGCAGGCTCCTAACCGCCCGAGGCTCGGTCAGTCCCGCCCTCGCGCGGGAATCAGCGGCTGCGGCAGCCAGTACCTGCGAGGGGAGGCTCCGCCCTGCGGGGCTACTCCCGCGGCTCCTCGCTGGGCCGCCGCCTCCTATTGTGACCGCTCGCCCAGCCAGCGGCCAGCTCGCCAGATCTTCCGTTCCCGGGCCTTCTCAACCCCGGAACCCGAACTCCGACCCAGGCGCTATCACGGCGCTTCCTTCCTCCCGGCACCATCACACGGGCCGCGCCACAAAACTACGGCTGCACTCCCAGAGCTGACAGAGTCGGCTAACGCCTCGGGGGCTCCATCCTCTCCGCCCCCGCGCCCTAACCGCCCGGGCCGCCGCACGGCCCCGCACCGCTGCACGAGGGGCCCCGCCCCGCCACGCCCCGCCCCGGTGCTCGAAGACAGGACTCGCCGCGCGCCGGCGCACTACGCTCCGCTGCGCGCGCAGGCGACGCCCCCCGGCGCCAGGCCGCAAGATGCGCGAGCACGCGGCCCTCCCACTCTCGGCTCTGGGTCGCCCACCTGCCCACTCCGACCCCTCGCAGGAACGAACCTAGCGAGCCCAGGGTGCAAGACCTCCAGACGCTCCGCCCCTCTCCCCCTCCGCTGGTCTCTGCGCGCGGATACCCTTTTGTTTCCACCCGCGGGGAGGGGGCGGGGCGGGCTGCGCGCGTCCCGGCGCGCGACTCGGACTAGTTCCGGCAACAGAGCCGTCGCGCAGCGCCCCTGCGCAGCCCCGCCCCGTCCCCCCCCCCGCCCCCCGCCCCGCGCACAGAAAGGCCGCCGCTACGCGGGGCAGCTGGCGGGCCGAGCCTCCCAAATAGTACACAATTTCTCCCAGAATGTTGTTGCAAGTGCGTGCCTAGCGCCTCCAAAACTTAGCCATCAAATTGTACCTGACTTCATTCAGATTCCAAATACAGTATATGTATCCATGTGGCCTAAATGTTAGGAATTTTTATTGATGTAGAGACAGGTGATTTGTCCTGGTGTCTTTGTCCAATGTATCTCTGGAGAGCCAGAGTCAACCTTAATTTGTCCTACTGTAAGGCTCAATTAAACCTGACATTTATATTGTGCTGAGAACAGGAAATGAGACAGGTACGGAGACAGAAGCTGGCATGGTGCCTGTCCTGATAATCCCACATTCATGATCTAAAAGAGGATGTAAGATCTTCCATAAAGCGCAGTAAATACAAGGACAAAATAGTTTAAGTGATATCGAAGGAAAGAGGGAGGTCAAGGGGACATCACCAAAGAAGTGGGTTTCAAGTAGATAGGAATTATATGTCTTCAAGGATAGATAGGGACCATATTTCAGGCCAATCATCAAAAAAAACCAGGTTCTAGTTCTTTTGGCATTACTCAAACCAGTCTACCCTGGGTCAAAGCTGCTTCCGGTAGAAAATTAGGGAACCAGACTAAAATGATGTTCCAGGATCCTCTGAACCTCTATGTATGAATAACACAAAATGGCAATTATTTGAATACATTTGTCTCCCGTGTCAGACTCAGCAATCAGACTGTTCTGACTATAACCCTAAAGTCCAAACCTACAGCATGAAACACAGCAGCAGGTACTTAGCAACTGCTGAACTCAAAGTTCCAGTAATCATATCATAGGCTTTTACAACTCCTAACAAAGAAAAGCTGCTGCTGCTGCTGCTGCTGCCGCTAAGTCGCTTCAGTCGTGTCCGACTCTGTGCGACCCCATAGACGGCAGCCCACCAGGCTCCCCTGTCCCTGGGATTCTCCAGGCAAGAACACTGGAGTGGGTTGCCATTTCCTTCTCCAATGCATGAAAGTGAAAAGCGAAAGTGAAGTCGCTCAGTCGTGTCCGACTCTTGGCGACCCCATGAACTGCAGCCTACCAGGCTCCTCTGTCCATGGGATTTTCCAAGCAAGAGTACTGGAGTGGGGTGCCATTGCCTTCTCCAGAGAAAAGCTAGAATGAGATAATAGGCCCCCATGAACACATCCCCTCCCCCAGCCCCACACCCCTATTATGTAGCCCTGTTATCTAGCCACTCTTCCCCCTCAAAGCCCTCTCTGCCAGTCTTCCAAAGCAAGGCAATTTGGAAGGCTTTACATCAAAACTTTTAAGGTCCCCGCCTCTCATTTCATAGTACAGACGCATAAATCCCAACCACACCTTTAGGTGCATCCAATGTAATCCACTTCTAACCTCTGTCTCCTGCTGTGGATTCACCTGGCATTACAGATCTTCCAACAGAATCTGTCATACAAGCTTCCTTACATAATACAGACTACCCTGAAACAGCTTTTCTTGTTTAACTGTATACAGGTATGTAATGAGAGGGGGAAGTACAGGAAAAAAAAGAAAGAAAAAAGGAGGAGGGGGGGGACAAGGAGGGAAATTACCATCCGGAAGTTGCCCAATTGTAAGAGTCAGGTTCCTTAAGTGTTGAATCTCAGTGGCAAAAACCTATTACAGTCCTTCAGGGTTCCTAATCCTTAAATGTATATGCATTTCCCCTGGGCTTCAGCCAATCCTTTGTCAGGCAAACTCTTGAAAACCCTTCTTAAATGGTTGAGATCTTACTTAACCCGTGTATGAGGACTTGATCTAGGAAGTCTGTCCACTAGTAAACAATGCTCCCACATCTCAAGGTCAAATAGTTTGAAATTTGTACTGCAATTTTTTTTTCTAACTGATTTTCTAAACCAGAAAACACCCAATGAATGGGTTAAGGTGTAAGGTGGGCAACCGACCACCTAGCGTGGTAGGGAGTAAATTATACTGGAGCAGTTGCTCTTCCCTGGTCCACCTAAAATTTTACTTGGAGTCTGTACAAAAAGGTAGGGAACCTTGTTGGAGAGGTGTCCAGTGGATTTTTCTGCAATGATAGAAATGTTCAACATCTGCAGCAGCATCCAAAAGGTAGCCATTATCTACATATACATGGCCACTGAATGAGGACTTGAAATGGGGCTAGTGCAACTAATGAATTAACCAGGATTGCATAAACAGCCACATGTGGCTAGGGAACAGTATAGCACTTGCAGGAAAAGTAGTTGCTTGTAGTAAGCGCTTTTTGAGAATTCTGACTCCAAGACTGCCCTTTAAAATTGGTTTTTTAAAAAATTGGTTTTTATGACAGAAGTGAAAACCATAAATGACTACTAAAAAGTTCCTCCTGGGTTATCTAGGTCATTTAAGTCCCCTCAACTTCTAAAATAAAAATATACCAATATATGTTGCTTACCAAAGAGGAAAATATTGCAGTTACTTCAAATGCGTGTGGTCATTGGTCTACCCTGGTGTCCTAACATTCTAATACATGGAAATAACTGCTGAGAATTTTTTATTGGGCTTTCCCTTGTGGCTCAGCTGGTAAAGAATCCACCTGCCATGCAGATATCGCTCTGGGTTAGGAAGATCCCCTGGAGAAGAGAAAGGGTACCCACTCTAGTATTCTGGCCTGGAGAATTCCATGGACTGTATAGTCCATGGGGTCACAAAGAGTAGGACACGACTGAGCGACTTTCACATTGATCTCGAGATGAATTAGATGAATTAGATGGTATTGATATCTTTATATTATTAAATCTTCAAACTGCAAGTAAGATGCATCATTTATTTACCTGAGTTGTTAATTTTTTCAATAATGCTTCACAGATTTCTGGAAAGATCTTGCACATTTGTTCTTGGGTTTATTCTAAGTTTTATACATAATTATTAATTCTAATAGTTTTCTTAATTTTTTTTGCCTTTCCTACACATATAATCCCATTGGCACAAGATAACCATTCAATTTCTATCTTTTCAACGTGTTTTCCTCTTATCTTGTCTTACTGCACTGGCTAGGACTCCCGGTACAATGCTGAATAGATACAGTGAGAACATGCATTTTTGTCTTATTCCAAAACTAGAAAGCTTCCAACATTTCACCTTTAGGTATGATGTTGGCAGTAGGTTTTTGGTAGATCCCTTTAGCAAATCAAGGGAGGTTTATTTTATTTTAAATTTGTTAAAAGTTTACCCTAAAATGGATATTTAATTTTATCAAAATTTTCTGTATCTGTTAGATAATCACAGAATTTCTGTTGCTGGGTGAATTACATTGCTTTTTGGAGGTTAAACCGATTTTACATTCCTATGAAACCATCACCATATTGTGCTACTCTTTTTATACACTGTTGGATTTGCTTTGCTAATATTTTGCTTGCAATCTTTACATCTGTGTTCTTAAGTGAGATTAGCTGTTACTTTTCATCTTTGTAACATCCTTATCAAGTCTTGTCACAGATATTATGCTAGCCTCAGAAAATGAATCCTGGAGTATTCTTTTTCTGTTCTCTACAAGAGTTTCTATAAGATTGGTGATGTGCCTTCTTTAAATGTTTGGTAGAATTTGCTCGTTAGCCAACTGAACTTGGAAATCATATTTCTTTAGTAATTATGAATTTCTCATCAGATTTTCTGCCTTTTCCTTAAATCTTTTGTTGTTTGTTTTCTGGCCACCCTGCAGCATTCAGGATCTTAGTTCTTCAACCACGGATCCAATCCATGATTCCTGCATTGGAAGTGCGGAATCTTAACCACTGGATGACCAGGAAGTCCCTTTTCCTTATTCCAACAAAAGAAAACCAGTATAATCTTAGAATACATATAAGGAAGATCCCATTCTGAAACTCATAGGTAACAAGAGAAACAAACAGATAAATTTGGATTACTTCAAAATAAAAACATCAGTGCAACAGAGTGAAAAGGAAACCTATAGAATAGGAGAAAATATTTTCAAGTCATATCTGATAAGAGGTTAATATCCAGAATATATAAAGAACTATAGGTGGCGCTAGTGGTGAAGAACCTGCTGCCAATGCAGGAGACGTAACAGAGGTAGGTTTGATCCCTGGGTTGGGAAGATGCCCTGGAGGAGGGCATGGCAACCCACTCCAGAGTTCTCGCCTGGAGAATCCCATGGACAGAGCAGCCTGGCAGGCTACAGTCCGCAGGGTTGCAGAGCTGGACACAACTGAAGCGATTTAGCACACAAGCACACATACATAAAGAACTACAACCAAGCAAAAACCAAAACCTGATAATAAAATTGACGAAGGATTGAAATAGGTGTTTTTCCAAAGAAGTTCAAATGTCCAATAAGCACATGAAAATATGTTCAACATCACTAGTCAGGAGGAAAATGCAAATCAAAATGAGATACTACCTCACACTCATTAGGAGGCTACTATTAAACAAAAAACAAAAACAGAAAAATGTTGACAAGGATGTGGACAAACTGGGATCCTTGTACACTCTTGGTGGGAATGTAAAATGGTGCAGTCACTTCAGGAAATGGAATAGCGGTTCGCCAAAACATTAAAAATAGCGGGAAAAAAGATCCAGCAATTCCACTTCTAGGCACATACCCCAAAGAGTTGAAAACAGAGTCTAAAAGAGGTATCTGTACACCTAGGGTCCTAGCAGCATTATTCACAATAGCCAAAACATGGAAGTAACCCAAGTGGCCATCCATGGATGAATTTTTAAAATGTGCTATACACATACAGCGGAATATTATTCAGCCCTTAAAAGGAAGGAAGTTCTGAAGCATGCTACAACATGGATGAATGTTGACAACATTATGCTACGTCAGTCACAAAAAGACAACTATTATATCACTTCACTTATATTAGGGACATACAGCACTCAAATTAAGAGACAAAGTCAAAGAGTGATTGCCAGAGCTTAGGAGGAGAAGAGTAAGTTATTGTGTAATGAATATAGCTTTCATTTTGCAATGTAAAAGAGTTCTAGGGATTGGCTGCACAATGTGAATGTACTTAACACTGCTGAGCTGTACACCTAAATGAATGGTTAAGAAGGTAAATTTTGTGTTGCAGATTTTACAATAATTTTTAAAAATTCTTATCACAGCAGCAAAAGGGATACTGTAAAAGAATATATAATGTCACTCCTTTGCTTAAAACCTTCCAAAGGCTTCCCATATAGGCAAAATAAAATCTACACTTCTTTCCCTGGCTCACCAAGATCCACTAGTTTCATCTGTACCCATCCCTTCAACCTCATCTCAACCACTTCTACCCTCATGCGCCTTGCTGGAGCACATCAGCTCTCCTTCTGTTTGTTTCTATCAGGACTTTTACACTAGCTGTTTCCATTCCCTAGAATGTTCTATGGCCCAGATTTTCTTGATTTGTTCTTTCCCATCTGTCAGATCTTAGCCTAAGTGTCACCTTCTTAAAGGCCTTCCCTAATACCTAACTCAGAGAAGGTAGTGGCAACCCACTGCAGTACTCTTGCCTGGAAAACCCCATGGACGGCAGAGCCTGGTGGGCTGCAGTCCATGGGGTCGCTAGGAGTTGGACACAACTGAGCGACTTCACTTTCACGCATTGGAGAAGGAATGGCAACCCACTCCAGTGATCTTGCCTGAAGAATCCCAGGGACGGGGGAGCCTGGTGGGCTGCTGTCTCTAGAGTCGCACAGAGAAGGACACGACTGAAGCGACTTAGCAGCAGCAGCAGCAATACCTAACTAGAATAGCCAACTGCTCAACTAATTGCACAGTACTTTACAGTATCTGATTATTTACTTGTTTAAATATACGGTTCATTTTCTGCTCCTTCCACAAAGAGTGCCCTACGAAGAAGGACCTTCTTTGTCAGTCTTTTCACCATGGTACTCTGTTGACGCAGGTATGCCTGGCATACAGTAGGCACTTATAAATGTTTGCTAAATGAATAAACAGAGTTCTCCCAAGAGAATGCACTGGTCATAGCAAACATCCTCTTCCAACAACACACGAGAAGACTCTGCACATGGACATCACTAGATGGTCAACACCGAAATCAGACTGATTACATATCCTTTGCAGCCAAAGATGGAGAAGCTCTATACAGTCAGCAAACACAAGACTAGGAGCTGACTGTGGCTCAGATCATAAACTCCTTATTGCCAAATTCAGACTTAAATTGAAGAAAGTGGGGAAGATCACTAGACCATTCAGGTATGACCTAAATCAAATCCTTATGCTTATACAGTGGAAGTGACAAATAGATTTAAGGGGCTAGATCTGATAGAGCGCCTGATGAACTATGGACGTAGGTTCATGACATTGTACAGGAGACAGGGAACAAGACCATCCCCAAGAAAAAGAAATGCAAAAAGGCAAAATGGCTGTCTGAGGAGGCCTTACATATAGCTGTGAAAAGGAGAGAGGCAAAAGCCACAGGAGAAAAGGAAAGATATACCCATTTAAATGCAGAGTTCCAAAGAATAGCAGGGAGAGATAAGAAAGCCTTCCTCAGCAATCAATGCAAAGAAATTGAGGAAAACAATAGAATGGGAAAGACTACAGATCTCTTCAAGAAAATTAGAGATACCAAGGGAACATTTCATGCAAAGATGGGCTCAATAAAGGACAGAAATGGTATGGACCTAACAAGCAGAAGATATTAAGAAGAGGTGGCAAGAATACATGGAAGAACTGTACAAAAAAGATCTTCACCACCGAGATAATCACGAAGGTGTGATCACTCACACTCACCTAGAGCTGGACATCCTGGAATGTGAAGTCAAGTGGGCCTTAGGAAGCATAACTACAAACAAAGCTAGTGGAGGTGATGGAATTCCAATTGAGCTGTTTCAAATCCTGAAAGATGATGCTGTCAAAGTGCTGCACTCAATATGCCAGCAAATTTGGAAAACTCAGCAGTGGCCATAGGGCTGGAAAAGGCCAGTTTTCATTCCAATCCCAAAGAAAGGCAATGCCAAAGAATGCTCACACTACCACACAATTGCACTCATCTCACAGGCTAGTAAAGTAATGCTCAAAATTCTCCAAGCCAGGCTTCAGCAATACGTGAACTTCCAGATGTTCAAGCTGGTTTTAGAAAAGGCAGAGAAACCAGAGATCAAATTGACAACATCCGCTGAATCATCGAAAAAGCAAGAAAGTTCCAAAAAACATCTATTTCTGCTTTATTCACTATGCCAAAGCCTTTGACTGTGTGGGTCACAATAAACTGTGGAAAATTTGAAAGAGATGGGAATACCAGACCACCTAACCTGCCTCTTGAGAAACCTGTATGCAGGTCAGGAAGGAACAGTTAGAACTGGACATGGAACAACAGACTGGTTCCAAATAGGAAAAGGAGTACATCAAGGCTGTACATTGTCACCCTGCTTATTTAACTTCTATGCAGAATACATCATGAGAAACGCTGGGCTGGAAGAAGCACAAGCTGGAATCAAGACTGCCAGGAGAAATATCAATAACCTCAGATATGCAGATGACACCACCTTATGGCACAAAGTGAAGAAGAACTAAAGAGCCTCTTGATGAAAGTGAAAGAGGAGAGTGAGAAAGTTGGCTTAAAGCTCAACATTCAGAAAACTAAGATCATGACATCTGGTCCCATCAATTCCTGGCAAAAAGATGGGGAAACAGTGTCAGAGTTTATTTTGGGGGGCTCCAAAATCACTGCAGATGGTGATTGTAGCCATGAAATTAAAAGACACATTCTTCTTAGAAGGAAAGTTATGACCAACCTAGACAGCATATTAAAAAGCAGAGACATTACTTTGCCAACTAAGGTCTGTCTAGTCAAAGCTATGGTTTTTCCAGTAGTCATGTATGGGTGTGAGAGCTGGACTATAAAGAAAGCTGAGCACCAAAGAACTGATGCTTTTGAACTGTGGTGTTGGAGAAGACTCTTGAGAGTCCCTTGGACTCCAAGGAGATTCAACCAGTCCATCCTAAAGGAGATCAGTCCTGGATGTTCATTGGAGGGACTGATGTTGAAGCTGAAACTCCAATACTTTGGCCACCTGATGTGGAGAGCTGCCTCATTTGAAAAGACCTGATGCTGGGAAAGATTGAGAGCAGGAGGAGAAGGGGACGACAGAGGATGAGATAGTTGGATGGCACCACCGACTCAATGGACATGGGTTTCGGTGGACTCCGGGAGTTGGTGATGGACAGGGAGGCCTGGCGTGCTGCGGTTCATGGGGTCGCAAAGAGTCGGACACGACTGAGCAACTGAACTAAACTGAATAAATGCACAATTTTTAAAAAATGACCTAAAGCTCCACAGTTATAGACAAGTTAAATAAATTACCATGTATCCTTACAGTGCAACATTATGCAGCCAATTGATATTTCATGTGTATATAATGTGCAGATTATACTTTTCAAGAGGACCATAAGTTCTCCCATCCTTCATTCTCTCATTATGTAGACATTCTTCCCCAGTGGTGGGATCAATTCTCCCTCCTTTTAAATTTGGGCAGGTCTGTGACTATGGTAGAAGTGAAGCTTTATGACTTCTGAAGTTAGGCATAAAGGGCCATACAGCACCTGCCTCGTTCTCTTGGTCACTCTTAGAATCAAGCTGCCATACTGTGAGGAAGCCCATGATACCTACAGGTGCTCATGCTGAGGACCCCAGCTGAAGTCCCACCTAACAATCAGCATCAACCATCAGACATGTGAGTGAAGACACTGAGATGACCCCAGCCTTAGCCACCATCTGACAGCAAATGCATGAGAAATTCCATGCAAGAGCCACCTAGCTGAACACAGAAAGCCCAAGAGCCATGAAAGAAACTAAGAGATATGCTTTGCACCACTAAGTTTTAGGATAATTAATTATACAACCATAGATAATCAGTGTAGTTTAGTTTTAACTGTGCAAAGAATGCAAAGAAACATTTAAAGGAAAAAAAAAAGCATGTTAAGAGCGTTATCTACTGAAAGATGGTGTATCTATCTACTTATAACAATGTATTTCTATTTCCCTAATAAACACGTGTAACTAAATAATATGGGGCACAGGGAGATTTGGTTTTGTTTTTCTCTCTTTTGTTTTAAAGCACAAGGGGCAAGAACAATAAAAAGACTTTTAACTGACATTTTTTAACTGACCAGAAGACATTTAAGAATGGCCAATAAACATATAAAAAGATGCTCAGCATAGTTAGTCACTAGAGAAATGAAAATTAAAACCACAATGAGATGCTACTTCACACTCACTAGAGTGGCTGTAGTTTAAAAGACAATCAAGAAAAAGGAGTATTGGCAAGTATGTGGAGAAACTGAAACCTTCAGGCATTTGTTGGAGTGCAAAATGGTTCAGCCACTTTGGAAGAGTTTGACCGCTCCTCAAAATGATAAAATCATGTAAAAACAAAAACATACTTACAGGCAAATGTTCATAAAAGTGTTATTCATAATAACCAAAACACAGAAACAAATATCCACTAACTAGGGAACTGACAGACAAAATGTGCTAGCTCCACGCAATGGAATATTACTTACCCATAAAAAGGAACGGAGTGCTGATTCATGCTGCAACATAGACAAACCATGAAATCATCACGCTAAGTGAAAGAAGCCAGACACAAAAGGCCACATTTTTTGGTAATTCTATTTATATGAAATGTGCAGAACAGGCAAATCCACAGAGACAGAAAGATTAGTGGTTGCCAGGAGCTGAGGGGAAGGAATAATGGGGAATGACTGCTAAAGGGTATGGGTTTCTTGGGGGGTAGTGATGCTAAGCGTTCTAAAATTAGATGGTGGAGACAGAGGAACAACTCTTTGAATATCCTAAAAAACCGTTTGCAAGGATGAAAAACACTCTATATAACTTTAAAAACCCTGTTAATACTAAAATTCCAATCGCTACGAACTTCTGGGGAGAGGGATTGAACATAGTGCCGCGTATTTTTTTTAATCACGTATCTAAAGAAAACTGAATATTTAAAAGATAAAAGGAAGTATGCAGTCATGAAAGAGAACAGCACATCTCCCACCTTTCTGAAAGCGGTGTGTGTAGGATGACTGTACACAAATCGGATTGGTGCCTTCTTCCGTGACCAAAGGACTGAAGGCCAGCACAAGGAAGTTTTGTCCAGAAGGGACTTCTGCTCTGACCAGCCATTTACATACATGCAGTTTTGAAAGAACTCTCCCATTTCCTTCTCTCAAATGGCCAGCTTTCCCAGACATACTGCCAGGCCACGCAGGAAAAGTGTACCATTGAGGCTACAAATGAATTCCTCTCACCTGAAGTCTCCTCTTATCAGACTACTCAATGTTTTACCTCATCCTCAGGACAGACCTATCCCCCCATGCCAGGCTTGTTCTCACCGTGAAGATGACTACTTAATCCCACGTATCTCAGGTACATTAGCTGAGTTAGGTCAATTTCAATACCTAAGTGAGACACACATATGCTATCACAATCACATACTTCCCCTATTCTTTATACTTCTTTTTAAAGAACTCTGTCGTCACCATCACATCTGACCAGTGCAATAGAGCAGCCCACAGTGTGAGGGGGTTTCTGAGTGTGAAGCAGGGCTATCAGGTTAGAGAGGCCTGGAGAAACAAACAGTCATGAATCCTGTCGGATGTCAAAAGAGCTGGACAAGAACAAGCCGACAGGCCCAAACTGCCTGCCAACTGACTTGGTTCACTGTGGTTCTCCAGGGCCTTCACTAGAAGATACGTTTTTCTCTGAGCCTGTCAGAGTTGAGAATGTAAAACGACGTTAGGAACAGATTTCTTCAGTTGGTCAAATACAGACACTGGAATTAAGGAGCTTGGGTCTGAATCCCTGTTTACTACTTACTAACTGGGTGATCTTGGGCAAATTACTTAATCTGTCTCACATTCCTCACCTACAAATGGGAATAAAACAATCCCTATTTCAAAGGGTGTTTGGAAGGCAATCTTCTCCAAATACTTCTATATCCCTTACCTGATTTATTATTATTCATAACACAAATGAACTAACAGTACCTTTAATTATGTTCTGGCATCTCCCTAACCATTTATAGAGAAAGCAAGCTCCTTAAGAGCACGGACTCCTGTCTGTTTTGTTCACTGTACTTGTCTCCAATGCCTAAAACAGTAGGTACTCAAATATATAATTGATGTTTGCTACTTGGAAGTTATGGGATATGACATTACAAATGAATATAAAAATATTCCTAGAGGGCTTTGTGTGAATTGTTATGCCCAATATAAACTGAACATGAAAGTCTGTAACTCACAGTATTCAACAGTAAACCTCAGAGCTGCAGTCAGCTCCTTCCAGCTCTGTCAAGCTGAGGTACAGCAGCAGAGAAACTTAAGTTGGAAAACAAGCTCAATCATGGAATTTGAGGGCTTGCCACTTGCAAGGCTATAGAAGGGACGTACAACAAATGGCCCTTTTACTCCTTGGTTTCACCTCCATCACACACGCATTAGTTAAAATTCAGACAACTTTTAAAAACATCAACTTTTGTTTCCAAATCTGAGAAATGAACCATGCCTGAAAGTTAAGTGAGGATAGTAAGCATCAATGTGTTTTGAAAATGTGTTCAGAAATAACCAATTATTTTACATGGCTTATATCAAGGATAGAAGAACTGGTCTAGCCCCAGCACTCCAGGGTGACTCCCTGGAATGGGAGTCTTTTCTCTGCTGGGATTACAGCTTCCAAGTTTATTTTAAAAACAGGGTTGAATTAGCTGTGCTCTATAATCCTGTCAATTTTCAGAGAGAGAGAGAGAGAAAAGAATACATAATCCAGGTGGCATGTATCAGGGAGCACATTTCATTGCTGCTTTGCAAAACCAATATCCATTTATTATAGAAAGAAAGAAGTCAGAAGCTGCTACAAACATAATGATCTGATTCTTATCCTATCTACCACTCTCCTTCCCAGAATGATGTCTAACGATCCTATTCAAAGCTGCAATCTGTACCATCCAATTCTTGGTGGTCCTCATCCCACTTATTCTGCTGTACATTTTCTGCAACCCACTGTGCTTACTGTAACATACTGTACAACATATTAAGTTTAATTGCCTGTCCCCCTTCCAGTCAGACTGCACATTCATGAAAAAACAGCAATCTTTATTTGTTTTATATCCTGATGTATTCCCTAAGTGCCTAGAAACATAGCTGCCAATCAACAAATATTATTTGCTGACTGACTCAGTTGAATAAATTATAAATATATTCAAGAGACCCTGATCCATTCTCCCCATTTCCCTCTGGGAGACAATCATAAATATATGCATGGTAGACAGGAGAGAGAGGAGAGCAGAGCAGTTTCTGACAGTTCTTTGATAGGCTGGTCAAGTGACAAAATCCCTCAAATTTCTCTTCCCTTTCCCCATGTATTTCAGGAGAGACCCCATCCTAAAAGCACAAAATCAGTCATACAAAGGTTCAGAAATTAGGAAGAAAATCATTTTAAAGTAGACAACATGTGGCAGAGGTGGACAGAAATCTCATCTCTAGACTCTAAACCTGGCTTCTCCACTGCAAGTGAACCATGGATACAGGCATATCATACTGAGTAGGGGAAAGAAAATGTAAACCCCACACATCTTTACAATTATGTAACACAATGGCTCATAGTATTACTGACCTAAAGTGACTTTGCCTTTTGTCTCTATCATTGGTCTTATTTTCAGACGCTTATTTCTAAAATCTGTGATATACTACATTTTAGGGAGCTAACTATATAGTCTGGAAGTCTCTTTCAGAGGCTTGCTTCTGAAAGAAGTTAAAAGTTAACCCCATGCCTCTGGATTACTATCATAATAAGAGAGAATCTGGAATACTAAAAGTATACCACTCTCTCCATAAACAGACCAAAATCTGACTGAGCAAAGCTCATAGAGAGATCAACACACAGAACAAAGGCCATTTGGAAAATCACAATGTTCAACCAACTTCTTGATCAAGCTCCAACAGGATGAGGGAGGAGGATCTTGATTAAAACAGCAGAGAAAAACATCACTTGGATTGGTCTGCCTGGGGAAACTACCAAGGGAGCGATACATTCCTGTACACAAGACACAGGAAATGGGAGGGAAACCACTGGAAACTGATGATGGAAAAGACTGAATTTAAGCCCTTCCAATATCAGCAGCCAGAGGTTCCAGACACCAAGCCCACGTTAGTATCCACGTCAAGGCCTGGGCCATCACGGGTGCTCGTGAGTACTGAAAAGCCCCCAAAGATCAGTTTCTTTAGAGATAAAAGAACAGAAGCAAAATACCAAAAGACTGGACCTGATTTAAAAATAAACAAAACAAGCCTAAAGCAGGTTTTTTTGGCATGAATCAGACAGGTTCCATTCTCAATCCTCAACATTTAAATTGGGCTTTGGAAACGGAGTGAAAAAAAAAAAAAAGTAAGTATAAGAAGAAGCCATAATATAGTCAACTACAAAACAGACCAAACTGGAATGTGGAAGATATTTCAAATTGGAAACACACACAAATTGCTGAGATAGTTATCAGTTTTGGAAACACCTGTTCGGATATTAAGATAATCCATCCAGGCTGTTCAGGAAAAGAGGAAGTGCAGTGACAGAGACAGGAATGGGGGTAAGGAAATGGAAGGGTTATCAGGAGTCCAGCCCACCTCCTGGAATTACCTGCAAGTTTTCTGGAGCAGTCTAACAACGCAGCAACAAACCAGAAAGGCCCTCTGTATCTCAACACTGTGCCCCCCAAGTCACACTCTCCTGCCTCTACATCCCGAGTTATGCAAGTGAATTCAGTGATACAGGGCAGCATGCATTTTCAACATTGTAGACATCAACACGGACCTCACCTTGTCACTGTCATCATGACAAATGTGGTCGTGATGGATGGACTGGCACTGAAAAGAAGCACCAACACTACCTACAAGAGAAAGGGAGGAAAAGTTAAGATGCAATAATTCCTTACATTTAACGTGCTTTACCAATTACATGTGCTTTTATATCCATCATCCCATCTAATTCTCAACAATACTCGGAAACAGGCAGGATAGGGATTGTTATTCGCGCAGTTTGAGCAAAACAAAACATAGACAGGCTGACTTGCACAAAGGAGCAGTCAGTGAAACAGCAGGTCTGAAATCAGAACCCCATTATTCAAACCCTTAATTCACCACTTTCCACTACACTGAGTGGTTAATTTTCTGAGTAAGGCCATCTAAATAAGCAAAACAGCCTTCAATAAGGCAAACTTCTGTTTAGAAAAAAGAATACTGATTTTTAGACTACATATACTTGCTTTAAGGAAAAAAACTGACACTATAAATTCTCAGCATACAAGTAACACAGTCTAATACACAATCACACAATTATAAGCAGGTTTTTATTACTTTAAAAAATATACATTTTTAATATACCCAACCATTTGTTAACTTGAAGAACTATCTCCTAGTAACTGCTCTGTGACAACAGTGACATTTCTAACCAATAGGAAAACAGATGACCACGCAATAAATGACTGGAACAACTGACGAGCCATCTGGAAAAAGTTTTAATTTCTACCTCACCATACAGAAAATGATGACTCAAGATCTATACAAAACCAATTTTAAAAGAAAATGCCAATTTAAAAAATAATCTTGGAGGAAGAAAAGATGATACTGTACAAAACAAGAAGGCATAAGTGAAAAAATCAGCAAGCATGACTATGGACCAAAATGAGCAAAACCCCTTCTCCTAATATGTAAGAATTTAACCTTGGGTTAATGCTTGTGAACCTGATTAAGATAGCACGCCACCTATGTTATCTGGCAACAGTGTTTATGACAGAAACTACCAAATTAGTAAATGGCATCTGGACTGGAAGCACACGGAATGTAGGAAGCCATGTTCTTGAACTTCTGAATGTGGCGATATGTAATTAATTAGGCACGTATGTCCCTGGCAAAAGACCCTGGAAACCATGCCCACGGAGTTCCCTGCACCACCCCACGTGGATCTTATCCCTTGGAGCCTCAGCTGTGAGAAGAGTACTTCAGAAAGAATGAACTGCTGCATGGACTCCCACTGTCTGACAGTTTATCTAACAGACGAGTTACAGTTTCTGTCCTATATCCTTCTGAATAGTGTTGCCAAGTGAGAACTATGGTGGCTTTAGCAGTCTGAATGTGCAAGTGTTTAGCTGAACCTAAGAAGATACCCCACTGTCATTCCTGTGGACGTTACACTGATAGGTACCATATTTTATAAAACTGACAATGTCATCATTTCAGATGTCCTAGTATTCCACATCCTTGAGAAAGAATGCTACCAACTAAACTCTGACACATTTTCTTAATACTAAAAATTTTTATTTTGCACTTACTGAAATAACTCTTTAGACTTTAAAGACAGACTTTTATCATATATTAGCCTTATATATTCATAAAAGAAAATGAGAATATAATTGGCAATAACAGAGAAAATTATTAAAAGTTATAAAGGATAAAAAGTCTTAAGGGAATTCCCTCGTGGCACAGTGGTTAGGACTCAGCACTTTCAGTGCCAGGGGCCCAGGCTCAATCCCTGGCCAAGGATCTAAGATCCCACAAGCGCAGTATGGCCAAAAAAGTCCTTACTAGATAAATGTAACATAATTTCTTCAAATGTACAGATTCAATAATCCCAGTGACATTCCTAACTTCCTAATATAAACCACTGTCTCCCATTTTATATGATACTGATTATAAAATACAAACAGGATTAAAATAAGAAAACAAATTAACCTCAAACACAGGAATAAAAATGCTGAACATAGTTAAGCGTATATATTAGAGCACACTGACTGCATATGATATAGTAAGTGTGTCACATGATCTGCTAGTCTGTCTTAAGAAAAGCCTGATTCCTTAATTAATTCAACAAAATCTATCAACAAAGTATTAGCATAAGAATCAATCTTAGAAAGTTTGATCACATCAAAAGATGCTGAAAAAGCATTTGCAAATATTTATTATCAATTTCTATTTTTCAGAAATAAACTTATTGGGGGTATGAGGGAGTCTCAAGAGGGAGGGGATACATATAGAGAGAGTTATGACTGATTTGCATTGTTGTACAGCAGACACCAACACAACATTGTAAAGAAATTATCCTCCAATTAAAAAAAAAAAAGAAAGAAACATTAATAAGCTTAACAAGTTTTTGCCACTGGATGACAATTCTGGGAAGGATAAGGTGGGAGAAGGTCCAGTTGCCAAAAAGGTTCAATTACGGATAAGAATAATATAAACCATAGAGTTCCCACGGGTACTAATAATAACAGTTAACATATTTAATAGTCAACAACCATGATTTGGAAGAAAGAATATATATACACAACAATATCTCCAAATACTAAAATCTCCTGGGAGAATACAGAATGACAAATTTAGTCACAACAAACTATTCTGTCAAAGATTTGGTAGATGTATCTCCAGAAATTGGTAAAAATTATACTTTCTGTCTCCTATTAGTCTAATACCATGCAATACTAAAATTAGACTGGTGAAAAGAATCCTAAGAACTGATGAAATATAAGCATACATTAGATACCTTTCAATTAGGTACCAAAACAGACACTTGTCTTATCGTTATGCAAAACCCTTGTATTTAAGGTATGATGTTATGTGTGTTTCTGCTGGACATAGTCTAAGAAGAACGAAACTGTGCTGGAAATAGTTCACATAATACCATCTAACAACTGTGGGGGAGACCACCATTTGGGACCATCGTCAAAAAGTTGGACTCCATGAACCTGGAAAAATGAAGGTTAAGATACCTAATTTAGCAACTTAAAAACCTCCTCCAAAAGAGAGCATTAAAAGTAAATGAACAGACATCCACATACCAAAGGGAAAAAAAAAAAGAACCTAGACACTGACCATATTTTTCACAGTCACAGTCTGGAGCACAGACCTAAATGTAAAACACAAAAGTGTAAGACTTCTAGAAGGTTAACAGCTGACCCTACTCTCTTTCGTGAAACCCTTTCTTCACTTGGCCTCAGGAAAGCTTCCTACATCACTGACTGTGTCCCCTTTGCTCAATTCTCATCTCCCCAATTTATAAAGGTTGGAATGTCCCAAGGGTAAGTCCTCAGACTTCTCTTTTCTATCTATATTCACTCCTTTAGTGATCCCAACTAGTCCCATGGCTGATGACACCAAAATTTTAACTTCCAAGCTCTCCCCCCTCCCACCCCAAGGAAACCCAGACTTCTATACCCTGCTACCTATTTGATATCACTTAGATATCTAAGCATCATCTCAAACATAACATGTCTAAAACTGAGCTCTTGATCTTGTCCTCTAAGCCTACCTCCAGTTTTAGGACATGGCACAACTATTCACCAGCATCTCTGGTCAAAACCACTGGCATCTCCCTCAACTTCTCTCTTTAATTCACATCCCACATTTGATGATCTGGCAAATCCTGTTGGTCCCATTTCAAAAATATGCCTGAACTATAACTACTCAGCATCATTCACCGCTGCTACCTAAGCTAACACCTGGACGAATGTGATAGTGTCCTGACTAGTCTCCTTAGTTCTGCCTTTCCCCATGAACTTTTCCTACCCCCTCCCAAGTCTGTTCTCCATGTTGTAGCATGAATGACGCTTTTCGAGGTTCAGATGGATCATGTCACTCCTCCTCTGAAACCCTTGGTTACTTCTCCCACTCAAAATAAAATCCAAAGTCCTTACTCCTTCATCTACAAGGTCTCATATGACCTGGGTATCCTAGATCTTTCTGATCATATCTCCTACTGCTTTTTCTTTCCTAAAAGGGAGCTAAAAACACAATAAATACACACTTGTAGCAAATTATCATGCTAGTATGTTATATACTTGAAACACTGTCAATCATCACCACTATATACTTTAAACATTGTCAAACAAGACCATTAACAGTTCTTTATACGCAGCAATATTGTCTCCTAATGCCAGGCCCATCTAGAACTCACATCTCCTTCGCTGTCATGTAGCATGGTTTTCCAAATGTCATCTTCTCTCAAGGATAGTTGGAATGTAACTGAAACTCTTCAGCACATTGCTTTGAAGAGAAAAATGTTGTATTAAGTTTGCGAAACAAACATATAATCTTCTTAAATAAACATCAGCAGAAAAAACATTGAGATACATGCAGATTCCTTGAAATCTGAGTATAAAAAAGAAGAGGCATTAAACCACAAAACTGAACTGCAGAGGCCTGGGCAAAATGTGCGCAGCTCTTTAAAAATGGTTAGGGATCTTTAAGCTGTCATGAGAATGCTGCATTCTGAACAGTTCAAATCATTCCTCAATGCACTGTAATGGTAGTGTGTTAATCTAGCAGTATGAAGTGGGCTTCTCTTAAGCATTGCCTAGACTCAATAGCTAGCAGTTGTCACCTCATAAACAAAGATTTCTGTGCTTTTGTTTGTTTGCCACACTACACAGCTTGCAGGATCTTGGTTCCCTGACCAGGGATTGAACCTGGGCCCTTGGCAGTAAGAGCGCAGAATCCTAACCACTAGATCACCAAGGAATTTCCAAAGATTTAGGTGTTTAAAAGTGAAGGTTTTGAGCTACAAAAGTGGACAATGGCAAGAGCAACAGAACCAACCAAAGTACCACCTGCTTTCTGAGTCCTGTTCTACAGGATCAAAAGCAGCAGCTCCCACTGGCCAAAGTATCAGTTTAAGTACTGAAAAAAAAAAAAAAAAAACCACAAAAATAAGAAAAGACTGTAACTAACCCAAACACTTCATATTCATGAAAATCTAGGAGTTCCTTAATAGTACCTTTTTAAAAAGCATGCATTTATCCTACCTTTTGGACTAAATGAACAGCCCTAGTTCTATATTATAGAAGAGTGCTGACACATAAAGAAGGAATTTCAAAATTAGAAAACATCACTTTGCACAAAACAGTAGTTGATTCCAGCAAGGATCACCAAGAGCTAAAATCGTTAGGTGAATGGCTGATGGGAGTTTGTAAACTGCCAAAGAAACACTATCTGTCATTGCAGGGAGAACCTAAGGACACCATAAAGAGATAAAATCCCATCACCTTAATCCAATCACCCATCTTAGCATCATTGACAGTGGGCCAACCAGATGTGACTTCTGATGTGATACACTGTGAAATTCAGACATCACCTCTGCTTGGTAATCAAGCAAAAAATACTTTCCTTGGCTCCATCAAACTATTGGATGTGATTGCCAGTTTACAGGAAACACAGGGGATAGACATCACAGGAAGCAATCAGCTCATCCAAAAGTTGGTTCTGCAGGAGTTCTCAGTAAGTCAGTGTTATTATTATTCTAAAAGGAAAAAGAAAAGATAGGAACTGTGCTAGATTAAAAGAAATTAAAGGAAATAATCAGATACAATGTGCATACCAAACTGCATATTAGTTTAAATAAACCAGTTAAAAAGGTATTTGGGAGATAATTGGAAAAATCTGAATAAGGTAAAATTAGATGAGATGAAAATTTACTGAAATAAAAATGTTTAAAAGAAGCAGAGTAAAGAATATGAATAGTATGATTTCATGGCGGTTAAACAAATACATGGATACACAGATATATGAAGGAAACATTCAGAAGAATACACACTATGATATAACAATGATAGTCCTTGGGTGACAGGAGGAAATTTTTTCTTATCTTTGTTCATCCATATATTCTGATTTTCCATGATATCTGTTAAAAAGGGGGGCCTAGCTTCAAGTATCCCTAGGAATACTAGACCAAATAGAACAAACAAATTCAAGAAAAAAAGACTCAAAAAAAAAAAAAAGATGGAATTCTCTGGCGGTCAGTGGTTAGGACTCTGCACTTCCACTTCAGGAGACACAGGTTGGATCTCTGGTTGGGGAGCTAAGCTCCCACAAGACATACAGTGGAGCCATGCAATACAGGGGGCTCCAACAGCACCCCCATGACTACAAGCAGGATTCTTGAGTTGAACTATCCTTTACCTTCACTCTCCTTTGAGACCCTGTCTACAAAATGATCTTGGTGGCAATTGTTGCATCTCTGCTAAGATGCAACTGTTAGTCTACGTGCAGGCAGGGATATTTTTACTCCACTCATTTTGTTATTAAGTTCTAGCCCAAATCCATAATGACTTGTGACAAAAATACCTTGGAGAAAGCCGCTGAGACCAACCTATGAGTGCCTGCCTGCCGCATTCATGAAACTCCTCAAAGGTGATGTCTCTCTAACATACCAAGAACTAGGAGTACAGACATAGAATCACTGACCTGGCCTGGCCTGAGGCTAACAATGGGCAGGTAAGGACTGAACCTCATGTTTCAGTGATCTAACCAGGGCTTTTATTACACCAATTAAATACACAAAGGCTTCCCTGGTGGCTCAGCTGGTAAAGAATCCCCCCGCAATGCGGGAGACCTGGGTTCAACCTCTGGGTTGGGAAGGTCCCTTAGAGAAGGGAAAGGCTACCCACTCCAGTATTCTGACCTGGAGAACTCCGTAGACTATACAGTCCATGGGGTCACAAAAGGTCGGACACGACTGAGTAACTTTCACTTAAGTACACAAGGTTATGATCGAGGCTTGGAACAGTTATTTCCCATACATCCCAAGGATGTCAAGTGATTAACTTGGGTCAGAAGTGGGCTATGATGGAAGTCATGTCCTGACAGAATCTCCTTGATAATCCAAAGACAGGATAGCAAGGCAGAATTCATTCTTTGATTGTGGCAGATGGATTTGTAAGTTCTCACAAGGAGGCAGTGAAATTTAGATAAAAGATGCTAGGTCTTACACAGCTTCTAGATTCTTTAGGACACCGGTACAGGTCCTTCACATAGTTGGTATTCTATACAACTTAATTATTCTGAAATTTGGTCCTGTTTTCTGAGGTATTAACAACCCTTCCAAATCAGTCTTCTGAAAACTTAATTAGCCTACCAACCACCACAATTCAAATAATTGGCATAGATACTAAAAAGCATTTAAACTCAATTAAAAACAAAACAAAACAAAACAAAACCCTAAGCTACGTCTTGTTCACTCTATACTGAGAGAGACAGGTAGACTTTATAAAAGCCAGCCCCAGCACTTTGCCAATAGCCTGGAGACTGCTACACTCTAGAACATGACCTTGCTGGGTTTTAGTCATATCACTTGCAGTAGCCTTCACAACTGGTACTGGGAAACCAGAGTCTACAGCACAGCTGCAGAGAAAAGTGTCACTGTGACTTACTGTCAATGTAATTACTGTCTAAAAGATCCTCTCAGCACTTGAGTCTGATTTTTTGGGTCTGCTCCCATATACTGCTTTTTTTAGGGCTCTTCTCCTTTTACTCTGGCAAAAGAGTAAAAGTGACTGATTTTATAGTAGGACAGGAAAACATATTGAGCCATATCCAATCCTTGGCCTGGAGACTGCTACACTCTAGAACATGATCTTGCTGGGTTTTAGTCATATCACTTGCAGTAGCCTTCACAACTGGTACTGGGAGACCAGAGTCTACAGCACAGCTGCAAAGAAAAGTGTCACAAAGGTTCCAGGTTTTAACAACCAACTAATAACTTCCAAAAGATATCCGCTCCAAAGATTTAGTATCACCCAGTTGTTAAAATCCAACTTTACTTACTCATCTATCCTTAATGTTTCAAGTTTTCTCCAAATGAACTTGCAGAACAGACTGCACTATTTTTAGAAAACTTATTTAAAACTTACTAGACAGGGCTTCTCTGGTGACTCAGTGGTAAAGAACTCACTTGCCAATGCAGGAGATATGGGCTCAATCCCTGATCCAGGAGATCCCACACGCCGCAGAGCAGCTAAGCCCTGCACCGCGACTATCAAGCCTGTGCTCCGGCACCCAGGGGCCGCAGCTAGTGAAGCCTGCGCGCCCTAGAACCCGTGCTCCACAGCAAGAGAAGCCGCTGCAATGCGAAGCCCATGCACGGACACCAGAGAACAGCCCTCACTCTCGGAACTAGAGAGTGAGCCTGAGCAGCAACGAAGACTCAGCACAGTCAAACAGAAATAAGAAAATAAAAAGAACAAAGGACCACCGAAACAGAGAAAAAAAGCTTATTAGACAAACTCTACTAACTAATACACTCTAAGACATTACTAATATAAACTGTGTGCTTGCTAAGTCGCTTCAGTCATGTCTGATTCCTTGTGACCCTATGGACTGTAGCCCACCAGGCTCCTCTGTCCATGGGACTCTCCAGGTAAGAAAACTGGAGTGGGTTGCCATGCCTTCCTCCAGGGAATCTTCCCTACCTAGGGATGGAACCCACATCTCTTACGTCTCCTGCATTGGCAGGCAGGTTCTTTATCACTCGTGTCATCTGGGAAGCCCAGGTAATGTAAGGTAATTTTAATGTAAGGTAAATTTTGATAAATAACATGTGAGGAAAAAGCCAGTTTTACTTTGTAAGTGACTCAGTTGCTTAATTACTTTTACAATAAGATCTTAATGATACTTCTAGCTACCAAGAGCAGAAAACTCAATTTCAGAGTTCCAAGATATTTTGTTTTAAACAATTTTGTTGAGATATAATTCACATACTATGCAATTAATCTATTTAAAGTATAAAGTTTAAAAGTTGGGGGTTTTTTTGGCTGTACCACATGACATGCAGGATCTTTTTTTAAAAAATACTTATTTGATTGTGTCAGATTTTAGTTGCAGCATGCAGGCTCTTTTGTTGTAGTGCATGGATTCTCTAGCTGTGGCTCGAGGGTTCATTTGCTCCACTGCATGTGGGATCTTAGTTCTCTGACCAGGGTTCGAACCCACTTACCCTGCATTTCAAGGCAACGTCTTAACCACTGAACCATCAGGGAAGTCCCAGCAGGCAGGATCTTAGTTTCCAACCAGGGACTGAACCCCAGGCCCCTGCAGTGCAAGTCCCAAAGGTTGTTGTTGTTGTTGTTGTTGTTGTTGTTTTAAGTATATTCACAAAGTTGTGCAACCATCATCACAATCAATTCTGGAACATTTTCATTACTCTAAAAAGAAACCTAAGGCCATTACACCTCATTTTTCCCTTCCATGAACCCCGGACAATCACCAGTCTAGCTTGTGTATGGGCCTATCCTCGATACTTCATATAAAAGAACTCATAAAATGTGGCTTTTGTACAATAACTGACTTCTTTCACTTAGCTTAATGTTCGTTTGCAAGGTTCACCCATGTTATAACATGTATCAATTCATTTCCTTTTTATGAAAAAATAATACTCCAGTGTGTGGATAACCATTCATCAACTGCTGGACATCTGGGTTGTTTCCACTTCGGTACTATTGTCGATAGTGCTGTTATGCCATTTTCATTTTTGCATTGATGTTTGCTTTACTTCTCTTGAGTGGAACTGTTGGGTCACAGGGACCTCTTCTCAGCCTTTTAAGGAACTGTTTTCCAAAGTGGCTAACATCATTACACATTTCTATTTCTTTCTTGAATAGAATGAACTTTGGGGTCAGACCTAGATACAGTTTAGTCATCTACTGAATACGTGATCTAAGGCAAGTCATTCAACATATTACATGCCTTCCTCAGCTCTAAAGTGGGAATAGTTATATCTACTTACATCTACTTCAGAGTTGTTCTGAGGATCATTATTAAGGTTAAATATATGAAAATCCTCACAGCACAGTGCCTGGCACATAGGAATTCAAGAAACGGTGCTATGAATAACACTTCTATTCAAACCAAGGCTGCTGATGTGCCTGTGAAACACTGCCTAATTCCTTAATTTTTCACTAGAACTCTTCGATTGCACTGATCATACTGTCATTTTTTGGTTACATGTCTCTCCAATCAGACCATAAGATCCTTCATTTATCTTTTCATATTCTAGCATGGAGCACAATTCCTGGCTCATGGCAGGCACTAAGTAAACGCAGAAACAAAGTTAGGTAGAAATGAAATAAAAGAGTGAAAGTCAGGGTGGTAGGAATAGACGGGGAGAGAAAGGAAAGGAAGCCTTCCTGAATCATCATCCTTTCTCCCACACAAGCTGCTCAGGCCTCATAATACGTTTTGTATATAACAGTTAAATGCATAGAAATTCGATTTCCCTTCTGGATTATATTTTCTTTGGAGCCAAGAGACTGAGCCTTATTCATCTTTATAACCTCTGCAGAACCTAATGCCAAGTTTTGGTCATAGAAAGCGCTACTAAAAAAGTTTACTGAATACAAAGACTGCACAATTGATTAGCTCTGATTTTATGCCTAACAAAGGATCCATCAAGTGAGGGAAGGAGTATGCTTCAACTGAATAGATGCAACAAGACACAAGCTGAGGGAAGTACCCTTACTTCTAGCCCTCAAGGCTATAATTCTTGAATAATCCATTTTAAAGCGAGCCCTGAGCATCTGCTGAGTACCTACTCTGTAGCAGACACCCATGTATAAGACACAGCAAAAAGCAAGCAAAAAACTCCCTTGCTCTATGGAGTTTACAGCTCAGCAGACAGCATTTGCCTTCTCTCCTGAAGGTTCTAATCTCATTCATACTCCAGAAGTTTCATTTCTGCAATTGCTTTATTCATTCAATAAATATTTATCAAACCCCACTGTGTCAGATCTATCCTAGGCACTAGGGACATGGTATATATAAGTAAAGGTCTCTCTCTGCCTTTCACTTATCTTATATTTTAACAAATAAAGACGCATTTCCCAGTCAATTCTGTGAAATGTCATCTTGTAAATGTAAGCTTAGTCATGTATTAAGTTTAAAAAATAAAAAAGAATGAAGTGGTTTATGATGAAAACAAAACTCTACTATCAACCCCACCCCAGTCTCTAGTCTCCCCTCCCAGAGGCAAGCATGATCAAATCTTTTAGGCATTCCCTCCAGTACTGACCTCAATTTTCCTACATAATATGCATATATGACTATTGCTTGGGTATCAAATTTTATGTTATTTATCGGGCTTCCTTGTCAGACACGACTGAGTGACTGAACTGAACGGGTGGCTCAGACCGTAAAGAACACGCCTGCAGTGTAGGAGACCTGGGTTCAATCACTGGGTCAGGAAGATGCCCTGTAGAAGGAAATGGCAATCCACTCCAGTATTCTTGTCTGCACAATTCCATGGACAGGGGAGCCAAGAGGGCTACAGTCCATGGGGTCATAAAGAGCTGGACACAACTGAGCGACTAACACTTTCACTATTTAATTTCAGTCACAGTACTATCAGACAACTAAACTCTTCCATTCCTCCTGTTCCACTTCCTATCTCATCCAGTCCTCCAACACAATTATGTCACATTTTGTGTTTGGATCAAAATGATAAGTCATAGAAATTTCAGAAATAAGTAAGCTCTCCCAAGGAGAGTAGAGTTTTCTAGGCAACAAATATAACCTCATTTCTTGCTAGGTTTCTGTGTTTTCTTATATACTGGGGCTTCCAGGTTTTTAGTTCTTAAAAAATATCACCTGTTTCAGAAATAGACTCACAGACACAGAGAACAGACCTGCCAAGGTGGAAAGGGGTAGGAAAGGGATGGGCTAGGAGTCTGGGGTTAGTAGATGCGAAGTTTAATATAGAGAATGGACAAACAACAAGGGCCTACGGTTAAACACAGAGAACTATATCCAATCTCCCGGGACAAACCATAATGGAAAAGAATATACAAAAGAATGTATATATGTGTATAAGCTACACAGTAGAAATTAGCCCAACACTGTAAATCAACTAAAATTTAAACAACTTCTCTGAATTGCCTTTAAAAAAAAAGACCTGTTTCAAATCACAAAACAACTCATTTAAATATTAAGCTTCCCATATAATGCTCTCAGCTCTTAATGCTAAAGACAGCCTTCTGTGTGTATATTCATAATTGTGTAATAACGTTTTGTAGGTGAATCTTCCACTAAAATTAGGCTTTTCTTGCTCCCGACTGGTAGCTGGGTGTTCTGTTTTGTTTTTATGAGGAAGGTACCAAAATGTTAAGAGTGAGTAGAAAAGTAAAAACCTGTGTTAAGTTCACTGTAAAGTATCTGGGGATGCACCAAACGATCTCCATGGGAAAGCTGACATTAAACTGGTAATCCAAATGAAAAGAATGCTCAATTCAATTTGGAAAGAGTTAAACCACTCGGTTCCTTTTCTAAAAGATGACTGCCCATTATTAAAATAGTAATGATAGATAAAAAATCATTTTAGATTCATTTACATCCATTTTTTTCTTCTATAATGTTTGGGAAATATTCTAATTTACAGAAGCACAATCAATAGCAGGAAAAGACACAGTAAGATTAGCTCTAAAGAATGGGAACATAAGAATAAATATAAAAATGAATAGCCATCCATCTTTCAGCCTTACCATGGCAACCTGGGTCACTAATCTTTGAAGTTTGTTTCCTGACTTGCTAGTTCTGAGAGAAAGCAGTTTCTACCACCAGAGGAGCAAAAAGTCAGGCTCTTCCTCTTCCCTTTTTGCTGCCCCTACACAGATGAACATTGAAGAAGCAAATAGGATAGGAGTGGCTACTTAAAAGGCCACTCAGGCTGCAGTGGCACATGGCCAGCCCTTCCCTCCCTCTCCTGGCATTTCAGCTGAGTAAGGCAAGAAGAATGAGAGAATTCACCTGTCAACCTTACTACCCAAGATGCCATTTCTCACCCAGTAGCAGATGGTCATATATGTTACTGAGACCAAATATAAATGCCAGTACATAAAACCAACTCAAAGGAAAATCCACCTAAACTTGGGTCAGTTACTGTTGCTATCTCTCCTAAAATTATTCACACATCCTTGGTTGTAAAATGTTTATCCTCCATCTGGGTAACTAAACTTTTCCACTCAAATTCAAAGCTTTCTAAGGGCAACAACCTAAAAAACAGTGTCCACTTATCATCTGACGAGTGATAAGCCAATTAATGCCACTGTCAGACTGAGCTTGGTGCTGGAAGGAGGGTAAAAGCATCAAAAACATGGGTCCTAGCTTCAGTCAACTTTCAACCCACGAAGGGAAAACAAAGCCTAAAATAGCTTGTCAAGATGGTTAACTTCAGACCTTGAGTGCAAAGGCAATCCAGTGAGTGTTGTTTTTTTTTTAAAACAGATCTTCAAAGTAGTCCATAATTCTCAATTAGATTCACTGCTCTAAACCAAGTATTCAAGATTCCTCTCTCCATACTTCATCCCAATCCACTTACAAGCAGGAAGAGTTTCAAGACAGTCAATACAGAACAGTACAGTACAAAGCTTTCATTCAGCTAGGGCAAAGGCCTGGAGATAGGAAAGCACACTCATTCTCGGATACATTTACTTCCACAAAGTCAAAGAGGTAGGGAGGTGGGGGAACTGTCAACGCCATTCCTAACTGGAAGGAAAAAAGTTCTTTCTATTCAACTGGCTAGGTGTGAGGCCTGACATCTTCCCCTGCTTGGGGAGAGATGCCCTCTCTTGCTCTCTTAGTATGATAATTATTAGAACAACAGTCATTAGCAATGTTGAGCATCTCCAGGGAAGGGCAAAGAGATACCCAAGGTAAAAAGCTTCATAATGCAGAAATCAGAAGCTCAAGAATTATTATCAGGTGCATGTGTCTTTTAGAATTTTTAAATTATAGTTTTGTCTGGATATATGCTCAGGAGTGGAACTGCTGGATCACATGGTAATTCTATTTTTAGTTTTCTGAGGAGCCTCCATACTGTCTTCCTGAGTGGCTGCACCAACTTACATTCCCACTAACAGGAGGGGGAACTGTCGGGTCCCCTTTTCTCCACACCCTCTCCAACATTTGTTATTTATAGACTTAATGATGGCCATTCTGACTGGTGTAAGGGGGCACCTTATTCTGGCCATATAGTTGTTTTTTATTTATTACTGAAGGATAATCGCTTCACAGAATTTTGCTGTTTCTGTCAAACCTCAACATGAATCAGCCATAGGTATAGTAAAGACCCTGATGCTGGGAGAGATTGATGGCAGGAGGAGAAGGGGGCGACAGAGGATGAGATGGCTGGATGGCATCATCAACTCATGATGGACATGAGTTTGAACAAACTCCGGGAGATAGTGAAGGACACAGAAGCAAGGCGTGCTACAGTCCATGGGGTCGCAAAGAGTCGGACACGACTGAGCGACTGAACAATAATTAGCGATGCTGAGCATCTTTTCATGTGCCTATCGGCCATGCGTATTTCCTGTTTGGAGAAATGTCTACTTACGTGTTCTGCTCATCCCTTCATTCATAGCAGCACTATTCACAATAGCCAAGACATGGAAACAACTTAAATGTCCATCAACAGATGAATGGATAAAGAAGATATGGTACATATATACAATGAAATACTACTCAGCCATAATAAAAGAACAAAATAACGCCATTTGCAGCAACATGGATGCAACTACAGTTTATCATACTAAGTGAAATAAGTCAGAAAGAGAAAGACAAATACCATGTGATATCACTCACATGTGGACTCTAAGCTGAGACACAAACGAACCTGTCTATGAAACAGGAATGGAATCACAGACATAGAGAAAAGACTAGCAGTTGCCAAGGGGGAGGGACTTGGGGAAGGGATGGAGTGGGAGGTTGAGGTTAGCAGATGTGAGCTTTTATATCCAGAAAGAATCAACAATATTAAGTCCTACTGTATAGCACAGAGAACTATATTCAATATTCTATCATAAACCATAAGGGAAGAGAATTTCAAAAAAGAATGTATATATAACTGAATCCTTTTGCTGTAGAGTAGTAATTAACACAGCATTGTAAATTAACTATACTTGAATTGAAAAAAAAATTATCACTACACATTTCTCTCAGTTGTGAATACTGCTACACAGTATACTGTTATTCTCTAACCCACAAAGTGAAAGAAACAGATATAATGAGTCACAAGGGCCACTTCATATTGCCATATTTCAAATCAATGCAGAACAGAGCTATGCATGAAAAGCAACAGAGAGGAAAACTACAAATAAACAAAAAATGAATTTTAAATTAGAACACAAAAATTATATTTAAGCTAAGTCTAACATCAGCACTGTTGGAAAAACATTTTTTTTACTTGTTAATATAGTCTTAGAAATGAAAAGTAGAAAAGAAGCAAGGTTTTGTGATGGGACAGGCTTGGGTTTTAACCCCTGTTCTTCCATTCATGGACCATGAGACCTTGGCCAAGTGAGCTTTAATTTTTTTCCTTATCTGGAAAGGGGTGTAACACCTATGATATAGGTTATTGCAAAGTTTACATGACGTATATAGAAAACTTCGCATTGTCTGGCACTAAAAAGTTAATAAGTGGTTATTGTTAAAACATATCAAAGAAAACCTCCAAAAACTGGCATAGCCTGTAACTGGGAAAATCTTACCAGCATTCATCAATATGAAAGTGGTTAAATAAATCATTGCTATTCCTTCCTATGATCTACTTATTATGCAGACCTCATGAAAGTTACTGACATAGAAAGACCACAAATATACATAAAGTGAAAAAAAGCAAGGTGCAAAACAATAAACACATACAAAAAGGCAGAATATATACAAACTGTTAACAGTAGTTATTCATGAAAAGGATAATGGGACTGGAGGTATTTACATATTTTATATTGTCTGCATCTTCAAGCACTACTTGCATAATTGAAAACCAATAATAAAAGAAAAAAGTATTACCTGTATAATCAAAATAAAAATTACTCACACAAAGCACCCCAGATACTGATTTAACCTTTCTACCCTATCTTCCTAAAGTAGCTCATGGTCTGACAGTCCTGAAAATCCCACAGACAGACTTATTTTTGGTTTCATCTGCCAGCGAATCTAACACAGCCAAGGCAAAGCTGGGCATGGCCCCTATAACCACAACAGTGGCTAGGAAGTAGGGGAATGAAGTGCTGGAGTGGGCAGAGGAGAAAGCAGCAGAAGAAATAATGAAAAACAGAAAGCTCAGCGGAAAAGGAGCACCCTTCTCTATTTCATACTGTACTGTTGAGGTTACAAAACGGTCTTTGCCCACATTGGTAGGCACCTATTGTGACCTCAGCCATTTATTTATGCCATGCACCCAACCACTCCATGAATGTCAGCTGCTAAGTAAGGATGTAATTTATGTAATTTCATTTAGCAGGCTTTTTACCTGTTCAGGGTTACTCTGCCAAATCTTTCTTAATACTGAATTACATTACCTTGGACAGATTCCAAAACTATTTTTCTCATCTCATTTTATTTTGCCAGAGACTACAAACAGTCCAACACACATTAATAAAAACATCCCTCAGTTAAAAAAAAAAAAAAGGTACACCTCCTTCAAAAAGGCTTGCTTTGGGAAGTTAATTCTAACACTAAAAGATGACACCAAGTCCATCTAAATCAACTTGTAAAGCAGCCTTCTGTTCAAAGAAATCACAGCTACTTAAGGAATGACTATCTTCAAAAAAGATTATTCCCTAGTATATTAAATCATTTGTGCTTCCAAAATGATTTACAGTGAACATTACGTGTTACCACTGAATGTTAGCCGGCTCTTAGATACTAATGATAATATATTCTTTTATGTATTATATTATATTGAAACATCAATTCAAAAAATTCTTTCCTAATGTGTCACTTTAACATTATCATTCCCCTACACAGGATCCATCAATTGCTTTCTGCTACTTAAAAGATTTAAAAGTCAAATTTCTCAATCAGGCATTCCAAGTCCTATACAATCTGTCCTGGCCAATCATCACTACCAACATCTTTTGAAGCCTTTTGCTCAAGCCAGCTATCAACTTCCTGTTCTTTGAACTCACCTTTATCTCCCTGCATTTTCTCAAGTCAACACACTTCCAAAATCCTACCAGAGGGCTTCCCTAGTAGCTCAGTAGTAAAGAATCTGCCTGCCAATACAGGAGACACGGGTTTGATCCCTGACCCAGGAAGATCCCACATGCTGTGGGACAACTAAGCCGTGCACCGCAACTACCGAGCCTGTGCTCTAGAGCCCAGGAACCGCAACTCCGGAAGGACCTGTGCTCCAGAGCCCATCCTCCACAACAAGAGAAGCACCTAACGAGAAGCCTGCACACCACAACTAGAGAGCAGCCCTCGCTCACCGCAACTAGAGAAGAGCCCACACAGCCACAAGTACATAAATAAAACGATAAAACAACAACAAAATCCCACCTGAATTCTGTTCTCTCTCAATACTCAACTCAAACCTCAAGAAAGCTAGAATCATGTTCCCTAAGAACATTTTAGCAATTGTTACCACAGTGGTTTAAGGGATCATTAAATAAAATCCCTTCCTCCCAGCTACCTATCCTACCCACTTCTGGAATAATTAAGAAATAAAGACAGAAAAGCCAAACAGATGGAGATCAAACTGTCGGTTTTATTACACGTAAAGCCCATGTTTTAAAATGCAACTTAAAGGCATAGCAACAATGTCTTCCTAAAACTTCACTACTGAATTGAACTAATTTACTGGCTCCATCACAGTCATAGAAAACCACAGGTTTCCCCACAGGGAGGTCTGCTTATTGAAAAGTCAGAGGAACAGGCTACCAGTGGCTGGCTGTTCAGCAAAGGGGAGAGGAGAGAGAATGAGAGGTAGGCCCTGACTAGTTCCTTGCCCATATTCTCTAATGAGATCAGCTACTCCTCCCCAGAAAAAGACCCACCAAGGGAATTACATGGGGTGAAATACCTCTGCACAGAAACACGAGTCCAGGCTGAAAGAGACTTCAACCCTTCAAAAAACTGCTTACATAACTTTATCAGCAATTTATCAAACAAAGACCTATGCCACTTCTTGTGTAGATGCCTTAAAATGTTATTTTTATGTAAGACTTTTACTGTTTTTACATACTATGTATATTATCTCCAAGTAGATTTTAAGCTCCTAGAGGGCAGCATGTTAAACGGATTGTCCACAGCCACAGAGGCAGTAAGATTCAGCGTGAGGAGAGCAACACTATGAACCAGATGACAAAATCCCTCATGAACTGAGGGGAGTGGGATGAGAGGAACGTCGGTGCCAGGAGTCTCAGTGGATGATCACAAAGAGGAGTAAAGGACAGTGTGGCATAACCCTCAAAGACAGGTTGCCACACGAAGGTGTTAGAGCAAAGGTATGAAAGTCGCAACAGTAAGAAAAATGACAATGCTACTATATACATACATTAAAAAAGTCAAAGCAAAGCGACTCAATCTTTGTATCATTTTTATGCACAATAAAGCATCCACCCAGTTGTTGGGACATAGAACTCTTGAATGGCAATTAGGAATCACTACAAGCAGATAAGGACTTCCCTGGTGGCTCAGAGGTTAAAGTGTCTGCCTGGAATGCGGGAGACCTGAGTTCGATCCCTGGGTTGGGAAGATCCCCTGGAGAAGGAAATGGCAACCCACTCCAGTACTCTTGCCTGGAGAATCCCATGGAGGGAGGAGCCTGGTAGGCTACAGTCCATGGGGTCGCAAAGAGTCAGACACGACTGAGCGACTTTACTTACTTGCTTACAAGCAGATAAAAGGTTTCAATTAATATATAGAACTGGAAAATTATTTCAAGCTATCAAACCTTATAGACCTGAAAACAACAAAAATAACGTGATTATAACGCAAAGCAGGCACAAACTGAACTGAAAAACCATTCCTTAAGATGGCAAACAGACTCGTCCACCTGGCTTTTGCGGCCGATGAGGCAGAGGTGCTCAGGGACAGCACATGGAGAGAAGACAACAGATTTCAGATGCTGCGGAACGTGAGCTGCAAATGCAAATGTACAGAGACTAGGCAATGAACAAATGAGTGCCGTGCACTGCATGGAGCCACAGCCCCTGAAGCAGACACACGCCCCTCCCAGTGACCTCACGAACACTGCCACAAGGGACTGGCCACCCAGAGCAGCCAGCTCATTTCCCTGAAAAAAGCTACATTCAGATTCTTAATATAGAATATTACCCTTTTATTATTGGCAACTACTATAAACATTTTCAAAACACTTTAAGGACTAAATAAAACATGTCAGCAAACCAGATCTGAACCACAGATTGCCAGTTTGCCATTGCTGATTTGAGGCATGAACAAAGAAAAAGCCACCAAAGCACCTAAAAGGAAAGACTGAATGATCAGGACAGAACAGGTCACTGAAGCAAAGGCAGAAGGATTTCAATAGTGACAAAGAGGAATTCCAACTAAAAATCAAGGCTGAAAAGTATCTAAAGAATTCAATTCACTAGAAAGTTACTGACGAAATAAAGGCCTGGAAGAGACAATAAACTGGCAGCTAGCTACTTTGCAGCAAAATACTTCAGTAAAATGTCATTTTTGAGAACTCACAGAATGGATAGTTCAAAAAATCTTGCCGTATCCCTTAGGCCTCAGCAGATTCTGCACAGACCACAAAGGCTCAAATCTCCTAAAGTACACTGGCTGACTCAGCATACACGGGGCCTCACCAGGGTTCAGCACCTGACACAAGGGTGGACCATCTCACTCCTCCTCACCGCGGGGCAGCATGTTCTGATGATGCTCCCCCCCTTGAATGACAGAGACCCACAAACAATGTGACTTAGGGACACTCAAAGACAACCTAACAACAAGAATCTTCAATAGAAGCAAAGAACAACAACGATAAATTCCAGGTGGGAAGAAATTAATTGTGAGATGCTCTCTGAGAAAATCTGAAAGTGGCAGAGAAATTGAACATGGTCAGCGAAAAAGACAATGGTCATATTAAGACAAGTTGATTTCATGGCCATGTCTCCAACTTCGAGAGAATATGATTTCATGTAATTTTTGCTTTCTAATAACTGTTAACTTGTTAGTTGTATAACTAAATGAACTTAATCATCATTTGTTCCATTTTCTTTCATATTAATGGTTTTTATAAATCGAGAAATCTTTGTCAGCCACGTATACAATTTGAGATTGGATAACTGGCTGCCATATGTATCAAAGCAATGGAGGCTATAACACTGGTATAGAGACACTTACAAATAAATTATGGAGTTGGGATGAGACAAAGTGTAAGCGAACAGTTCACGCTAAGGCAGGAAGTCAAACCACAGACCAGAAAATACCTGGGGAGGGTGAGAGACAGAACCAGGTGAATGAGTCTCCTAAAGCACGGAAGCACACGGCTGTCTGAAAGCCAAGCTGCTGCTGCTGCTGCTGCTGCTGCTAAGTCACTTCAGTCGTGTCCAACTGTGTGCGACCCCACAGACGGCAGCCCACCAGGCTCCTCCATCCTTGGGATTCTCCAGGCAAGAACTCTGGAGTGGGTTGCCACTTCCTTCTCCAGTGCATAAAAGTAAAAAGTGAAAGTGAAGTCGCTCAGTCGTGTCCAACTCTTCGTGACCCCATGGACCGCAGCCTACCAGGCTCCTCCATCCACGGGATTTTCCAGGCAAGAGTACTGGAGTGGGTTGCCATTGCCTTCTCCGGAAAGCAAAGCTACAGCTCCTTAATCCAGGTTTCCAACTCAATACTTCTGAGCATCAGCTGCACTCGAGGACTGCCACAAAACAGCAAAACCAACACCAGCAGTGAACATGTTCCTCTACAGAAACAACTCACAGCTCTAACATGTCTCCTGAAGTGACAGCCTAGGAAAAGATGTATTGAAATCCTCCCTTTCAACTCTCATCTGGGCTCGAAACGCATCACCTTGAAGCAGCACACGAGAGCCAATCCTACACAACCATCATTTACGACTTGCTTTGTCTAGTCCTACACTCATTCTGCCTCTCATCTAGCCCTTGTTTTTCTTCTTCCCCTCTCCACAAAGTTTTGGCTCTTGCATAGGAAAGTCTACGATGCACTAAAAACTCACACGCTGTTCTGTGTGGCCCACATGCACAACTGGACCTCACTCAGGTCGGGGAGTTTCTCAGTAAGCCAGCCCTGCAGAGCCCTAATAACGCTAACAGCCTCCAGGCAGGACCTCTGGCCCTTCGAGCACAGGCTCTGGCAATGTTATGCTGATTTTTATCACATGAAGTGTTATTTTCTTTTCCTGGAGTTTGAGGGCAAGGAGTTAATATAAAGGGCTCATAAACACAGTGAGATTTTCCCAGCAATTTCTCAAGAGTTGAGAACAATGTAAGTCCAATATAACAGTTTATATGAAATGCTTTTTTTTCTTATGCTTCTTGTTAAGAAAATTTGGAACAAGGACATGGTTTGGAAACGACTGTATTTCTTTGCATTAAAATAAAAATGCAATCTAAAAATGATTAAGTTTAAATACATGGACATTAAACAGATTAAGCTCTTGTGACCATGTCTGGTTAAAAATTTTGACTCTAGAGTCTCATCATGGTGCCTGAACAGCATGATCTAGATACCCTTGTGCTGCACAGACCCCCGCATAACATGTCAAAACACATCACAACATTTGCTTCTCCTTCTAGACCAAGAACTGCTTAAGAACAGAAGCCAGGACTTAATGTTCTGCTACACTAAGTCCAACACAGTGCTGGGCACATAATAAATATTAAAGAAACACTTCTGAATGGAAAGACATGATACTCAATCTGAATTCAGAAGACAAATTCTGCTATCTCTGTGCTCAGTCATTCAGTCGTAGCTGACTCTTTGCGACCCCATGGACTGTAGCCCAACAGGCTCCTCTGTCCATGAAATTTTCCAGGCCAAGAATACTGGAGTGGGTTGCCATTTCCTTCTCCAGGGGATCTTCCTGACCCAGGGATTGAACCCAAGTCTCCTGTGTTTCCTGCATTGGCAGGCGGATTCTTTACCACTGTGCCACCTGGGACACCAAGGAGAGATGTAAATCTCCCCCCCTTTGGCTAAATTAGTAATAACTACTAAGTAAGTTATTATTGTGATCAGTTGCTCAGTCATGTCTGACTCTTTATTACCCCACAGACTGTAGACCGCCAGGCTACTACTCTGTCCTTGGAATTCTCCAGGCAAGAATACTGGAAGTGGGTAACCATTCCCTTCTCCAGTGGATCTTCCCAACCCAGGGATCAAACCCAAGTGTTCTGCACTTCAGGCAGATTCTTTACCATCTGAGCCACAGGCAATCATTATTAAGTAGTAATAACTACTAATAATTAGCCCTAGATGTGTGGGCATTTGGTAATGTGATGTAAGGTTGAGTAACCAATGACCTGTTGAAATAGATAACCAAGGAAAGGAATATGCCCCTAGAGAAGCAAAGAAAATACAAGTACTTTACAGACTCTGAAGTTTTGAGCCCTCTTAGCATGCTTGAGATTTAAAACTATTGTATAAGGAACAGAAATGTCAACCCAGAAAGGAAATGGTCTTGCCAACTACCTTTTTTACTTTCTGTTTTCTTTCAAACCCAGTAACCTTAGGACCTCCACCAAGAAGAAGCCCAAGATTTCAACATTCAAAAAATTTAATAACTGTATTGAGCCCTTAACAAAAATTTATTCATGTTAACTTCAAAACTGGGTTTGTTTTCGCTATGTGCATAATTACTGTCATGAGCATCCTAAAGTAGCTGCTTCTACCCTGTGAATTCTTTTTAACTAAAAGCATGGAAGAGAGTGATTCTTCACTGCAATACTGAAGCCCACATTCAGCTTAACAGCTCTGGATTGCACTGCTGAAAGGAGCCTTTAAAGCTCATCAAATCTAGGAAATTCCCTGGTGGTCTAGTGGCTAAGAATCTGTGCTTCCACTGCAAGGATCATGGGTTTACTTCCTGGCTGGGGAACTAAGATCCTGCAAGCCGCGCGATGTGACAAGTAAAAAAAAAATCCTCCTCTACCAGTTCCACTGAGCATCACTTGGCTTGAGGCATACAGAGAGCTAACGCCAGAGCAAGGGCAGAACAGGTCTTAAAGCCAACTAAGGTCAGTGATTCACTACCCCAAACCTCTCTGCAGCTCCTAAATGTGTGTTTATTGCGATAAACTGTATCAAAGTATTATGCAAATGCTAACTGCAATGATCAAATATAGTAAAACCTCTCCAAGCAGACTTCTCAGAAAAACTGCATCTTCTAGTTGACCTAGTTTTCTGGTTACCAAAAAATTGGCTTCAATAACCAAACCTCTCAATTATCAGGAAAAAGAACACAAGAAAAGGGAAAAAGCAGAATGAACACTATCTTGCTCTTGACGTGCTATAAAGTAGTGATGGTAAACCACAAAGAGCCCAGCCCTACCACTGACTGACTAGCTGTGAGGCAGTGTTCCAGCCAATCTCTCTGGAATTTATTTACACATGTTTAAAAAAGAGCATCTAGAATACTAAACATGTTTTCTTATCATCTGCAATGTTCTCCAGAAAGCACCTACATCCATACCTTCCTCCCATAAAAATTTTTAGTGTATGATTATCTCAGGTTGAACTAGACCTAAACAGTAAACCGCTTAAAACACCCAATACCTGATCTCTACAAATACTTTTAACTCTAATGAATAATGGTTTGGGTTCATAAAGGAACTATTCAGAGATCTGCCATGGTTTAAAACATTTTGGGCCATATAATGGGGTGGGAGTGGGGGAAGTTGTTCAACTAGATGGAAGAAGCTTTCCAGACCCCTCACTATATCCAAGGAGTTCGACTTTTGTGTGTTACTTATCATGGTTTTGCTATTCAAATTCTGGAAGCTCACTAGGTCTTTCTCCTCAAAAAGAAGACAGCATAACAAACACATACTAGTTCTTTTCACAAGAACCATACTACTGGATCCCTTTATGTATTTATATGCTAGCAAATACAGTCATGAGGTTATCTCCCCCTTTTTTGTTTTTTCTGTATTCTAGTGAAATATACATGATATAAAATTTACCATTTTAACCATTTTTTAGTGTAGAATTCAGTGGGAGAAGTTATATTCATAGTGTTGTGCAACCATCACCACTATCTACTTCCAAAACTTTTTCACTACCACAAACAGAAATCCTATAACCATTAAGCAATAGTTCCTCGTTCTCCTATCCTTTGTTTTTTATAATTATAACCTCAAAAGCCTTAATAACTTTCAAACTATGGTATGCTGCCACCAGGTGGCAAGAGAGAATCATGGCTGCTCAAGATGGGGAACGGTTTCAAAATAATCCAAGTCAGGTACAGGGGGAGTAAGCGGAAGTGTAGATGAAATAAAACTGTCAGTCTGGTAGCTGTTGAAACCAGGTGATGGTTATACAGGGATTCGTTACACTAGTCTCTCTAAATCTATACACGTTTGAAACTTACTATAATAAATATAAAAAGTGTGCCTATAATATTACAAATATAGAGATTTCACACCTTTTTTAACCCTTGAAAACAAAATATATCTGTTACATATATTTTTATACATATATATTTCCCAGGTATTCTTAAAACCTGGGAAAATATTTTATACCTAAGTATTGATTATGCATTAATATTAAATCTTATAATTAGACAGATTTCCAAGGTTACATCTTTATACTAGTTAACAAAAACTTTGTGTTATAACCAACGAAGCCTCTTTGCTACAAATATGAAAAATCAAACGTATTAGTATTCAACTTCCACATATATGCAGAAATAAATTTATGAGAAACTGCAAGTGCAAAACTGGACTTTAATCTCAATTAAGAAGATTTTGTTTCTTTAATAATAAGCACAAATTAAAAAGAGGCTCTTAATCATCTCCAGAGGAACGAAGCTAGGAGGCAAACAAGTCAATTTAAACTTGCACTCATTTTCCTTAATTCTTGCTTTCTTTCCAAAATTGCCAGTTGATCAGATCACAGAAAAGTCAACCCAGGAATTTTTAATTTTCTAACATCAGTATAGAGTAGAAGCTACACCTGGGTAAATTTTCTTGATATTCGGCTGAGTTAAAACAATTTTTTTCAACCATATTTACTGATATTATTTCAAAATATAATATGCATTCTTCTGCTTTGCAAAACATTAAAACTAATTTAAAAGTTGTCAGGATACACAAGCATCACTAACATCAATTTTCAACTTCTGATGTCTGCTGCTGTAGAATCAAAGGAGAATTAGACATTTCCCTTCCTGAATGCCAGGCTCTTGGGTTTTCTCTTCAATGACCTATCCTAAGCTCTGACTTGCAAGGGAAACTGCCTTCCCTTCTGAGCTGAGGGTTTCTCTTGGCCTCTTCCAGCAATTCAGCTCCCCGCCTACTGAACTCAGTCAATCTAACAAATGCCCATTGCTTCTGCTCCTGGCTAGCTCAAATGCCCCATACCTCCATGGGTCCTGAACAGCTATATCCACATTGTGCCAGGTATGAAGACCAACAGACTGGGCTGTTTTGACCACTGTGTTGATCTATTTAATGATGGATGTATTTTAGTATTATAAGGTAAGGGAATCTTAGCAATAAGAGTTCAATCTTCCTGTTTTACAGATGAGTAAAGCCCAGGAAGATGGAGTGACCCAGCAAGGTCGCAGGATTATTTAGAGGCATAAAGACAGTAATAGTCAGAACTGCTGATTTCTAGTCCAAGTGCTTTCTGCGCTACTTATATGAATATTCACATTCTCCAAGATTATCATATGATAAGGCACAAGCTGACAAAACCATTAAGAGGGACAAATTTTACCCAAATTCTTTAAATTCAGAGACACTAGTCCTTCTAGGAATAAGACGACAAAATCCTAAAACCTGACTTCTGCTGGGGGAACTTGTATTAAGATAAGACTAGCTTGATTACAGGTATTTGCTTTCTCCCAGAACATGGAGGGGCTGTATAAACCAAACAGGAAGCTCCCCAGTGGTCTAGTGGTTAGGATTTGGCATTTTCACTGTCATGGCCCAAAAATAAAACCTCTTTGTCAAACATCGGGAATGGAATACTGTCCTCATTTGGTATTTTGAATACTTAGTATTATGAGAATAAATCTATTATCATCATTTTATTAAGTTGTGATCACAAACCCTCTTAAGAGTTTCCCAAGAATAAAGAATTACTTTATATTTAACATCTTGGCTGTATATGAGAGAGGGAGGGAAGGAGAAAGCGAAGAGTATATGCGTGTGTATTAGAGAGTACGTATACATACTCCATCACATACAGATCACATAAAACATTAACTCTAAATACTCTATGCTGCTTACACAGAAATCCTTTCCTTCCATGACCACTAAACAAAAATTGTTCACTTCAGAGGTTTGTGAATTTTTGAAATTTTTATTTTCATATTCATCTTCCACTACCATGTAAAATGCTAAGAATGAGTTTTAACTGATTTCACAGTTCTTTCAAAAGAAAACAGAATTATTCAGTCAGGAAATCTGTAAACACAGGATTCTCCAGTGATTGGTAAAGCCAGCACAAGTACTCTTTTATACCTATGTGTTTTTAGGCTACTGCTATCCAACACTTCAGAGGAAAAATTTTTTATCTTCATGCAAAAAAATATTTTTTAACTTACAAGGAAGAGAAATTCCATTCATTCACTGAAATCATGTCTCTTAATACATGAAAACTATATTCAAGGCCAAAACCAATGCTTTCAATTAAAGATCACACATGTAATTAAAAAACCATTTTTCTTGTGGTTTCTTAAGATCATGATCAACTGCCTACAAAATGACATTGAAAATTAAAAATTGTAATATGAATAAATACATTAGAAATATCAATTATCCTATGTAAAGACACAGCATAACTGTTTGATATAAGCACACACCATTAATTATCTGTACACCTTCTCCACAACTCCATACAGGTGTCTGACAAACATAGAAGGTACTGCTGCTGCTACTGCTGCTAAGTCGCTTCAGTCGTATCCGACTCTGTGTGACCCCAGAGACGGCAGCCCACCAGGCTCCCCCGTCCCTGGGATTCTCCAGGCAAGAACACTGGAGTGGGTTGCCATTTCCTTCTCCAATGCAGGAAAGTGAAAAGTGAAAGTGAAGTCGCTCAGTAGAGTCCGACTCTTAGCGACCCCATGGACTGCAGCCTACCAGGCTCCTCTGTCCATGGGATTTTCCAGGCAAGAGTACTGGAGTGGGGTGCCACTGCCTTCTCCATAGAAGGTACTGGAGAGTATTAAACATAGGTTGTTCTTAGCGATTAGCAGAGAGGAAGGAGTGGGATGAAGGGTGAAAGGGACAAAGGGTATCAACTGTATGATGATGGATGGAAACTAAATTTTTGGTGGTATGCCATAGTATATATATTAGTAGAAATATAATGCTATACACATGAAACTTACATGACATTACAAACCAAAATAAATAAGACATGACACCTCTAAATAAATGAGGGAAGAAAGGAAGAATAGGTTGTATTAGCTGTAAACCTCATAGTTTACTTTTCCAGCATAAGTGACCAGAAGTAGGAAGAAACTAACTCAAAGCTTAAGGAACCAAACAGAAAATTCAGGAATAAAAAGAACTTTCTTCCATCTCTACTGGTTTAGTCAAATTATCAAGTACACACACATACTGGAGTAAAATTAAATAGAGTAGCAACAAAGTATGGGGGTCCAAGTGCCTGCCCCACACTACTCACTACGACAAGAACTGGGTTGATTCAGATGGTGAAGTAAATTAAAATGCAGTGGTGTGCGTGCGTGTGTGTGTGTTACTTGCTTAGTCGTGTCCGACTCTTTGCAACCCCATAGACTGTAGCCCACCAGGCCCCTCCGTCCATGGGATTCTCCAGGCAAGAACGCTGGAGTGGGTTGCCATTTCCTTCTCCAAAATGAACTACAGAAAGAAAGTGAAGTCGCTCAGTTGTGTCCGACTCGTTGCAACCCTACGGACTGTACCCTACCTACCAGGCTCCTCCATCCATGGAATTTTCCAGGCAAAAGTACTGGAGTTGGTTGCCATTTCCTTCTCCAAAATGCAGTGGTAAGAAATAGGTTTTTCCTAGGCCCAGAACACTTAATGGACTGGGAGAAGAACTAACTTAATCAGTGACATGAACACATATAAAGAAACAAAAGGCTACCTGAAGGTGGCAATCAGCAATGAGAAACAGATTCTAAAACCACTCTTGTCATGTCCAGCCCTGCCCAGGAGACAGACAGAGAGGAGAGGACATGGATAAATATTCCGGATACCAGAGGCATTTACTGATAAGAGGAAGATTTTCCATCAAGCCTCCTATCACTTAGATGAAATTCTCACAAAAGGAGCTACCTGTTTTTGCTCTACTTCCATTCTGTGCATATCCTATACAGAGAATATGTGCCAATAAGTGCTACCAAGTGCCAAGCACTACATAAGCGCTGGGTACATCATGATGGTGAAAACAGGAGAGAGTAACTCTTATGCTGCTTGCAGCCTAGTAGGGAAGACAATTTCTAAAGGGGTTGGGGGGAAGGATAAGGCGACCTGATACCCTTCATTCCTTCCATTGTTCCCAATGCCAAACTGGTGATCAGAAGGAAGTACTCTGGGATATACCAAAGTTCAATCAGGAGAGATAGCCAAATAAGAGGAAGGTCTTGGTCTGTCCTATAAATGTTCATTTGTGAAGAACATGATGATCAAAACCACCTTATTGGATGGACCCAGGAACAAGACAACCAAGGCTTGAACACCAGCTGTCAAAGATCTCCCCACTCTTGGGGATTGGGGGGGACGTCATAGAAAGGAAGATCAGAGAATGGGCTTCTGGGAACTCACCTAGGACAAAGTGAAAAATTATTTGCAGCTTCTTCTGAATGCAACTACAAACCCACCTCTTCCACCAGACTTAGAGGGACAAGTATCTGGGCCACATATGTAAACCCATGAATGAGTAATTGTAAATTGTGGTTAAGTGCTATAGAAGAAAAAACAGTGTAATGAGAGAGCAGAGAAGTAGAACCTCCTTTGAACAGGATAGCCAAGGAAGGCCTCAGAGGAAAGCTGAGTGCTAACGGATGAGGAGGAACCAAGCAAAGGGCAGAATGAGAAGTCTATGCAGAGAAAACAGCTTGTGAGAGGGAAAGGAAAAACTGGACAAGTTCAAGTGCAACAGGAAGCCAATGAATTGTTTTAAGTAACCGTGCGGCCTATTCTTTTAAAAGCTCTCTGGCTGCTGTGCAGAGAAAATGGGAGGAAAGCCAGAGAAGTGTGAGGACCAAATGAAAGGAAAAAGGCGAGATGGACTCTATGGAGAGAAATGGAAAGCTACAAGAAACACTTTGGAGGTGAGTTGAAAAGGACTCGGTGAAGGATGGGGGGCAGGGGGTGCGGCGGGGGGAAACAAAGGTGCCTGAAATGACTCTTAGGTTCCCAGGTTAAGCAATTGGATGTCATTATCTAAGAGGGAAAATGGGGAGTCAGGGGAAGATCAGTTTCTCTTCAGTTCTGGCTGGATAATACGTTTAGATTTTGACATGTAAAATATGAGTTCCTTGTAAAATATAAATTTGGAAATTCTCAGCATATAAATGATATATAAAATCTTTGGGAACAAATTATATCATCAAGAGAGAACAGAAGAGATGAGGGTACAAAACCAAACCTTAAGCAACTCAAACCTGCAGCGACTGAGGGGAAGGGGCTAACAAAAATTACACACAAAAGTGAGAGGAAAACCATGGTTATCCAAGAAGTCAAGAGATAATGATTCAGGAAAGAGGGAGAATTCTATGGAGAATTCTGATAAGACACACAGTGAGATGTGACCTGAATGTCCATTGGTTTATCAACTCACTATCACTGATCTTGGCAAGAGCAGTTTCAAAAAGTAGGAAAAATAGTTACATAGACAAGGGCTGACTTCCTAGCTGCAACCAAGAAGCAGGCAAACCGCCTCACCTCCTGCTCAACCAAAACAGCCTTTTAACTGCTTTTCCTCCTTCAATCCTTAACCTCCCTACACTCCTCAGCACAGCAGCCAGAAACACAGCTAAAAAGAAGGTCACATCATTCATCATTCCTCTGCTCAGTGATCTCATCTCACTCAGAACAAAAGCCAAAAAGAAAGTCTTTATAATGGCCTAGAAGACCACCATCCCACTTCCTGTCACCCTTCTTCTCTAGCCGCTCAGAATTCCCTTCTGCCCCTTGACAGCAAGCACTCCTCTGGCCTTCTTTGGCCAATGGACTCAAACAGCACTCAATCCTTTCCTTCTTTGCTCATCTTTCCTTACCCTCCTCCATTTATCTTCTTAGAACTTACCATTTCTATGACATATTATGTGTTTATTAATGTCTGTCTCACATCGTCAGAATGCAAGCTTCATCTTAAGAGCAGAAGTTTTAACTGTTTCTGTTCACTACTGTATACCCAGTAAGTAGGCCTGGTACACAGTAGAAACTCATATTTATCTGTTGCATTGTAGCTCAGTCAGTAATCAGTCAGAATCTGCCTGCAATGCAGGAAACCTGGGTTCGATTCTTGGGTTGAGAAGATCCCCTGGAGAAGGAAATGACAAGCCACTGCAGTATTCTTGCCTGGAGAATCCCATGGACAAAGGAGCCTGACAGGCCACAGTCTATGAGGTTGCAAGCAGTCGGACACAACTTAGCGAATAAACCATCACCACCAAGCTGTTAAAAAGGCCCTTTCACTTTACAAATTAATAAACTTGTGCTTTCAGTTTGGATATAAGCCTTTTGTTACTTGGACAGTGTAAGTCTGATCACCTGGAGACATGCCAAAAAAAGCCTAGTTTCTGAGCCCATAAAATTGAATACTAGTCCCTATGCCTTGGAAAACTCACTGTAATATCATCCTGTGGGCCATCCCTTATAGACTCTTCAAGGAGTATTTCCATTTAGATTTGAATATGAACTGTTCTCAATATGAACTTCTGGCTAAGGCAAAATACACTGGATATAAACTATATGTAATAACTCAGAAAAGGAGCCATAGAGGCAAGAGTGGTACTGATGAATCACACAAATATGGAGATACATACATATTATATTTGAACAAAGGCAAGTAGGTATGATGCTCTGGGATTAGTTGATTCTTCCAAATAATGGAACCATGCTCTCTAGTCTGTCCATCTGGTTTCTCTATTCATCTCGCTGATAATGAAGAAACAGACTATATCATTTTTCTCTGCAAACCTCCTATCTTAGGCTGTTCTCCCTGGAAGGGTAACTGACTAAAAATATTACCTTGAAACTCCTGATGAATTAAGAACAAACAAAAAGCTCCGAGTTACAACAAGGAAATGAAAACCTTAAAGCAGAGACATTTCTTTGCCAACAAAGGTCTGTCTAGTCAAGGTTATGGTTTTTCCAGTAGTCATATATGGATGTGAGAATTGGAGTGCTTCAGCTGAGTGCTGAAGAATTGATGCTTCTGAAGTGTGGTGTTGGAGAAAACTCTTGAGAGTCCCTTGGACAGCAAGGAGATCCAATCAGTCCATCCTAAAGGAGATCAGTCCTGAATATTCATTGGAAGGACTGATGCTGAAGCTGAAACTCCAATACTCTGGCCATCTGATGGGAAGAGCTGACTCATTTGAAAAGACCGTGATGCTGGGAAAGATTGAAGGAGGGAGGAAAAGGGGACGACAGAGGATAAGATGGTTGGATGGCATCACCGACTCAATGGGCATGAGTTTGGGTAAACTTCAGGAGTTGGTGATGGACAGAGAGGCCTGGCGTGCTCCAGTCCATGGGGGTCACAAGGAGTCGGACACGACTGAGCGACTGAACTGAACTGAACCATACCTTTAAAATGTCTGAATCAGTCATTAAGATCATCACTGCTTCACAGATCACATTCCTGTCATGGCAAAGGGGCTTGTGTAACTCACTGAAGCTATATGCCACGCCATGCAGGGCCACCCAAGATGGACAGGTCTCAGTGGAGAATTCCGACAAAACGTGACCCACCGAAGGAGCGAACCACTCCAGTCTTCTTGTCCTGAGAACACCGTGAAAACCATGACAAGGCAGAAAGATATGACAGTGGAAGATGAGCCACCCCCAGATCAGAAGGTGTCCAGTATGTTACTGGGGATGAGCAGAAGGCAGTTACTAACAGCTCTAGAAAGAAGGAAGCAGCTAGGCCAAAGTGGAAACGGTGTTCAGCTGTGGATGTGTCTGGTGATAAAAGTAAAGTTCGATGCTGTGAAGAACAATATCACATAGGAACCTGGAATGTTAGGCCCATGAATGAAGGTAAATTAGATGTGGTCAAGTAGGAGATGGCTAGAGTGAACATCGACATCTTCGGAATCAGACGAAAATGGACCGGAATGGGGCAAATTTAATTCACATGACCCCTTATATCTACTACTTGGGCAAGAATCCCTTAGAAGAAATGGAATAGCCCTTACAGTCAACAAAAGAGTTCAAAGTGCAGTACTTGGACGCATTCTCAAAAATAACTGAATTATCTGGTTTCCAAGGCAAACCATTCAACATCACAGTAATCCAAGTCTATGCCCCAATCACTGATGCCAAAGAAGCTTAAGTTGAACGGTTCTTTGAAGACCTACAAGACCTTCTAGAACTAACACCAAAAAAAGATGTCCCTTCCATCACAAGGGATTGGAATGCAAAATAGGAATTCAAGAGATACCTTGAACAGGCAAGTAACAGGCAAGTTTGGCCCTGGAGTACAAAATGAAGCAGAGCAAAGGTTAACAAAGTTTTGCCAAGAGAACACACTGGTCATAGCAAACATCCTTTTCCATCAACACAAGAAACAACTCTACACACAGACATCACCAAATGTCTGTGTGTCAATACCAAAATCAGACTGATTATATTCTTTGCAGCCGAAGATGGAGAAGCTCTATACAGTCAGCAAAAACAAGACCTGGAGCTGACTATGGCTCAGATCATCAGCTCCTTATTGCAAAATTCAGGCTTAAATCAAAGAAAGTAGAGAAAACCACTAGGCCATTCAGGTATAACCTAAATCAAATCCCTTATAATTGTACAGTGGAGATGACAAATAAATTCAAGGGATTAGAACTGGTAGACAGAGTGCCTGAAGAACTATGGACAGAGGTCTGTAATATTCTACAGGAGGCAGGGACCAAAACCATCACAAAGCAAAAGAAATGCAAGAAGGCAAAGCGGTCGCCTGAGGAGGCTTCATACATAGCTGATGAAAGAAGAGAGCAAAAAGCAAGGGAGAAAGAGAAAGATATATCCAACTGAATGCAGAGTTCCACAGAATAGCAAGGAGAGGTAAGGGCCTTCTTCAATGAACAATGCAAAGAAGTAGAGGAAAACAATAGAATGGGAAGGACTAGTGATATCTTCAAGAAAATTGGAGATATCAAGGGAACATTTCATGCCAGGATGGGCACAATAAAGGACAGGAAGAGCAAGGACCTAACAGAATCAGAAGAGATTAAAAAGGGATGGCAAGAATACACAGAAGAACTACACACACACACAAAATCTTAATGACCCAGATAACCATGATAGTGTGGTCACTCACCTAGAGCTTGACATCCTGGAGTCTGAAGTCAAGTGGGCATTAGGAAGCATTACCACAAACAAGACGAGTGGAAGTGGTGGAATTCCAGCTGAGCTATTTCAAATACTAAAAGATGATGCAGTTAAAGTGCTGCACTTCATATGTCAGCAAATTTGGAAAACTTAGCAGTGGCCACAGGTCTGGAAAAGTTCAGTTTTTATTCTAGTCCCAAAGAAGGGCAGTGCCAAACTATGTTCAAACTACCCACAACTATACTCATTTCACATGCTAATAAGGTTATGCTCAAAATCCTTCAAGCTAGGCTTCAGCAGTATGCGAATCAATAACTTCCAGATGTACAAGCTGGGTTTTAGAAAAGGCAGAGGAACCAGAGGTCAAACTGCCCACATTCGTTGGATCTTAGAGAAATAAAGGGAATTACAGAAAAACACCTGCTTCATCGACTACACCAAGCCCTTGTCTGTATGGATCACAGCAAACTGAAAAATTCTTAAAGAGATGGGAATACCAGACCATCCTACCTGTCTCCTGAGAAACCTGTATGCGGGTCAAGAAGCAACAGTCACAACCTTGCAAGGAAAAATAGACTAGCTCAAAATTGGGAAAGGAGTACGACAAGGCTGTATATTGCAACCCTGTTTAATTAACTTATATGCAGAGTACATCACGTGAAATGCCAGGCTGGATGAATCACAAGGTGGAATCAAGACTCCCAGGAGAAATACCAACAACCTCAGATATGCAGATGATACCACTCTAATGGCAGAAAAGTGAAGAACTAAAGAGCCTCTTGATGAAAGTGAAAAAGGAGAGTGAAAAAAGCTGGCTTAAAACTCAACATTCAAAAAACTAAGATCATAGAATCTGGTCCCATCACTTCATGGCAAATAGATGGGGAAAAAAATGGAAGCAGTGATGGATTTTATTTTCTTGGGCTCCAAAATCCCTGTGGACTGTGGCTACAGCCACGAAATTACAAGATGCTTGTTTCTTGGAAGGAAAGCTATGACAAACCTAGACAGCATATTAAAAAGCAAAGACATCAGTTTGCCAATAAGATAGTATAGTCAAAGCTATGGTTCTTCCAGTAGCCATGTACGGATGTGAGAGTTGGACCATAAAGAAAACTAAGTGCTGAAGAATTGATGCCTTTGAACTGTGGTGCTGGAGAAGACTCTTGAGAGTCCTTTGAACTGCAAGGAGATCAAACCACTCAATCCTAAAGGAAATCAGTCCTGAATACTCATTGGAAGGACTGATGCTGAAGCTCCAATACTTCGGCCACCTGATACGAAGAACTGACTCATTGGAAAAGACCCTGATGCTGGGAAAGACTGAAGGCAGGAGGAGAAGGGGACAACAGAGGATGAGATGGTTGGATGGCATCACCAACTCGATGGACATGAGTTTGAACAAACTCCAGGAGATGGTGAAGGACAGGGAAGCCTGGCGTGCTATAGTCCATGGAATCACAAAGACTTGGACACAAATTAAGAGACTGAACAACAACAAAGGTCATCAATTCATGTAATCCTATACATAATCTATGAAAACATGGATCCTGGAAACTACAGTATTCATCCATCAATTGATTTACAGTTACTGTATAGCTAAGAAAGGAAAGCAACAGGAAAACAATGTAAAATTCTATTCTAAATCTGGCTATATAATTACACTGAAACATTTAAAAAATCATTCTCAAAAGAAAATATGCAATATATACAAACAAATAAAACTATGGATTATAAAGAAACAGTAAAGAGAGTAGAGAAATAAAGATGTACTGAAATGCTTATATAAAAAGTATGAGGACACTAAAGATACTACTAAGCTCTGCCTCTGACAATTAGAAAAAGTTTCAAAGCTTTTTCTAAAATCTACATGGATCAATAATGCATGAAAAGATGCTCAATATTATTAATCACTAGGGAAATGCAAATCAAAACCACAATGAACTACCAATGCTCCCCCAGTAGGATGATTATAATAAAAAAGACGTAACAGATTCTGATGAGAATATGAAGTCAGGACTCTCATACGTTGCTAGTAAAATGAAATGGTACAACCACCTTGGAAAATAGTTTGCAGTTCCTCAAAATGTTAAACATAGTTACAGTCTGACCCAGTAATTTCACTCCTGGGGTGTGTGTGTGTGTGTGTGTGTGTGTGTCTGTGAGTCTGTGTACCTAAAAGAAATATAAACCAACGTAAACACAAAAAATCTAGTATGCAAATATTCACAGCAGCATTACTCATAACAGTCCAGAAATGAATGCAACCCAAATGTCCATTAATTGACAAATGGATGAATAACATGCAGTACATACATACAGTGAATATTATTTGGTCATGAAAAGGAATGAAGCTTTGATATATGTTACAATATGGATGAACCTGAAAACACTATGCTAAATGAAAGCAGCCAGTCATAAAAGACTATATATTGTATGATTCCACTATAAAAGGTCCAGAATAGGCAAATCTATAGAAAAAGAAGATAGCTGTTTCCTAGGCTTGAGGTGGGAGAAAATGAAGAGTGACTGCCAATGGGTACATGGTTTCTTTTCAGGGAATGAGAAGATTCTAGAATCAGACAATGGTGATGGCTGCACAATTATGAATATACCAAAATATCAGAAGCCATTGAATTGTATAATTAGTATGGGTGAATTGCATGATATATGAGTTATATTTCAACAAGCCTGTTAAATTGTATGAACAATGAGATAGGGAGCCCAATGGAAGGTGCCTGGGGGTCCCTGTAATAACATTATTTCATGACCTGACTATTGGTTACACAAGTGTATTCACACTGTGATGACTCACTAAGTGGTAAACTTACAAAATGTGCATGTTTTATGCATATTATCACATGTCAAATAAAGCTTTTCTCAAAGAACAACTAGACCTATAAATACTGACTTGGAAAGAGATCCAAGATATAAAGCAGAAACAAGTTTCAGAACAATATATATATAGGATGGCCCCATTTTAAAATACATTTACACACATACATATATATGTATGTGCACAGTAAACACACACACACCGATTATATACAACAAGCCATTCTCATTAATCCCTGAATAATTCAAATAAAGGGACTTTATTTTCTCTTAATACATATTTCTGTAACATTTGAATTTTTTGCAATCTGCATTTTTATAATTAGAAGACAATACATGTATCGTGGCAGTTTAGTCTCTAAGTTGTATCCGACTCCAAGACCCCATAGATTATAGCCTGCCAGGTTCCTCTATCCATGGGATTTTCCAGGCTAAAATACTGAAGTGGTTGCTATTTCCTTCTCCAGCGGATCCTCCCCACCCTGGGATTGGACCCAGGTCTCCTGCACTACAGGAAGATTCTTTACTGATTCAGCCACCAAGGAAGCCCATACATTTAAAGAAATATTTTAAGGTATACAAAAAGAATTTAATAAAGAACAGAAATTCCTCAATCAGTATACAAAAATATAGAATAGATCCAAGACTAAAAGTTAATCATTTTTTTAAAAAATAACAGCAACCATCATTTGATTGCTTAGTACATAGTTGGCACATACATGGGCCCATTTTCATTATACCTATATTACACCTATTTTACAGATGAGGAAATACGTCAGGAGATTTTAATCCAATCAAAACAGAACAAAATACAGCTCACAAAATCACTTACAGAGAAAATTCTAAAAAAACAACAATGAATTCATTCATACTTTTTCAAAGCTTGAAAAGAATTTTTTCTTAAAAAATTTTTTATCAAAATTGACTACCTCCCCACCACACACACAATAAAACAAAAACCGAAAACTGAATGGAATAAGCTTAAAAAACAAGATGAAAATGGTTACTGCCCCTCCTCCTAAAAGGCTGGTTGTCCATGCTTCCAAACTCCTGATATCAAGGATGATACAAGGAAGGAAATTTACAAACCTTTTCTTCCTTGAATATAAACCAAAGCCTTAAATATGAACAAGTCAATCAAGTACTATGAGATCCATTTCAGAAATTTACAGATAATTCCATACTAAAAATGGATTATAGAAAAATTGAAAGTAAAATAAAAATAAAAATGGATTAATGTTAATTCAGTGCATAAATAAATAAAAAGAAGACATAACCTCTAAAGGTAGACAACAGGTTTGGCAAGCATTAGACAAACTTATAATAAATAAAAATACTACTTCTTTAACTTGCTAGGTTTCAGACCCATAGTCAACCCCACAATGAACAGTGAAACACATCTGAGGCAGCCTCATTAGACAACAATCAAGTACATGACATTTTCTGGATGTTACAGTCTAGCCAGTTGAAATGACAAAGAAAAATAACAGAGGGAAGTATTGAAGAGGAGTCTAAATTAGCAAGTTTGCCAATAACAGAGTTGTCCAATTGGAATGCCCAAGAAAAACCTATGAAAAATTATTAAAATGGCTAAAAGAGCTCAAGAAATTGGCAGGTTTTTAAATAAATACACAAAATTAACAGCTTTCCCTAACATCAGCAAACCTCAAAAAATATGATGAAAAACACCCCACTGTCAAAAGCAGGAAGAATATAAAATACTATGGAAATGACATGCGAATTAAACTACAAAACTCCACTAATGGCATTTGACAAACTTATAATAAAAATACTTTTTTTTAATTATTGGAAACTTCTTTTCCAACCCCTCCCACAAAAAAGGGTGGGTCAGCATCACCAAGGTGGTGACCAGATAATATACTATCAACATTTGCAGGCAGCATCCCTGAAGCAGGTTTCAAGAAGCATGCCCCTCAGGCACTCAAAAGAAATCCAGCAATTTTCCACGAAGGAGATGAGAACCCCAAATGCGTGCACGGACACTAGGCTCAACAAAGCTGTTTAGGCCAAAGGGAAAAAGAACGTCCCATACCTGACCCATGTGCAGTTGTCCAGAAAACATAATGAAGATTCACCAAACAAGTCTACATGTCAGTACCTATGTGCCTGTTACCACTTTCAAAAATCTACAATGTGGATGAGAACTAACTGCTGGTAGTTCAGTAAAGCCACAGAACCATCAAAAAAAAATTGGGGGTGGAAAATCATATTAATGGATGAAAAGGCACAACAGTGTAATGAGATCAATTATTTCCAACTTAATAAACTTAATGCTTTTCCAATTTGTACACCAGTGGAAACTTTGTAGTAACTCTGACAAAAACATTTAAAAAATATACCTGGATGAGGGAAAAGCATGTAATGAAAGGCAAAGGTCTTTTTCCAAAATAAGAATACTACAAGGAGTTGCCCGACAAAGCCAATACCCATATAAAACCACAATAAGTAAAACATGCAATATTGGTGCCAGAATACTGACAGATCAACAGAAGAGAGTGAGAAACAGATTTAAAGTATTAAGGAAAATTCAGTATACAATTTAAAAAGTCATGTTAAATATATAAGGACCTGATTACATTGCGGTACATCCATTATCAAGCACAATGGAGTACTGCACAGTTATTAAAAATGAGGTAGATTACACTGATGTAGAAAGATAATCACACTATATATAGTATGATGTTAAAAAAAAAAAAACCCACCAATGTAAAGAACAGGGAGTATAATATGATCCCTTGTGTTTTATTTACTCATTTGTTTGAGAGCCACGCTGTGTATAGCAAATATCTGGAAAGAAACACACATCAAAATCGCACTGATACTACCTCTGGGATTATAGTAAGGAGAGGAATAACAGGGGAGAGTCTATCAGTTATTACCCTAACAGTGCAGAGATGGCAAACTCAAATTAGGATAATCTGAAGGGGGTCTGTTTATAAAAGGAATAATTATGAAGTTGGGAGGTTAGGCCTATAGATAGCACAGGGGAGGAACAGGAACCTGCTAGCAATAGAACAATTATTGCTCCAGCCCCCAAAAAAGACAGGACACAGTACCAGAACCCAGGTAATACAAGACCAACTATTCTGAGAGGAGAGAGAATAAACCTTCTGACCTCATTCTTCTCCTCCTTTTCAATCTCCTCTTAAGGCTGAACCCAACCAGAAACCAGAAGATCTGGGAACTCTCTGTGGCAAAGAGCCATGGGGAAATGGGTGAAGGACAGGCCTGAAGAAGTAAATGCAAGGTATCTGGCCCAGATTTATTTTACCTTTCTGTAAAATTAACTACATAAATAGAAGTACAATATCATCATTAAAAAATGAAAACCTTACACAGAAAGTTAAAATCCCACCCTCCATTAATCCTGGATCCTTCTCCGAAAGTAATCATCTTTATTCTCATCATTTTGATGGGGTCTGTCACTGACTTTTTTCTAGACAGAGAGACACATAGTCACCACAACAAAACATGTAGAATTGTTTTATGAAGCGTTATTTGCTTAACATGAAGAGTATTAATTACTCTATTACTTTCTGCAACCTTTTTTCCATCACCATTTTCAGTTCAGTATAAAATAATACTCAAGAAACCAAGAGGAACAGTTTGAGTCTCCTCAGGGTTATTTATACTCATCCTCAATGGCTCTCAAAATAACCACAAACCCCCTCCAACAGCTGCATTAGCATCACCTAGGAATTTGTTTGAAACACCCTCCCTAGTTTCTGATTCCAGCGAATCAGGAAGTGGGGTCCAGTAATCTTCCTTTTAACCAGCCTTCCATATGACTGCTACGCAGGCTAAAGTTTGAGTTCCACTACTCCATCACCTGTGCCCTTGCTAGGAATTGCTTTTTAACTAGATCCCAGCATGATGCATAAGTAAATTAAAGTGTCCTGGGTCATAAACCTAACCCTCATCCATATTACCTGCACCTATCTGCACACAAGGTATCTAACAGTGGTTTCTGGGGATGAGAAGCAGGGAGGCCAGCAGAAAGAGCAGTGGTTTTTAACCTCTGTGAATTTAAATCTACCACTCCTGTGGGAAAAACATCAGCACAGCATGCTCTAGTTAGGTAGAGCATGTTAGCAGTGTCATCTCTGGTGCGTGATGGATAACACATAACTACCATTAAACCACCCTGGAAATGTATTGCTCTTAAGAGTCAATATTATATTGTTAAGTTCTCGTTTTTCTTTTAAAATAAGTGAATGTTAATGTTAATAACATTGTTAACAACATATTAATAATGTCAATAAGTTAATGTTAACCCCAGGCATAATAAAATTATATGACTAGCTAACCTTTGCTTGTATCACTAATACTATACAGTGGGAATCCATCCTTTCAAAACAAGCACAGGGTGGAGGGATATACCTTTTCTGCTGTAACAAGGATAACGTCATCAACATTTACAAATTTATCTACCTTCCATTCCATGCTGCAGCCTCCACCTCCACAGAGCTTGTAGGGAGGGAAAATGTCCCCAGAATTCCACCTTTAATTTCCTGCTGCCACCCTCAAAGGTTCAGAAAGTTTCTTGCAAAACCTGCACCCTAAAGCCCCTATTTCACTCAGCTTCTTCTTTGCTCTTCTCTCATTTTCCTCCACTGAGTCTCAGGTCTGTCCTGAGTCACAGGCAAACATGTTGACTCTCTCAGGAAATCTGCCAAAGTAACTACATATACATTTGTGCTTGAGAATCATTCTGTCTCACTGTTTATGGCAGCCAAACTCGGGCTAACACAACGATCTGCTTTTTTTAAGGCACTTCCAGTTTCACTTCTAGTTCCTACCAGGCTTAAGCCCCACCCCAATGTAACACAGTCCCCACCTCGTCAGACCTAGGAAGTCACACGGTCAATTCTGTGGGGCTGAAACCCAATTTGACTGGCCTCTCCCATCTTAAAGAAATCTCAGAATCAAAATTTCTAAAGCCCCTTTTCAACTTGATAATTCTTCTTCCATAGAAAGGAAGTTTCTTGAATTGAATTTGGGCCTTGGGTTTTTAATTACACAGGATCAGGAAAAATTATATAACTATTCTATCAAACAATTCTATTTTGAAAGGAAACATGCTTACATCTCAAAAGTGCTATAAAAAGATTTTGGTATGGTAAAACTAGTTTGATTTCTACCCCCACCTCACACAGATGTTTGTTGATACCATTTATGTCAACTGAGAGAGAATTCTTTTTTTTTTTAAGACTGTTCTACCAAAAGCTAGACTCAAAGTATATACAATATTCTAGAGTCAAATTCGTACTTTAGTTTTAATTTCACAGATATTAATAACCTCATGCATTCTACACAGATTCACTTTAAGAAGGCATATCTTTTGACTTGTTGCCTTTGTTAGTTTTGGGTTTATTTGTTGTTGTTGCTGTTAAGCACACAATGGTAGCTTTTATTTAAAGTTAAAACTTAAAAATATCATGGAATAGTAATCTCTGTTTTCAACAATATATGCAGTTTTTAAAAGAAACATTGGATGATCAGATCACAAGATATCATGACTCATACTCCTCATATATGGCAAAGACAGTCAACAATGTCTTTCATTAGAACCCCAAACATACTGTAACTATGTTCTGATATGTTCTGATGCTAAGTTTCTGAAAGAAATGCAAACCAGAAAGTGGGTGGAAATTCCTCAATTATCTGGATTTAATTAGCTTTTATTCTGCCTTAAAATGGCAACCCACTCCAGTATTCTTGCCTGGAGAATTCCATGGCCAGAGGAGCCTGGTGGGCTACAGTCCATGGGGTCACAAAGAGTCAGTCAGACATGACTAAGTGACTTTCAACAATAGAAACACTATCTTACTCCTATGAATTTTCATATTGCTTAGTAATTTGAAAGGAGCATTCATTTTCCTTTCCAGGTATCCATAAATGAAGTAGAAGAAAAAGACTGAGTTGGCAGTGCTCACCTCAAAAACATGACATGAGAAAAAAAAAAAGACATGTTCCAAATGTCTGTAACTATCCTACCTGGTTGTGACCTCAGAATCCCACCTTCCCACAGAACATTTTCTAAATGGATGGCTCACCAGTGCCTATTAAGCCCACAGTACAGATGAAATAATATTAGAAATGCTGTAACTGCTTGAAAAAATTTAATCTCAGATTCCAAGTGTAGGCCACCTAAAGAATATTTTTAACAAGCAAACCAACTAAGTTAAGTAGTTCATTTGGGAACCACTATCTTACATTAGTGGAGAAGGAAATGGCAACCCACACCAGTGTTCTTGCCTGGAGAATCCCAAGGACAGTGGAGCCTGGTGGGCTGCCGTCTATGGGGTCACACAGAGTCAGACACGACTGAAGCGACTGAGCAGCAGCAGCATCTTACATTAGGGCTTCCCTCATAGCTCAGTAGGTAAAGAATCTACTGCAATGCAGGAGACCAGGGTTCTATTCCTGGGTCAGGAAGATCCAGTGGAGAAGGAAATGGCAAATCACTCCAGTATTCTTGCCTGGAGAATCCCATGGACAGAGAAGCCTGGCAGGCTACAGTCCCCGGGGTTGCAAGAGCTGGACAGGACTTAACCACACCGTACCATCCTACATTATCTTCCCCATATAATCTACTCTGTCAGACAGCATCAACACAGCACCAGGCTCTCCAGCTGACACCTGAAATATTCATATTCTATACCACTGAATGGTTTAGAATGGTTTAGCTTGTGACAAATCAAAGTTTATTATGGAAATTAAGAAGGTTAAAAAGAAGTCTAACATCCATTCTTGTACTAATTTCAGAGAGGGAAATCCCACAAAAAGGTGGGATTCTGAGTAGGGCCAAACTTCTCCATGAAAAGTTTTGTATCTGCTTAAGTGACCAAACAAGCACCAAGTTAAAGCCAGTGTTCAGAATCACAGAACACGGGAGATTTTCTAAGAAGCAATTTAAACATGCCTGATCTGAAGTGAACCCACTCCAATGTACATACTCCTACTCCATGTTACGTGGGAAAGTAATAAATGACTGAAAAGGAAATTAATTATAATAAATAATCCCAACACAAAAATTTAGAACTTAAAAAAGGGGGGAGGGGCATATTTCTCAGGAGGAGCAAAGGTAAAACGGGACTGCAAATTCCCTTTAGTGGCCAAGACAGTAATCACCTTTGCTTATATCAATCTTGTTTCTTCATCTGCACAATTAGGATAATAAAAACATCAATCTTAGAGGACTGTAGTGAAAATTAAATGAATTAATCCAGGTAAACCACTTAGAACAGAGCCTTGCACATAATAAGCACCCAGTAAATGACCACTAGATATTAAAAAACTAGTATGATTTGGAAAACCTGGAGGAAGACAGGCATTCCAAGCTGAAGCAACAAAGGAATAGAGGTGAAAAAGTGACACACAAATATATGGACAACAGGGTATTAAACTTCCCTGTAGAATATCCATGAAGAACAGCAGCAACTGGAATAATGAAGACCCAATTATGCTGGCCTCAAATGCAAAACCAAAAAATATTTCTTTTTCTTATAAGGCCATCACTTAAGTTTGTGATTTGATTAGATCTGTGCTTTAGCAATATTAATTATCAAGATTATATCATATCACTATTATTTATGCAATTTTGATGTTCCCTGCTCTCTTATTAGGGGTTAGCAGATCAAAAAAATTTGTTTGGTCAGCTAACACACAGTCAGAGTCTACTGCTAAACTGTGGCATATCTGAATCAAATCTGAAATTCTCACTGTGCCTGGTATATAGTAGGCATTCAATAAATGTTTTATCATTACTTTTACTGGCCACCAGAGAGCAGTGAAGTAAACCATCAGAGGCTATTTGCATATATACTGTAAGAAATATGTATTATCAATGAAGCAAATGAAGTAACTGATTAACAGTGGTAAACTATAAGTCACTGCTGAGCAATTTATGTACCTAAAACTGGTGGTGGGTGGAAGAAATCAACCTTACATTTCATTAAAAGTAGATAAAATGGAACCCTGTATATTTTCAAATCTCACAAAATTTAGCTGTTAAATAGGTACAGTGTTTTTAAGGATTATTTGGGCAATATCTTTGTATGGACTACCCAGTATTCTTAAGTGATAATAAATTTAAGGCAGATTTCCTCAAGATGTCTGTACTCCCATGTTCATCACAGCATTATTCACAATAGCTAAGATAAGGACCCCAAGTGTCTGATGAATGAATGAATGGATGAAGAAGTTGGGTAAATGGATGCAATGGAATATTATTCAGCCATAAGAAAGAAGGAAATCCTTCCATTTGCAAAAACATAGATATAACTGGAAGAAATAATGTAAAGTGAAATAAGCCAAACAGAGAAAGACAAATACCATAAGATTTCACTTATATGCAGAATTAAAAATATTTGTTTTTATTTTTTGTTGTTGTTGTTGTTTTTAAATTTAAAAAGTCAAACTGATAGAAACAAAGAGTAGAATGGTGGTTACCAGGGCCTTAGGAGTGGAGGAAATGAGATGCTGGCTGAAGGGCACAAGCCTTTAGTTATTAAGATAGGTAAGCTCTGAGGCTCTAATGTACGGTATGGTGACTACAGTTAATAGTACTTTGCCTGAAATTTGCTAAGAGAATAGATCTTAAGCATTCTCACCAAAAAAAAAAAGGTACCTATGTGAGGTAATGAATGTGTTAATTAACCTGATCATTGTAATCATTTCACCGTGTAGACAAATACCAAACCATCATGTTGCACAGTTTAAATACGCACAATTTTATTTGTCAATAAAAATGGGGAAGGAGAAGAGAAAGAGAGGGAGGGAGGGAGGAGGAGAAAGAAAGAAGTATAAGAAACTAGTTAAAGTAATACACTAATAGCTAACATAGTAAACAGGGTTCTCCAGAAGACTTATTGCCAACAGAGCTCAGAAGCGTACCATGACAGGATGGTTGATGTAAGAGGTTACTAAGCACATTTTGTTGTTTAGTTGCTAAGGTGTGTCAGACTCTTTGGTGACCCCATGGACTGTAGCCCACCAGGCCCTCTGTCTGTGAAATTTCCAAGGCAAGAATACTGGAGTGGGTTGCCATCTCCTCCTCCAGGGGATCTTCCCAACCCAGAGATCAGACCCACATCTCCTGCACTGGCAGGCAATTCTTTACCACTAAGCCACAAAGGAAGACCTACTAAGCACATATCCCTATATTAATTGATTTTTTTTTTTTTCTGGTGGTGGTAGCGGAAA